>NC_135236.1:180714883-181914883 GCF_051348905.1 Ranitomeya variabilis
TGGTTTACATTCAGTAAACCATCTCATATCCCTTTTTTTCTTACATATTCCTCTTTAGTAATGTAACAAGTGTCTGTGTGTAAAATTTTGAAGCTCTAGCTATTAAATTAAAGGGTTAAATCCCGGAAAAAATTGGCTTGGGCTCCTGCGCAATTTTCTCCGCCAGAGTGGGAAAGCCAGTGACTGGGGGCAGATATTAATAGCCTAGGGAGGTACCATGGTTATAGGACAACCCCTGGCTAAAAACATTTGCCCCCAGCCACCCCAGAAAAGGCACATCTGGAAGATGCGCCTATTCTGGCACTTAGCCTCTCTCTTCCCACTCCCGTGTAGCGGTGGGATATGGGGTAATGAAGGGTTAATGTCACCTTGCTATTGTAAGGTGACATTAAGCCAGGTTAATAATGGAGAGGCGTCAATTATGACACCTATCCATTATTAATCCAATAGTATGAAATGGTTAATAAAACACACACACATTATTAAAAAGTATTTAAATGAAATAAAGACACAGGGTGTTTTAATATTTTATTACACTCTCAATCCACGTGAAGACCCTTGTCACCTGAAATAAAGTTAAACAAAACAAACAACAATATTCCATACCTTCCGTCGATCAGTCTTGTCCCACGCTGTAAATCCATCTGAAGGGGTTAAATCATTTTACACCCAGGAGCTCTGCTAATGCAGCTGTGCTCCTGTCTGTAAAACTTTGTGAATGAATGGAATGCAGGGGAATGTCCTGTAGTTACCTCGAGTGGCGGTGATGCACCCTCTGCTGGATGAACTCATATGAACTCGAGCCTGGGAACTTTTCAGAAAAGCAATGAGCAGTGCCTAGTGAAAAGACTATAAATATAAGGATGAATGACCTCGGGGAGATCAAAACATGCAACACCGCGGAGACACCATCACGTATTTCTCAACGCAGTGATCCAGAACACTGCCCCCATCCCTAAAGGGAAATATGCAAATGCATGTAGAAAAGCCGCGGAGACACCATCATGTGTTTCTCAATGCAAGCAATGAATAGCCAGGTCTTTCACCGGTAAGGAACAACCACGGGAAGGGCAGCATCCAAAAAAGGAAAACCACCTATGCCAAAACATGGTATCCATCCACAGACAGCTGTTTCGGGGTATTTGCCCCATCATCAGTGTGGAGTAGGAAACTGGCTATTAGGAGCAGTGCCTAGGGAAAAGGCTATAAACATAAGGATGAATGACCTCGGGGAGATCAAAACATCCAACACCGCGGAGACACCATCACGTGTTTCTCAACGCAGTGATCCAAAACACTGCCCCCATCCCTAAAGGGAAATATGCAAATGCATGTAGAAAAGCTGCGGAGACTGCACATGATGCTCCATACTGTATAATGACCCCACATGATGCTCCATACTGTATAATGACCGCACATGATGCTCCATACTGTATAATGACCCCACATGATGCTCCATACTGTATAATGACCGCACATGATGCTCCATACTGTATAATGACTGCACATGATGCTCCATACTGTATACTGGCTGCACATGATGCTCCATACTGTATAATGGCCACACAGTGCTCCATACTGTATAATGACCACACATGATGCTCCATACTGTATAATGACTGCACATGATGCTCCATACTGTATAATGACCCCACATGATGCTCCATACTGTATAATGACCACACATGATGCTCCATACTGTATAATGACCCCACATGATGCTCCATACTGTATAATGACCGCACATGATGATCCATACTGTATAATGACTGCACATGATGCTCCATCCTGTATAATGACCACACATGATGCTCCACACTGTATAATGACCACACATGATGCTCCATACTGTATAATGGCCCCACATGATGCTCCATACTGTATAATGACCCCACATGATGCTCCATACTGTATAATGACCGCATATGATGCTCCATACTGTATAATGACCCCACATGATGCTCCATAGTGTATAATGACCGCACATGATGCTCCATACTGTATAATGACCCCACATGATGTTCAATACTGTATAATGACCGCACATGATGCTCCATACTGTATAATGGCCCCACATGATGCTCCATTCTGTATAATGACCACACATGATGCTCCATACTGTATAATGACCGCACATGATGCTCCATACTGTATATTGGCCGCACATGATACTTCGTACCGTATAATGGCCACACATAGCTACTCATACACACGCAGTTGCGCTCCGTACACTTTGCACACACGGCTCCGCTCCTGTTGTGAATTCTGTTGTGGGTTCTGCTCTTGGGCTCCCTCCGGTGGTTATAAGTGGTAGTGCTGCTGTTTGTCTTTCACAGCAGTCATCAGGTGCGTCCACTTTGGACGGGGCTATTTAGTCTGGCTTCACCCTTTAGTGAGTGCCAGTTGTTCATTGTTTCTGGAGGATTCACATCTCTTCCTGGTCGCTCCTGCTTACAGTTAATTTCTACAAGATAAGTTCTGCTTGTTTTTCTGCCCACATGTTGTGGGCCTCATTGTTCAGTGTTTTGCATGTTTTTTCTTGTCCAGCTTTATCTGTGTAAGGACTTATGCAGCCAAGCTGGAAACTCTGGAGAGGCAGATTTACCCTCCATATCTTTAGTTAGATGTGGAGTTTTTTTTGTATTATCTGTGGTGGACATTTCATAGTATTTTAATACTGACCGCATAGTTCTCTGTCCTATCTTTTCTATAGCTAAATTGGCCTCCTTTGCTAAATTCTGTTTTCAGCCTGTGTATGTTTGTTCCTCTCCTCTCACAGTCAATATTTGTGGGGGGCTGCCTATCCTTTGGGAATTTTCTCTGAGGCAAGATAGTTTTCCCTTTTTCTATCTATAGGGTTAATTAGTCCTCCGGCTGTGTCGAGGTGTCTAGGATTGGTAGGTACATCCCACGGCTACTTCTAGTTGCGGTGTTAAGTCCAGGGTCTGCGGTCAGTACAGTTACCACATTCTCCAGAGTACGTCTCATGCCGCTCCTAGGCCACCAGATCATAACACGCTCCGTACACACGCGCTCCGCTCCATACACCTCGTACACACGCGGCTCCACTCCGTACACCTCGTACACATTTAGCTCCACTCTGTATACCTCATACACACACGGCTCTGCTCCATACACCTCATACACACACGGCTCCGCTCCATACACCTCATACACACAGCTCTGCTCCGTACACCTCATACACACACGGCTCTGCTCCGTACACCTCATTCACACATGGCTCTGCTCCGTATACCTCGTACACATTCAGTTCTGCTCCATACACCTCGTACACATTCAGCTCCGCCCCATACACCTCGTACACTCACGGCTCCGCTCCGTACACCTCGTACACACACGGCTCTGCTCCGTACACCTCGTACACATTCAGCTCCGCTCCGTACACCTTGTACACATTCAGCTCCGCTCAGTACACCTCGTACACATTCAGCTCCGCTCCATACACCTCATACACACACGGCTCCGCTCCCTACACCTCATAAACACACGGCTCTGCTCTGTACACCTTGTACACATTCAGCTCCGCTCCATACACCTCGTACACATTCAGCTCCGCCCCATACACCTCGTACACTCACGGCTCCGCTCTGTACACCTCGTACACACACGGCTCTGCTCCGTACACCTCGTACACATTCAGCTCCGCTCCGTACACCTTGTACACATTCAGCTCCGCTCAGTACACCTCGTACACATTCAGCTCCGCTCCATACACCTCATACACACACGGCTCCGCTCCCTACACCTCATACACACACGGCTCTGCTCTGTACACCTTGTACACATTCAGCTCCGCTCCATACACCTCGTACACATTTAGCTCCATACACCTCATACACACACGGCTCCGCTCCATACACCTCATACACACACGGCTCCGCTCCATACACCTCGTACACATTCAGCTCCGCTCCATACACCTCATACACACGCGGCTCTGCTCCATACACCTCATACACACACGGCTCCACTCCATACACCTCATACACACATGGCTCCGCTCCATACACCTCGTACACATTCAGCTCCGCTCCATACACCTCATACACACACAGCTCTTCTCCATACACCTCATACACACACGGCTCCGCTCCATACACCTCATACACACACGGCTCTGCTCCATACACCTCGTACACATTCATCTCCGCTCCATACACCTCATACACACATGGCTCCGCTCCATACACCTCATACACACACGGCTCTGCTCCATACACCTCGTACACATTCAGCTCTGCTCCATACACCTCGTACACATTCAGCTCTGCTCCATACACCTCGTACACACACGGCTCACGCTCCATACACCTCTTACACACACGGCTCTGCTCTGTACACCTTGTACACATTCAGCTCCGCTCCATACACCTCGTACATATTTAGCTCCATACACCTCATACACACACGGCTCCGCTCCATACACCTCGTACACATTCAGCTCCGCTCCATACACCTCATACACACACGGCTCTGCTCCATACACCTCATACACACGGCTCAACTCCATACACCTCGTACACATTTATCTCCGCTCCATACACCTCATACACACACGGCTCTGCTCCATACACCTCATACACACAAGGCTCCGCTCCATACACCTCGTACACATTTAGCTCCGCTCCGTACACCTCATACACACACGGCTCTGCTCCATACACCTCATACACACAGGGCTCCGCTCCATACACCTCATACACACACGGCTCCGCTCCATACACCTCATACACACACGGCTCCGCTCCATACACCTCATACACACATGGCTCCGCTCCATACACCTCGTACACACACGGCTCCGCTTCATACACCTCGTACACACATATGGCTCTGCTACATCCACACTGTAAACACCTCCTGACCCCACACAAGGCAGCTTCCTTACCTCATCCAGCAGCACCATGTGGCAAGTTGGCAACCAGCACAGCCGAGTCCTGCAATCCACAGAGGTCCCGATCATGTGACCCCTGACTCCTCCCCTCCTGTGACCTCATCACAGGTCCTGTGCGCACAAAGCAGGCAGCCAATATGTGGTGTAAGGCTCTGCGGTGCAGGGATAACCGGCTGATACGTACTGCACTGCATACGGAAGGGTAAGGGGCACGGCTTAACACAAGGGGGCGTGTCGGCTGCTTCTCCTGCTGTCTGCGGGAAGCAGAGCGTTCCGTGCTGGACAGCGTGGCAAAGGCTCAAAACCGGGACAGTCCCGCACAATGAGGGACGGTTGGGAGCTATGGTCTGATCATACTACATCTCCTGGCCAGTGGGGGGGAGCAAAAGAGAGGATACAGACAGGACAAATCACAGCTGATGCTTTCTTTGAGGTAAAACAGTGTTTAAAAACAGGCAGGGAAATTTTTTACCTCCCAAAAGGAATCAGCTGTGATCCTCTGCTGTCCTGTCTGTATACTCCTTTGCTTCCTCCCCTGGCCAGGAGCTGTGGTATGATCAGACCATGTCCCTGTACAGTCAGACACTGCCATTACACAGTACACAGCAGGGACGCATTTATAAAATTATCTCAGCACAGGAACATTTTTTAAAACATCCAATTGTGGAATTTATTATCACTATTCCAAGATCTATTGTTTCAAATGTACTTTGTGGGAAAATCCCTTTAGTTTGAATCAAGACTAACACATAGAGAAGAGTGACTTTTTTTTTAAGAAACACTTACAGTTAGCAAGTATTTTTATTTCTGGACAACCTCTCTGATGTTAGGGGTACGATCAGTGGGAAAAAGTATCCAGATCAGTTCTCCTCCAGAATAAGGAAAACTCTTGTTCTAGTACCACTACAGGTAGTCAATGCTCAACTTTTGAAGGCAATGTGTCACCAGGTTCTTGCTATGTAATCTGAGAGCAGCATGATGTAGGAGCTGAGACCCTGGTTCCAGTGTTGCATCACATCACTTACTGGTCAGCATCCTGTCATCTTGATACAAAGTTTGCTCTGCTACAGATATAGTGGTTCTCTAAACGCTGAGCTCTGTATAACCCCAACCCCGAAGCTATCTGTGTACACTGTACATTGACAGAAAGTTGCTAATCAGTGGTAGGAATGAGGTGACACAGAGCAGTTGACTAGGAGGCACGAGGCACCTAGTCCTGTAGTGATAATGTCTTGCTGACAAAACATTGACTTTATTGAAACAGCAACACACAGACCAGTAAGTGATACATTACATACAATGAACCCTCTCTGAGCTTAAAAAAGCCAAAGGCACTGTGAATACGTGTATCCTATACTGGCATGCTCATCCAATAATACATATATACTTCTGTCATGAAGGGAATCAATAAAAAAATACTGATCAAGAATGAATGACTGTTGGAATGAATGACTGTGAATGCTATTGTTTATAGGAACACATTTGTGCCCCGAATATTATATCACCATTCAGTGCTTAGTCGCATCTGAATTTCTTGAACCTATTGGATATAAAATCTTTATGCACAAAATATCTAGAAGACTTCTCATGAAAGAAGACTTTACAAAAGAGAGCAGGTCTTTATTTTTTATCTTCACAGGTGTGCAAACAGATAGGCTAACAGAACAGGACAAAATGCAGAACAGATGCTGTACATCATTTTACCAGAGGAAAAATCATGATCACCCACATTGTTTCTTTTCAGAGGTTGTGTTGGTGCTCAGCTTGGTCACTTCTGCACATTGTCTTTGGGTTTTTATTTACTCTATAAACACTTTAGAAGGAAGAAGTTGCAGACAGAACCTCTCGGACAGTTACATAATTTCCCAATCCTGGATGCCTTCCTGACTGCACATTGTTCCCCTACATCACACTGAAAAACAAAGGTTTACAATTATGACCATAGAACCCTTCAATATTGTTATTAACAAATGTAAACAGTAAATGCCACTTTAATTCTCCTTTAATAAACCAACTGTAAACATGGAAAAAATTACTTGCTTCTGTCTCCTCCTGAACTGATGATCAGTCATTCTCAAAATTCTCAATTCACAGGTAAAATGTGTATTCAGTGAGAAGAGATTTTTCCATTACTGAGATAAAAGATGACAGTTTAGGATCATGAAGTTCTATGGAGAACTGCAACTGTCCATTCTGGAGAACTTGCAGCAGATTATCGGTGTCTGCCGCCAACTCTTCCCCTCTCCATAGAACTTTATAAGCACCAACTGCCATCTCCTATCTCAGCAATGGGAAAATCGGTTTTCACTGAATATAGATTTTACAGATTCTACTCTTGAATTGAGAGTGAAAGATCAGGAGGAGAAAGAAGCAGGTTTCTCTGATAAGACATATTACAAAGTTACTTATTTTCAAGTATTCTGTTGATTTATGAAATAAATTAAAATGACGGTTACACTTTAACTACACTGTTTTAATTTACAATGCTACACTGTATACATATTTTACCAAGGGCAATTGTCCTGAAGAAAACACAATAACCATATATACTATAAGTTTCCCCTATTCATGTGCAAATCCCCTGTAATACAAATGATACTTTTACAAATTATATATACATACACACACACACACACACACACACACACACACACACACACACACACACACACACACACACACACACACACACACACATATATTTACATTTTGTATCAATGCACTGCAGTGTGGAGATATTAGATACTATACACAATTAGGAAGAGTACAGGTTACTGTGGGGTCTCCTCTCTTTCTAGTGATGTAGATAAAACACCCTAAATATAGACTAGATTCTATTGCAGATATCACATTAGGGTAAAAGCGATTTTCTTACCACAGGGACCTGTCCAAATTTCTTTTCCCAGGAAGGTACACGTTTACTCTGCAACTTCTCCAAGACTTCCTGCAGAGCCCCCAGCTGCAGAGCAGAGACATCAGCAGACAGGGCAGAGACAATGCATTATGGTTTACAGATATTATAGAGTGAGATCTATTTATATGTATAAATCCAGCACATTCCTAGGTTTGCTCTGGATATCACAGCTGTTTTAGAATTGCAGACTCTTTACACTGTATTAATAGAAGGTGTAACCTGCTGCTGCTGGACATGCCGTGTAGTGTCTGGCATTGCACATGGACAGTGTATAGTATGGCCAGACTAGATATCCCCACACAGGCAGCACGTCACTCACCAGCTCTTTCTCACTGGAAGGAATGGCATCTTTGGGGTAGAAGTCGCGCAGCGCCCTGGGCTCCAGGTCTGGGCTGTCCTCCTGGCCACACACAGCCGCGATGCCGAGGAGCAGCAGGCAGCTGCCCAGGGTGAGGAGGCGCAGTCTGGAGCTGCTGTCCATGGTGCTGCTGATCTACACTTCTCTCCTGGCACCCAGTGGTCGGGGCACTGGCTGGGCTTTGGAGTGAGTGGAGAGCTCCCTATTTATCTCCTCCTCGGGGATGCATCTTGTTATTTTATTTGATGAACTCCTCCCAGAGTGACGCCAATGGGACGCGTGGGGGGAAGCAGGCAGCGCCTGACATGGGGGGTCTGACATGGGGGGTCTGACATGGGGGGTCTGACATGCGGGGTCTGTGTGAAGACATCAATCAGAGCTCCCCGGGCTATGCTGACACGGCCCCAGGGCACTGGAGGCTTATGTTTCCTCTCTGATACTTCAAGACAATTTCATATCGCTGTGTGAACTTTTGCAAATGACAGTTTTCGCTCATTCTTGATTATTCAGCCTGGGTGGAAGTGATCCATACCGCCGACAGTCAGGAAATGTCCTGCCTGCTTATATAGGTGGGATGGGGGGCTGTAGGCACAGCTAATACTACAGTGATATCCTACAAGTGTTATACGGTCAGATCTAATACTACATGGATACAGTAATATCCTATACTATAGGTATTATATGGTCAGATCTAATACTACATGGATACAGTAATATCCTATACTATAGGTGTTATACGGTCAGATCTAATACTACATGGATACAGTAATATCCTATCCTATAGGTATTATACGGTCAGATCTAATACTACATGAATACAGTAATATCCTATACTATAGGTATTATATTGTCAGATCTAATACTACATGGATACAGTAATATCCTATATCATAGGTATTATATGGTCAGATCTAATACTATATCGATACAGTAATATCCTATACTATAGGTATTATATGGTCAGATCTAGTACTACATCAATACAGTAATATCCTATAGGTATTATATGGTCAGATCTAGTACTACATCGATACAGTAATATCCTATAGGTATTATACGGTCAGATCTAGTACTACATCGATACAGTAATATCCTATAGGTATTATACGGTCAGATCTAGTACTACATCAATACAGTAATATCCTATACTATAGGTATTATACGGTCAGATCTAGTACTACATCAATACAGTAATATCCTATAGGTATTATACGGTCAGATCTAGTACTACATCGATACAGTAATATCCTATAGGTATTATACGGTCAGATCTAGTACTACATTGATACAGTAATATCCTATAGGTATTATACAGTCAGATCTAGTACTACATCGATACAGTAATATCCTATAGGTATTATACGGTCAGATCTAATACTACATGGATACAGTAATATCCTATAGGTATTATACAGTCAGATCTAGTACTACATCGATACAGTAATATCCTATAGGTATTATACAGTCAGATCTAGTACTACATCGATACAGTAATATCCTATAGGTATTATACGGTCAGATCTAATACTACATGGATACAGTAATATCCTATAGGTATTATACGGTCAGATCTAGTACTACATTGATACAGTAATATCCTATAGGTATTATACGGTCAGATCTAATACTACATCGATACAGTAATATCCTATAGGTATTATACGGTCAGATCTAATACTACATCGATACAGTAATATCCTATAGGTATTATACGGTCAGATCTAATACTACATCGATACAGTAATATCCTATAGGTATTATACGGTCAGATCTAGTACTACATCGATACAGTAATATCCTATAGGTATTATATGGTCAGATCTAATACTACATCGATACAGTAATATCCTATAGGTATTATATGGTCAGATCTAATACTACATGGATACAGTAATATCCTATACTATAGGTATTATACGGTCAGATCTAATACTACATCAATACAGTAATATCCTATACTATAGGTATTATATGGTCAGATCTAATATCACATTCATATCCAGTAGGTGTTATACAGTACAATCAGATCAAATGCTAGCCATCGATACAGTAGTATCCTATAGGTATTATATAGTCAGTCACATCTACTACTTTATTGATATCCTATGTGTTATATAGTCAGATCTAATAGTCGATACTACATTGATACATTACAACAATCACTCGAGTTGCGCTCTGCTCCACAAGCCACAGAGGTCACACTACATAATTGCCTTGAATTGCTCCTTCACCCACACCCCTGTGGTCGGCACAGATGAATCTTTCTCTGCACGCTATCCTCTATGTCAGAAGGAAATTTGCCTTGAACAGGACCATTCGGAATCAACAGTGTATGTTAGAAAAAGGTTGATTTAAGACCGAAGTGTCACATATTGTACACACATTTTGGAACACATAATACATTTCTCATCTGATTTCACCACAACTTCATCTGAGTGCCAGATCATTTCTACTTGATGTAGATGGGTTGTTACCCTATTCGAGCTCTGACTTTGTACAGGAGTGTTATATTCCTTTAAATCTAATCACTGGAGAAGGACGTCATGGCCGGAAGAATAGAAGGAACAAAGCAAAGAGGAAGACTAGCAAACCGATGGATTGATACTATCAAGATAACGGCGGAAAAGACCCTGAAGACAAGTTCGATCTTCCCACATAGTGTTGATCTATCAAGTTCCCATGGCCTGAGATCAAGCTGAAGGCCGTCAAAAATAAATAAAAAATTCTATATATATTACATTGGCATCCTTAAAGGGAAGGTGCCATAAAAATAAAAAATTCCAGCAATTGAAAAATGTAAAGAATTAATGTTTACATTTTCTTAAAAAAATATTATCATTTGTTTATAATTAAGTAAAATATGAAAAATCATTTTAAAAAGTTTGGCATTTCCACTTTTTAAACACTAGGGGGAGCAGCTACTGAAATTTGACAAAAACCTAGTGTACAACTAGCTCACATTACTGCACTGCAGTAATTATGGGCGGAGTCTGCTGACGTGTGTGATTTCACTCCTCTCCTCCCCTTCTGGGTGTTTGCTAAGGGATAAGAGAGGATTCAGGAACACAGTGAGAAGCCATTTTGTTGGTGACTGCAAAGTTATACTGACAAGTAAACAGTCACAGAGGATGGCAGGTAGCAAGGATTCTGGGAGACATATGGTGGAGGGAGCAGGGTGACAGCAGCACAGAGTATTTCAGGAGAGCAGTGTGCTGGTCTATGGGGGGCACCATGTTCGGTGCACAGAGCAGCCAGGGATTTACATAGAGCGCTGTCTTTTATACACATGGATGGACCATCTGCTTGTCTGCTCCACAAAAATCCAGGAAACATTTCTTCTGATTGATGGCCTGGTCTGATCCAGACTTTGCATGCAAAGACCCCATTCCCCTCCTCAGATCCTGTCCTGGCGATGTGTGAAAGCAAGGCAACAGGCGCAGTACAGGGTTACGCTGGGAAGCAGGGGGAAATGTAGCCACACAGTAACGATAAAAATGAGACCCCTCTCTTCAGCTGCCTCACCAGCCCTCCCCTGACTCCGCCAAACTGTAGGTCATGCTGGCCCCTCTATTACCCCAGACCCATGTGCAGGTGCTCAGCCAGAACCACCCTAGAATGGGTCCCCTTTCTGAAGATAATACTGCCATATAGATCACACATAATACTGTTCTATAGTTCTCACATAAATACCTCCATATAGATCACACATACCACCACATAGATCACACACAATGCCGCCAGTGTTCTCACATACCAGCATATGCTTCTCACATAATACCGCCATATAGATCACCCATAATGCCGCCACATAGATCTCACATAATACCGCCATACACTTTTCACACATACCGCCATATAGATCACACATACCGCCATATACTAATCACATAATACCGTCATATAGATCACACATAATACTGCCATATACTAATCACATAATACTGTCATATAGATCACACATAAAACCACCATATAATTCTCACCTAGTACTGCCACATAGATCACACATAATCCCACAATATAGTTCTCATATACCACCGTCATATAAACATAATACCGCCATATAGATCACATATAATACCGTCACATAGATCACACAATACTTGTGGGCATAATTGTGATATTATATATATATATATATATATATATATATATATATATATATATATATATATATACATATATATATATTATAATATCTCAGCATAATGTGTGGTCTTTATGGGAGTATTATGTGTTAAATATATATAGCAGCATTATACGTGATCCATATGGTATTGAAGTAAAACTGGAAAGGGGCGCACCAATCTATAATGACACGATAACAACCAAGGGGTGCAATACTTAGTCTACATATGGCGTATAAACATGTAGAAAGAGAAAAGAGTAGACTAAAAAATGGTATGCACAACCCTCAAAAAATATATATATATATAGACAATAATAAATTTCAATAAGCAAAAGCACCTTTATTCAACACCTCAAAAGACACATTTAAAAACATTTAAAAACAAATATACAAATACCTATGCCCACCATACCCCATGATGAATAACAATCCCATAAATGGGGAAACAATGGTATCCTACCCTGGGTCCACCTAGTGGTATGTGCTATCCTGGTAAAGATGTGCCTGTACAGGCCACAAGAAACTGAGCCACCCTATGCCAATATAAGCTGCTATTCACCATAAAATGATGAAAAAGTAAGAACATGTAGGCAATGCATGATCCTAAAATAAGGATATACCATGCAGTGTGACTGCTGTAGATACAACCTGTCCTGCATCGATTCTGGTCTGTGAAAATGCAGCGATATCCCAAGGCACAGGGCACCACAGGAATTAGGTCCACATGGAGTAAGGAGGCGGGATAGTCCCAAGGATGGCACTAAGGTAGGAAAGGGGAATAGGGTGGGAGCGCACCCCACGCGTATCGCTGCCTCTGCAGCTTCGTCAGGGGAAGTGATGCTAAGGGCACTGTAATCCATGCTTAAATAATACATCAAATAAAGTAAATTGCATACCGGTGTAGAGAAGCGGGAGACGGGGAGGTGGACACCGGAAACGCCAGCCGCGCCATGGGATTGTTATTCATCATGGGGTATGGTGGGCATAGGTATTTGTATATTTGTTTTTAAATGTTTTTAAATGTGTCTTTTGAGGTGTTGAATAAAGGTGCTTTTGCTTATTGAAATTTATTATTGTCTATATATATATATTTTTTGAGGGTTGACCATCCATATGGTATTGTGCTGCTCTAGGGAGGTCACAGAGATGTATGGTGGAAGGAGCAGGGTGACAGGAGCAGAGTATTTCAGGAGAGCAGTGTACTGGTCTATCGGGGGGGGGGGGTGTGTGCTCACACTCACACGCTCCCAACTGTATACCTAGCCTTTACTGGCTATTAAAATGGGGGACACCCCCCAAAAAAGACGTGAGGCCCCCTATAATTAATAACCATCAAATACTATGCAGACAGCTGCAGGCTGACATTAATAGCCTAGGAAGGGGCCATAGATATTGTCCCCCCCAGGCTGAAAACATCAGCTCTCAGACGCCTTTTACATGCGCCTTTTCTGGCGCTTTGCCTGGCAATTCCCACTTGCCCTGTAGCGGTAGCAAGTGGGGTTCATATTTGTGGGGTTAATGTCGCCTTCATATTGTCCGGTGACATCAAGCCCACGGCTTAGTAATGGAGAGGCGTCTATAAGGCACCCATCCATTACTAATCCTATAGTTGTATTGTAAATAAAGACTTGGCCAGAATAAAGTCCTTTATTAATATTTTTTAAACCATTCCGAAAGCATAATCCTCGACTCCCTCATCTCCCACAACAAAAATAATAAACCACAATGGGGAAAGACACGCAGGGGGAGAGGAGTGCATAGGAGAGGATTAGATACTGACTGCTGAGCTGTGTATCTAATCCTGTCCTGTGTGATACTGACTGCTGAGCCGTGTATCTAATCCTGTCCTGTGTGATACCGACTGCTGAGCAGTGTATCTAATCCTGTCCTGTGTGATACCGACTGCTGAGCCGTGTATCTAATCCTGTCCTGTGTGATACCGACTGCTGAGCCATGTATCTAATCCTGTCCTGTGTGATACCGACTGCTGAGCTGTGTATCTAATCCTGTCCTGTGTGATACTGACTGCTGAGCCATGTATCTAATCCTGTCCTGTGTGATACCGACTGCTGAGCCGTGTATCTAATCCTGTCCTGTGTGATACCGACTGCTGAGCCGTGTATCTAATCCTGTCCTGTGTGATACCGACTGCTGAGCCATGTATCTAATCCTGTCCTGTGTGATACCGACTGCTGAGCCATGTATCTAATCCTGTCCTGTGTGATACTCACTGCTGAGCTGTGTATCTAATCCTGCCCTGTGTGATATCGACTGCTGAGCCGTGTATCTAATCCTGTCCTGTGTGATACTGACTGCTGAGCCATGTATCTAATCCTGTCCTGTGTGATACTGACTGCTGAGGACACAGTACACAGGACTAGATTAGCTACACAGGACTAGATTAGCTAAACAGGACAGAGGTAGCAGTGGTAGGTGTATATAGAAGCAGGTAGTAATGGTATATAGAGGCAGGTAGCAGTGGTAGGTGGTATATAGGGGCAGGTAGCAGTGGTATATAGGGGCAGGTAGCAGTGGTAGGTGTATATAGAGGCAGGTGGCAATGGTATATAGAGGCAGGTAGCAGTGGTAGGTGGTATATAGGGGCAGGAAGCAGTGGTAAGTGGTATATAGAGGAAGGAAGCAATGGTTTATAGGGGCAGGTAGCAGTGGTATATAGAGGCAGCTAGCAGTGGTATATAGAGGCAGCTAGCAGTGGTATATAGAGGCAGCTAGCAGTGGTAGGTGGTTTATAGAGGCAGGTAGCAGTGGTATATAGGGGCAGGTAGCAGTGGTAGGTGGTATATAGGGGCAGGTAGCAGTGGTATATATAGGCAGGTAGCAGTGGTAGGTGGTATATAGGGGCAGGTAGCAGTGGTATATAGGGGCAGGTAGCAGTGGTAGGTGGTATATAGGGGCAGGTAGCAGTGGTATATATAGGCAGGTAGCAGTGGTAGGTGGTATATAGTGATGTTATCACTTATCCTGTAGAGAGGTGACTACTTTTTTCCACAGGAGAACCCTTGTAAGTGCATCTCTGCCGCTGTGTTCCAAGTATCCAGTCTCTAATGGAAATAAAGAATCTTCTCCTAATTAATATGAGAGAACAAATGACAGCAATACACAGCACAATCCACTATACCAAGACCAATAATACCACGTACAGGGAAGAAATACCGCCACACCATGACCAGACCACATAATACTACCACATAGTGACTGAATAATACTACATACAAGGAGCAAATACTGCCACACCATGACCAGATCACGTTACCACCACAGTGACCTTATAATGCCACATACAAGGAACAAATACCAACACACCATTACAGACCACATATTACCACCACATAGTGACCGAATAATATGATATATTACCAGCATATAGGGACCAAATAATACCACATACAAGGAGAAATACTGCCACACCATGACCAGAACCACAAATTACCACCACATAGTGACCAAATACTACAATACAGATCATGATTACAAATCACAATACCAAAAATACTGTTATTACCACCAGTGACATTATATAGAGGAGCTCTGTATATAGTGTCAGGAATAATGTTACAGGAATCACCAGTAACATTATACACAGAAGCTCTGTATATATTGTCAGTGTACAGGAAATGCAGGGATCACCAGTAACATTATACACAGAAGCTCTGTATATAGTGTCAGTGTACAGGTAATACAGTGATCACCGGTGACATTATACACAGGAGCTCTGTATATAGTGTCAGTGTACAGGTAATACAGTGATCACCGGTGACATTATACACAGGAGCTCTGTATATAGTGTCAGTGTACAGATAATACAGTGATCACCAGTGACATTATACACAGGAGATCTGTATACAGTGTCAGGGTGCAGGTAATGCAGTGATCACCAGTGACATTATACACAGGAGCTCTGCAGATAGTGTACAGGTAATACAGTGTTCACCAGTGACATTATACACAGGAGCTCTATACATAGTGTACAGTGAACAGGTAATACAGTGATCACCAGTGACATTATACACAGGAGCTCTGCATATAGTGTATAGTGTACAGGTAATACAGGGATCACCGGTGACATTATACCCAGGAGCTCTGTATATAGTGCATAGCATACAGGTAATACAGTGATTACCAGTGATATTATACACAGGAGCTCTGTATATAGTGCACATGTAATACAGGGTTCAACATTGACATTATACACAAGAGCTCTGTATATAGTGTCAGTGTACAGGTAATATAGTGATCACCAGTGACATTATACACAGGAGCTCTGTATATAGTGTCATTGTATAGATAATACAGTAATTACCAGTGACATTATACACAGGAGATCTGTACACAGTGTCAGTGTACAGGTAATGCAGTGATCACCAGTGACATTATACACAAGAACTCTGTATATAGTGTCAGGGTGCAGGTAATGCAGGAATCACCAGTAACATTATACACAGAAGCTCTGTATATAGTGTCAGTGTACAGGAAATACAGTGATCACCAGTGACATTATACACAGGAGCTCTGTATATAGTGTCAGTGTACAGGTATTACAGCGATCACAAGTGCCATTATACATAGGACCTCTGTACACAGCATATAGTGTACAGGTAATACAGTGATCACCTGTGACATACACAGGAGTTTTGTATATAGTGTACAGGTAATACAGTGATCACCAGTGACATTATACACAGGAGCTCGGTATATAGTGTACAGATAATACTGTAATCACCAGTGACACTATACGCAGGAGCTTTGTATATACTGTCAGTGTACAGGTAACAGGGATCACCAGTGACATTATATACAGGAGCTCTGTATACAATGTCAGTGTATAGGTAATACAGTGATCACCAGTGACATTGTACACAGAAGCTCTGTATATTGTGTACAGATAATACAGCGATCACCAGTGACATTATACACAGAAGTTCTGTGTATAGTGTACTGTATAGTGTACAGGTAATACAGTGATCACCAGTGACATTATACACAGGGAGCTCTGAACACAGTATATAGTGTATACTGTGCGTGTACATGTAATGCACTGACTCACCAGTGACGTCTGTAGTTGAAGTCCATTATCTTCGCTTTTCTTCTTCATCCAGCACAGACCGCCATCACTTCTTTCAGCCAAGACTTGTCTCTGCAAAAAAACACACACAGTCATCTATAGCTGATTGCTTCCAGAGCACTTTCCCCACTTTTCCCCTGACTTCTACACTATGTCAGATGTAGAAAATGTGACATAGTGAGGCACTGCAAGCTAACACAACCTCCCTTTTGTTCCCTGTTGTGATTCGGTTCGTGGGCTCCCCCGGTGGTCTCTTGTGGTACTGGTGTCCTGCAAGCTTTGCCTTCTCAGTTCACCTGTTCCTATCAGGATTTGGGAGTATCCTATTTAACCTTGCTCCTCAGTCATTCTAATGCTGGCCATCAATGTATCCAGAGTGATTCTGTTGCATGTTCCTGCTCCCAGTTTTCTGCTCAGCTAAGTTGGACACTTTAGTCCTTAAGTCTATTTTTGTATGTTTTGTCCAGTTTGCACTTATGTGAATCTCTGCAGCTGGAAGCTCTTGTTGGGCTGAAATTACCACTCCAGTGGCATGAGTTGTCACATGAGTTAAGGTAATTTCAGGATGGTGCTTTGAAGGGTTTTGCAGCTGACCGCGAAGTCCTCTGTTGTATCTTTCTGCTATTTAGTTAGCGGGCCTCTCTGTGCTAAATCTGCTTTCATACTACGTGTGTCTTTTCATCTGCTCTCACCGTTATTATATGTGGGGGGCTGCTATCTCCTGTGGGGACATTCTCTGGAGGCAAGCCAGGACTGTGTTTTCTTCTACCAGGGGTAGTTAGTTCTCCGGCTGGCGCGCGGCATCTAGAGACAACGCAGGAATGCCCCCTGGCTACTTCTAGTGTGGTGTGTAGGTTTAGCATCGCGGTCAGCTCTAGTTTCCATCACCCGAGAGCTTGTCCGTTTATTCTATGCTTCTGATGTTTCCTTGCCATTGGAAACCATAACAGTTCCCTCCATGGAAAAGTTTCTTAAAAAGTAAATTTTACAGTAGTAATAATGTCCCTAATTGTATCCTAAAGAAATTATCTTCCCCAATTGTCACCATAAGGTAATACAGCATGTTCCTCATTCTGGCCCCCAAACAGTAATTAAATCCCTCCCCCTGGCCTTCTTTATTTAATAATCTCGCCCAGCCAATCATCCTTTATTTTATAATATGCCCCAGCCTGTTCCCCCATGTCCTTTGTCTAGCCTGGGCCCAATATCTGCAGCCTGGGCCCCAGCTATCCATCCTGCGCCCAAACTATCCATCACTTGCGCTGCTCCCCCCATATATCCATCCTGGTCCCTTGTGCTGCTCCTGTTATATATCCATCCTGGTCCTTTGTGGTGCTCCCCCCATGTAACAATTATGGGCCCATGTACTGCTCCCCCCATGTAACAATTATGGGCCCTTGTGTTGCTCCCCCCCATATATCCATCCAGGCCTTTTGTGCTGCTTCCCCTCCCCATATATCCATCCTGGTCCCTTGTGTTGCTTTCTCCCCCCATATATCCACCCTGGTCTGTTGTGTTGCTCTCACCCCCCATATATACATACTGGTCCCTTGTGTTGCTCTCTCCCCCTCCCATGTATCCATACTGGTCCCTTGTGTTGCTCTCTCCCCCCATATATCCATACTGATCCCTTGTGTTGCTCTCTCCCCCCCTCCCATATATCCACCCTGGTCCCTTGTGTTGCTCTCTCTACCCCCATGTATCCATACTGGTCCCTTGTGTTGCTCTCTCCCCCCCTCCCATATATCCACCCTGCTCCCTTGTGTTGCTCTCTCTACCCCCATGTATCCATACTGATCCCTTGTGTTGCTCACTCCCCCCCATATATCCATACTGGTCCATTGTGTTGCATTCTCTCCCCCCATATATCCATACTGGTCCCTTGTGTTGCTCTCCCTCCCCATATATCCAACCTGGTCCCTTGTGTTGCTCTCTCCCCTCATGTATCCATACTGGTCCCTTGTGGTGCTCTCCCCCCCATATATCCATACTGGTCCCTTGTGTTGCTCCCCTCATAAATCCATACTGGTCCCTTGTGTTACTCTCTCTCCCCCCCATGTATCCATACTGGTCATTTGTGTTGCTCTCTCCCCCACATATATCCATACTGGTCCTTTGCGTTGCTCTCCCCCCATATATCCACCCTGGTCCCTTGTGTTGCTCTCACCCCATATATCCACCCTGGACCCTTGTGTTGCTCTTTCCCACCCATATATCCATACTGGTCCCTTGTGTTGCTCTCTCCTCACATATATCCATACTGGTTCCTTGTGTTGCTCTCTCCCCCATATATCCATACTGGTCCCTTATGTTGCTCTCTCTCCCCCCTATGTATCCATGCTGGTCCCTTGTGTTGCTCTCTCTCCCCCATATATCCATATTGGTCCCTTGTGTTGCTCTCTCCTCACATATATCCATACTGGTTCCTTGTGTTGCTCTCTCCCCCATATATCCATACTGGTCCCTTATGTTGCTCTCTCTCCCCCCTATGTATCCATGCTGGTCCCTTGTGTTGCTCTCTCCCCCCCATGTATCCATACTGGTCTCTTGTGTTGCTCTCTCCCCCACATATATCCATACTGGTCCTTTGCGTTGCTCCCCCCCCCCCATATATCCACCCTGGTCCCTTGTGTTGCTCTCTCTCCCCCCATGTATCAATACTGGTCCCTTGTGTTGCTCCCCCCATATATCCATACTGGTCCCTTGTGTTGCTCTCCCCCCCAATATATCCATACTGGTCCCTTGTGTTGCTCTCTCCCCCCCATGTATCCATACTGGTCATTTGTGTTGCTCTCTCCCCCACATATATCCATACTGGTCCCTTGTGTTGCTCCCCCCCCCCCAATATATCCATACTGGTCCCTTGTGTTGCTCTCTCTACCCCCCATGTATCCATACTGGTCATTTGTGTTGCTCTCTCCCCCACATATATATATCCATACTGGTCCTTTGCGTTGCTCTCCCCCCCATATATCCACCCTGGACCCTTGTGTTGCTCTTTCCCCCCATATATCCATACTGGTCCCTTGTGTTGCTCTCTCCTCACATATATCCATACTGGTCCCTTGTGTTGCTCTCTCCCCACACATATCCATACTGGTCCTTTGCGTTGCTCTCCCCCCCATATATCCACCCTGGTCCCTTGTGTTGCTCTCTTCCCCCCATATATCCACCCTGGTCCCTTGTGTTGTTCTCTCTCCCCCCATATATCCATACTGGTCCCTTGTGTTGCTCTCCCCCCCATATATCCATACTGGTCCCTTGTGTTGCTCTCTCCCCACCCATGTATCTATACTGGTCCCTTGTGTTGCTCTTTCCCCACAGTATATCCATACCGGTCCCTTGTATTGCTCTCTCACCCCCATATATCCACCCTGGACCCTTGTGTTGCTCTTTCCCCACAGTATATCCATACCGGTCCCTTGTATTGCTCTCTCACCCCCATATATCCACCCTGGACCCTTGTGTTGCTCTTTCCCCCCCTATATATACATACTGGTCCCTTGTGTTGCTCTCTCTCCCCCCATATATCCATATTGGTCCCTTGTGTTGCTCTCTCCTCACATATATCCATACTGGTTCCTTGTGTTGTTCTCTCCCCACCCATGTATCCATACTGGTCCCTTATGTTGCTCTCTCTCCCCCCTATGTATCCATACTGGTCCCTTGTGTTGCTCCCCCCATATATCCATACTGGTCCCTTGTGTTGCTCTTTCCCCCAATATATCCATACTGGTCCTTTGTGTTGCTCTCTCTCCCCATATGTATCCATACTGGTCAGTTGTGTTGCTCTCTCCCCCACATATATCCATACTGGTCCTTTGCGTTGCTCTCCCCCCCATATATCCACCCTGGTCCCTTGTGTTGCTCTCTCTCCCCCCATGTATCCATACTGGTCCCTTGTGTTGCTCTCTTCCCCCCCATATATCCACCCTGGTCCCTTGTGTTGCTCTCTCTCCCCCCATGTATCCATACTGGTCCCTTGTGTTGCTCTCCCCCCAATATATCCATACTGGTCCCTTGTGTTGCTCTTTCCCCACCGTATGTCCATACCGGTCCCTTGTATTGCTCTCTCACCCCCATATATCCACCCTGGACCCTTGTGTTGCTCTTTCCCCCCCATATATCCATACTGGTCCCTTGTGTTGCTCTCTCTCCCCCAAGGTCCTCACGTTCTCTCTGTGTCCACCTTTAGGTAGGACTCTAACCCGTATGACAGGTAACTCGAGTCTTTTTACAGGATCTCTATCATGACCCGGGCTTTATCTGTTACTGTGTCCTCGGGTGTTAATGGTGGACAGGTAACTTGAAATCTAGCTGTCCGTCGGTTTCTGCCGTGGGGCATGAAGTTACTCCCACAACCTCGGTCGGGGTCCGGCTACCGGTATATGCGCTCAGCGTGGAGGAAGTTCAGTCACAACGCCTCTCTCCAGCTCTTCACTTTGCCTTTGCTTCTTCCTCCTTTCAGTCTCTTTACAAGTTGCCCTGCTCTCTTTTTCCTTCCCAGGAGCTTCAGAATTACTCATCTGCATGGCCCCAGCTTTCCTTCCTCACTCCTCGCTCTCCTCTCACCAACTGACTAACTCTCCCCAACTGCCTAGCAACTGCCTAGCAACTGACTCCTCCTTCCGACCAGAGAGAGCAGCTCCCCTGAAGTCAGGTGCAGAGCTCCCCCTTCTGGCCTGGAGTCAGAATGGTGTTGTAAGTGCTTAGTACCTGTTAAAGGGATCCTTCCTCGCTTCTAAGCATGACATTACTCGCCCCGTGAGGAAAGCAATGCCACTGTAACAACCAGTTACCTGGGATGTTACCCTCTCCCCCCATATATCCATACTGGTCACTTGTGTTGCTCTCTTTCTCCCATGTATCCATACTGGTCCCTTGTGTTGCTCGCTCCCCCTGATATATCCACCCTAGTCCCTTGTGTTGCTCTCTCTCCCCCCTCCTTCCTCACATATCCACCCTGGTCTCTTGTGTTCCTCTCTCTCCCCCCATATATCCACCCTGGTCCCTTGAGTTGCTCTCTATTTCCCCCCCATGTATCCATACTCGTCCATTGTGTTACTATCTCCCCCCATATATCCACCTTGGTCCCATGTGTTGTTCTCTCCCCCATATATCCATACTGGTCCCTTGTGTTGCTCTCTCCCCCCATATATCCATACTGGTCCCTTGTGTTGCTCTCTCTGTTGTGAATTCCGTTCTGGAGCTCCCTCCTGTGGTTGCTAATGGTATTTTTGTGAGTTCTGCCCTTGGGCTCCCTCTGGTGGTTTCGAGTGGAACTGCTGCTCCTTTAGGTAGCTGTGGCAGCTGCCTTCACTAATCGCCTTGCCTGGGTTTGTTATTTAAACCTGCTCTGGGCTTTAGTTCATGCCAGCTGTCAATGTTCTTGGTTGGATTTGGTTCTCTCCTTGGATTTCTCATATGGCCTGTCCTTGTCAGCAAAAGATAAGTTTTTGCTAGTTTTTGTTTGTCCATTTGCTTGGACTCTATTGCTCTGCAAATATGTCTCTTTTTGTCCAGCTTGTCACTATGTCATATTCAGGCTAGCTGGAAGCTCTGGGAAAGCAGATTTGCCCCTCCACACCGTGAGTCGGTGTGGAGTTCATTTTTGTAAACTCTGCGTGGATTTTGTAGTTTTTAATACTGACCGCACAGTATCCTTTTCTCTCTGTCTATCAAGTTTAGTATTGGCCTCCTTTGCTGAAATCTGATTTCATTTCTGTGTACGTCATTTCCCTCTTCACTCACAGTCAATATTTGTGGGGGGCTGTCTTTCCTTTTGGGGTTTTCTCTGAGGCAAGATAGCTTTCTATTTCCTTCTTTAGGGGTAGTTAGTTCTTAGGCTGTGAAGAGGTGTCTAGGGAGAGTCAGGAACATCCCACGACTATTACTAGTGTTGTTGTTAGGATTAGGGACTGCGGTCAGTAGAGATACCACCTTCTCAGAGCTCATCCCATGTTGCGTTTTAGCCACCAGGTCATATCAGTGTGGCCTCTTAACCACCAGGTCATAACAGTACAGCTGGCCCACAATGTGTTAAATGCATCTCAAAAGAGGGAAAAGAAAGTTCTGAGTCATTTTTTTTTCCTTTGTAGCTTGTTTTGTCTTTTTTTTCCCCTTAATCTCTGGGTGGTTCAGGATTTTGGTGCTGATATGGAGGTTCAGGGTCTGTCCTTGCGCGTGGATCAACTCGCTGCAAGGGTACAGAGTATCCAAGATTACCTTTTTGGAAGTGCAGTTGAACAGCAAGGTGGCTTGTTGTTGAAGGGAGATAGAGGAAAAAAATAAAAATAAAAAAATCTTTAAATCTTCAGCATAGCGAGTGTGAACGAGCTGAGTGTGACCTGAGCGTAAGTGTGGACGGCGGTAAGTGTGACTTGTGACTCAGTGAAGAGGTATTTGGAAGGCCTTTAACAAATACCTGTGTGAATTTGTGTGAGTTGTTGAATTGGGAGTAGCTATATTCACAAGGGGTTAACTTAGGGTGGGCGGTCATAATCAAGGGTTTATAAGGGGCAGCTGTTTGGGGCTCAAGCCCTTTTTGGAAGTGCAGTTGAACAGCAAGGTGGCTTGTTGTTGAAGGGAGATAGAGGAAAAAAATAAAAATAAAAAAATCTTTAAATCTTCAGCATAGCGAGTGTGAGTGAGCTGAGTGTGACGTGAGCGTAAGTGTGGACTGCGGTAAGTGTGACTTGTGACTCAGTGACTTTGGAATCAGGGAGTTTCCAAGGGAGGAATTGCTGTTCCAAGTGTTAATTAATACTTTGTATTTATTTTTATTTAACGTTTCTGTCTGGTGCAATCCCCATTAGGAAATGTGCTCCACAATTGTTAATGCCATCCAGTGCACATCTTGCCACATGTATGCAGTCCTTGATCAGCCGGTCGAGGGTGCATACTGCTGTGCGAGATGTGAGCACGTTGTGCATTTGGAAACCCAGATACTGGATCTAAATGTGCAGCTGGCAACACTGAGATCCATAGACAATATAGAGAGGAGTCTTCTGCTCACAGAGCAGACGCTCAATGGGATAGATGAGGAGGGGGATGGTAGGATGGAGCTGCAGGACAGTGAAGTAGGTAGCTGGGTGACATTCAGAAAGCGGGGTAGAGGGAAGAGTGCCAGGGAGGCTAGTCCTGATCTGGTGCACCCCAATAAGTTTGCTAAGTTGGCGGATGAGGGGGGTGCCAGTACAGGGGTAGCACTGCTGCAGCCAGGCATGTCCTCTGAAAGCCGGAGGAGTGACTGCTCCAGTAAGGAGGGAAATAGGAGAGCAGGGCAGGCCAGACAGGTGCTGGTAGTGGGGGACTCAATTATTAGGGGAACAGATAGGGCAATCTGTCACAAAGACAGGGATCGTCGAACAGTGTGCTGCCTACCTGGCGCTCGAGTCCGACACATCGCTGATCGGGTGGACAGATTACTGGGAGGGGCTGGTGAGGACCCAGCGGTCATGGTGCACATTGGCACAAATGACAAAGTTAGAGGTAGGTGGAAGGTCCTTAAAGATGATTTCAGGGAATTAGGCTGCAAGCTGAAAGCAAGGACCTCCAACGTGGTATTTTCTGAAATACTGCCTGTACCACGTGCCACGCCAGAGAGGCAACGGGAGATTAGGGAGGTTAATAAGTGGCTCAAGAATTGGTGTAGGAAGGAGGGGTTTGGGTTCCTGCAGAACTGGGCCGACTTCTCAGTTGGCTACAGGCTCTACGCTAGGGATGGGCTGCACCTCAATGGGGAAGGTGCAGCTGTGCTGGGGGAGAAAATGGTTAGAAGGTTGGAGGAGTGTTTAAACTAGGGAATGGGGGGGAGGGTATTCATTTTATAGGTGGGGAAGATAGTGCAGATAGAGACCTGGGCACAAATAAGGAAGTTGGGGGTGGCGGTGGCATGGGGGGTGGGGTTAGAACAGTTAGTAATTTAAGAAAGAATAGAGGTACAGAGAGGAACATCAAGTGCATGTATACTAATGCCAGAAGCCTCGCCAACAAAATGGACGAATTAGAACTAATGTTGTTGGAACATAATTATGACATGGTGGGGATATCTGAAACATGGCTGGATGAGAGCCATGACTGGGCTGTTAACTTGCAGGGCTATAGCCTTTTCAGAAATGACCGTACAGATAAGCGAGGGGGTGGGGTGTGTCTGTTTGTAAAATCGACCTTAAAACCCATCCTGCGTGATAATATAGGTGAATCTAATGAAAATGTAGAGTCCCTGTGGGTGGAGATAAGGGGAGGGGGAAAAAATAATAAATTACTGATAGGGGTTTGTTATAAATCTCCAAAAATAATGGAAGCAATGGAGAATATCCTTGTAAAGCAAATAGATGAAGCTGCGACTCAAGGAGAAGTCATTATTATGGGGGACTTCAACTACCCTGAAATAGATTGGGGAACAGAAACCTGCAGTTCCAGTAAAGGTAATCGGTTTTTGACAACTATGAGAGACAATTACCTTTCACAACTGGTTCAGGACCCAACAAGGAGGGGGGCACTGCTAGACCTAATATTAACCAACAGGCCAGACCGCATATCAAATATAAGGGTTGGGGGTCACTTGGGGAATAGTGATCACAAAATAATAAGTTTTCATGTCTCCTTTAATAAGATGTGTAGTAGAGGGGTGACAAGGACACTAAACTTCAGGAGGGCAAATTTCCAACGGATGAGAGAGGATCTTGGTGCAATTAACTGGGACGATATCCTGAGACATAAAAGTACACAAAGAAAATGGGAGACATTTATTAGCATCCTGGATAGGACCTGTGCACAGTATATACCGTATGGGAATAAACATACTAGAAATAGGAGGAAACCAATATGGCTAAATAGAGCTGTAAGGGGCGCAATAAGGGACAAAAAGAAAGCATTTAGAGAATTAAAGGAAGTAGGTAGTGAGGAGGCATTAAATAAATACAAAAAATTAAATAAATTATGTAAAAAGCAAATCAAGGCAGCAAAGATTGAGACAGAGAGACTCATTGCTAGAGAGAGCAAAAATAACCCCAAATATTCTTTAACTACATAAATAGTAAGAAACTAAAAAATGACAGTGTTGGCCCCCTTAAAAATAGTCTGGGTGAAATAGTGGATGAGGATGAGGAAAAAGTCAATATGCTAAATGACTTTTTTTCATCAGTATTTACAAAAGAAAATCCCATGGCAGCCAATATGACTAGTGATAATAATTCCCAATTTAATGTTACCTGCTTAACCCAGCAGGAAGTACGGCGGCGTCTAAAAATCACAAAAATTGACAAATCTCCAGGCCCGGATGGGATACACCCCCGAGTACTGCAGGAATTAAGCACAGTCATTGATAGACCATTATTTTTAATCTTTAAAGAGTCCATAATAACAGGGTCTGTACCACAGGACTGGCGTATAGCAAATGTGGTGCCAATATTCAAAAAGGGGACAAAAACTGAACTCGGAAATTATAGGCCAGTAAGCTTAACCTCTACTGTGGGTAAAATCCTGGAGGGCATTCTGTTTTTTGCTCTGAGACCCCGTTCCTCTGGTGACCCCATTCAGCAGGTGAAGATTGTTATTTCTTTGCTGCGTGGCGACCCGCAGGACTGGGCATTCTCCCTTGAGCCAGGAAATCCTGCATTGCTTAATATTGACGCATTTTTTCAAGCGCTCGGATTGCTGTATGACGAGCCTAATTCTGTGGATCAGGCAGAAAAAACTTTGCTGGCTCTGTGTCAGGGTCAGGAAGCAGCAGAAGTATACTGCCAGAAGTTTAGAAAGTGGTCTGTGCTCACAAAATGGAATGAGTATGCCCTGGCAGCGATTTTCAGAAAGGGTCTTTCTGAAGCCCTTAAAGATGTTATGGTGGGGTTTCCTACGCCTGCTGGTCTGAATGTTTCAATGTCTTTGGACATTCAGATTGATCGGCGCTTGCGCGAGCGCAAGGTGGTGCACCATATGGCAGTGTCCTCTGAGCAGAGTCCTGAGCCTATGCAATGTGATAGGATTTTGACTAGAGCAGAAAGGCAGAAATTCAGACGTCAGAATGGCCTGTGTTTTTACTGTGGTGATTCTGCTCATGCTATTTCTGATTGCCCTAAGCATACTAAGGGCTGTCCCACACGTCCAGATAATTCCGGTACCGGAATAAATCGGTACCGGAGTTATCCGTGTCCGTGTGCCTGGGAACTCACGGAGGCCCTACGGGCGGCACACGTGTGCCGCCCGTATGGCGAGTGGGTACCACACGGAGCGTGTGGTACCCACTCTGCATGGTGCTGAAGCTGCGATTCATATCTTCCCTGCAGCAACGTTTGCTGTAGAGAAAATATGAAGAATAGTGTTTAAAATAAAGATCTATGTGTCCGCCGCCCCCCCACCCCCTGTGCGCCCCCCCGCTGGTCAGAAAATACTTACCCGCTCCCTCGCTGCTTCCTGGTCTGGCCGCGGCTTCTCCTGCATGCGGTCACGTGGGGCCGATCATTTACAGTCATGAATATGTGGCTCCACCTCCCATAGGGGCGGAGCCGACTATTCATGATTGTAAATGATCGGCCCCACGTGACCGCATACAGTAGGAGGCGCGGCCAGACCAGGAAGGAGCGAGGGAGCGGGTAAGTATTTTCTGACCAGCGGGGGGGCGCACAGGGGGTGGGGGGGCGGCGGACACCTAAATCTTTATTTTTAACACTATTCTTCATATTTTCTCTATAGCAAATGCTGCTACAGGGAAGATATGAATACCGGCTTCAGCACCATGTGCGGGGGACAGCGCTTACTGTAGCGCTGTCTCCTGCACGCACACGGACCCCAGACGGAGAATGTCCGTGTGAGGTCCGTGTTTTACGCGGACCCATTGACTCTATTGGGTCCGTGTAAAACGTGCGCTCCCACGAACACTGACATGTCTCCGTGTTTGGCACACGGAGACACGGTCCGCAAAAAATCAATGACATCTGAACAGATGCATTGATTTTTATGGGTCTACGTGTGTCAGTGTCTCCGGTACGTGAGGAAACTGTCACCTCACGTACCGGAATCACTGACGTGTGAAACCGGCCTAAGAGGGTCCCTAGGTCTGTTACCATTAGTACTGTACAGCCTAAATTTCTCTTGTCTGTTACCCTGATTTGCTCATTGTCGTCCTTTTCTGTTATGACATTTGTGGATTCTGGCGCTGCCCTGAACTTAATGGACTTAGAATTTGCCAAGCGCTGTGGTTTTTCCTTGGAGCCTTTGCAGAGTCCTATTCCCTTAAGGGGGATTGATGCTACGCCATTGGCCAAGAATAAACCTCAGTACTGGACACAGTTAACCATGTACATGGCTCCAGCACATCAGGAAAATATTCGCTTTTTGGTGTTGCATAATTTGCATGATGTTGTTGTTCTGGGTTTTCCATGGTTACAGGTACATAATCCAGTGCTGGATTGGAGATCTATGTCTGTAACTGGTTGGGGTTGTCAGGGGATACATAGTGATATTCCTTTGATGTCCATTTCCTCGTCCCCTTCTTCTGAAGTTCCTGAGTTTTTGTCGGATTTCCAGGATATATTTGATGAGCCCAAGTCCAGTTCCCTGCCTCCTCATAGGGACTGCGATTGTGCCATTAATTTGATTCCTGGCTGTAAGTTCCCTAAGGGCCGACTTTTCAATCTGTCTGTGCCAGAGCATGCCGCTATGCGGAGTTATGTAAAGGAGTCCTTGGAGAAGGGGCATATTCGCCCGTCTTCGTCACCATTGGGAGCGGGATTTTTTTTGTTGCCAAGAAGGATGGCTCCTTGAGACCCTGTATAGATTATCGCCTTCTCAATAAGATCACTGTCAAATTCCAGTACCCTTTACCTTTACTTTCTGATTTGTTTGCTCGGATTAAGGGTGCCAGTTGGTTTACTAAAATCAACCTTCGAGGGGCGTATAATCTCGTGCGTATTAAACAAGGTGATGAATGGAAAACAGCATTTAATACGCCCGAAGGCCATTTTGAATATCTTGTGATGCCATTCGGGCTCTCTAATGCTCCATCGGTATTTCAGTCCTTTATGCATGATATCTTCCGGAATTATCTGGATAAATTCATGATTGTGTATTTGGATGATATTTTGGTTTTCTCCGATGATTGGGAGTCTCATGTGAAGCAGGTTAGGATGGTATTTCAGGTCCTTCGTGCTAATGCATTGTTTGTGAAGGGGTCTAAGTGCCTCTTTGGAGTTCAGAAGGTTTCTTTTTTGGGTTTCATTTTTTCTCCCTCGGCTATTGAAATGGACCCTGTTAAAGTCCAGGCCATTCATGATTGGACTCAACCTACATCTGTAAAGAGCCTTCAGAAATTTTGGGGCTTTGCCAATTTTTATCGCCGCTTTATTGCTAATTTTTCTAGTGTGGTGAAGCCTCTGACCGATTTGACGAGGAAGGGCGCTGATGTGATGAATTGGTCCTCTGCGGCTGTTGAGGCCTTTCAGGAGCTTAAACGTCGTTTTACTTCTGCCCCTGTGTTGCGTCAGCCAGATGTTTCTCTCCCTTTTCAGGTTGAGGTTGATGCTTCTGAGATTGGGGCAGGGGCCGTTTTGTCTCAGAGAAATTCTGATGGGTCTTTGATGAAACCATGTGCTTTCTTCTCCAGAAAGTTTTCGCCTGCTGAGCGTAATTATGATGTCGGCAATCGGGAGTTGTTGGCTATGAAGTGGGCATTTGAGGAGTGGCGACATTGGCTTGAGGGAGCCAAGCATCGCGTGGTGGTCTTGACTGATCATAAGAATCTGATTTACCTCGAGTCTGCTAAGCGGTTGAATCCTAGACAAGCTCGGTGGTCTCTGTTTTTCTCACGTTTTGATTTTGTGGTCTCGTATATTCCGGGATCTAAGAATGTGAAGGCTGATGCCCTTTCTAGGAGTTTTTTGCCTGATTCTCCGGGAGTTCTTGAGCCGGCTTGGATCCTTACAGAGGGGGTGATTCTTTCTGCCATCTCCCCTGATTTGCGGCGGGTACTTCAGGAGTTTCAGGCCGATAAACCTGACCGCTGTCCTGTGGGGAAACTGTTTGTTCCTGATAGATGGACTAGCAGGGTAATTTCTGAGGTTCATTGTTCGGTGTTGGCTGGTCACCCTGGGATTTTCGGTACCAGAGATTTGGTGGCTAGGTCCTTTTGGTGGCCTTCCTTGTCGCGGGATGTGCGTTCGTTTGTGCAGTCCTGTGGGACCTGTGCTCGGGCTAAGCCTTGCTGTTCCCGTGCCAGTGGGTTGCTTTTGCCTTTGCCTATCCCTGAGAGGCCCTGGACGCATATTTCCATGGATTTTATTTCTGATCTTCCTGTTTCTCAGAAGATGTCTGTCATCTGGGTGGTTTGTGACTGGTTTTCTAAGATGGTCCATTTGGTACCGTTGCCTAAGTTGCCTTCCTCCTCTGATTTGGTTCCATTATTTTTTCAGCATGTGGTTCGTTTGCATGGTATTCCGGAGAATATTGTGTCTGACAGAGGTTCCCAGTTCGTTTCTAGGTTTTGGCGGTCCTTTTGTGCTAGAATGGGCATTGATTTGTCTTTTTCTTCAGCATTCCATCCTTAGACAAGTGGCCAAACGGAGCGAACCAATCAGACCTGGGAAACCTATTTGAGATGCTTCGTGTCTGCTGATCAGGATGATTGGGTGACCTTTTTGCCGTTGGCCGAGTTTGCCTTTAATAATCGGGCTAGTTCGGCTACCTTGGTTTCGCCTTTCTTTTGTAATTTTGGTTTTCATCCTCGTTTTTCTTCGGGGCAGCTTGAGCCTTCTGACTGTCCTGGTGTGGATTCTGTGGTGGACAGGTTGCAGCAAATTTGGACTCATGTGGTGGACAATTTGACGTTGTCTCAGGAAAAGGCTCAACGTTTTGCTAACTGTCGTCGGTGTGTTGGTCCCCGGCTTCGTGTTGGGGATTTGGTCTGGTTGTCTTCTCGTCATGTTCCTATGAAGGTTTCTTCCCCTAAGTTCAAGCCTCGCTTTATTGGGCCTTATAAGATTTCTGAAATTATCAATCCGGTGTCTTTTCGTTTGGCCCTTCCAGCTTCCTTTTCCATTCATAATGTGTTCCATAGATCCTTGTTGCGGAGATATGTGGTACCTATGGTTCCCTCCGTTGATCCTCCTGCTCCGGTGTTGGTTGAGGGGGAATTGGAATATGTGGTGGAGAAGATTTTGGATTCTCGTTTTTCGAGGCGGAAGCTTCAGTATCTGGTCAAGTGGAAGGGTTATGGCCAGGAGGATAATTCTTGGGTTGTTGCCTCCGATGTTCATGCTGCCGATTTGGTTCGTGCTTTCCATTTGGCTCGTCCTGATCGGCCTGGGAGCTCTGGTGAGTGTTCGGTGACCCCTCCTCAAGGGGGGGGTACTGTTGTGAATTCCGTTCTGGAGCTCCCTCCTGTGGTTGCTAATGGTATTTTTGTGAGTTCTGCCCTTGGGCTCCCTCTGGTGGTTTCGAGTGGAACTGCTGCTCCTTTAGGTAGCTGTGGCAGCTGCCTTCACTAATCGCCTTGCCTGGGTTTGTTATTTAAACCTGCTCTGGGCTTTAGTTCATGCCAGCTGTCAATGTTCTTGGTTGGATTTGGTTCTCTCCTTGGATTTCTCATATGGCCTGTCCTTGTCAGCAAAAGATAAGTTTTTGCTAGTTTTTGTTTGTCCATTTGCTTGGACTCTATTGCTCTGCAAATATGTCTCTTTTTGTCCAGCTTGTCACTATGTCATATTCAGGCTAGCTGGAAGCTCTGGGAAAGCAGATTTGCCCCTCGGTGTGGAGTTCATTTTTGTAAACTCTGCGTGGATTTTGTAGTTTTTAATACTGACCGCACAGTATCCTTTTCTCTCTGTCTATCAAGTTTAGTATTGGCCTCCTTTGCTGAAATCTGATTTCATTTCTGTGTACATCATTTCCCTCTTCACTCACAGTCAATATTTGTGGGGGGCTGTCTTTCCTTTTGGGATTTTCTCTGAGGCAAGATAGCTCTCTATTTCCTTCTTTAGGGGTAGTTAGTTCTTAGGCTGTGAAGAGGTGTCTAGGGAGAGTCAGGAACATCCCACGACTATTACTAGTGTTGTTGTTAGGATTAGGGACTGCGGTCAGTAGAGATACCACCTTCTCAGAGCTCGTCCCATGTTGTGTTTTAGCCACCAGGTCATATCAGTGTGGCCTCTTAACCACCAGGTCATAACATCTCTCCCCCTCATATATCATACTGGTCCTTTGTGTTGCTCTCTTCTCCCCATGTATCCATACTGGTCTCTTGTGTTGCTCTCTCCCCCCCATGTATCCATACTGGTCCTTTGTGTTGCTCTCCCCCCATGTATCCTTACTGGTCTCTTGTGTTACTCTCTCCCCCATATATCCATACTGGTAGCTTAAGTTGCTCTCTCCCCCCCCCCATATATCCATACTGGTCCTTTGTGTTGCTCTTCCCCCATGTATCCATACTGGTCCCTTGTGTTGCTCTCTCTCCCCCATGTATCCATACTGGTCCTTTGTGTTGCTCTCCCCTCCCATATATGCACCCTGGACCCTTGTCCTGGCCGCATGGACAGAAGAAGAAAAAAAGATTCCTCTTACCTGCCTGCGCTCCCAGCACCGGGCTGTGTCCTCTTTCTCTGCAGTTCCGGCGTGCTCCTATTAATATGGCTGACGACCTAGCAGAGGCCGACGGCTGACTTGTGTGTGCCCGTCGCATGCGGCGCATGACACTGACGTCATACGCCGGTGACGACAGGAGCACACTAGTCAGTGTTGATAGGGACGCACGCCGCGGCGGTTCAGGTAATGAACGCCATGTGAACACGCCCCTGCACAGACTAAGCCTGCGCTTTTAAAGGGCCAGCGCCCCTAAAAAGGCACACTTTTTTTTCTCCTCTCCTTCATACCGCCATCTCCCTGGTTCACTGCAAGGGCCCACCATACTGGTCCCTTGTGTTGCTCCCCTCATAAATCCATACTGGTCCCTTGTGTTGCTCTCCCCCCCCAATATATCCATACTGGTCCCTTGTGTTGCTCTCTCTCCCCCCCATGTATCCATACTGGTCATTTGTGTTGCTCTCTCCCCCACATATATCCATACTGGTCCTTTGCATTGCTCTCCCCCCATATATCCACCCTGGTCCCTTGTGTTGCTCTCTCACCCCCATATATCCACCCTGGACCCTTGTGTTGCTCTTTCCCCCATATATCTATACTGGTCCCTTGTGTTGCTCTCTCTCCCCCATATATCCATATTGGTCCCTTGTGTTGCTCTCTCCTCACATATATCCATACTGGTTCCTTGTGTTGCTGTCTCCCCCCATATATCCATACTGGTCCCTTATGTTGCTCTCTCTCCCCCCTATGTATCCATATTGGTCCCTTGTGTTGCTCTCTCCCACCCATGTATCCATACTGGTCTCTTGTGTTGCTCTCTCCCCCACATATATCCATACTGGTCCTTTGCGTTGCTCCTCCCCCCATATATCCACCCTGGTCCCTTGTGTTGCTCTCTCTCCCCCCATGTATCCATACTGGTCCCTTGTGTTGCTCCCCCCATATATCCATACTGGTCCCTTGTGTTGCTCTCCCCCCCAATATATCCATACTGGTCCCTTGTGTTGCTCTCTCTCCCCCCCATGTATCCATACTGGTCATTTGTGTTGCTCTCTCCCCCACATATATCCATACTGGTCCTTTGCGTTGCTCTCCCCCCCATATATCCACCCTGGACCCTTGTGTTGCTCTTTCCCCCCCATATATCCATACTGGTCCCTTGTGTTGCTCTCTCCTCACATATATCCATACTGGTCCCTTGTGTTGCTCTCTCCCCCACATATATCCATACTGGTCCTTTGCGTTGCTCTCCCCCCCATATATCCACCCTGGTCCCTTGTGTTGCTCTCTCTCCCCCCATGTATCCATACTGGTCTCTTGTGTTGCTCTCTTCCCCCCATATATCCACCCTGGTCCCTTGTGTTGTTCTCTCTCCCCCCATATATCCATACTGGTCCCTTGTGTTGCTCTCCCCCCCATATATCCATACTGGTCCCTTGTGTTGCTCTCTCCCCACCCATGTATCCATACTGGTCCCTTGTGTTGCTCTTTCCCCACAGTATATCCATACCGGTCCCTTGTATTGCTCTCTCACCCCCATATATCCACCCTGGACCCTTGTGTTGCTCTTTCCCTCCCTATATATACATACTGGTCCCTTGTGTTGCTCTCTCTCCCCCCATATATCCACATTGGTCCCTTGTGTTGCTCTCTCCTCACATATATCCATACTGGTTCCTTGTGTTGGTCTCTCCCCCCATATATCCATACTGGTCCCTTATGTTGCTCTCTCTCCCCCCTATGTATCCATACTGGTCCCTTGTGTTGCTCTCTCCCCTCATGTATCCATACTGGTCTCTTGTGTTGCTCTCTCCCCCACATATATCCATACTGGTCCTTTGCGTTGCTCCTCCCCCCCCATATATCCACCCTGGTCCCTTGTGTTTCGCTCTCCCCCCCCATGTATCCATACTGGTCCCTTGTGTTGCTCCCCCATATATCCATACTGGTCCCTTGTGTTGCTCTTTCCCCCAATATATCCATACTGGTCCTTTGTGTTGCTCTCTCTCCCCCCATGTATCCATACTGGTCAGTTGTGTTGCTCTCTCCCCCACATATATCCATACTGGTCCTTTGCGTTGCTCTCCCCCCCATATATCCACCCTGGTCCCTTGTGTTGCTCTCTCTCCCCCATGTATCCATACTGGTCCCTTGTGTTGCTCTCTTCCCCCCCATATATCCACCCTGGTCCCTTGTGTTGTTCTCTCTCCCCCCATATATCCATACTGGTCCCTTGTGTTGCTCCCCCCCCCATATATCCATACTGGTCCCTTGTGTTGCTCTCTCCCCACTCATGTATCCATACTGGTCCCTTGTGTTGCTCTTTCCCCACCGTATATCCATACCGGTCCCTTGTATTGCTCTCTCACCCCCATATATCCACCCTGGACCCTTGTGTTGCTCTTTCCCCCCATATATCCATACTGGTCCCTTGTGTTGCTCTCTCTCCCCCATATATCCATATTGGTCCCTTGCGTTGCTCTCTCCTCACATATATCCATACTGGTTCCTTGTGTTGCTCTCTCCCCCCATATATCCATACTGGTCCCTTATGTTGCTCTCTCTCCCCCTATGTATCCACACTGATCCCTTGTGTTACTCTTGGAACGCCCGCCAGGGCCGTGGTGTACTCGGTACCGGGTCCGGTACTTAAAGGGACGTGTCACGGTGGCGGTGACCCAGTCCGTGGCCTTGGGTGTTGTGAATTCTGCTCTTGAGCTCCCTCCGGTGGTTGTTGGTGGTAGTGCAGTTGTCTTGGGGTTGTAATCCAGGGCAGGTGTTTCTGCTGATTGCAGCTCTACTAGGTATATAGGTTTGCAGGATCCATGAGTCCTTGCCAGTTGTCCATTGTTCTTGGAGGGATTGCTTCTCTCTCTGGTTCCTCATGCCCTGCTGCCAATTCAGCTAAGATAAGTGTCTGGTTTTTTGTCTCTGTGCACACATGCAGTGTGCTTTGCAATTCAGTGCAATTCATTGTGTTTTTGTCCAGCTTAGACTTTGTTTGGATTTTTCAGTCATGCTGGATTCTCAGGAGATGCAGATATACTTTCTATGTCTTTAGTTAGATGTAGAATATTTGTATTATCTGCTGGGGAGATTTTTAGGATTTTAATACTGACCGCTTAGAATTCTGTCCTATCCTTTTCTATTTAGCTAGAAGTGCCTCTTTTGCTAAATCCTGTTTTTCTGCCTGCGGGTGTCTTTCCTCTTATACTCACAGTCAATATTTGTGGGGGGCTGCCTATCCTTTGGGGTTCTGCTCTGAGGCAAGATAGAATTCCCATTTCCATCTATAGGGGTATTTAGTCCTCCGGCTGTGTCGAGGTGTCTAGGATGTGTTAGGTACATCCCACGGCTACTTCTAGTTGCGGTGTTAGTTTAGGGTTTGCGGTCAGTACAGGTACCACCTACTCCTGAGAAAGTCTCTCATGCGGCTCCAAGGTCACCGGATCACAACATTTGGGCACCCATGTTAAAGGAAAGGTTCACCTGTGGTATTCGGTCAGGGGTGACCACCACTGCTTAAAGGGGTCCACTGGGGTGATGTTATGGCAGCAGGGATGGTATGGCTTCCCACAAGTGAAGCTGGGTCCCCAATGTAGTAGGGACAGGCGGTAGGTGGTGTAGAAAGAAACGGAGGACAGAGGGTTACAGTCTCTTTACCTCTTTACTGTATGATTCAGGCAGCCACAGTCCAGGGTACTGGATTACAGCTATTGGTGGTGATCTGGCTGGCTTGGAAGCGTCTCAGGAATCCCCCTAACCAGGTAGAGTTGGAAGCCTTCCTTCTAGCACTGTGTTGTTGTAGTCCCTTGCTGCCATAGGCCTCACACAAGGTCCTCACGTTCTCTCTGTGTCCACCTTTAGGTAGGACTCTAACCCGTATGACAGGTAACTCGAGTCTTTTTACAGGATCTCTATCATGACCCGGGCTTTATCTGTTACTGTGTCCTCGGGTGTTAATGGTGGACAGGTAACTTGAAATCTAGCTGTCCGTCGGTTTCTGCCGTGGGGCATGAAGTTACTCCCACAACCTCGGTCGGGGTCCGGCTACCGGTATATGCGCTCAGTGTGGAGGAAGTTCAGTCACAACGTCTCTCTCCAGCTCTTCACTTTGCCTTTGCTTCTTCCTCCTTTCAGTCTCTTTACAAGTTGCCCTGCTTTCTTTTTCCTTCCCAGGAGCTGCAGAATTACTTGTCTGCATGGCCCCAGCTTTCCTTCCTCACTCCTCGCTCTCCTCTCACCAACTGACTAACTCTCCCCAACTGCCTAGCAACTGCCTAGCAACTGACTCCTCCTTCCGACCAGAGAGAGCAGCTCCCCTGAAGTCAGGTGCAGAGCTCCCCCTTCTGGCCTGGAGTCAGAATGGTGTTGTATGTGCTTAGTACCTGTTAAAGGGATCCTTCCTTGCTTCTAAGCATGACATTACTCTCCCCGTGAGGAAAGCAATGCCACTGTAACAACCAGTTACCTGGGATGTTACCCTCTCCCCCCATATATCCATACTGGTCACTTGTGTTGCTCTCTTCCTCCAATGTATCCATACTGGTCCCTTGTGTTGCTCGCTCCCCCTGATATATCCACCCTAGTCCCTTGTGTTGCTCTCTCTCCCCCCTCCTTCCGCATATATCCACCCTGGTCTCTTGTGTTCCTCTCTCTCCCCCCATATATCCACCCTGGTCCCTTGAGTTGCTCTCTATTTCCCCCCCATGTATCCATACTCGTCCATTGTGTTACTCTCTCCCCCCCATATATCCACCCTGGTCCCATGTGTTGTTCTCTCCCCCATATATCCATACTGGTCCCTTGTGTTGCTCTCTCCCCCCATATATCCATACTGGTCCCTTGTGTTGCTCTCTCCCCCTCATATATCATACTGGTCCTTTGTGTTGCTCTCTTCTCCCCATGTATCCATACTGGTCTCTTGTGTTGCTCTCTCCCCCCCATGTATCCATACTGGTCCTTTGTGTTGTTCTTCCCCCATGTATCCTTACTGGTCTCTTGTGTTACTCTCTCCCCCATATATCCATACTGGTCCCTTAAGTTGCTCTCTCCCCCACCCCCATATATCCATACTGGTCCCTTGTGTTGCTCTTCCCCCCATGTATCCATACTGGTCCCTTGTGTTGCTCTCTCCCCCCATGTATCCATACTGGTCCTTTGTGTTGCTCTCCCCTCCCATATATGCACCCTGGACCCTTGTCCTGGCCGCATGGACAGAAGAAGAAAAAAAGATTCCTCTTACCTGCCTGTGCTCCCAGCACCGGGCTGTGTCCTCTTTCTCTGCAGTTCCGGCGTGCTCCTATTAATATGGCTGACGACCTAGCAGAGGCCGACGGCTGACTTATGTGTGCCCGTCGCATGCGGCGCATGACACTGACGTCATACGCCGGTGACGACAGGAGCACACTAGTCAGTGTTGATAGGGACGCACGCCGCGGCGGTTCAGGTAATGAACGCCATGTGAACACGCCCCTGCACAGACTAAGCCTGCGCTTTTAAAGGGCCAGCGCCCCTAAAAAGGCACACTTTTTTTTCTCCTCTCCTTCATACCGCCATCTCCCTGGTCCACTGCAAGGGCCCACCGGGGATTTCTCTGGCTCCATGCCAGGCCAGACCGATCCTGCTCTTATGGTCAGCATTGTCTTCTCTCTCTCCGATAGAGTGTAAGTTCTTATAGTCAGTCGGGTTCTCTACCTCTGTTTCCTGTAGACTGTAAGCTATTATGGTCAGCTAGGTCTTCTACCTCTCTCTCCTGTAGGGTGTAAGCTTTTATGGTCAGCGGGGTTGTCTTTCTCTCTCCTGTAGAGTATAAGCTCTTATAGTCAGCAGGGTCTTCTCTCTCTCCTATAGTGTGTAAGTTATTATAGTTAGCAAGGTTCTCACTCTTTCCTGTAGATTGTAAGTTCTTATGGCCTGTTGGGTTCTCTTTCTTTTCTGTAGAGTGTAAGCTCTTATGGTCGCCAGGGTCCTCTCTCTCTCTCTCTAGTCACGAGTGCAAACTCTTATGGTCAGCAGGGTTCTCTACCTCTCTCTCCTGTAGACTGTAAGCTGTTATGGTCAGCGGGGTCCTCTACCTCTCTCCTGTAGGGTGTAAGCTTTTATGGTCAGCAGGGTTCTCTTTCTCTCTCCTGTAGAGTATAAGCACTTATGGTCAACAGGGTCTTCTCTGTTTCCTATAGAGTGTAAGTTCTCATAGTCAGCAAGGTTCTCACTCTCTTCTGTAGAATGTAAGCTCTTATGGCCTGTAGGGTTCTCTTTCTTTCCTGAAGAGATTAAGCTCTTATGGTCAGCAGGGTCCTTTCTCTCTCTTTAGTCAAGAGTGTAAGCTCTTATGGTCAGCGGGGTCCTCTACCTCTCTGTTTACTGTAGAGTGTAAGCTCTTATGACCTGAGGGGTTCTTTCTCTCTCCTACAGAGTGTAAGCTCTTATGGTTAACATGGTTTTATCTCTTTCTCCTCACCACCACATATTATCCAGGCAATTGCAAGCTTTACAGTATCTAGGTTCACACAAATTTATTTGTGCAAATCAAATTTTTTGTGAAAATTTGGCAAAGGCGGTGAATTCAAATTTCAAAAGATCCGCTCATTTCTAGTGCCCCACAATTCAATCCACTTTGTGTGTGTAATATATCATATGTAGTGATGAGCGAGTGTACTCGTTGCTCGGGTTTTCCTGAGCACGCTCGGGTGGTCTCCGAGTATTTGTAAGTGCTCGGAGATTTAGTTTTCGTTGCCTCAGCTACATGATTTACAGCTGATAGACAGTTTACATGTGGGGATTCCATAGAAACTAGGCAACCCCCACATGTACTCGGGCTGGCTAGCAGCCGTAAATCATGCAGCTGCGTCAACAAAAATGAAATCTCCGAGCAGTTACAAATACTCGGAGACTGCCCGAGCATGCTCGGGAAAACTCGAGCAACGAGTACACTCGCTCATCACTAATCATATGATGTAATTTATATTTTGAATAAATATAAATTTCCAGTTTACATTTCTCATGTTAACTCATTGGTCTATAAGCATTTTAGCCATATATCATAATTGCAATGAGTGTAATCGTACAATCGCTGCTAACTACAGTAATAGTAATAAATATTCAGCACAATATCTACGTAATAGTTATGCAGAGAAAAAAGTAGTACTGTCTTATTAGGGGATATGTTTGTTCTTTATCAATTATATGTAAAAGGATGCAGCTATAACCTACTGCCCTTGTCACACTTCATCATTCCTTGTAAAGGTTACACTTCAATCTAAATTATTGCAGTGCCTGGGGAATATTCTCCACAGAACCAGACACTTCATTTCTAACCTATACAAGGAAACCTATTGCTTATCCTAACTGGTAGATGGTAACTGAATTCTAAAAATTCAATTTTGGAATGATAGTAAGAAATATACCAATGCAACAATGAATCATCAGAATTAAAGTGAATGTTGTTGCTCATGTGTCTACAGAGTTTACAATATTAGTAGACCTTTAATGAAGCTCCAAAGAGGCACAAAGAGTCCATCAATCAATAAGGTCACTTTACTGATGACATATTTTTTACATAAAAATGTAAGACTTATGGAATATACATACAAACCTATAAAGCTTGCAAATCCTGCGCATTATTCGTTGTCACCATAGTCTTTGATTTTATACAGAGGTACATGAAAGCTGGATTCTATTTGGATCTAATAGAAAAATCGTAGCAAGCTTCATCAGTTATTGATTTATAGAACTATTCTAGGGGAAAATAACCAGGTGAAATAAAATTGTATAGGTCACCATATTGTGTAATACCAATTGCCTGTGGCAATGTAATATGGAGCCTCAGCGACCTCTTGTGTCTTCATACAGCCTTCTGCATATGGCTCTGCCTTGTCTATGTGGCCATCCTCATTGTTAGGCCGGTGTCACACTTGCGAGTGCAATGAGAGAAACTCGCATCAATACCTGGCATTGCCGCCGGCACTCAGGACCGGAGCATTCGGCTGCCTGTATTTCTATGCATCCGCACACTCCGGTCCCGAGTGCCGGTGGCAGTGCCGGGTATTGATGCGAGAGACTCAAGCAAGTTTCTCGCAGTGCACTCGCAAGTGCGACCCCGGCCTTAGTCTAACCTTATTAAAGAGACTCTCCACCATAGAGCGGAAAAGTGACTATTTATTTATTATATGTAGTCAACCTAGTTCATGCTCTCCATTTTCCTTAATCTAATTACTCTGCTTAGATCGATGTTCTGTTTCTATGATGCCAAAATGGCCACTGCAATGACATGAGGAATGGAATGGAAAGTAAAAATAATGCCTCCCCATGTCTTTCCTTTCTGTGAAATATGAAAGGTCCTCTAATAGCCTACATAAACTTGTAATTTCCATGTCTGCGTATAGCTCTACCATAACGTCAAGACTGTATGCTTGCTTCACTAGAGATTATATTTGACTCAAATTTTTTCTTAATTCTCTACATTCACTGTTGCAGAGTATGTGCACATGATCAGGAATTGGCAGCGCTTTGGACGTTGAAGCGTAAGAAGCACGCAAAACGGCCGTCGTATACCATAGAACTGACTCCCCCACCTCCATAATTTTAATCTTGATGTATTAAATAAACAAGATTTTTTTTTACCGGAAATCAGAATGCCACCCCTTCACTAGTTCTCTTGGATTCCTGATAACACTTTATGTCTGGGGTGCTGCACATGTATCCGTGAAGGCAAAGCATTGCCAGCCTGCTGTGGATCCATCAAGGTATGCACGTTGTGTTTAGTGCAGGTGTCTCTGTGCTTGTTCTCAGAAGAAAAGGCATTATCACACTATCACAAAACCAAGCAACTGTCACAGATAAATCCACCAAACGCCTACTCAAATAACCACCAACAACTATCCTCCGAGCCATGCAGCATAAGCTAGATGTGTGTTAGCCAGGACCCAGATTATATAGGAGATGGGAGTGGCTAACAGTGCACAGCTGAGACCCTTAGCTCCCAGAGCGCTCAACTGAGCAGATTAACCCCTGCACTACCTAAAGAAATTTACACCGTTTAATAAGAACATGAAGTGCTTCTATTCAGCGCAAGAGTAGGAGAAATTAGATGATGCGGTCTTCTGGCCTACTCTCTCTCGAGGTAAACCCGTGACACTCTAGCACATGATGCATTTAGACTGGCCTATTATCGAGTGTCAAGTGACTGCATACAAGTTGATTGGTGCTCGTTTATTGGTCAATTTACAGATGCCACAATATTCTTGATGGGAACAGAACTATGATTAATATAATTCTGTCCCCATACAACATTTTTTTGTGGGCACATTATCTTTTTCAATAGGTTGATATGCTGCTTATATCCATGATTTCTATGCTAGCATTTATTTATTTTAGTTGCTTATATAGCATCATTGTTTCCACAGCGCTTTACAGATATAGTCATCACTGTCCCCATTGGGGTTCACAATCTTAATTCCCTGTCAGTATGTCCTTGGGTAAAAAAAAAACAGAGAACCAGAAGGAAACCCACACAAATATGGGGAGAACATACAGATTCCTTGCAGATGTTGTCCTTGGTGGGATTTGTACCCAGGACCCCAGCGCTGCAAAACAATAGTGAGGCACCTTGATGATGTTTCTTTACTCCTTGTTTCCATATCTTTTCCTTTGTGGTTTTGCTGCCTTCAGTCTGAATCTACAATGTGCTACAGTATAAACAAGGAAAACCATTGCATGAACAGATGTGTTCAAATATTTGTGCAGTACTGTATATATATATATATATATATATATATATATATATATATATATATATATATATATATATATATATACATACTCCTGGGCTGTTATAAATGGAGTGATCGTGAAATAAACAAAAATGCTGTTTATTTCACTCATCAGTTACAAAATATAGAAGTTGACTCTAGCTACTGTATTGAAACCTTTCCCTGTTGAATAGAGTTTTGTATCCATCCTTTCCCAGAAAATACAGGGAAAGAATTTCCTGTCATCAAGATAATAAAAGAATAGAGAAAAGCAACACAATATAAGTCCTTCTTCTAGCATGTATACAATAATTTATCACTTATGTGAAGCATTGCACAGAAGTGCATTAGACCCGATAGAGTGTAAAGTACTGTTATACTGCAATCAAAGATTCCATGGGTTAAAGGGGGCCATTTCTGTTTGGAAAGGTTCTTACTTCTGTAATCAGCATTGGAAAGCAAAGTGTAAGCTGTACTACAATTGACATAATCCACCCAGCAATTGTCCTGCCCTTCCGTTACATAGAGCAGATTTTGATTCTACTAGAAGGTCTTAGTTGTAGTAAATGCATTCCTTTGAGTGTCTCACTTCGCATGACTTCCTCAGAGATATAATGAGGAGGATTGACTGGATTGACGCACGTTGCGAACTCAGCAATATAGCAACGACACTAAGAATCAGGTAGTATAGGTCACTCATGAGAAATCTAACATTGAACTGTTGCTTCATGTCTTTTTATTGTCCTCTTCACTCTTCACAATCTCAGGCATCATATACATGAGAGAGCTGAGTGCAGGAGCTGTAAGGCAGCACATCCAGTTCTTGTAACTAAAGATGAGCGGATCTGTGGAAGTTTGGGCTCTGGTACCCAACCCAAATTGTATTCCAAAGTTTGGTTCTGGTTTCAGAACTTTACCTAAACTTGAACCAGAACCCAAACTTTATTGAACACAATGAGGACCCGAACCTTTGAACCGGAAAATTCTCTCTCTCCTGAAACCGACTTCCCCCAGAGCTTCGAACATTGCAATGTATTTCCGGGAGAAGTTCGGCGTTTAGCACCGGACACTAACTGTCCAGTACAAACTTTTAAGTTCGGGTTCGCTCATCTCTACTTGTAAGGGTACCGTCTCACAGTGGCACTTTGGTCGCTACGACGGCACGATCCGTGACGTTCCAGTGATATACTTACGATCTCGCTGTGTCTGACACGCTACTGCGATCAGGGACCCTGCTGAGAATCGTACGTCGTAGCAGATCGTTTGAAACTTTCTTTCATCGTCAAGCGTCCCGCTGTGGCGGCATAATCGCATCGTGTAACAAAGGTGTACACGATATTGTATACGATGTGCGCTCAGTAACCAACGGCTTCTACATCGCAAATACGTCATGAAATTATCGCTCCAGCGCCGTGCATTGCGAAGTGTGACCGCAGTCTACGACGCTGGAGCGATAATGGAGCGACTCTGGAGTGTCACGGATCGTGCCGTCGTAGCGACCAAAGTGCCACTGTGAGATGGTACCCTAACTCTTCACTATGGCGCTAAAGGGATTGCATCTGCTGCTATAGAATGCACCTTTAGTATTTACAAAACAAAAGAACGGAGTATATAAATCCCAATACGCATTTTAGTTAGTGATGCATTCTGCACTGCTGCACTTTTTTCAGCAATATAGCTATGATGACTAGGGTCACTGCCATATAGTGTTCCCATATTATGGTTCCCATAATAGCAGCCCCTGTGATGTGATGTGATAGGTTCTTCACCTGCTCCGCCACTATCAATTGTTTCCTCCTTCACTTATCCTGTTATATATGTTTTGTATTTATTATTGATTACTCATTTTGAGATATATTTTCTGATAATATAAATAAAATTATATACTTTTAAGTAAAATGCGTATTGGGATTTATATACTCCGTTCTTTTGTTTTGTATTTATTGGGGAGTTTCCTAGACTGTCCCAGCAGTCGGGACAGAAACATTGGGAGAGACGTAATAATCTTTTACTCTCGGCCACAAATACGTATTAATTTTTGTGAGTTCTGTATTGACCTTTAGTATTTAGTATTTGCAAATGCTCAATATGTGCAGTCCTTGAAAAAAGAGCCATGATACAGCTATTTCGGTCACATGTCTGTCCATTTAGGAAGATAAAGAATGGGGCATCGTTGGCTACTTGGGCAGCTTTAGCAGAAGGGCGGCAGGTCATCAATAAATAATGAGATTTTTATTTTACAGAATGCTGAACTATTTTTGAAAAAAACAAATTGCTGGAAATTTAAATTTAAAGAGAACCTGTCATCACATTTTTGCATGTTATAGTAAAAGCATGGCCATAATTGTGCTGTTATACATATTAAATAGATACATTTAGTGAAGAAATCACCATCCTTGTTACTCTATAATTAGCATTTGTTTGGGTGTAGTAAGCTCTTGCTGCATAGGGGTGGGACTGTGGGTAGGGTCTCCTGCACTGGCTCCTCTGCCTGCCCCTGGTGTGTGTATCTGCTTCCTTGTTTAAAGTTTTGTGCCAGTGGTATCCTTGACGTAGGCAGCACTTGCGCAGATTGATCTCTAGTTGGTCTTTAGTAAAATTGTGCCTGTGGCGGCATATGCACAGATTTAGATGTCGGCTCACCATGGAGAGCTACTGAAGACCTATGGGAGATCAATTTGTGCAAATGCTACCAGTGGTGAGGATGCTGCCAGCATGAGCTTTAAAATAGGAGGTGGATACAGACACCAGATGCAGGTGGAGGAGCAGGCATTAACGACTTAACCCCCAAGGGTGGTTTGCACGTTAATGACCGGGCCAATTTTTACAATTCTGACCACTGTCCCTTTATGAGGTTATAACTCTGGAACGCTTCAACAGATCCTGATGATTCTGACACTGTTTTCTCGTAACATATTGCACTTCATGATTGTGGTAAAATTTCTTTGATATTAGCTGCGTTTATTTAGGAAAAAACTGAAATTTTGGTGAAAATGTTGAAAATTTCCCAATTTTCCAACTTTGAATTTTTATGCCCTTAAATCACAGAGATATGTCACACAAAATACTTAATAAGTAACACTTCCCACATGTCTACTTTACATCAGCACAATGTTGGAACAACATTTTTTTTGTTAGGGAGTTATAAGTATTAAAAGTTGACCATCAATTTCTCATTTTTACAACACCATTTTTTTTAGGGACCACATTACATTTGAAGTCACTTTGACGGGTCTATATGATAGAAAATACCCAAGTATGACACCATTCTAAAAAGTGCACCCCTCAAGGTGCTCAAAACCATATTCAAGAAGTTTATTAACAATTCAGGTGTTTCACAGGAATTTTTGTACAGTTTAAAAAAAATGAACATTTAACTTTTTTTCACAAATAATTTACTTCAGCTCCAATTTGTTTTATTTGAACAAGGGTAACAGGAGAAATTGGACCTCAAAAGTTGTTGTACAATTTGTCCTGAGTACGCTGATACCCCATATATGGGGGTAAACCACTGTTTGGGCGCATGGCAGAGATCGGAAGGGAAGGAGTGCCGTTTGACTTTTCAATGCAAAATTGACTGGAAGTGAGATGGGACGCCATGTTGCATTTGGAGAGCCCCTGCTGTGCCTAAACATTAAAACCCCACAAGTGACACCATTTTGGAAAGTACACTCCCTAAGGAACTTATCTAGATGTGTGGTGAGCACTGTGACCCACCAAGTGCTTCACAGAAGTTTATAATGTAGAGCCGTAAAAATAAAAAATCATATTTTTTCACAAAAATTATCTTTTTGCCCCCAATTTTTTATTTTCCCAAGGGTAACAGAAGAAATTGGAACCAAAAAGTTGTTGCGTCATTTGTCCTGAGTATGCTGATACCTCATATGTGGGGGTAAACCACTGTTTGGGCGCATGGCAGAGCTCGGAAGGGAAGGAGCGCCATTTAGAATGCAGACTTAGATGGATTGGTCTGCAGGCGTCACGTTGCATTTGCAGAGCCTCTGATGTACCTAAACAGTAGAAACCCCCCACAAGTGACCCCATATTGGAAACTAGACCCCCAAGGAACTTATCTAGATGTGTTGTGAGAACTTTGAACCCCCACGTGTTTCACTACAGATTATAACGCAGAGCCGTGAAAATAAAACATCTTTTTTTCCACAAAAATTATATTTTAGCCCCTAGTTTTGTATTTTCCCAAGGGTAACAGGAGAAATTGGACCACAAAAGTTGTTGTACAATTTGTCCTGAGTACGCTGATACCCCATATGTGGGGGGTAATTACCGTTTGGGCGCATGGCAGAGCTCGGAAGGGAAGGAGCGCCGTTTGGAATGCAGACTTAGATGGAATGGTCTGCAGGCGTCACTTGCATTTGCATAGCCCCTGTTGTACCTAAACAGTAGAAAACCCCCACAAGTGACCCCATATTGGAAACTAGACCCCCAAGGAACTTATCTAGATGTGTTGTGAGAACTTTGAACCTCCAAGTGTTTCACTACGGTTTATAACACAGAGCCGTGAAAAAAAATCTTTTTTTTCCACAAAAATTATTTTTTAGCCCCCAGTTTTGTATTTTCCCAAGGGTAACAGGAGAAATTGGACCCCAAAAGTTGTTGTCCAATTTGTCCTGAGTACGCTGATACCCCATGTTGGGTAAACCCGTTTGGGCACACGGGAGTGCTCGGAAGGGAAGGAGCACTGTTTTACTTTTTCAATGCAGAATTGGCTGGAATTGAAATCGGATGCTATGTTGCGTTTGGGGAGCCCCTGATGTGTCTAAACAGTGGAAAACACCCAATTCTTACTGAAACCCTAACCCATACACCCCTATCCCTAATCCCAACCCTAACCATAACCCTAAGCACACCCCTAACCCGAACATGCCCCTAACCCTAATCCGAACCACACCCCTAAACCCAACACACCCCTAACCCCAACACACCCCAAACCCTAATCCCAACCATAACCCTAACCACACCCCTAACCCTAATCCCAACCCTAATCCCAACCGTAAATGTAATCCAAACTCTAACTTTAGCCCCAACCCTAACCCTAACTTTAGCCCCAACCCTAATCCTAACTTTAGCTCCAACCCTAACTGTAGCCCCAACCCTAACTGTAGCCCTAACCCTAACTTTAGCCCTAACCCTAACCCTAACCCTAATGGGAAAATGGAAATAAATACATTTTTTTAATTTTATTATTTTTCCCTAACTAAATGTTGTGATGAAGGGGGGTTTGATTTACTTTTATAGCGGGTTTTTTAGCAGATTTTTATGATTGGCAGCTGTCACACACTAAAAGACGCTTTTTATTGCAAAAAATAGTTTTTGCATCTCCACATTTTGAGAGCTATAATTTTTCCATATTTTGGTCGACAGAGTCATGTGAAGTCTTGTTTTTTGCGGGACGAGTTGACGTTTTTATTGGTACCATTTTCGGGCATGTGACATTTTTTGATTGCTTTGTATTCCGATTTTTGTGAGGCAGAATGACCAAAAACCAGCTATTCATGAATGTCTTTTGGGGGAGCGTTTATACTGTTCCACGTTTGGTAAAATTGATAAAGCAGTTTTATTCTTCAGGTCAGTACGATTACAGCGATACCTCGTTTATATCATTTTTTATGTTTTAGCGCTTTTATACGATAAAAACTATTTTATAGAAAAAATAATTATTTTTGCATCCCTTTATTCTGAGGACTATAACTTTTTTATTTTTTCGCTGATGATGCTGTATGGCAGCTCATTTTTTGCGGGACACGATGACATTTTCAGCGGTACCATGTTTATTTATATCTGTCTTTTTGATCGCGTGTTATTCCACTTTTTGTTTGGCAGTATGATAATAACGTTTTTTTGTTTTTTTGCCTCCTTTTTTTTTTTTACGGTGTTCACTGAAGGGATTAACTAGTAGGACAGTTTTATACGTCGGGTCGTTACAGATGTGGCAATACTAAATATGTGTATTTTTATTGTTTTTTAATTATTTAGATAAAGAAATGTATTTATTGGAACAATTTTTTTTTCTTTATTTAGGAATTTTATTTTTTTTTACACATGTAAATATTTTTTTTTATACTTTTTTTACGTTGTCCTAGTGTGGGACATCATTATATATTATCAGATCGCTGATCTGACACTTTGCAGTGCACTGTGTCAGATTAGCGATCTGACAGGCACTGCAGGGAGGCTTGCTTGCGCCTGCTCTGACCAGGCACTTGCAAGCCACTTCCCTGCAGGACCCGGAAGGAGCCCCGTGGCCATTTTGGATCCGGGGCCTGCAGGGAGGAGGAGGTAGGAGGTAGGAGACCCTCTGAACAACGTGATCACATTGCGTTGTTCCGTGGGTCTCAGGGAAGCACGCAGGGAGCCCCCTCCCTGCGCGATGCTTCCCTATGCCACCGGAACACTGCGATTATGTTTGAACGCAGTATTTCAGGGGTTAATGTGCCGTGAGCGGTCCGTGACCGCTCCAGGCACATAGTGCCGGATGTCAGCTGTAATAATCAGCTGACACCCGGCAGTAATCGGCCGCGCTCCTCCTGTGAGCACGGCCGAACGACTATGACGTACTATCCTGTCACTGGGAATTAAGTCCCAGGTCACCTCGACGGGATAGTACGTCATATGGGATTAAGGGGTTAATTAATTGGCATCAGCCAGTTCATTGTCATTTATATGACAAACAAATATTTTTTCAGAACTGCTGTGTATTTTCTAGCAGTGTGACAAATAAATAATTAGCATCAGCCAGCTTGTTGCCATTTCTAGACCAAATAAATATTTTTTCAGGACCACTGTGTGTTTTAAAGTAGTGTTGCAAACAAATAATTGGCATCAACCATATTGTTGCCATTTATAGGTCAAAGAAATAATTTTATTGTACCGCTGTTTTTTCTAATAGTGTGGCAAATAAATATTTGGCATCAGCCATCTCGCTGCAATTTATTGGCCCCAAAAAATAAATTTTTCAGGACCGCTGTGTGTTTTCTAGTAGTACGATGAAACAACTATAGTAAATAATGCATGCTGAAAAATAGGGATAACTCAATATAAACGACACATGCAAAAGACAGAAAAATGTAAAAACAATTAAAAAAGCAAAAACATGGTTAGATGACAAGTTATGCCCACAATATGGCAATAACAATCCTCTACTAATCACTGTTGGCAAATATGATTTGTACATGCCTCTCAATGTTGGTCAGAGCACCAATTTTAACATATGGATATGGCAATACTCAGGTAATGTATCAATAGATCCGTCAGTGTAATATGCCAAACTTAGAAAAAAAATTATAGATTAATATAAGCAGCCTAAAGCAGTATTGACCCCTAGTCACAGCACCATGCTTGCATCATAACAATAAATGACAACACAAGGTTTAAGACATGTATAAATATAAAGAGCATAAGTGCATACGGCCTGGATAAATGGTGCTGCTGAATCAGATCACCAGATGGCACAATGACAGAAAAAATGTTTGCAAGAAGAAATAATGCATCTGTAGGAAGCGGTTGGAAAGATGATGCTGGGGATGATGAGGTCCTAGACCTCAGATGGAGAGGAGGCCATCCTAGTGACGCAGTTTGGAGGAAGAGGAGATGACCACGATGCTGCAGCAGCACAGCAGAAGAGGGAGCTGGCTGCAAAGACACAGCGAGTGGCCTGTAGCCAGTATGTTGGCTGCTCCTGCCCACCGCGCCACTGAAATGAACACACCAAAGCCAGCTCAAAAGAGCTCCCTGGCATAGAAGTACTTCACGGAATGTGCTGCCGACAAGCAGCAGGTGGTTTGCTGTCAGACACTGAACTGAGACATAAATGTTCTGAACATAAGCACCACCTGAATGATGAGGCATCTAAACTGAAATCACGAGGTATAGTGGAGTACACACCTTAAAAAAAGCATGACAGATCTGAGGTTCCTCCTGCTCCCTCTTCTGCTGCGGTCTTGTCCTCTTCCTCTCCTTCACTATCTACAGGGAAACCTGCCTCCCCAAAAAGAGAGGATGTGATAGCATCTCCACCACCACCAGTGTCACCGAGCATTTCCACACCGTCCCATGGAAGTGTTCAGCTTTCCATCCCCCAAACCCTTGAGAGAAAGAGGAGATATCTCCTAGCCACCCACGAGCCATGGTCCTGAATGACAACAGTTCCAAATTACTGGCCTCTGAAATGCTGCCATTCCGGCTGACAGAGATGGACAGTTTTAAAAACCTGATAGTGGTGGCTGTCCTGCAGTACATTGCTGCCACTACTTTTCCAGGTGGGCCATCCATGCCCTGCACAAACATGTTGTGGACCAAATGAGGTGTGCACTGCGCAACGCAATCAGTGACAAGGTGCAGATAACCACCAGTACATGTGTAACAAGGTGGCGCAGGGTGGTAGTCATGGGCGAGTACACTAGGTCACAGCCAGTGAGCACCCCGACACCTTACACAGAAAAAGACAGTCCAAATCCCCGCCCTAGGGCATAGTTGGTTACCTCTGTCACATGGTTGCCTACCATGCAGGAACGGTGTCCTCCGGATGTAGCACACATCACACTTTGGTTCCAGCAGTGGTAAAACTTTAATAATGATGGGAAGGAAAATATAATAATTCCTGAGCTGTCCCTAGACAAAGATGCGGCTACATGAGCAACGGCTGCAGCAGCAGAAGCAGCAGCTCCCAATCGGCTCCTGGGAGCTAACAATCTCTTGGAGGACACCTCATTAATCCTAGTGCCCATTCCTATTGCTCGACAATCCTGTGGCAATCCTTTCCCCAGCTGGGGGTCCTTTCGATCCCAAACTGGGACACACACATTCCCAAGACGGCGGTCCCTTCTGTCGCAGACAGGGACACACATCTTGCCATGGGCAGTCCTGCCTGGGCTTTCCAGTAGTGATGGGTCATTCATGAACAATCCAAGACAAAGAGCCGGCTCCCTGCTGCGAACGGTGGGAGCTGGCACCCCAGTGAGAGCCACTGAATTCTCTGACTGCCTCTCACTGGGTGTAAAATTCCAGGTTTCAGAGGACATAACTCTGCCCACCTTACCCAAACCCCGCCCATTCATCAATGTAATTGGCTGACTGCAAGTAGATGGGGTTTCAGCCATGGGTGGGCGGAGTTTCAGCCATATTGATGTTATCTTACATATGTGTTCACCTATGGTGAACACATATTTAAAAGGGATCCATTTAGGATCCAAAAAGACCTGGCTCTTTTTAGTGAGCAGAGCCATGAGAGCAGGATCATCAAAAAGAACCGGACTGCCGATCACTACTCTCCAGGAGAAGCAGGAAATCACTTCCCTGTAAGCTGGCTAGTCTGGCCCCTTTATTAAGTTAACTCTCTCTGTCCCTAAGCTTGTGCATGACAAACAGCACACCACAACATACACCGCATAAGAACAGGCATAACAAACACAGCACATAGTAATACATGACATTACAGTCTAAGCATTGATAAACTATCCAGGTGCCGTATGGGAAACACATGCCTGACATATATAGGAGGAAGAAGGCAGTCGAGGGTCCCCGCCACCTCCTTACACATGGACCAGTGAGCACGGTCAGGGACGTTAAATCTCCCTAACTGCCCACTGGGTAAATGTAGTGTTGGTCGGGACAGATGCGGGAGGCGTTTTAGGCCATGTACTACCAACACTGAGGATTGCAGAACGTTTATCTGTTTAGATTGCCTCCTACTTCTTCTCCCTTTCTCCACTGCCTCATCATCAGTTCACAGTAAGACCTGGACCACTAAATTCAGCACAGCTGTTCTGAAACTCATCTGCTTGGGGGACAAATCCCGCAATGCGCAGAAGCTGTAGATTGGGATAAAACAGCAGACAGAAGAATTATTTGTACTGGTGAACTGTAAGCCCGACCTTGTGGTGTGCGATAACAAGCTAAATCTTATATCAGCTCTGGGCCTGTCTGGTTTGGAGCACATCCCTTGCCTGGCAAATTTGCTGAACTTGGTGGTGCAGAGCTTCCTGAAAAATAATCCACTCATGTTGGAGCTGTTGCTAAAAGTACTGGTGCTGCTCGCCTGTCTACACTGCTACACTGCAAAGTCACTTCTGCCTTTCCGCTCACCAACTGATATACAAAATACCAACAAGGTGGAACTCCACTTTGCATATGCTGGGGAGACTATGCGAGCAGCAGCAGGCAATAGTGGAGTTTCAGCTGCAGCTTGCACCGCTGAGTCGCTCTTCAGAACACCACTTCTCCATCAACGAATGTGCCTTCATGCGGGACGTGTGTGCTGGCTTGCGCTGCTTTGAATATTCCACCAATATAGACAGCACTGATGAAGCTGATCATCAGAATTACTATATCACTTATTTGCCTGCTGGAAAAAAACAATTCAGGCAATGATGGGTGAGGTGGTGGTATCGGAGGAAGAGGAACAGGAGGAGCACGTCCATTTCACATCGTTATTAGGCCTGTCGTCCATACATGGCTCTGAGGGAGGGTTACTGTTCCAATATCGGCCAGGTAACAAACTGTACAGCCAGAGGACAGTTTAGGAGGATGATGATGATGATGATCATGACGAGGAACAACCATGTTCAAAGCAGGGTGGCACTCAGATCCGCTCAGAGGCACCACTGCAGCATGGCTGGAGGGATACATAGTACAAAGATGATAGGCATTCCATCATGGAGAGCTTGTTGTTGTCTTTGGGCAGCCTGGCACACATGAGCCAATACATGCTGTAATGCCCGTGCAATGACCGCCGAGTTGCCCATATTGTTATCCGTGCAGATTACTGGATGGCCACCATGCTGGATCATCGCTACAAAGACAATGTACCATCATTACTTCTGTCACTGGTGCGAGAGCGCCAAATGTGTGAAAACAAGCAGACACTTGTAGAGAAACTACTGATGGCTTTCCCAACTGACAGCGGGGACTCAGTGGAAGAACAAGGCAGAGGCGGAGGAGGAAGTCACCAAGGCATCTGGGTACTGCCAGGACCTAGGAAGGCAGGATTAGCATGGCCGAAATGTGGCAGATCTTTATGAGCACGCCATAACATAAAACACCAACATGTAATAGAGTTCATATTAGCATTAGACAGCTTTATAACAACATGGTGGAAGAGTAATAGTCCACACATCTCCAAGTACTAACAGATGGGTCTGCCCTATTTAATTTCTGGGTTTCCAAAATAGACGCATGGCCTGAGATTGCCCTTTATGTCTTTGAGGTGAGGGCTTGCCCTAAAGCAAGTGTCATGTCAGAGCGTGTCTTTAGAACTGCAGAGGTGTGATCACAGACAGGCGCACCCGGCTGTTTACATTCAACATGGGAAATCTAACATTCTTTAAAATGAACCAGGCGTGGATTCCACAGGACATGGCCATACCTTTGGATGACTAGATAACCATAGCAGCTGCACCCAGCCAGTATTCAACTCTATTTGGCATTTATTTAATTTAAGTGCCTCCTCCACAAATATAAAACCCAAACAACTGTGTTGGATACCTCCTCCTCTGCCTCTTCTACCTATACTGCCACGTCCACCTCTTCCTCCACTTGGACCTAAGCCTCGTGGTTCTAGATAGCTATTTTTATTTTTGTTAAATCTATGTTTTGTCACTTATATAAAAAAATGCAAAAAACACCAAAAAAATTCAAAAATTCAAAAACAACAAAAAACTATTGAATTTCTCCACCCTTGCCTCTTCCAACCATACCACAACGTCCATGTCTTCTTCCACTTGAACCTACACCTCGTGGTTCTAGATAGCTAGTCTTAGTCTTGTAAATTCTAGGTTGTTTTAAGTCAGTTCCATAACAAAAATAAAAAACAAAAATGAACAATGAAAAAAAATGCAACCCCCCAAAAAAAACCTCAGCATTGGATTACTCCTCCCCTACCTCTTCCACCTATACCACCACGTCTACCTCCTTTTCCACCTGTACCTGCTTAGCCTAGGGAAAGGACACAGCTGTAGCAAGGGAGAGTATTAGGTTTTCGTTTGCGCAGTTTTCCAAAAACACTCTTTATGTGTACTCTGCACCCGTCACTGTCATAGCACCGTGTGTAACCAAACATTTTATTAATCTTAAACGATGCCAATGGGAGCGATCTGCGTCTAAACAAATTTTTCTACTCTTATGCAACCATGTCTGTAATAGTGCTATGCCAACTGCTGCTGTGTGTATTCTTTAACCCAGAGGTCCCCAACCTTTCTGACCTTGAGAGCCACATCCAGCAATGAAGGAGGGTCGTGAGCCACATTCAGCTCCTCCCCCACTCTCAGTAGTGACATCGAGAGCCTCCATTATCGGTATAATGACAACTAAAGCTTCTCCACTGAAATCACACCAAGGCAGTATGCCAAGCTCCACTGTTTCCTATCTCACTCCCATTCAAATCTGCTCTTCTGTACAGAGCTACACACAAAAGTAACCATTTAGGGATCTGCTCTTAATAGTTATTTACATCTAGTGATAATGCACCAAGCTGGCAGGCAGCCGCGAGCCACACATCATGGGCTCGCGAGCCACATGTGGCTCCCGAGCTACAGGTTGGGGACCCCTGCTTTAACCCATATCTGTGGAGTACTGTGCCTTTAAGCCGCTGTGTGTGTTACATTTTTAATCAGCTTCTGTGGGTGAAATTTGTTATCAGCTTCTGTGGGGGTACTGTGCCAAAAGCAGCTGTGTGTATGCTTTGACCCATATATATGGGAGTACAGTGCCTTATAGGGAACCTGTCACCCCCGCCCCAGTCGTTTCAAACTAAAAGAGCCACCTTGTGCAGCAGTAATGCTGCATTCTGACAAGGTGGCTCTTTTAGTTCTGGGTGCTGTAACTAGAGAAATAATCAGTTTTTTAATTTGTCAGAAATATCTGGTCTTCAGTCAAGGAGGCCGGCATTTCCCCCCTGCTTCAGACAGCACACAGCTGTCACTCACATCTTCTTGGCGCCGGGCGCCGCCTCCTCCTCACCACTGTTTTGAAAGTAGCCGGCGCCTGCGCTCTTTTCCCCTGCCTGGTGCAGGCGCAGTGAGCGCTGCCCGTCTTTCCTCATAAGCAGCCCAGCTGACTGCGCCTGCGCGGCCGCCCTGCCTGTGAATCCCAGCCCCACAATGTGAATAAATCATAAGTCACTGCGGGGCTGGGAATCACAGGCAGGGTGGCCGCACAGGCGCAGTCAGCTGGACTGCATATGAGGACAGACAGGCAGCGCTCACTGCGCCTGCACCAGGCAGGGGAAAAGAGCGCAGTCGCCGGCTATTTTCAAAACAGCGCTGAGGAGGCGGCGCCCGGCGCCAAGAAGATGTGAGTGACGGCTGTGTGGCATCTAAAGAAGCGGGGAAACGCCGGCCTCCTTGACTGAGGACCAGGTATTTCTGACAAATTAAAAAATTGATTATTTCTCTAGTTACAGCACCCAGAACTAAAAGAGCCACCTTGTCAGAATGCAGCATTACTGCTGCACAAGGTGGCTCTTTTAGTTTGAAACGACTGGGGGGGGGGTGACAGGTTCCCTTTAAGCCACTGTGCGTACTCTGCAGCCATGTTTGTGGGGATACTGTGTGTTATGATCCGGTGACCTTGGAGCCGCATGAGACTTTCTCAGGAGTAGGTGGAACCTGTACTGACCGCAAACCCTGTCAACGCAACTAGAAGTAGCCGTGGGGTGCACCTAACACATCCTAGACACCTCGACACAGCCGGAGGACTAAATACCCCTATAGATAGAAATGGGAATTCTATCTTGCCTCAGAGCAGAACCCCAAAGGATAGGCAGCCCCCCACAAATATTGACTGTGAGTATTAGAGGAAAGACACACGCAGGCAGAAATCAGGATTTAGCAAAAGAGGCCACGCTAGCTAAATAGAAAAGGATAGGACAGAATACTAAGCGGTCAGTATTAAAAACCCTAAAAATATCCACAGCAGATGATACAAAAATTCCACCATCTAACTAAAGACATGGAATGTATATCTGCATCTCCTGAGAATCCAACTTGACTGAAATATCCTAACACAGTCTAGGCTGGACAAGAAAAAACATTGAATAGTACTGAATTGTAAAGCACACAGCATGTGTGCTGCAGAAACAAAACCAGACACTTATCTTTGCTGATTGGCAGCAGGGCAGGAGGAACCAGACAGAGATGCAAAACCTCCAAGAACAATGGACAACTGGCAAGGCCTAATGAATCCTGCACACCTAAATATCCCAGTCAGAGCTGCAATCAGCAGGGACACCTGCCCAGGATTGCAACCCAGGGACAACTGCATTACTACCAACAACCACCGGAGGGAACCCAAGAGCAGAATTCACAACAGTACCCCCCCCTTGAGGAGGGGTCACCGAACCCTCACCAGAGCCCCCAGGCCGATCAGGACGAGCGAGATGAAAGTCACGGACCAAATCAGCAGCATGGACTTCGGAGGCAAAAACCCAAGAATTATCCTCCTGGCCATAACCCTTCCATTTAACAAGGTACTGAAGCCTCCGCCTCGAAAAGCGAGAATCCAAAATCTTCTCAACCACATACTCCAACTCCCCATCAACCAACACAGGGGCCGGAGGATCAACAGAGGGAACAACGGGCACCACATATTTCCGCAATAAAGATCTATGGAAGACATTATGGATAGCAAAAGAAGCCGGAAGGGCCAATCGAAAAGACACCGGATTAATAATCTCAGAAATCCTATAAGGACCAATAAAGCGAGGCTTAAACTTAGGGGAAGAAACCTTCATAGGAACATGACGGGAAGACAACCAGACCAGATCCCCAACCCGAAGCCGGGAACCAACACACCGACGACGGTTAGCAAAACGTTGAGCCTCCTCCTGAGACAATACCAAATTGTCCACCACATGAGCCCAAATCTGCTGCAACCTGTCAATCACAGAATCCACACCAGGACAGCCAGAAGGCTCAACCTGCCCCGAAGAAAAACGAGGATGAAAACCAAAATTACAAAAGAAGGGCGAAACCAAGGTAGCCGAACTAGCCCGATTATTAAGGGCAAACTCGGCCAATGGCAAGAAAGCCACCCAATCATCCTGATCAGCAGAAACAAAGCATCTCAGATAAGTTTCTAAAGTCTGATTAGTTCTCTCGGTCTGGCCATTTGTCTGAGGATGAAATGCGGAAGAAAAAGACAAATCAATGCCCAGCTTAGCACAAAAGACCCGCCAAAACCGAGAAACAAACTGGGAACCTCTGTCAGACACAATATTCTCCGGAATACCATGCAAACGAACCACATGCTGAAAAAACAACGGAACCAAATCAGAAGAGGAAGGCAATTTAGGCAAAGGCACCAAATCGACCATCTTAGAAAACCGGTCACAAACAACCCAGATGACAGATATCTTCTGGGAAACCGGAAGATCAGAAATAAAATCCATAGAAATATGCGTCCAGGGCCTCTCAGGGACCGGCAAAGGCAAAAGCAACCCACTAGCATGGGAACAACAAGGCTTGGCCCGCGCACAAGTCCCACAGGACTGCACAAAAGAACGCACATCACGTGACAAAGAAGGCCACCAAAAGGACCTACCAACCAAATCTCTGGTACCAAAAATACCAGGATGGCCAGCCAACACAGAAAAATTAACCTCAGAAATCACTCTACTAGTCCATCTATCAGGAACAAACAGTTTCCCCACTGGACAGCGGTCAGGTTTGTCAGCCTGAAATTCCTGAAGAACCCGTCGTAAATCAGGGGAGATGGCAGAAAGGACCACCCCTTCTTTCAGAATGCCGACCGGTTCAAGGACCTCAGGAGAATCAGGCAAAAAACTCCTAGAGAGGGCATCAGCCTTAATATTCTTAGAACCCGGAAGATACGAGACCACGAAATCAAAACGGGAAAAAAACAAGGACCATCGAGCCTGTCTAGGATTCAGCCGCCTGGCAGACTCGAGGTAAATCAGTTTTTTTTGATTGGTCAAGACCACAATACGGTGCTTAGCTCCCTCGAGCCAATGTCGCCACTCCTCAAACGCCCACTTCATAGCCAACAAGTCCCGATTGCCGACATCATAATTACGTTCAGCGGGCGAAAACTTACGGGAAAAGAAGGCACACGGTTTCATCAAGGAACCAACAGGATCCCTCTGAAACAAAACGGCCCCTGCCCCAATCTCAGAGGCGTCAACCTCAACCTGAAACGGAAGAGAAACATCCGGTTGACGCAACACCGGGGCAGAAGTAAATCGGCGTTTAAGCTCCTGAAAAGCAGAGACAGCCGCAGAGGACCAATTCATCACATCAGCGCCTTTCTTCGTCAAATCGGTCAGGGGTTTAACCACACTGGAGAAGTTAGCAATGAAACGGCGATAAAAATTAGCAAAGCCTAAGAATTTCTGAAGGCTCTTCACAGATGTGGGTTGAATCCAATCATGAATGGCCTGAACCTTAACCGGATCCATCTCTATAGATGAGGGAGAAAAAATGAAGCCCAAAAAAGAAACCTTCTGTACTCCAAAGAGACACTTAGACCCCTTCACAAACAAAGCATTATCACGAAGGATCTGAAATACCATCCTGACCTGTTTCACATGAAACTCCCAATCATCGGAAAAAAATTAAAATGTCATCCAAATATACAATCATGAATTTATCAAGATAAGTCCGGAAGATATCGTGCATGAAGGACTGAAAAACAGATGGAGCATTAGAGAGCCCGAATGGCATCACAAGGTATTCAAAATGGCCTTCGTGCGTATTAAAGGCAGTTTTCCATTCATCACCCTGCTTAATACGAACAAGATTATATGCCCCCCGAAGGTCAATCTTCGTAAACCAACTAGCCCCCTTAATCCTAGCAAACAAATTGGAAAGCAGAGGTAAAGGGTATTGAAACTTGACTGTGATCTTATTCAAGAGGCGATAATCAATACAGGGTCTCAAGGAGCCATCCTTCTTAGCAACAAAAAAAATCCCACTCCCAACGGTGAAGAAGATGGTCGAATATGTCCTTTCTCCAAAGTCTCCTTAACATAACTCCGCATGGCGGTATGTTCTGGCACAGACAGGTTGAAAAGTCGGCCCTTTGGAAACTTACAGCCTGGAATCAAGTCAATCGCACAATCACAGTCCCTATGCGGTGGAAGGGAACTGGACTTGGGCTCATCGAATACATCCTGAAAATCAGACAAAAACTCTGGAATTTCAGAAGTGGAAGAAGAGGAGATTGACATCAAAGGAACGTCATTATGAACCCCCTGACATCCCCAACTAGTCACAGACATAGACTTCCAATCCAACACAGGATTATGTGCCTGCAACCACGGAAAACCCAGCACGATAGCATCATGTAAATTATGCAACACCAGAAATCGACAATCTTCCTGATGGGCTGGCGCCATGCACATGGTCACCTGTGTCCAGAACTGGGGCTTATTTTTAGCCAAAGGTGTAGCATCAATGCCCCTTAAAGGAATAGGGTTCTGCAAAGACTGCAAGGGAAAACCACAACGCCTGGCAAACTCAAAGTCCATTAAGTTCAAGGCGGCGCCTGAATCCACAAACGCCATGACAGAAAATGATGACAATGAGCAGATCCAGGACACAGATAATAAAAATTTAGGTTGTACAGTACTGATGGTAAATGAACTAGCGCTCCTCTTTGTCCGCTTAGGGCAGACTGAAATGACATGAGAAGCATCGCCACAATAAAAACACAACCTATTCTGACGTCTGAATCCCTGTTGTTCGGTTCAAGACAGAATCCTATCACACTGCATTGACTCAGGCATCTGCTCTGAGGACGACGCCACAGCGCGCACAGTTCTGCGCTCCCGCAAACGCCGATCAATCTGAATGGCCAGACACATAGAATCACTCAGACCGAAAGGCGTGGGAAACCCCACCATAACATCTTTAATGGATTCAGAAAGACCCTTTCTGAAAATTGCCGCCAAAGCATCATCATTCCATTTAGTCAACACAGACCATTTTCTACATTTCTGACAATACAATTCTGCCGCTTCTTGACCCTGAGACAGGACCAACAAGGTCTTCTCTGCTTGATCCACAGAATTTGGTTCATCATATAATAATCTTAAAGCCTGAAAAAAGGCATCTACATTAAGCAAGGCCGGATTCCCAGATTCCAGGGAAAATGCCCAATCCTGAGGATCACCACGCAGCAGGGAGAAGACAATTTTAACCTGCTGAATGAAATCACCAGAGGATCGAGGTCTCAGAGCAAAAAACAGTTTACAGTTGTTTTTAAAACTCAAAAATTTGGACCTGTCCCCAAAAAACAAATCAGGAGTAGGAATCTTAGGCTCTAAAACTGGAATCTGAACAATATAATCAGAAATACCCTGTACCCTAGCAGCAAGCTGGTCTACACGAGAAGCTAATCCCTGAACATCCATGCTAGCACAAGACTCCTCAGCCACCCAGAGAAAAAGAGGGAAGAAAAGACAAAGCAGGCTACAGAAAAAAAAATGGCTTTTTCTTCCCTTCTTCTGAGATGCATTTAACTCATTGTTGGCCAGTTGTACTGTTATGATCCGGTGACCTTGGAGCCGCATGAGATTTTTTCAGGAGTAGGTGGAACCTGTACTGATCGCAAACCCTAAACTGTCACCGCAACTAGAAGTAGCTGTGGGGTGTACCTAATACATCCTAGACACCTCGACACAGCCGGAGGACTAAATACCCCTATAGATGGAAATGGGAATTCTATCTTGCCTCAGAGCAGAACCCCAATGGATAGGCAGCCCCCCACAAATATTGACTGTGAGTATTAGAGGAAAGACACATGCAGGCAGAAATCAGGATTTAGCAAAAAAGGCCACGCTAGCTAAATAGAAAAGGGTAGGACAGAATACTAAGCAGTCAGTATTAAAAACCCTAAAAATATCCACAGCAGATGATACAAAAATTCCACCATCTAACTAAAGACATGGAATGTATATCTGCATCTCCTGAGACTCCAACTTGACTGAAATATCCAAACACAGTCTAAGCTGGACAAGAAAATACATTGAATAGTACTGAATTGTAAAGCACACAGCATGTGTGCTGCAGAAACAAAACCAGACACTTATCTTTGCTGATTGGCAGCAGGGCAGGAGGAACCAGACAGAGATGCAAAACCTCCAAGAACAATGGACAACTGGCAAGGGCTAATGAATCCTGCACACCTAAATATCCCAGTCAGAGCTGCAATCAGCAGGGACACCTGCCCAGGATTGCAACCCAGGGACAACTGCATTACTACCAACAACCACCGGAGGGAACCCAAGAGCAGAATTCACAACAACTGTGCCCCATTATTTGGATGTGAAATTTTTAATCAGCTTTCTGAAGGAAACGTGAAAACATGCTCTATGGGTTAAATTTGTTATTAGCTTCTGTGAGGGAAATGTGGAAACATGCTCTGTGGGTGAAATTTGTTATTAGTTTCTGTGGGGAAATGTGAAAACATGCTCTGTGTGTTCAATTTGTTATCAGCTTCTATGGGGGTACTGTGCTCAAAAGCCTCTGTGTACTCTGCAGCAGTGTCAGTGCGAGTAGTGGGCATAAAAAAAAATTACTTCACCTTCGTAGGCTGGTCTAATGCTCATTAAAGTATTTACCTCTCATTTCCAATCACAGAGCCTCTAAATTGTAATGGATGGCTATTTTGTCTCACTACATCAACTGTGGACTCAGTTGATAAGTGGTTAATTTGCTTGACTACTGCCATCCTTGGATGTGGTACTTGTTTATCAGGCTTCCTCTCTGGAATAGAACCCTGATTCTCTGTTACCCATGTGTACTCTGCAACCCCACCTGTGGGCGGTTTGATATTGGATGTCTGAGAGTGCCTCCTGTTCCTTCACTTTGTATTCCACAGGGTCCCCTCTTAAACATGGCCCCAGTTCGAACAAACAAAAAAATAGAAATGGAGTACAATTCCATTATCTGTAGCTGAAGTATTCAGGCGTGGTTGCCTGCTTTGAACATTAATTTTTTCAAGAGAAACACTTTGGGCCCCGGAGACCCTAAGGCAACAGCATTAGGGAGGCGTCCCATGGCAAAGGAGGCATAGACCGGAGGTTTCAAGATTCGCAGTGGACCGCCAACTGTATCCAGAATCAAAATATGAGCTTTTTATCTGCAGCTGCTCTACTGTACGCTACTGAAGATAAAAGTTTGGCTCTGTCGGTGAAATTTGCAATTTGCTAATGTAGGGGTACTCTGCCTCATAATCTGTGGGTGAAAATTGTAAGCTGATAATGTAAGGATACTCTACCCCATGCTCTGTAGGTGAAATTGTTTTTAAAAGATTCTGTAAGAGGGGGATGTGCCCAATGAAATGTGGGTGAAATTTTAAGAATATTCTGTGTTGGTACTCTGGCCAATGCTTTGTGGGTGAAAATTTTGACTGGATTGGAGGTAGCAAGCCTCAGTCTCTGTGAGCGCACTGTTAACATTTTTATGTTATTCATTTACTTCCTATTTTACCATGATTGCTATAGTGACAGAACCCCTTTAAGTCATTTTCCTATCAACATTTGTTTGCAGGGCAATTGTCCTGCATTGACCCCAATTTTACTACCTTTTGCAGCCCCTAGCCCTTAGACCATTTTATAGCCATTTTACAGCACTGAAGTTTGGGTCCCCATTGACTTGAATGTGGTTCGTGGGTCGGGTGTCAAGTTCAGGTCCTGAACTGGACTTTTTAAAAAGTCCACCAAACCCCTGCGAACCTGAACATCCACGGGTTCGCTCATCACTAATGGCAACCTATAGTTGAAGTGGATAGAAATCTATGCTGCTGCAGTGCAGGAAATTGTAAATGGCAGTCTGTTATCTGATGATGGGGGAAAGTGAAGTGACAACTGCTGAGAACATATTTCTAGCACACAAAGCTATTGTCAGTTTTTAATGTGTTTGCATCTCTAGTGCTGCCAGTTGTAATCCTCAGTTCAACATGAGTTGCTCTTTAAGTAATAGTGTTAATTAAAATGAGCAAGAAATTATCACTTCACCTGAAAAACTAATGAACTAATTGTTACATTTTCAATAACATAATAAAGTAAGCTCCGTCATGAAAGGTAAAGAGATGATTATGTGAATAGTTACCTAAGCAGTGAGCTTTTGCCATTCTGAAGTAGAATGTGTTGTGTCAATGCTTGTCAGTATTTGGTAGGATGAAATTTTAATTAGCTTTTCCTTTGTGTTATATGGTCACGTTTCTTTGATATATTTTTTAATAACATTATTAGGCATTTGTAAACCAGGTATTGTTAGAAATGACATTACACAAGTAGTGATGTAAACTAAGCTCTTTAGCACTCTGCAGAAAAAGTGGAATAATGTAGGAAAATAAGCAAAAAGTGGAGTTTTTACAACAGATGGCATTAGAAAAGCACATGTAAGGTGCACAAGGGGCCCAACAAATAGGCTAAGACAGCTGTTACATTAACACCTTCTTAACTGTTGAGTTTGTGCCAAATAAATAGCAATTGTTTGGGTTTAACAAGTAACACAATATGCTGTAAAAATATACCATCTCTGCAATAATGAAATACAGCAATCTTCAGCGCCAAGCTGGAGCTCAGCCTCTTTAAAGAATCACTCCCCTCAAAATATGTATCCTCATAATATATAACAGTCATCATATTATATAGCACTGTGTACTTACTATTGCTCATTTTGCCTTTCTACCCAGCTAATTCTCTTTTCCATTAGGTCTATGACAGCAAATGATTAAAAACTGACTGGTTGAATCTTTCTAAGCTCTATGCAGAAACAGGAAGTCAATTTTTCCTGTATGAGTCCTGAGTCACTGCAAAAGTCAATGACGGGGGAGGAGCAGAGCAACTGGGTCAAGGACTCTCAGGAGTTGAAGAAAGAGATGACAAATGCAGGGACAAAAGACTTCGAGTTTGTACATAGAGCAAAGAAAAGAGAAGAATTAGCTGCATAGAAAGGTAAAATTAGCAATTGTAAGTACACAGTGCAATATCATATGATAATTGAAATATATTAAGAGAATAAAAACTTTGATAGGAGTGCTTCTTTTACAATTTAATTGTATGACCAGAGTAACAATTTCATGCAGTGGCTGATATCTATACTTCCCTATCAGTTCCAGGGAGTCTTTTAACCCCTTAACGACCATCAATACGCATTTTAATGGAGGCAGTTAAGAGTACTTATTTCTCAGCGCTGCTTTTTAATGAAGCTGAGAAATAAGGTTATAGTGCCCTCCAGCATCAGAAAATCTCCGGGGTCTCAGCTACCAGGGGTAGCTGAGACCATGGAGAACATTATTTGGGTCGGTTTTACTGTCCCCAGTGTTGAGATTGCCGTTATTCACTGAATAGCGTTGACCGCAAAAAAAAAAGTCCAATTTACCATTTATTTCTCTCTTCCCTGATATCATCTAGGATACCAGAGAAGAGAAAAATGAGGTCCCCAAGCCCCCCGGGAACCTCCGGCATCCAACTGCCCTCAACATCTTCCGGGAAGAAAATATTGGGTGCATGCGCAGTGCGCCCACTGAGATCTGACGATCGGCACCAGGCAACAATAGGAGATTTTCCCTATTGGCTCATTTTGATCACTGTGATAGACCCTATCACAGTGATGAAAATAAAAAATAGTAAATCAAACCCCCTTTATCACACCATTAGTTAGGTAAAAATAATAAATAACAAAATGTATTTTTTTCCATTTTCCATAAGGGTTATGGTTGTGCCTAGGATTAGGTTATGGGTTGGGGCTAGGGTTAGAGCTGGGGCTAGGATTAGGGTTGGGGTTAGGGCTGTGTTGGGGCTAGGGTTTTGGTGTTGGGGATAGGGTGGTGTTGGGGTTAGGGTTGTGGTTAGGGTTATGATTAGGGCTGGGATTAGGGTTAGTGGTGTGTGGGGTTAGGGTTGGGGTTAGGGCAGTGTTAGGGTTGGAGTTAGAATTGGGGGTTTGTTTAGGTACATCAGGGGGTCTCCAAACGCGACATGGTGCCTGCCATTGATTCCAGACAATTTTGCATTCAAAAAGTCAAACGGTGCTCCCACCCTTCTGAGCCCTGCCATGCGCCCAAACAGTGGCTTTCCCCCACATACAGGGTATCGGTGTACTCAGAAGAAATTGCACAACAAATTTTGTGGTCCATTTTCTCTTTTTACCCTTGTGAAAATAAAAAAGTTGGGGTCTAATTTTTATGTGAAAAAAGTAAAATGTTCATTTTTTCCTTCCACATTGCTTTAGTTCTCGTGAAGCACCTGAAGGGTTAATAAACTTCTTGAATGTGATTTTGAGCACCTTGAGAGGTGCAGTTTTTAGAGTGGTGTCACTTTTGGGTATTTTCTGTAATATTGACCCCCCCAAACTCACTTCAAATGTAAGGTGGTCAATAAAAAAATGGTTCTGTAAATTTTGTTGGAAAAATGAGAAATCGTTGGTCAACTTTTAACCCTTATAACAACCCTAACAAAAAAATTATGTTTCCAAAATTGTGCTGATGTAAAGTAGACTTATGGGAAATGTAATGTTATTTTTTAACTATTTTGTGAGATATGACTCTCTGATTTAAGGGCACAAAAATTAAAAGTTTGAAAATTGCCAAATTTTCTAAATTTTTGCCAACTTTCTGTTTTTTTCATAAATAAATGCAAGTCATATTGAAGAAATTTTACCACTAACATGAAGTACAGTATGTCATATCTCAGAATCAGTGAGATCCATTGATGTGTTCCAGAGCTATAACCTTGACTTGGTTATTAAGTACAAAACTTGCACTAAGGGGTTAAGGTGGTGTGTGTTTTGGAGATGTCCTATTCAAGTTTCTTGAGAGGAGTTCCTATTTTATCCTTATTTTAGTAATGTCATTGGGACATGATTTTGTTGTACTTACAAATTTACTGTATAGAGTATTACAGGTTATCATCCAGTGCCACCTTCCTCACAAACTGTACATCTGTCCTGTTCTCAAAATGACTACTAATGGAGGAGCACGTTCTGCAAACGTAAAGCCGCAATGCTCCTCTGGGAAATATGCAAATTGTCTCTTCAGTGAGGAAGAGAACTAGAACTCTACTGCCACCTATTGGAAGTAGCAACCCTAAAAGTCAATGTCGACCCTTAAAGGGTTGCTACTTCCAATAGATGGCACTAGAGTTCTAGTTCTCTTCCTCTCTGAAGAGACAATTTGCATATTTCCCATCTCGGCATGCTTAGCATGTCAATCTCCGCAAGGAGAAATTATACTTCTTGGATATCGGTCGGTTGCCTCTCACACAGCCAAACAAGATCTAACACTTTGTACTGATGAGGGGCAGTACCCCGACACACAGTGTCTGCAAATTGAGATTCTGGTTTGGCTATTATCCTAAGTCATGTGACAAGGCTTGTTAAAGGGTCGACATTGACTTTTAAGATTGCTACTTCCACTAGGTGGCACTGAAGAGACAATTTGAATATTTTCCAGAGGAGCATTGCGGCTTTAAGTCTCCTCATCTCGGCATGCTTAGCATGTCAATCTCCGCAAGGAGAAACGATACTTCTTGGATATTGGTCGGACGCCTCTCACACTGCCAAACCAGATCTCACACTTTGCACTGACGAAGGGCAGTACCCCGAAACACAGTGTCTGCAAATTGAGATTCTGGTTTGGCTATTATCCTAAGTCATGTGACAAGGCTCGTTAAAGGGTCGACATTGACTTTTAGGATTGCTACTTCTAATAGGTGGCACTAGAATTCTAGTTCTCTTCCTTTCTGAAGAGACAATTTGCATATTTTCCAATTGGGTAAGGCTGATGGACAGGTCTGGTCACAGGCTTCTCCACTAGCAGTAATTTATTGTAAAGGAGCTCTGTGCAATCTGTGCAGTGGAGTTCTCGAGTGGTTTCCTTTAAAAAGAATCACAGACCAATGAAATCCAAGCAGTTCTACTTTATCAAACACACGTGCAGATATAGTGGCACAAAAGGCATAATGGTTACCACATAGAGTGAACTGCATCTGTTAGACATCTTTGACTTTAAAGATGATTGAAACCAGCTGGAATAGTTGTTGACTGTATAGTGATAAACGACAAAATAAATGTATTGTTTAACTAGTGGGTTGTAACTGTTTTTTTAACCCATTAGTGCCCTTAATAGCGGTGGTGCCTATCACTATTTGGAGCAAGTTCACTTGCTGAGCCCACTCCATGCATGGGTATCGGCTGTGTTATATGTTCCTAGAACATCAGTTTAACCTCTGAAATAGCCTTGTCAACCAATACAGTGGCATTTAAAGTCATCCAACATGGTGGATGCCACTTCTGACAGGCATCAGCACAAAGTACAACGCAATTGCAGGTTGCTTATGTATTATTATGGCAGATGGAAGCTAATGAGGAACCCCACGTCCACTACATTCCAACTCCTACGAAGCCTAGTCCATGGCTTTTCTTCATAAGACATCATCAATTTCACAATACACTGCAATACCATAGTATTGTAACGTAGTGTATCGAGAAGATTGAGCAGTTTCATGTCCTCAAAGTGAGCTAATTAAAAATGTATAAACATTAAAAAATATATGAAAAACGTAACCTCAAAATATAAAAATTTAAATCAGCCCTTCTTTCCCCAAAAAATATATAGCAAAATGAAAAAAAATCTTATTTGAAATTGCTGTGTGCATAATTCCCATACTAATAAAATATAAAAATATTTATCGCATAAAGTGAAATTATTTGTGTCATTCAAAACTATCACTGGTCCTGCAAAAAAGCCCTCTTCTGGTTATACTGATAAAAAAGTTAAAAAAAAGTTATTGCTCTTGGAAGAAGGAGAAGAAAACAATAAAAGTACTAACATAAAAAATCTCCTTTCCTTGTGATTCCTTCCCTCCTCTTACTATCCTATAACTATATCCTTGTCCACTGTATTACTCCTATGTTACTCTTTAGGCCGGCGTCACACTCAGCGTATGAAAATACGGTCCATTTTTTACGGCTGTAATACACAGAAATGTTCCCAAAATAGTGATCCGTATGTCATCCGTAGGCAGGGTGTGGCAGCGTATTTTGCGCATGTTATCCTCCGTGTGTAATCCGTATGGCATCCGTACTGAGATATTTTCTCGCAGGCTTGCAAAACCGACATCTAATGGATTTTTGGGCTCAAATGTTCGTTACAACATATATACAGTATCTCTCTCTCTCTCTCTCTCTATATATATGTAATTGAGACACACACACATATATATATATATATATATATATATATATATATATATATATATATATATATATATATATATATATATACTGTATTTATATTTAATTCAGCGCTAGATAGCATAAAAGCCGGTAATTCAATTGCCGGCTTTTGCTATCTCCTTCCCAAACCCGACATGATATGAGACATGGTTTACATACAGTAAACCATCTCATATCCCTTTTTTTTTGCATATTTCACACTACTAATGTTAGTAGTGTGTATGTGCAAAATTTGGGCCCTCTAGCTATTAAATTAAAGGGTTAAATCGCGGAAAAAATTAGCGGATCTTCCAGATGTGCCTTTTCTGGGGTGGCTGGGGGCAGATGTTTTTTTTTCGCCAGGGGGGCCAATAACCATGGACCCTCTCTAGGCTATTAATATCTGCCCTCAGTCACCGGCTTTACCACTCTGGCGGAGAAAATTACGCGGGAGCCCACGCCAATTTTTTCCGCGATTTAACCCTTTAATTTAATAGCTAGAGGGCTCAAATTTTGCACATACACACCACTAACATTAGTAGTGTAGAATATGCAAAAAAAAAGGGATATGAGATGGTTTACTGTATGTAAACCATGTCTCATATCCTGTCGGGTTTGGGAAGGAGATAGCAAAAGCCGGCAATTGAATTACCGGCTTTTATGGTATCTAGCGCTGTATGAAATATAAATATATATATATATATGTGTCTCACTGACATATATATATATATATATATATATATATATATATATATATATATATATATATATATATATATATACCTATTCTATGTGTAGACATTTATTCTGCCTATTCTATTCTGTCAGTGTGATTTTACTGTACACCGCACTGAATTGCCGGCTTTTCTAGAGAACACTGGTGCGTATTTCGCGCAAGTCACACGCTTGGTCCGTGTGTAATCCGTATTTTTCTCACCCCCATAGACTTTCATTGGCGATTTTTTTTGCGCAATACGGTGACAAACGCAGCATGCTGCTATTTTCTACGGCCGTACAAGACCGTATAATACGGATTGGTAAAATACGGCAGATAGGAGCTGGGCCATAGAGAATCATTGTACCGTATGCAATCCGTATTATCTGCACCTCTCATACGTCCGTAAAAGTCGCTAGTGTGACGCCGGCCTTACCCTTCCAGTTTTACGCCATAGTGTTGAAAATACTGGTACAAATTATCAAAATTTAGATATTTTATTGAAGATAAAACAACAATAAAGGTTATTTAAGATGAAAATAAAAATCTTTCAGTTTTTAAGAAGTAAAAGGGGAACTAAAGATACCAAGCTACAAATAACCATTTTTAAAGTTGACTTATTGTATATGTTAAGGACATCTTGGGTGGAGCTGAGAACTTATAATACTGTTATCAGTACTGCTAAATGATGGCTGGATGGATGCTGCTGCACAGTGCCAGCCCTGCCTCCCAGCATTGGATGTAAAAGTTACCCCTTATTTATCAAATGTCTTTTTTCTCTTCTATATCAAACCATTCATTTTTGTCAAAAATAAATAAGACATCTCCAGTTTTATAATGGTTGCTATGGAAAAAGTATGCAATTGTGACGACAATCTATCTTTAATAGTACTGTTATTTTTCCAAATCTTGCTGCTTCCCCCGTACACATAACTTATCAAGGACATTGAAATGTCAACAAATAAGCCAGAGAAATAGAAAACTTAGTCCTTGAATATGAAATGCCAATGTCAGGAAAAAATAAAGCGCTTTAAGAATTTTGTACATATTTATTGTTCATAACACATCCATAATTTAACTTTATACCATAAAAAATGACTTATAAATATTCCTCAATACATGTTCCTTAGGCCGGTTTCACACATCAGTGTCTCCGGTATGTGTGGTGACAATTTTCTCACGTACCAGAGACACTGACACACGTTGACCCATGTAGACCCCCGTAGACCCCTTCAAATGAATGAATGGGTCTATGCACATAGACCGCAAAACGTGCCACACACGTGCACACTGTCCTCTGTGTGCACGGACGGCTGCCAGGGAAGTAGCGCTACTGTAAGCCACTGTTCCCTGGTGGCTGGTGCTGAATGCGGCTCTCATCTATTCTCCCCTGCTCTGCCGGCGAGTAGCGCGAGCAGGGGACAATAAACGAATGAAAAACCCGACGTGGGGTCCCCCTATGTTGTTAAACCAACCCAGCAAAACTCACAAGTGTGGGCTGCTATTCTCTCTTTTGCCTCGGCTTTTTGCAGAATCAGTGACATAGCTTAAGTTATGAAACAAATGTGAACAGAGTCTTAGTCTCATTCAAACAATAACTAAAATACTGTATCCTATTTAATGGAAAGGTGCAACTGATGCTCATTGTACAGTACATTTGATGCATTTCCTTTCTCCATGGTTCATAACGTAAATTTAAACTTAAATATAACAATTGCATATCATTGCATTGACCACTGAGACTTCTAACAGATCTAGAAAAAGAGGCCCTGTAGAGTCTGGTCTGAATGGCATGGTGGCCAGTAATGTGCCCCACTGCTCCATTCATTCTGCATGGGACTGCCCGAGATTGATGAATACAGTACTCAGATTTTTCAGGCATTTCCATAGAGAATGAATTGAGCGATGGTGGGTATGCTACTGTTCCATTAGCGTGTTCTCTGCTCAGCTCCATGCTTGGAATCGGTGTGGGTGCCAACAGTCGGACCCCCACCAATCAGCAGTAAGATTGGTGAAAACTTTTAAAGATGGCAATACCACTTTGAGTGATAAAGATTTGACTACCATTTTTCTATAGCTCTTCTTATTATTATTACAATTACTAATATTACTATTGGTGCTACCATTTTTTTTTTCACCCAGTTCAGACAGAAGTGTGACAGAAACGCACAAACAGCACGTTTAATCAGCACACAATTGCATCAATAGTGATTTTTCAAAGCCTATTTCCAGAATGTATAAAAAAGAAAGCAGATTTATTTAACCCCTTACAGACATATGATGTACTGGTATGGGTTCACACGCCAAGCCCACATCTTTCCCGGCACATGATGGCTGATTTTAACAGCCATCATGTGCTGTGAACTTGTTAAGTCCTGCCATCATTCCACTCACCCATCAGTGCACCTGTGGTATGATCGCGTGGCGCTGACGCATTGGTATGGCAATAAAGGTTGCACTCTATCGTGCCAAAGCATGTCTAATATGAAATACATGAAATATGAATAGCAAAATGGCTTTTGAAAATTAGGAAAATATTTAAGAGACGCTTTGCACAGAATTTGATATAATCAAATAGTGTGAGCCCATCAACCATCAGTTTTATGAGACCACCTTGACGATGGTTGATGGGCTCACACTATTTGATTATATCAAATTCTGTGCAAAGCGTCTCTTAAATATTTTCCTAATGTTCAAAAGCCTTTTTGCTATTCATATTTCATGTATTTCATATTAGACATGCTTTGGCACGATAGAGTGCAACCTTTTTTGTATATTTATGTATGGAGGTAGCTGCTCCTGGTATGCACCTATTCACACTAGTTTGGATGTGCCAGTCTTTTTTCTGTCATTGCGTTGGTATGGCAGTCAGGAGTCTGCTGATGACCCCTGTGCCTGTCATTATGATCCTCCTATGAAAACCAGCCTATAGCTGAAGTTAATAGGAGATCGTGATTTCTGATGTACATATCATCACTGATGCATTGCTATGTATAGAAAAAACAATTAGACAATTGCAGCTTTAAATTTCCTAAGGGGACTAACAAATACAGTGTAAAGTGAAAAAAAAGGTTTTCAAAAATATGAAAAAAATAAATACAAAAATATCAAATCACCCTCTTTTTGCCCCATTAAAAATAAAACAGTGAAAAAAATTAAAAATAAACATATTTGGTATTATGGAGTTTGTAAAAGTCTATTATATAAAAATATAAAATATGGTAAATTAATCCAATCGATGAATGGTGTAACGAGAAAAGAAATAGAAATGCCAGAATTACATTTTTTAATGTTTTTTTTAGCAGCCACAACATTGCAATATAATAAAATAAGAGATGATCCTAAACATTGTATCTAAGCCAAATTGGTATCAGTAAAAATATCAGCTCAGGGCGCAAAAAATAAACCCTCACACAGCCCCATATCCTGAAACATGAAAACGTTACTCGTCTCAGAAAATGAAGACAGAAGTAAAAACATTTTTTTATTTTACAAATTTCCAATTTTTTTTTCACCAAATAAAAAAAACACAAAAAGCTATACATGTTCGGTATCTGCATAATTGTTAAGACTAAATGTAAAGAAAAAAGGGATTGGTTGGCACAGAAAAAACTTCGATACGTGTGAACCACTGCTGCAATTATGGAGTGTGGAAATCCGGGGGTTAATGCTTACTTGTTTTGGAAGGATCGGGCGGTGCTGAACCTTGAATGGTAACACATCCAAATGCAATGAAAAGAAAAGAAAAAAGAGGCAGCACTCACCCTTCTTTCTTCCTTGTAAAAAGTCCTTTTAATTCATAACGTTAAAACTTGACATACAGGTACGGTATCGGCTAGGGCATTTGTGCGGAGAGGGAGCGGTGAAGACAAGACGACGGCCGTTTCGCTCTTACGAGCTTCTACGGGTCCAGTGTGCTGTGCTGGCAACGTCATTTCCTTTAACAGGTGAGCGACGCACCACATGACGAATAAATACATATATAATTAAAAATTAAAAACAACAACACAATCTTTCAACAAATTTCTTTCGGATTATAGGAAAATGGCCATGTCCAATTTGTCGTTTAACCCCCAGGAACCCTGGGCATTAGTTTTGAGGATCCACCTCGCTTCACATTGGAGGAGCAATTTATTGTGATCACCTCCCTGCTGTGGGAACTTGATCACTTCCAAACCAGCGAAACTTAGCTGGTTGGGATCTCCTCCGTGCGCTTCATATACGTGTTTAATCAGACGGACACGTCCCTTTCCAGTGAGCACTGAGTTAAAGTGCTCACGGAAACGAACCATTAGTGGCCTTATTGTTTTTCCTATATAAAACTTATTGCACTGGCAAAAAATTACATATACAACGAATTTGGTCTTGCATGTAATAAAGTCTCTTACGGAATGTGTCACAGTACCTATCTTTAACGGATTTTTGGTGTTATGCAAGTGGCACATACTACAATTTCCACATTTGAAATTTCCCTGCGGACGTGATTTTTCTATCCAATCATTCCTGTCTACTGCAATTCTATTTTTTACGATTAAATCTCCTATGTTCTTAGAGCGCCTATAGGCAAACCGTGGACGGCAATCGGGTAAATTCCTAAAGTCAACATCATTTTTTATAACGTGCCAGTTTTTTCGTATGGCCGAAAACACCTCATTATCCAATGGGCTATGTTTAAAGATGAAGGTGAACACCCCCTCCCTCTTTGAGTTATCACCCCCATCTTTTCTCTGCCTTTTTTTATTTCTTCCTCTTTTCAGAAGATCCAGTTGTGACAGGCTCGCTGCTCGTGCCTCAGCTTGCTGTAAAACATGTTTGGGATACCCCCTATTTCCAAATCGCGATTTTAATTCTTGTGCCTGAGTGTAAAAACCCTCGTCGTTACTATTGATTTTTCTTAAGCGCACCATTTGGCTATAAGGTATAGCATTTTTTGTGTGCTCCGGGTGCGCGCTTTGGAAGTGAAGCACATTATTAGTCGCTGTTTCCTTCCTGTGGGCCCTGGTAATTAACACCCCTTCATGGACCTCCACCTTTACATCTAAGAATTCCAAGGATTTGTCCCCGAATACTGATGTAAACAACATATTTTCGTTATTATTCTCATTTAGAAATGCTACAAACTCATGAAAACTCGATTCCCCCCCATCCCACACCATAAATACATCGTCAGCGAAACGTAAATACATCCGTATGTGACTCAGAAAAGGATTGAGGGGTCCGGTGACGTGCCGCTCCTCAAATGCTGCAAGAAACAGATTTGCGAAGACGCACGCCACCGGGGTACCCATCGCGGTACCAACCCGCTGGGAGTACCACTTATCAAGAAATTTGAAAGTATTATTAGTGAGTACAAAATCCAAACCCTCCAAAATAAATGAAATAAAGTTCTCGTCCTTCTCTGTATTCACAAGAATGCGCTGAATGGCCTCTAGGCCCTTTTGGTGTGGGATGCGGGTATATAAGTTGACAATATCAATTGATACCAACGAAAATGTTGGTTGCCAAATTAAATCTTTGAGTGCCAATAAAAAATCGCCAGAGTCTTTAACAAAAGATGGAATTTCCATTAATAAAGGCTTAAGAAGCCAATCGAGGAATTGGGACAACGGTTCAGTGATAGAATTTTTCCCCGAAACTATTGGGCGACCCGGTGGTTGTTTGGCATTTTTGTGAATTTTTGGGATACTATACCAATTGGCATAATGCGGGAATTCTGGGATTAATTTCTCAGCCCTTGCTCGTGTTATAGTGCCCATCTCAACATATCTGCGCAAGAAAGTTCTTAGTTTTATTTTAATACCATTAGTGGGATTGCGTTCCAACGCAATATATGTGTTGGCATCATTCAGCTGGGATAATGCCTCCTCTATATAATATTTCTTATCAAGAATGACGATGTTACCACCTTTGTCCGCTTTGCGGATAACTATGTCCTTACACTTTTGTATATCTCTAAGCGCTCCCATTTCCTGCGCAGATATGTTGCGGTGGGCTTGTTTATACATCAGGGCTTCTATGTCTCTGATGACAAGATCCTGAAAGAGATCTACATTATTCCCTGGGGATATTGGGGGCATCCAGCTAGATTTTATTCCTCCTGTAAAGGGCTCCGATATATATGATCTTTCGACATTTTGTTGTGACTCTACATTTTCTTGGCTAGGCCCATCTAACCCAGCTAGTAATTTGGTTACATCAATATCCCTTTGATCCCATAAAGGATATGCCATAAAGCCCAAGGGTCCCACTTCTACTGGAACATCGGTAGATACCGGTGAAACCTCACTTGCTTTACATTTAGTAAAATGTTTATGGAGATGCAGTTTTCTAATATTTCTAAACAAATCAATTTTAAAGTCACTCAAATCAAAATTCTCGGGTAAGCAAAAATTAATTCCCCTCGACAAAACCTTGGATTCATTCTCTGTGAGTATTTTGCTGGACAAGTTTAATATTTGCAGCGAGCCGTCATCTTGCGTTGTCTCAGATAATCCATTTAGCGTCTCCATGACACCTGCTTGCGTTTCTTTTGGACGTTTCTTTCTTCTCCCCCGTCGTGTTTTTTTCCCCCTAAAGGGCTCTGCATGTTCATAACCGCAGTAGTCTCCTTACTTGTGGACGGGTGTGCAGGGCGATCATCATTAATATCATCTGTGGCACTGGAATCAGAATCAGTGATCCACCCATCACGATAATTTCTTTGGTGTTTTGTAAATTTCCGTGACCGGTTTCTGGCAAAAGTTTTTCTCGTGTTGTTTTTGTTCCATGTAAAAATCTGCCCTGAATCGAAATCACGTTTGTCCCTAAGGAATTTTTCTTTCTTTTTCTCTTTAGTGTCCAATTGTACTACCACCAGTTTTTTTTCCATTTTTTTCTCAAAAATCTTATAAACGTCCCCACTTACTCTTGAGGCTAATTCACATTTGGATTTCTCCAATTGTTCACATAAGAGTGAATAGTCCTTTTCATTCTGGGAAATAACCAGTTTCAATAAATCCTGGGAGCACTGCAGATGTATCCGCTCCCATGCCGTTTGAAATCCCATATCCTCTTTGAATTGTGAGATCTCCTTGAAGACTCTCAGTCCTCGTGGGACTCGGTTACACTCCACATAAGACTTAAGAGATTTAATAGTCCAAAAAAGTCGGATTTCTTTTTCTGCCAGCATTTGCACTTTAGTCTCCAAGGATTTGGTGCTTATAAGTTCCAACTCGTTTTTATGATTGCAATCCGAAAAAAATTCTCCAGCTCCCTCTCTGCCCGCCATTAAACCGTTAAACATATCCCCATTTCCCATGGAATCCTCCATCATTTCAGTCTGCATCATGCAGAGCAGCGTGTGTCCTAACTGAGTCTTTCGTGCTCAAACCTTTGAATAAGTCACATAATTCATAAGACTAAATGTAAAGAAAAAAGGGATTGGTTGGCACAGAAAAAACTTCGATACGTTTTCAAAAATATGAAAAAAATAAATACAAAAATATCAAATCACCCTCTTTTTGCCCCATTAAAAATAAAACAGTGAAAAAAATTAAAAATAAACATATTTGGTATTATGGAGTTTGTAAAAGTCTATTATATAAAAATATAAAATATGGTAAATTAATCCAATCGATGAATGGTGTAACGAGAAAAGAAATAGAAATGCCAGAATTACATTTTTTAATGTTTTTTTTAGCAGCCACAACATTGCAATATAATAAAATAAGAGATGATCCTAAACATTGTATCTAAGCCAAATTGGTATCAGTAAAAATATCAGCTCAGGGCGCAAAAAATAAACCCTCACACAGCCCCATATCCTGAAACATGAAAACGTTACTCGTCTCAGAAAATGAAGACAGAAGTAAAAACATTTTTTTATTTTACAAATTTCCAATTTTTTTTTCACCAAATAAAAAAAACACAAAAAGCTATACATGTTCGGTATCTGCATAATTGTACTGACCTGGGGAATTATATTGCCAGATCAGTTTTACCTTATAGTGAACATGGTAAATAAAAAGCCCAAAACACAACAGTGAAATTGCACTTGTTTTGCAATTTCACCACACTTGGATTTTTTTAACTGCTTTCCTGTACACTACATGATAAAATGAATGGTGTCATTCAAAAGTACAACTCTTCCTGCAAAAAACGAACAGTTATGTGAATGAAAAAATAAAAAAGTTATGGCTCTTGGAAGAAGGGAAGGAAAAAAAAAAATAGAAAAAAAAAACGGAAAATACCGAACTAAATATACTCGAGTATAAGCCGAGATTTTCAGCCCAAATTTTTGGGCTGAAAGTGCCCCTCTTGGCTTATACTCGAGTCACTGTCGGCGGCAGGGTCGGCGGGTGAGAGGGAGAGAGGTCTGTCATATACTCACTTGCTTCTGGGGCTCCTGGCGCTCCCCCTGCCTGTCCCATGGTCTTCAGGTGCCGCAGCTCTTCCCCTGTTCAGCGGTCACGTGGGACCGCACATTAAAGTTATGAATATGGACTCCACTCCCATAGGGGTGGAGCCGCATATTCATTCCTCTAATGAGCGGTAACGGTGACCGCTGACAGAGGAAGAGGCTGCGGCACCCGGAGACCATCTGTCCGGGATAAGGAGCCAGGGACACCGGGAGCAGGTGAGTATTAAATATTTACCTGTCCACGTTCCACCCGCCGGGCGCCGCTCCGTCTTCCCATCCTCTTGCTCTGACTGTTCAGGTCAGAGGGCGCGATGACGTACTAATCTGCGCGCCGCCCTCTGCCCGAACAGTCAGTGTGGAGAGACGCCGAGACGGGACGCTGAGGAGCTGCGGGCAGCAAGAGAGGTGAGTATGTCATTTTTTTTTATTGCAGCAGCAGCAGCATTATATATTGCACAGCTTTATATGGAGCATCTATGGGGCAATAATGAACGGTGCAGAGCATTCTATATGGCACAGCTTTATAAGGAGCATCTATGGGGCCATAATGAACGGTGCAGAGCATTCTATATGGCACAGCTTTATATGGAGCATCTATGGGGCCATAATGAACGGTGCAGAGCATTCTATATGGCACAGCTATACATGGATCATCTATGGGGCCATAATGAACGGTGCAGAGCATTCTATATGGCACAGCTATATATGGATCATCTATGGGGCAATAATCAATGGTATGGAGCATTATATATGGCACAGCTTTAAATGGAGCATCTATGGGGCCATAATGAACTGTGCAGAGCATTATACAGTCATATGAAAAAGTTTGGGCACCCCTATTAATCTTAAGCTTAATGTTTTATAAAAATGTTTTTTTTTTGCAACAGCTATTTCAGTTTCATATATCTAATAACTGTTGGACACAGTAATGTTTCTACCTTGAAATGAGGTTTATTGTACTAACAGAAAATGTGCAATCTGCATTCAAACAAAATTTGACAGGTGCATAAGTATGGGCACCCTTATCATTTTCTTGTTTTAAATACTCCTACCTACTTTTTACTGACTTACTAAAGCACTTTTTTTGGTTTTGTAACCTCGTTGAGCTTTGAACTTCATAGCTAGGTGTATGCAATCATGAGAAAAGCTACTTAAAGTGGCCACTTGCAAGTTGTTCTCCTGTTTGAATCTCCTCCGAAGAGTGGCATCATGAGCTCCTCAAAACAACTGTCAAATGATCTGAAAACAAAGATTATTCAACATAGTTGTTCAGAGGAAGGATACAAAAAGCTGTCTCAGAGATTTAACCAGTCAATTTCCACTGTGAGGAACATAGTAAGGAAATGGAAGAACACAGGTACAGTTCTTGTTAAGGCCAGAAGTGGCAGGCCAAGAAAAACATCAGAAAGGCAGAGAAGAAGAATGGTGAAATCAGTCAAGGACAATCCTCAGACCACCTCCAGAGATCTGCAGCATCAACTTGCTGCAGATGGTGTCACTGTGCATCGGTCAACTATACAACGCACTGTGTTTTTTTGCCGCCATGCATAACGCCTTTTTGTATTACCAAACAACTCAATCTTGGTTTCATGAGTCCACAGGACCTTCTTCCAAAAAGAAATTGGCTTCTCCAAATGTGCTTTTGCATACCTCAGCCGACTCTGTTTGTGGCGTGCTTGCAGAAACGGCTTCTTTCGCATCACTCTCCCATACAGCTTCTCCTTGTGCAAAGTGCGTTGTATAGTTGACCGATGCACAGTGACACCATCTGCAGCAAGTTGATGCTGCAGATCTCTGGAGGTGGCCTGAGGATTGTCCTTGACTGATCTCACCATTCTTCTTCTCTGCCTTTCTGATCTTTTTCTTGGCCTGCTACATCTGGCCTTAACAAAGAACTGTACCTGTGTTCTTCCATTTCCTTACTATGTTCCTCACAGTGGAAATTGACAGGTTAAATCTCTGAGACAGCTTTTTGTATCCTTCCCCTGAACAACTATGTTGAATAATCTTTGTTTTCAGATCATTTGACAGTTGTTTTGAGGAGCCCATGATGCCACTCTTTGGAGGAGATTCAAACAGGAGAACAACTTGCAAGTGGCCACTTTAAGTAGCTTTTCTCATGATTGCATACACCTAGCTATGAAGTTCAAAGCTCAATGAGGTTACAAAACCAAAAAAAGTGCTTTAGTAAGTCAGTAAAAAGTAGGTAGGAGTATTTAAAACAAGAAAATGATAAGGGTGCCCATACTTATGCACCTGTCAAATTTTGTTTGAATGCAGATTGCACATTTTCTGTTAGTACAATAAACCTCATTTCAAGGTAGAAACATTACTGTGTCCAACAGTTATTAGATATATGAAACTGAAATAGCTGTTGCAAAAAAAAAACCATTTTTATAAAACATTAAGCTTAAGATTAATAGGGGTGCCCAAACTTTTTCATATGACTGTATATGGCACAGCTTTATATGGAGCATCTTATGGGGCAATAATGAACAGTATGGAGCATTATATGTGGCACAGTTTTATATGGAGCATCTATGGGGCCATAATGAAATGTATGGAGCATTACATGTGGCACAGCTTTATATGGAGCATCTTATGGGGCAATAATGAACGGTATGGAGCATCTATTTTTATTTTTGAAATTCACCGGTAGCTGCTGCATTTTCCACCCTAGGCTTATACTCGAGTCAATAAGTTTTCCCAGTTTTTTGTGGCAAAATTAGGGGGTCGGCTTATACTCGGGTCGGCTTATACTCGAGTATATACGGTAGCCCCTTCTGGAAGTGGATAAAACGTGATATACCAAAACGAGACAAAAGACACCGCATCAAAAAAAGCTCTATAAAACACAGTGAAAAAAATGCAAGTAATTTAATTAATCAGTGCAAAAATACTGCGCAAAACTTGCAAATCAAAAACGCACCAAGTACTTATCATGGGGATGTAGCCTAAAAATGGAAAAAGAAGATGATATTCAAATATTCTTGTAAACATCGCTGAACATCTAAAATAAACCCATGCAAAACCATTTGGGGTTAGAATTAGGAATAGATGAATTCTACTGAAATGTCAGCCCTTTATAGCCTATCTGAAATGTGAAATTAGCAATATAAGCTACAATTACCTTTTCATTAAATTCTGACTCATCTGCTATTTAAAATAAGAAAAAACACATTTCACCACTTCAGTAACAATTAGTAAAAAAAAAAAAAGATATTTTCACTGCTGATGATGCATATGTAGCAATTCCGCCCCGTTTACCCTTTTCTAAATGTTTTTCAGTTTAAATTCTGCAATGTTGTTGGGTGGACATTGAAGATGACGTATTAGGCCGCGGAGCATGTGCAAATCAGTAATCTGCAGCACATGGGGCATTCTTTTCTTTTTATGATAATTTGGGGGACGTGATGTTTCCATTTCCCATGATGAGTTAAAAGTACGGTCAGAACATAAAACAATGAAAATGACTCTCTAAATTATAATTATCACAGTTTGCCAAAATAACAGCAATTCTTTGTTTTAAAGACAACGATACTACATTTTATAGGCAGTATTGGAAAGATTAATGTATGGAATTGCTGAAACAAGCTATAAAAATTAAATGAATTATGGTAGGGAAAATGGACTACTTATTACCTACAGTGGATATAAAAAGTTTACACACCCTTGTTAAAATGAGCGGGTTTTGTCATGTAAAAAAAGTTGCACCAAAAAGAATCATTTCAACACTTTTGTCACCTTTAGTGCCATCTCTACATTTAAATTGAAAACTAAATTGAAATATTTTTTGGTTGGAAAAAAAATACATAAAAGAACTAAAACAATGTGGTTGCGTAAATATCCACACCCTTAGGCCAGTCTCACACGTCCAGATAATTCCGGTACCGGAAAAAATCGGTACCGGAGTTATCCGTGTCCGTGTGTCCGTGAGCTCGCGTAGGCCATCCGTGTGGCACACGTGCGGCAGCCGTGTGCAGCCTGGGTACCACACGGACCGTGCAGGAGAGAGAGCGCTAAAGTTTAGCGCTGTCCCCTGCATCGTGCTGAAGCCGCGATTCATATCTTCTGTGCAGCAGCGTTTGCTGTAAAGAAGATATGAATAATCCATTTTTTTAGTGGTATTTCGTGTTTAAAATAAAGCTCCATGTCCCCACCCCATGTGCGCCCCCCCCGCTGTTCTGAAAATATTCACCCGGCTCCCTCGTTGGCTGTCGCTGCTTCCTGTCCTGGCCGCACCTTCTACTGTATTTGGTCACGTGGGGCCGCTCATTTACAGTAATGAATATGCGGCTCCACCCCTATAGGAGGTGGAGCCGCATATTCATGACTGTAATCGGCAGCCCCACATGACCGCATACAGGAGAAGCTGCGGCCAGGACAGGAAGCAGCGACAGCCAACGAGGGAGGCGGGTGAGTATTTTCAGAACAGCGGTGGGGCGCACAGGGGGTGGGGACATGGAGCTTTATTTTAAAAAAATGGATTATTCATATCTTCTTTACAGCAAACGCTGCTGCACAGAAGATATGAATCGCGGCTTCAGCACCATGTGGGGGGGGACAGCGCTTACTGGAGCGCTGTCTCCTGCACGGCACACGGAGAACGTCCGTGTGCGGTACGTGTTTTACACGGACCCATTGACTTTAATCGGTCCGTGTAATACGTGCGCTCCCACGAACACTGACATGTCTCCGTGTTTGGCACACGGAGACACGGTCCACAAAAAATCAATGACATCTGCACAGATGCATTGATTTTAATGTGTCTATGTGTGTCAGTGGCTCCGGTACGTGAGGAAACTGTCACCTCACGTACCGGAGCCACTGACGTGTGAAACCGGCCTTAGACTAATACTTTGTTGAAGTAACCTTTGAATTTATATGGGACTTAGTCTTTTTGGATAGTAGTCTATCAGCATAGCACATCTAGACTTGACAATCTTAGCCCACTCTTTCTTGCAGAAGTGCTCCGTATCTGTCAGATTAGGAGGACCTCTAATGTGCACAGCCCTTTTTGGGTCAACACAAATTTTAAACTGGATTCAGGTCTGGGCTGTGGCTGGGCTATTCCAAGACTTTCATCTTCTTTTGGCAAATAAACTCTTCTATTGATTTGGAGGTACGCTTAGGGTCGCTGTCCTGCTGAAAGTTAAAATTCCTCTTCATTTTCAGCTTTTAAGCAGAGGCTAAAGGTTTCGTTGCAAAATTAAACTATTCATAATTCCCTCCACCTTGACTAAAGCCCCAGCTGAAGAAAAACAGCTGAAAAGTATAATGCTGCTTCTACTATTCTTCTTTGTGGGTATGGTGTTCTTTTAATAATGTGCAGTGTTAGCTTTGCGCCAAGCATACCTTTTGGAATTATGGCCAAAAACTTCAACCTTGGTCTCATTAGAAAATGTTTCCCATATGCTTTTAGCAAACTTAATAGCCAGGCTTAGATGTTTTATTTGTACGAAAAAGCATCCATCTTCCCACTGTACCCCACAGGACAGACATGAAGAATACAGAAGATTGTTGTCATATGCAGTACAAAACCAGTACTTGCCAGAAATTCCTGCAGTTCCTTTAAACCCCTTCACGACATGCGCTGTACTAGTATCACGCATGTCGTGTCTCCCCCTTTGATGTGGGCTCCGGCGGTGAGCCCACATCAAAGTCGTGACATGTCAGCTGTTTTGTACAGCTGACATGTGCATGCAATAGCGGCGGGTGAAATCGCAATTCACCCACCGCTATTAACCTGTTAAATGCCGCTGTCAAACGCGGACAGCAGCATTTAACTACCGCTTCCGGCCACGCGGCCGGAAATGAGCGCATCGCCGACCCCTGTCACATGATCGGGGGTCGGCGATGCATCAGGATGGTAACCATAGAGGTCCTTGAGACCTCTATGGTTACTGATCCCTGGCAGCTGTGAGCGCTGATATGTAGCTGAGCCAATCAAGTGGTGCCAGATTCTAGCCTCCCATGCAGGCTATTGAAGCATGGCAAAAGTTAAAAAAATAATGTTTTTAAAAATATGAAAAAAAAAATTATAAAAGTTTAAATCACCCCCCTTTCGCCCCATCCAAAATAAAACAATGAAAAAAAAATCAAACCTACACATATTTGGTATCGCTGCGTTCAGAATCGCCTGATCTATCAATAAAAAAAAGCATTAACCTGATCGCTAAACAGTGTAGCGAAAAAAAATAAAATCCAAAATTACGTTTTTTTGGTCACCGCGACATTGCATTAAAATGCAATAACGGGCGATCAAAAGAACGTATCTGCACAAATGTGGTATCATTAAAAACGTCAGCTCAGCACGCAAAAAATAAGCCCTCACCCGACCCCAGATCATGAAAAATGGAGACGCTACGGGTATCGGAAAATGGCACCAGAGGGCGCCTCACCGCAACTCAATGTAAGTACAGATCACCCAGCTTTCCTTTCAGCACCCGGGGCTTTTACAACCACGAGCAGTGCTTTAGCGCAGCTCCTGGCTGTAAAATGATTTAACCCCTTCAGATGGATTTACTTCGTGGGACCTGACAGTTCATCAGACGGTATGTATATTGTTGGTTTATTATTTTGCCAAGCGAGGGTCTTCCGGATGGATTGAGAGAGCAATAAAATACTAAAACAATCTGTTTGTTTATTTCATTAAAATACTTTTTAATAACGTGTGTGTGTGTTTTTTAACCCTTTCAGACAATTGGATTAATAATGGATAGGTGACATAATTGACGCCTCTCCATTATTAATCTGGCTTAATGTCACCTTACAATAGCAAGGTGACATTAACCCTTCATTACCCCATATCCCACCACTACACGGGAGTGGGAAGAGAGTGGCCAAGTGCCAGAATAGGCGCATCTTCCAGATGTGCCTTTTCTGGGGTGGCTGGGGGCAGATGTTTGTAGCCAGGGGGGGGCCAATAACCTAGGCTATTAATATCTGCCCTCGGTCACTGGCTTTACCACTCTGGCGGAGAAAATTGCGCAGGCGCCCACGCCAATTTTTTCTGCGATTTAACCCTTTATTTTAGCAGCTACAGCGCCCAAATTTTGCACACACACTACTAACATTAGTAGTGTGGAATATGCAAAAAAAAGGGGATATGAGATGGTTTACTGTATGTAAACCATGTCTCATATCCTGTCGGGTTGAGGAAGGAGAAATGAAAAGCCGGCAACTGAATTACCGGCTTTTCACTAACACCGCTGCGTATTTCTCGCAAGTCACACTGCTGGTCCGTGTGGAATCCGTATTTTTCTCGCCCCCATAGACTTTCATTGGCGTATTTTTTGCGCAATACGCTGACAAACGCAGCATGCTGCGATTTTGTACGGCCGTAGAAAGGCGTATATTACGGATGTGTTATATACGGCTGATAGGACCTGACCCATTGGGAATAATTGGGCCGTTTGTTAGGCGTGTTTTACGGACGTATTTTATGCGCTCTTACGTCCGTAAAACTCGCTAGTGTGACGCCGGCCTTATACTACCACATTATTTTAGTTTTGTTATTTTTATTTTCCTGGTTAAAACTATTTCAGTTTATATCTGAATGAATTTGTAGAGATTATTGGCGATGTTTAAGATGGAAAAAGTTCTGAAATGAATTGCATTTTAACAGGGGTGTGTAGACTTTTTATATCCCTTGGATATGTACATGAATTTGCTTTAAAGGATTAATGCTTCTTCCACATTGGTTTTGGATTTTTTTAACGCCTTCTTATGGGGTGATTTAATTTTTTTTTATACTTTATTTTTTTTTCCTATAATTTTTACAAGAGCCATAACTTCTTAATCTTGTGATTGTTGTATAAGCATTTGAGAGCTTTTTTTAATAACACCATAGACTTTACTATATAATGTACTGAGAAAAGGTAAAATGGTGAAATAAAACCACAGTTTCGTACTTGCTTCTTTGGTTTTGTTTTTATGATATTCATTTTGTAGTAAAAAGACCAGGCAACATGATTCTTTAGGTCAGTATTACTACAATGATAACAAATGTGTATTGTTTCTTTAAACCTTACCTATGACTTTTTGCTTTTGATTACATTTGTTGCAGAGGTGCAAAGAATGAAAAATTGCAATTCTGGCATTTCATATATTATATAAAATATATATTTGTTTTACTTTTCATTGCTTAAAATATGAGTTATGTTACTTATGTTTGAAGATCAAACTCTTACAGATGTGGCAGAACCATTATTTTTAAATGAATGAGAAAAAGAAGGAGAGTTTAACTTTTACTTTTTTTTCCAGATTTTAAAACATTTTTTAATACCCAAATGGAACTAGAACATGTGATCATTTGATAACTTGCACTATTTTCTGCAAAGCCACAGTATTGCAGAATATACACGCCTCAACATTGAAATTGCAGCACTAAAGGAAAATTATGGAAATCACAAGATCAATAGACATGTTAATGATATATAAATGATAAAAGAAATGGAAGCAACATTTTCAAAACATCTTCACATGGCCAGTGGGACAAGTTGGAGAGAAGGCCTTACCACTGAATGCATTCTATACTGCAAGTGAATGTGGATGTCACGTACCAAGCCTAAGGCTACTTTCACACTAGCGTTAACTGCAATCCGTCACAATGCGTCGTTTTGCAGAAAAAACGCATCCTGCAAAAGTGCTTGCAGGATGCGTTTTTTCTCCATTGACTAACATTAGCGACGCATTGCGACGGATTGCCACACGTGAGACGGTTGCGCCGTGTTGTGGCGGTCCGCCGGGAGCAAAAAACATTACATGTAACGTTTTTTGCTCCCGACGGTCCGCTTTTTCCCACCGCGCATGCGCGGCCGGAACTCCGCCCCCACCTCCTCGCACTTCCCCGCACCTCACAATGGGGCAGCGGATGTGCTGGAAAAATGCATCCGCTGCCCCCGTTCTGCGGCGGAGACAACGCTAGCGTCGGTGACCTCGGCCCGACGCACTGCGACGGGCCGAGCCCGACGCTAGTGTGAAAGTAGCCTAAGATGTCAAACAAACCATCAAAAGGAGTTTGCACAACTTTGGGCTACGAGCCAGACATTGATCTACAGATGTTCTATTTAACTCCACATTCAAAGGCAATCAAGGTGCAAAGAATGGAGGAAGGAATGAAGGTCTATCCTCCTTAGCAATGAGTCACGCTTTTGTCTTGGACATAATGATAACCGGAGATTGGTCTGGAGACTAAGTGGGCAACGCTATAAAATGGCCTTCACGAGGGAATGTCACAACGAATCTACTCCTGGGATTATGGTGTGGGATGGCATATTGTATGCTAGCCTCTATTTCAGGTACACTATAGCCTGGTGTTACATTGATTTGGTAGTAAAACCAAATCAGCCAATGTTTCTCAGGAGAGATACCAGGGTAGAGTGGATTTAAGATATGTGCTGCTGATTTACACACAATTCAAATAATCTCTGGAAAAAGTGGTTTAATGTCAATGAGTTTCAGAGTTCACCTGACTCCTTCCTCAGGACAACCACAAATTAAAAACGTTTTCAAAATTACTTTGTGTCAGCCAAATCTGAAGATGTTGAGATTCTTTGAACTGAATCCAATATATAGCAACCACACTGAATCCAACCTGCTAACAAACGCCATGAGTTCCTCTAATTATTAAAGCACATTCACTGTCTCCATCCTGTGAGCTAAGTACTGTCTCTTCTATGCCTTCTGAACTCCAAATATTAAAATATGTTTTCAAGATCTTGTGGTAAAATACTGGAGGGGAAATATGTGTCACTCAAGATGTTAGCCTCAGTGATATGAACTTGGAAAAATGCTCCAGCATACTAAGTGCTGAGAGGGGTTAATAGGCCATGTTAAAGGCTGGGTTTTAGTGAACAGTTGAAGAGTGGGTGGGAGGCTGTTCACCATATCTCCACCACAGGGTGGGGTCCAAAAACTAAATGTGGGGCCTTTGGGCTCATGCAGTGTTCTGTGAACTATAAAGGAGCTGACCTCCAGAGCTGAGCTCTTAGTAAACAGAGCTGAAACTCGTTTGCCTGTGCGGGTGGATTTACACAGTTACTTATAATATGTCTATTTATTTTGTTTGCATTGGCTTATGAAGCCGGTTTTAATAAACCAGTTGAAAATTTAAATGGAAAGCATTTCTGTGACTTCCACATTAAGCAACTGACTGAGCCGATTTACCACACTATATTTTCTGGTCATATCCTATTTTGTAAAGGCAAGTGGCCACGTTTTTTTCACCTTCAATATAAAGTGACTTTTGTGAATACCTGTTTTAATTTTCCAATTTAGACACCACACACTCCACGACCATACTGCCAGTTGTTGCCACATTATTATTATATATAATTATAGCGTTATTTATTCCATGGCACTTTACATGTAAAAAGTGGTGTGCATAACAAAAAACAAGTACAATGATCTTGAACAAAATGAGTCACCGACTGGCACATCAGACCCTTCCCGTGAGGGCTCACAGTCTACAAGAGATGGGTGAGGACACAGTAGGTTAGGGTAGAACTGGTCGTGCAGCGGTGTGGTGGAACGAGTGTTGCTGCAGGTTGAGCACTTGTCGGAAGAGGTAGGTCTTCAGGCTCCCTCTGAAGGTTTCCCCAGTAGGCGAGAGTCTGATATATTGGGGTAGAGCCTTCCAGAGTAGGGAGGATACATGGAAAAATCTTGTAGGAGTTTGCAGAAGTTGATGCGGCAGGTGATGCGGGCATGCATTATTGAAGATTCTTGATTAAGGAATGTACGATTCTGGGAGCTATTTTTGAGTTGGAGACGGCAGATAGTGGAAAGGGCATGGATATGTGGTTTAAAGGAGAGTCAAAGGTTACCACGAGACAGCAAGCTTGAAGGACTGGGGAAAATGGGCAGCCATTGACTTTCATGGATAGGTCTGTTGGGGGTTGAGTGAGATGGAGAAAAGATGATGAATTCTGATTTATTCATGTAAAATTTTAGAAATCTAACAAAGAAGAAAAAATAAGCAGACGACATTGTGGGATTCAGGCTAGTAAAGTGGTGATATCAGGTCCAGAGTGGTAGATCTGTGTGTCATCGGCATAGAGATTATATTGAAAGCCATGGGACTCTTTGAGCTGTCTCAGGCCGCAGGTGTAGATGGAGAAGAGCAGGGGGCCTAGAACTGAACCCTGGGGGATACGTACAGATAGGGGCTAGGTGAGGAGGTGGTGTGTAAGTGGAAGATGCTGAATATCCAGTCTGTTAGGTATGAAGAGATTCAAATAGAGTCAAGTCTGTAATGCCAAGAGATGAGAGAATCTGTAGCAAGAGGGAATGGTCCACTGTGTCGAAGGCAGATGACATGTCCAGGAGGAGGACAGAGTAGTGTCGCTTGGGTTGGCCTTTAGTAGGTCATTAGTGACTTTAGTCAGGGCAGTTTAAGTGGAATGGAACAGTCGGAAGCCATATTGTAAGCGGTCAAATAGGGAGCAGGAGGAGAGGTGGGAAGAGAGTTCAAAATGGACGTGTTGTTCCAGTGGTTTTGAGGCATAGTGTAGAATTGATATGGGGCGATAGCTAGACAGAGTGCATGAGTCAAGGGAGGGCTTTTTGAGGATTGGTATGATCGAGGCATGTTTGAAGCATGAGGGAAAGACACCAGTTGTTAGTGATAGGTTGAAGAGATGGATAAGAGTTGGGATGAAGATTGTGGTGAGGTTTGGGATGAGGTGGGATGGTCCACATGTTTATTTCCAGTTGTGAATCTACATGTAGCAACTTCACAGCTTAGCATTTTAAGTTTCCTTAAATTACATTTCAATGTGGTTGAAGGGAGAGGATAGTCAATTAAAAAAAATTAAAGAAAATAAAGCAATTAAAGGTTAAGGCTTTTCAACTGTTTGACTAGTCACATTTTTCAATTGTTTGCACCACCACAATACTGCTGGCTGTTGCCATAAATTATGTTCCATGCGTGTACCTACATAGCAACCTCTTTATTTAAAGGGGGTGGTCTGAAGGCAAAGCGTTTTTCTCTGTCCATTTAGTCCCATAATTGAAGCTATTTTCTAATCTATTGCTTTATCGCGGTTTCTATTGCAGATTCCGCTGCGGGTTTACACCTGCAGTTTTCTATTGGAGCAGGTGTAAAACTGCTGCGGATTCCGCACAAAGAATTGACATGCTGCGGAAAATAAACCACTGCGTTTCCGCACGGTTTTTTCTGCAGCATGTGCACTGTGGATTGCATTTCCCATAGGTTTACATGGTACTGTAAATGCATGGGAAACAGCTGCGGACCCGTAGCTGCCGAAACGCTGCGGATCCGCAGCAAAATCCGCAGCGTGTGCACATACCCTAACAGTTTTTGTATTTTTTTCTCTACTTCCTATCTGATGGTGATTTGTTTGAGTATCCCTGGTACTTGCTGGGATACTCAAAGTGTCATCAGAGCAGGTCATTGTCACAGCCCCTGATGTCTCCATGAAACATAACGTCATCCTAAGGGTAGGTCATCAATGTCTGATCAATGGGGAAGTGAAACAGCTGATCAACTGTTCTAGGTGTCGGTGGCAGCCGGAACTGCTCAGTTACAGTGTTGCTCAGTCTGACAGTGGTTTTGACCCGGTACTACACCCGGTACTACACATCTGATCCCTATTGATTATTGTTAAAAAAGATCCTCTATGGCAAAATCAGCTTTTTCTGCTTGATTAATTTCTGCTTGGTTGAGGAGGCTTTATAGGGCCTAAAAGGTCTGATTGCAGTGGTGTCAATTCATATGTGTGGGCTTCTTGTGTGTGGGAGTACGTTTGCACATTGCTGCAAGAGGAGTTTTTGGCACTCTGTAGACACTGCAAGAGGAAAATGAGCCATGGACCACCCGCCTCATATAGACTCATAACAGCGCACATGTTATGTGTCCCTAATTCTTCATTCAGCAATGTGCTAAGCTCTTGATACTCCCTAAGCAAGGATACTTTTTGCGCCCAGCTGTGTGAAAAATGCCACGGCTTCTTCATTTGCAATGCCTGTGTATAAACGCCGTCTGAGCTCCATGTCTCACAATGATAATGCCCCAATGATGGCCACCACTAGGAAATGCAATAAGAAGCATTCAAAAATAGTATATACTCTAAAATTGCATAAAGACACCAGATTGCCACTCAGCATGGGCGGACATACCGCCTGTTCAACCTGTGCGGCTGCACAGGGGCCCGGAGGCTCCAGGGGGCCCCTGCAGGTAGAGCCGGCGTTAGGGGCAGGCAGCTGCCTAGGTCCCCGCTCCCCCAGGGGCCCCCAGCTAGCGGCACATCACGCAGCTGCTATGGGGCCCCTGTGAGGCAGGGGGGCCCGCCTGCGGCCAGCGCCGACTCCCCCGCCGCATTGAACTATACCGGCGTCTGACGGTACAGTTCAAAGCAATGATGGAGGAGAGAGCGTCACCTGACGCTCCCTCTCCCATCATTCCCCGCTCTGCCTCTGACAGACACTGCCGCGCACTCACTGTGTGCCGACAGGAGCAGGAAGTGGAAGCAGCGCGGGCACGAGGAGAGGTGAGGAGTGTGTTGTTTTTTTTTTTACTCTATAACAGTGAGTACTGGACTGTAGGGCCATTCTGGGGGGATCTGCGCTGTATACTATGAGGCTGCGCTGTATACCATGAGGCTGTGTGCTGTATACCATGAGCCTGTGTGCTGTATACCATGAGGCTGTGTGCTGTATACCATGAGGCTGCGCTGTATACCATGAGGCTGCGCTGTATACCATGAGGCTGCGCTGTATACCATGAGGCTGCGCTGTATGCCATGAGGCTGCGCTGTATGCCATGAGGCTGGGCTGTATGCCATGAGGCTGCGCTGTATGCTATGAGGCTGCGCTGTATACTATGAGGCTGCGCTGTATACTATGAGGTTGCGCTGTATACTATGAGGCTGCGTTGTATACTATGCGGGCAGTGCTGTATACTATGAGGCTGCTCTGTATACTATGCGGGCAGTGATGTATACTATGAGGCTGCGCTGTATACTATGAGGCTGCGCTGTATACTATGAGGCTGCGCTGTATTCTATGCGGGCAGTGCTGTATACTATGAGACTGCTCTGTATACTACGCGGGCAATGCTGTATACTATGAGGCTGCGATGTATACTATGAGGCTGCGCTGTATACTATGCGGGCAGTGCTGTATACTATGCGGGCTATGCTGTATACTATGCGGGCTATGCTGTATACTATGCGGGCTGTGCTGTATACTATGCGGGCTGTGCTGTATACTATGCGGGCTGTGCTGTATACTATGCGGGCAGTGCTGTATACTATGCGGGCAGTGCTGTATACTATGCGGGCAGTGCTGTATACTATGCGGGCAGTGCTGTATACTATGCGGGCTGTGCTGTGTATTATGCGGGCTGTGTTGTATACTATGGGGGGTACATTATACGTTATATTCTATGGGGGAGGCTGTGTTATATACTATGGGGGGTGCATTATATTCTATGGGGAAGGCTGTGTTATATACTATGGGGGCTGCATTATATTCTATGGGGGCTACATTATATTCTATTGGGAGGTGGGCTGTATTATATTCTATGGGGGGGCTACATTATATTCTATGGGGGGCTGTATTAGATTTTATGAGGGAGGATTGCATCATACTCTTTGATGGGGCTACATTATATTCTATGGGAAGGTGGGCTGTATTATATTCTATGGGGGCTGTATTATATTTATATTCTATGAGGGGTGATTGCATCATACTTTATGAGGGGGCTACATTATACTATTTGAGGGGGGTTGCATTATATTCTATGGGGGTTACATCATACTCTGTGGCGTGGCTGCATTATGCTCTATTGGGTGGCTGCATTATACTATATGTGGGCTGCATTATACTGTATCAAGGACTATGGGGAATACATTATACTATATGAAGAACTATGGGCTGCATTATACTATGGAAAAGTGAATTGTACTACATGGATGACTATGGCGGTGCATTATACTATATGGAGCACTATGAGTGTATTATATTATGTGGAGGATTGAGCAGTGTATTTTAATATATGGAGGACTATGAGGAGTGTATAATAATACTATATTGAGGACTATGGGAAGTGTATAATACTATATGGAGGACTGAGGAGTGTATTATACTATATAGAGGACTATAGGGCACATTATATTATATGTAGGACTATGCGGTGTGCATTTTTACAATATGGAGGACTGTGGTGCACATTATAATATATGGAGGACTATGAGGTGTATTATACTAAACAAGTAAAATGCTGCCTATTCATCGAGTGATTGGATTGGTTATGCCGGAACAGAAATCATTGTTCTCAGCAGCACATCGCCGGTGTAAACTGTAGATGTGCTGCTGGTAACAGGATACTGTATGGTGATCTGTTAGTGATCTATTAGTGATTGTTCTGTCCCATTATTCTTTCTCAGAAGGTGTAAAGAGGCCGGGATCAAGCGTTGAACAAGTTCAATATTGTCGATCACACTCCTTTAGTGGCCTGAACTCAGCGCTTGTAAATACAACCAAAATGCTTCTGTGTGATGTGCAATATGTTAGGATTTGAGGCCCCATTTGAAACTTTGCCTAGAGCCCCACTTTGCCTAAAACCGGCACTGCCTGCAGGGTGGCTAATAATGAGGGCAAACTGGTCAGTTTATGCGGCTCCGGGGGGCCCCTGGCCAGATTGCCATCATGGGATTGCAGCTCCGCTGCCTGCAAGAGAAAATGGCAGCGGAGCGAAGCTGCAGGGAATGGATCCATCCTGCTTCCTGCCCGCGCTTCCTGTCACACAGCAGCGGCTGAATGACATCATCATTCAGCGCCGCGGCTGTGTGAGACCGGAAGCTGTCGGCAATGGTGCGGCTTCAGGATACCATGCGAGCAGAGGTGAGGTGTGTGTGTGTGTGTGTGCAGAGAGGTGAATGGTGCTGTGTGCGTGTGTGTGTGTGTAGGTGGAGGAGAGGGCAATGATCGGGGTGATGGGGCCGAAGGCAATGTTTAGGTTGATGGAGAGGGCAATGATAGGGGTGGTGGGGCAGGAGGAAATGATTGGGTTGATGGAGAGGGCAATGATAGGGGTGGTGGGGCAGGAGGAAATGATGGTGGCAGTGGAAAGGACAATGATGGGGGTGGTGGAATGGGCAATGATATGGGGTGGTGGGGGAGAAAGCAATAATGGAGGTGGTGAAGAGGGCAATCATGGGGGTGGGGGAGAGGGCAATAATGGGATGCGGGGGATTTATAATGGGCTTAAGAACAGGGGGAGGTAAAGGAAGACGTTATTATCGATTATTATGTCTAACACAGTCCCTTAGTATAAAGTGTACTCACTTATGTATAGCACAGTCCCTTAGCTTTGTCGCAGTAAAAGGAGGGGGGCCCAGGCACAGTTCCTGCACAGAGGCCCCAAGCTGTCTGTGTCCGCCCCTGCCACTCAGGACAACACACACTCACATCTCCTTTTTCTTTATATTAAATTCTGCTTTTTTTAAGCCAATGAAATAGTAAAAAGAACCCTACACATATTTGGTATATTCATTATTGTACTAACCTGGCATCATGTTTCCAGGTCATTTTCACTGTACAATGGACACTGTAAATATAACACCAATAAAAAAGATGGAATTTTATTTTCCCATGATTTCATCTCACTTGGAATTTATTTTTGCCGTTTTCCATTACTCACTTCCCTTACTTTGCAAAAATAAAAAAAAAAGTTACCTATCTTTAAAAAGGGAGGGGAAAAAATGGAAGCCTAAACATGTAAATTGACTGAGAAGGGAAAGGGTTAAAGAGAGCAAACAGAAATTTGGATTAGTCCATACAAGACACTAATTTCAGGTACCTTTAATTTGTCATCAGAATGTTTGATTCAGAGCAGGAATTTATCCCACAAACCTTTGTAGACATCCAGATAAATGAACAAAGCCGGATGAAAGATTGGAAGATTTACCCTTCGGATACAAATCTAGCAGCGTACACCGAGATGGGGGTTGGTTGCAGATTTGTCTTGTTGCTTTAGTCACAGGCGATGTTGAAAATAAGGAGAATTTATATGTGAAGAGCAAGGTTTGATCTGAGATTTACAAGAAGACTTACTGGATAAATTTAGATGAAACTTTGAGAAGAGGAGCATAGCTGCTGGGGAAGGCTAAGACGACTATGGCATGGAGTGATGGATGTGTTATTAAAAGGATCATGCCAAGAGAGGAAAAAAATGACAAATAAGCCAGAGGCTTTCTAAACTGATTTAATTTTCTCTTGTGTACTTCTTTTGGTCCATTTGCACATATTTCCCTTAGTCTGCAGTAATAAGATGGGTATAAAAGCAACAACTGGAGGGTAAGACTTTAGATCCATGGTGCCCCTTAGTTCCTGGACAGGCATTGCCATTCTGATTAAAGCAGACTAGCTGTGATCTCTGCAGCTTCAGTTCTGTTATGTGCGTCATACCCATGTAATTATTGACCTACAGAATCCCAGCAGTTTGTGCAATCTGAACTCTCTTTATACTTCCTCGCAAGGCATAATTAGCTTTTTATATTGCAAGTTTAAGCAGAGGTCTCCAAATACCACCATTCACCTTGGCACTCACCGCTTTTGTAGAAAATTCCCCAAAGGATAAAGTCAATTTGCAGCATCTTGATGGTGTTAGAAGGAAAAAGCAGCAAAGCTGTTTAACAATACAACTTACAAGTGGAATAAAGTGTGATACACCAGTAGTCTTTATATCTAGAGCTACAGCCACACATCTACTCGTCTTGGCTTCGTATGTAACAGTGTTCTCATTCTTCTTTCTGTATTGTATAATGTTGTAGAGTTATACTGTCCTGAGAGGAGGCAACATACAAATTAAGCTAGCCATGCACTTGTCACCCATTGACAGAGTTTCCATGTGTAATTTTCATATGCATTGTGGTTGTGTGAGCAGTAAAGTTGGTGAAAAAAGGAAAAATGTATTAGTCTAGGAAAAAAAATTATAAATGTAATGATCCTTTTTTTCTTATACACTGTAAATATATACTGCAAAAATATCCTTGTGTGAGGATGCAGATTGTCTTACCCCCTCCCTACCCTGAAAACAACCGCCGTATGCACAAGTGTAATGTGAACAGTGCTATGCTTTTTATGCATTTAATGTGTATGTGTATAATCCCTATGTAGTATGTTATGGTAATGTGTAGAATAGCGGGGCAAATGTAGAAACCCTGTGATAGTGTATAAAGATAAGTGTTTTATAGATAAAAGGAAGCAAGAATTATTAGTAATATACAGTAGAGATAGGAAATGGATAAGGAATAGTTAACGGTAGGTACAGGCCCACAGATGGGAGGGGAATAGTGTTAATAAAAATAAAGATTATTATTATTATGAGAGATACTTCCTGGTTATGTGTGGGTAGGAGTAGTGTGGAGTTCAAGTGCAGTGGGCTGCTAGGGCCAACATGGGTCTATCATTCGGGGAAGTGAATTACCATACAACTCCTCCTTGCGAATCCATTCGTCGGGCTCAGGACTTCGAGATTGGTGCCAGGGCCATCAGGCACATGGCACCTGCAGGGGAAGATAGACACAGATCCTCAAAGGCAGAAGATGATGGAATCCGGGTGCAGTGTAATCAGTGGAGAGGAATCCCTAGAGGTAGTGGAGACAGCAGGAAAAGGGATTTCTATCAAGAACGAGAGTTAGGGCTGAAGTTATGTCTGGCACCTGAGGGAAAAACTGTAACCTGTTGTGCCCTATCCCACATGCTCCACTGTAATGAAGTTAACTGTTCAGTAAAAGTTTGACTGTTGAAAAGCGCTTGGTGTCCCCTGGATTGTGTGCGGTGGTTCCTGAAGATGGAAGCCTGGACTCAGAGGAGGCCTGTGGCCCACAAGTGAGTGTGATTCACTCCACACCTAGCAGCACACTGGGAATGGGACATGATTTTCTTGTAGGGTGTCAGAGTGTGCTGGAGCTACAGCTCGCCCACGGCCACCCTGCTCGGGCACCTTACACAGGTTAGGAAGATGTAGAACAGAGAAGGTCCACAGCAAAAATGAAACTTCTGCTCTTCTATCCAACTTAGGAATTATCTTGAAGCCAAGGAGTTTTTCTAAGGGTATGTGTACACGTTGCCGATTTGGCTGCGGATCCGCAGCGAATTGGATGCTGCGGATTCGCAGCTGTTTTCTATGCGGTTTATAGTACCATGTAAACCTATGGAAAACCAAATCCACAGTGCCCATGGTGTGGAAAATACCACGCAGAAACGCTGCGTGGTATTTTCCGCAGCATGTCAATTCTTTGTGTGGATTCCGCAGCGTTTTACATCTGCTCCTCAATAGGAATCTGCAGGTGTAAAACCGCAGGTGAAATCTTCACAAAAAACGCAGGAATTCCACTGTAAATCCGGGGTAAATCTACAGGTAAAAGCAGTGCGTTTTACCTGGGGATTTTGCAAAAAGGGTGCGGAACAATCCGCACACGAATCCGCAACGTGGGAACATAGACTAAGGGTGCAAACACTTAGATTGGGTCCAGTTAATATACAAATGTTGAAATGTTTTAGAATTTATTAATTTATTGTTGGTTAAAACAAAAAACTTGGTTACAACAAATTCTAAATTTTTAAAAGACTTCTCTGTTTTTGACAAACCAAACTTGCACAAAGCGAACTCTTGCAGCTGCAAGTGATTTAGTATTGCGTAAACTAAAATTAGAAGTCTAATGTTGACCTGTTTTACCTTTAAACGCTGTAAAGAGATGTACAGGTTATACTCAGGTTGTGGCCCAAGAGTAGCTGGACGCTTGTTGCAACAATGGCAGGAGACAGGAGTGTAGATTGGATTTAATGCCAGTGTTAGACAGATGGACACTGGCAGGTGCAATCTGGACCAGCTGATGGACAGAAAAGCACAGACGGGTACAAGCAGACAGGCACAGACAGGTAAGAGCAGACGAGTACAGGGTAGACAAACAGATGGGTTGACCTGGGGAACCTGACAACTAGCAAGCATGCAAGGTAAACTAACAACATAGCTCAGGCACATCCATTTTGGAAGAAAAGCCTTAAATAGAAGGTGTTGCCCAACTATAGGTTGGCAATACCTTTTGTTGATACGGTGGTCCCTTTAAGAGGGAGGAAGTGAGTGCGCGCCCTAAGCATAGTGCTCGGTCCTACAACAGAACCTTGGTGGACACCAACACATAGGGGGTGAGATGATGAGGTGGTGTGTGAGGGGGAGACACTGAATGTCCTGTCTGTTAGATGCGTTGAAATCCAAGAAAGGGCCAAGTCTATAATGTCAATAGATCAAAAAGTCTGTAGTAAGAGGGAATGGTCCACTGTGTCAAAGGCAGATGCCAGGTCCAGGAGAAGGAGGAGGACAAACTCGCTTCACTTTCATTTGACGGTTAGTAGATCGTTGATGACTTTAGTCAGGGCAGTTTCAGTAAAATGGTGCAGTCTCAAGTCAGATTGTAAGTGGTCAAAGAGGGAGCAACAGGACAGGTGGAGAACAGTTCAAAAAAGATGTGTTATTCCCGTAGTTTGGAGGCATAGGGTAGAAATGATATGGGATAGTTAGACACAGAGGATTGGTCAAGGGTGTTTTTTTTAGGATGGGTGAGATCGAGGTATGTTTCAATCAGGAGGGAAGACACCAGAGGAGGAGGGTGACTCAGGGCGAGGAGTGGGAGAACAGAGAGGATGACGATGAGGTAGTAGATCACATTTAGTGTAAACCCAGAGGCATGCAGCTGGGTAGCTCAGCAGAGGAGAAGGAGGAAGAGGAGGAGGTGATGTAGACACAGAGTTATGCAACCACGGCAACCATTGCATCTTAAGGCCCAAGTCTGGCAGTGGACAGCAGCGTTCACGGTTCTTCAGTTGGCTATCTTGGGTCTTATTTTCAGACAGGCAAAAATCTAAAAAATCACGTTATCTGTCAACTTTTTAAAAAACGACCTAGTAGAGTAAAAAAAAAAAGAAATAATTTCAATACTACATGCATGAACTGGCACATGTGCGATCAACATGCGTTAATCTGGGAATGTCACTGTGCTAAAATGCAGACTACTGGGCTTCGCCAACCACCATCCACCTCGTCAACCAGATCTTCTGATTCTTCCTCCTTCCTCACTGTGGCAAGTGTTGTCACACAGATCTCTGGCCGAAGAACCTTCACTTGTTTACCCCCTACAGTTGGGGTGACTGAGAGCCTGTCAGCTGATACAGAATTGGACATGCCTGCTGTTTTTTACTGATCCTACATACCAAACACACTGCATCTTTCTCAGTCCACCATAACATCTCCGCCTGCACCGCTCTGCCAGTCCTGCAGCTATTCGTGTTCACCTTACTCATCCCTGTGTCAGCACAGCAGCAAACCTTCGTTTGTGCATTTGTGCTCACGCAAAAGATTCTTTCCTCCTACACATGCCAAAGCTAATAGCTTAAACTTCATAATCTTCAATCTACTACTAATAATAACCTTTTTTATATATACTGTATCGCAAACACATTTCGCATAGCTTTACAAGTCAGCAGTTCATATAAACCAGTAAAGTTACCAAGTTTAAGATAATCAAACAATTAAAGCAAAAATAATGATGACCCTGCTCTTCAGAGCTTACAATCTACAATGAGGTGGGGATGACACAAATTACAAGCGCTTATTTACAATGATGGTACAACCGAGGAAATGGGGGGTAGATAAAGGCTGCATGTTCCTTTTTGGAACAGTTGAGTTTTATGGCGAATTATGTTCAAAGAAGTAGAGAATTAGTTATATATAAAAAAAAAGGGCTTTGATTAGGGAACGTGGTAGACAGATGTGTTTTTAGGGAGCACCTAAAAATGTCTAACTCCAAATTTTATGGGGGACAAAGGGTAAGAGGTGAGTCATCTAGGTAGGAGATTGAACTGAGCCAGACAAAGTCCAGATCAGGGGTGTTACCATCTTGGTTTGTCTCAGAGTTTGAAACTTGTGAGAGGCCACAAGAATTGGCTAGAGATAGAAGCTGGGATGCAGTTAGGAGGTGGGGCTGTTGAAGTCTCCCAGGATAAGGGTTGTCAATTCTGAAGACATGAAGTGTGGCAGCAACGCATAAAAGTGGTCAAGGAAGTGGGTGGGTGAGCCTGAGGGCCGATATATGTCTGCTACTCTGAGGGAGAGAGGATGGAACACCCTGATGGTGTGAACCTCAAAAGAAAAATGGCGTCCATTCGGCCTCTATTTATTTGGTTAAAAACAGGATAGTTGTTGGCAGCGAGGAGAGTAGGGTTATCGCGAAGTTAGCAGTGATCGTACGGCAGCATATACATGGAGCGCCCCCAGGGCAACGGGGTAATCGGTACTGGGTCCTTCGGTTCACAGGGGGATGTCACGGTGGCTGACCCGGTCCGTGGCCTTTGGGACGTCCATGTGAAAGGGAAAGGTCTTTAAAGGGGAAATGTTTGTGACGCCACCTGTGGTATTCGGTCAGGGTGACCGACGCTGCTTTAAGGGGTCCGCTGGGGTGATGTTTTGGCAGCTAGATGGTATACCTTCCCACAGGTGAAGTGTATCCCAAGGGCTTCCCAGTGTGTAGATGGTGGATGGTGAGAGGCGCAGTGAAGAACGAGGACACAAGGTTGCCGTCTCTTTACCTTTACTGAAGGCATCAGCATCCACAGTCCAGAGCACCAGATCACAGGGCATACAGAGTACGGCCGGTTTGGAGGCAAGTCCAGAGTCCCCTTGTCCAGGTAGAAATCAGTAGCCTTGCTCTAGCGCTGTGGTGTTGTAGTCCCTTACTGCTAAGCTTCTCATAAGGTCCTCACAGATGTTGTAGATGTTATGTCTCTCTCTCTCTCTGTCCCCCAGATGGATAGGACAAACCCGTATGACCGGTGGCTTGAGGCGTTTTACAGGGACTCTATCATGCCCCAGCCTCTAAGTGGTGCCACCTTGCCTCCTGAGTGTAGGGGCGGACAGGTCACATGAAATTAGCTGTCCTGCCAGTCTTTGGAGCAAGGCATAAAGGATCGTTGCTCCCTCGGTGTTCTGGCTACCGGGATCCTGCACCTCAGAAGCAGGCAGCCTGTGTAGGGCTGTTCCCCTCCTGGAATTCACTCTTTTGCTACGACTTCTTCACCCTCTCTACAATACAGTTCTCCTTCAGTGTCTCTTTCTAGAAGCTGCAGCTCTCAGGGCATGCACAGCTCCCTGTCCTTCTGTCTTGATCTCTGACAGGATCCCATCCTTGCCATGGACCAACTACCTGAGCGAAGCTCAGCCAGCAACTCACTAACTTCCTCCCCAGGCAACCAGTTTTACCTAAGTGTGAGGAGTGCCCTAATAAATAGGAGCAGAGCTCCCCCTGGTGGCCTGGAGTGCGAAATGTGTTGCATGTTTGTGATACCTGGATGCAGTTGTCCTTTTTTGCCTCCAAACGTAACATCACCCTCCCCTAGAGGAGAATAACATTACTGCAACGACCAGGACCCTGGGGCGCTGCATACACATATTCCATGTGTTCTAGTCTGGATGTGGATAAGCCATACGCTCACTATTACTTTTCTGAGAACTAATTATTGTGAACAGCTTGTGACCTCCTTGGATGATCCCTCGCACAATCGTGTCATTGTCTGGAAGATAGGGGCCAGCAGAGAGCTATTCACTACAAAGATCACAGCGCTTGTTTCTGTATGACTCATGGCCTGTGATCTCTGTGATTATTGCATGGCCATTCCAATCTGTAGGCCACGGAAATGCGGCATTCCTGCCTTGTGGGTACTGAGAGTTTCCAAAAGCTGATGGCAGTCTCAGTCCCCCAGTACCAGTTGCCCAGTCACCATTACTTCTCAAAGAAAGATGTACCTGCGCTACAGCAACAAGTTGCAGACAAAATCACCCATTCCCTGAAAAATTCTATGTCTGCCAGGGTGCATTTCAACAATGACACCTGGACGAGCAAGCATGGACAGGGGAGCTACATCTCGATGACTGGGCACTGGGTGACAATGGTGGCTGAGGGGGCAGTCGGGGAAGGGGCTGCTCCACAAGGCTTGCAATCCCTAAGGCTTGCAGGTCGCTTGGGGATGGAGAAATAAACAACTAACATACCATAAGATGGATAACTAAACTACTAGACAACAGAGGTTGGAGAAATAAACTACTAAACAGCTATGATTGCAGAACGAAACAAATTAACACCAGAGCATGGAGAACTAAAGTAATAGACAACAGGGGTTGGATAACTAAATTACTAAACAGCTTGCGTTGGAGAACTAAACTAGTACACACCAGGGGGATGGAGAAGTAAGGCAGTAGACACCTAGTCTTGGAATCCCTAGGGCTTGCAGAACAAACCTCTGTATAGCACACAACCTCAAATAATAGCATGAGGAAAAGGTGGTTAAATTGCGTATAAAAAATTAAATCTTTATTAGTAATTAATTTAAAAATATTAAAATTCAAGCTGCAGAACCAAACAAGGAGTGTGACGGCACCGGAATTGTATCCTGAGTTGGTAATAACTTTTGCACAATGTATAGTCACACAATGATGAAAGCAGATATAAATATCATATTCTAATTGCCAAATATAGTTATAGAATGCAATTGGTCTATGTCACAGTATATGAATAAAATAAAGTGCTTAGTGCAAAAAGAAAAATCCCCACAATGCAGGATGTATATACACTGAGATAGAAGCACCAAAATAACATATTCAACAGTGATGAGGCAATTGATAAGAGATTATACGCAGAAAAAAACTTGTGATGTCAAGAGAAAAGAGGCTAAAGTAACCTCAAAAAATTCTGAGAAGATGCTCACAAAGTGACCAGTGCAGGAATTTTCAAGTTCCGTGCGATCCTACCCTACCTCAACAATGCTATTTAGCATACGTACTTCTTCCAAAGGGGGGCGTAGGTTACATGGTCAGGATGTGCGTATTAAATATGTCTCCTTACATGCTCATTGGTTAGTGTGTCAAGGGACTTCCGGCTCCTGTGCTGTAACGCACCCGTGAAACGCATGTAGTTCCTTTTTGGCGCAGGACCGGAAGTCAGGATGACCGCAGAGCGGGCATGCGCACCTCTCCTGAATGACACTGTGTACGGGGTCGAGTACGAAATTATAAGTGCAAGATGGAACTTCATGGTCGCTATATTTCGTAGCGATGTTCAAAGAAGGCATGTCTAACTGTGTGTGGGAAGGTGGCAATGTGTGAAAATGGACATGAAGCGGAGAATAATGAAAAAAGGGGGACGAAAATGGATAACGGGAAAGGAATGGTGATAAATGTGACAAAAACTGCTGACAAAAACAGCACCGCTATTCAGTCAGGAGATCGAAGTTAGCCGCGGCTCATTTCCTGCCGCTCATCTCCTTGCTGCTCACATCGGAACTACGCCGACCGCCATATTGGAACACCCAAGTTATGGGTATTCAAATCCCCCGCCCTGCCGGCTGAGCCAATGAGTGTTGCCACCCGAGATTTGAATCCCCACCAGGAAGCAAGTCACTGCTCATTGGCTGAGCATCCCTGGCCTCAGCCAATGAGTGGTGCGGGATTCAAATCCCCTGCCAAAGCCGCACAGATCTGCTCATTGGCTGAGCCGCCTGCCGGCTGAGGTTTGGCTTGGTATTCAAATCCCGTGGGTGTGCTGGTGTCTGCTGGGGGTGTCCGTGGCTGTCGGGGGTCTGCGGTGCTGTGTGTATGTGTGCAGGCACCATCCGATGAGACTAGAAGTCCCACCAGGCTGTGCCTCCTACAGTGACAGTGATTGACACATTAGCCAATAATGGGACAGTAGTAGTCCCATCATCCGGCTAATGTGTTGAATGTAAAAAAACAACAACACATACACATATATACTGCATACATATAGACATACAGTACATAAAGTACATACAACATACAGTACATACAGTACATACAACATACAGTACATACAGTGCGTACAACATACAGTACATACAGTACATACAACATTCAGTACATACAGTACATACAACATACAGTACATACAACATACAGTACAGACAGTACATACAACATACAGTACATATAGTACATACAGTACATACAACATACAGTACGTACTACATACAGTACACACAACATACAGTGCATACAACATACAGTACATATAACATGCAGTACATACAACATACAGTACGTGCAGTACATACAACATACAGTACATACAACATACAGTACATACAGTACATATAGTACATACAGTACATACAACATACAGTACATACAATGTACAGTACATACAGTACATACAGTACATACAACACGCAGTGCACACAACATACAGTGCATACAACATACAGTACATGCAACATACAGTACATATAGTACATACAGTACATACAACATACAGTACATACAGTACATACAACATACAGTACATACAACATACAGTACGTACAGTATATACAACATACAGTACATGCAGTGCATACAACATACAGTACATACAGTGCATACAACATACAGTACATACAGTACATACAGTACATACAACATACAGTACATACAGTACATACAACATACAGTACATACAGTACATATAGTACATACAGTACATACAACATACAGTACATACAGTACATACAACATACAGTACATACTACATAAAGTACATACTACATACAGTACATACTACATACAACGTACAGTACATACAACATACAGTGCATACAACATACAGTACCTACAGTACATACAACGTACAGTACATACAACATACAGTACATACAACATACAGCATACAGTACATACAGTACATACAACATACAGTACATACAGCATACAGTACATACAACATATAGTGCATACAGTACATACAACATACAGTACATATAGTACATACAACATACAGTACATACAGTACGTACTACATACAGTACATACTACATACAGTACATACTACATACAACGTACAGTACATACAACATACAGTGCATACAACATACAGTACCTACAGTACATACAACGTACAGTACATACAACATACAGTACATACAACATACAGCATACAGTACATACAGTACATACAACATACAGTACATACAGTACATACAGCATACAGTACATACAACATATAGTGCATACAGTACATACAATATACAGTACATACAGTACATACTACATACAGTACATACAGTACATACAACATACAGTACATACAACGTACAGTACATACAGTACATACAACATACAGTGCATACAACATACAGTACCTACAGTACATACAACGTACAGTACATACAACATACAGTACATACAACATACAGCATACAGTACATACAGTACATACAACATACAGTACATACAGCATACAGTACATACAACATATAGTGCATACAGTACATACAACATACAGTACATACAGTTCATACAACATACAGTACATACAGTACATACAACATAAGTACATACAGTACATACAACATACATTGGCCAGGGCTGCAGCTCTGTCCACGGTGCATGGCGTGCGCTCCTGGACCCATTCCCGTAATTCTGCGGAGCACTTGGCAAAAAATTGTTCTATAAGGAGTGCCTGTATAACATCTTCCACAAAGGCGTTTTCTGCTTCCAGTCATCTCCGATGTGCCTGGGACATCTTATGGGCATACGTTCTAAACAACCCCCTCGTGGTGCATGGGAGGTCTCAGAACTGAGCCCTATATGAGTCTGGGGCGATAGCATGGTACTCCAGCATAGTCCGCTTTACAATATTATAATCTTGGTTCCGCTGTGAGTCAATAGTTGATACGCTTCCACCACAGTTCCGTTCAGCAGTCCCACTAATAAATGCATCCAGCCAGAGTGGGGTACCTCCATCAAAGCACACTGCTGCTCAGAGTCCTTGAAGAACCCCTCTATGTCTACGGAAGCCTTATCAAATGGCTTAAAGTCTGTCCGGGTGATCCATACAGGCTCCCGGAATGTGGGGTTTGCACTCCACATTGCATTACTCCCTCTTCCGATCTCCATTACTTCTTGTCTCCGCTGTGCTCGGCAGCAGCCTCCTCCTTATACTCCTGAGAGACGCCTGTGCCCAGAACTGCCATCTCTTCTTCGTACCACACCACCCACTAGCTTTTTGGGGTGGGGTCCCCATCTCCAGCACTTGTGCTTCAGACATCTGGGAGGAAGTGGCCTGGCTAGCACCCACCAGTAGATCAATTAAGGCCTCTTTAGTCAGTCCTTGGTAGTTCAGGCCCAGCTCTCTGGCTCTCTCCTGTAAACTGGATACAATCCAATTTCTGTACTCACTCTGTGGGAGGTTTTCCATTTGGTTACACTCTGTTGAGCCAACTGCTGCTACCAGTTGTCACAGGCAGGGTCAGACTGGCCCACCGGGAAACCAGAGAATCTTCCGTGGGCCTGCCCCCTGGCCACCACTACAACTCCTGCCTCCTTCATTTGCCTGCTCTGCCCTGTATTCTGATGCATGGAGTGGTGAATGCGTTATTGTATCTCGGTGCCCACGGGCCATCTGCACTGCTCAGCAATGAGTGATGTGACGTGAGAGCTTTTTCATCACCTGCTACTGGCTTCTAATGAACTTATTGTGCTCACCGCTCTCTCAGCTGCGGAGTATGAGATCAATAGAAGCCAACAGCAGCAGGTGATGAAAAAGCATTCACCTCACATCACTTGTTGCTGAGCAGTGCAGACGGCCCGCGGGCATCGGGTGTAGAACAAAGCACTCACACCACAGCCGGCTCCATCACAGACTGTGAGACTGCACACACATCACGGGGGCATCTAGATCAGAGTTGATTTTTGGAGGGAATGATGTTACTGGAATGGGTGGGGCCTTCATCAGTCCAGTGAAGACCCTATAGCAGGAAGCAGTGTTATGCTAAGGCTGCTGGAGAGGAGAGGAGGGAAATGACAGGCTGCACCATGGAGCTGTGTGAGGAGGAGAGGACTGAGAGGCTGCATAATGGACCCTTGTACAGATGGGAATGAGGATCCAGGACTCAGTGTGAGTACTCTGAGGGTGCATTTTGGAAAGGGTTGATGTTGCTTGAGTGGGCTGCATAGGGAAGATGATAATGAGGGACTGTGTGAAGAAGTGGGATGATGAGGGGCTGTGTGGAGAACGGGGGGATGAAGAGGTTCTGTGTGAAGAATGGGGGGATGATGTGGGACTGTGTGGAGAAGGGGAGGAGTGAGAAAAAGCCTCTCTGCAATTTCTCAAACAGAACTGCGCTGAACTCCATGAACTCAGTGCTGCACCGTGCGACCTTCTCACAGTGCTAATTGTGATCTCACCAAGGTCACAGCAGTTTAGCCTGGCTGAGAACGCAGCCTCAGTGACCTGCGGTAATCTTGATGATGTCACCACTCCTCACCGATGCTTGCAGCAGCTCATTCATCACTAGTTCTCAGCCTACATGGTCACATCTTGGCACTGTCCAGTTTGCAAACTGTTTATCCCCCACAAGGATTATGGCGTGATAGGTGAAGGATATTCTTATTTTTAATTTTTGTTTTATTACAGGAGACAAGGGCTTCTATGGAATGGGTGATGACGTGAGAATGGTTTAATTTATTTTCATTAAAGGAGTCTGTGTCATTCTTTCAATTAAAGGACTTTATTCTGTCTATGTCTTTATTTACCATATAACTATAGGATTAGTAATGGATAGGTATCTTTCAGATGCCTCTCCATTACTAATCCGTGGGCTTGATGTCATCTGACAATACAAAAGTGACGTCAACCCCACAATTATGAACTCCACTTGCCACCGCTAGAGGGCAAGTGGGAAGATCTGGGCAAAGGGCCAGAATTGGCAGAACTAATAGATGCACATTTTCTGTACGGCTGTGATCTGCTGTTTTTAGGCTGGGGGGGCAATATCAATGGCCCCTTACCAGCCTGATAATACCAGCCCCCAGATGATTGCTTTGGCAAGGCTGGTTGTCAAAAATGGGGGGATCTCATGTCGTTTTTTACAATTATGTATTTAAATAATTTAAAAAAACAGTGTGGGGACCCCTCTATTCTTGATAACCAGACTTGCTAATGCTGACAGCTGAGGGTTGCAGCCCCCAGATATCAGTTTTGCCTGGTTGGTTATCAAAAATACAGAGGAACCCATGCCGTTTTTTTGTTTCGAATTGTTTAGAGTGCAAGCTGATGAATACAGCCATCTGCCGCTCCTGCTCTCGCCGTTATTAGCAGCATCAGGCGAAGGCTGATGGGAGCAGTAGTCCCATTACCTGACGCCAGTGACTGGAGGTAAACTTTATGCCTACGATCACTGCTGTGGGCTCACGCTGTCATTTGACAATGTGGGAATCACGGCTATCTGACCGGTGGTAATGATTTTACTATCGATCAGAAGCGGTGTTTGCTGCACTGTCATGCACATGACAGCATGGCAAACACTTGATGTTCAGGCCCCCCATTCAAATGAATGGATTCTGGGTGCTGTTCTGGTACCCAAACCATCTCTAATCCTGTGTCTAGCGTGTGACTGGTGTGCATGTGTCCTATGTTTAGCATGTGACTGGTATGTATATTTTCCTATAGCAATATTGTATTTTCAATTTTTCAAAATTCCATATGTACATGATATAGCACTTAACTATTTTCTATGGCAGTAATGCAGTTCCAATTTTCTAGATTTACCATTCTAAACAATCCAAAGTGTCTAGTATGTGACTGGTGTGTATGTTTCATGTGTTTGGTGTTTGTATGTGGCACATGTCTAGTTAATACAATATTTCTGTGCTTATAAAATATAATTGTTCTCAGCAGCACTTGACTTGTTTACACAAAATTATCTGCTGCCGATAAGGATGTTTTTAAATCAAGCATAAAAATCATTGCACCCAACATATGTGCGTTTTGCTGGTTTGTTGGGAGATTGTTTTGACAGATATATAGTTGGAAAAAATTCCCTGATTATCAGCTTGATAAGGTGGAAGATAAGAGAAGACTCTGCAGCTAGTACCCCTTAGCCATGGTGGGCCCCAAGAATGATTTTCTCTGGTGGGCCCAAACTACTCCAGTCCAACACTGGTCATGGGGTCCTTCTCTGGTATCACACAATCAACAGAGTAAGGGAAGTGCAAACAATCCCAAGGGGCATGTAAACTTTTGAGCCCAACTGTACAATCCACCACATAAAGGATAAAATAGTCCAGAACCTGAATGCAGTTCAGTAACAGGATAAAAGCCCTGGGAGATGAGAGTCCCGCAGTCCAGCAGAGGATAAAATAGTCCATACTCTCTGTCTCTCTGAGGTGTTGTGTTCACATCATAGCAACACACAGGATCTGATCTCTTGTCTCTCCTTGCTGATATTTTAAAAGTCCATCTCCTCATTCACAGGTCAGGTGGGAAGGTCACAGAGGCTCATTGTTTCAACAAGCTAGTTTAATATGTCATTAGCATATTAGCAAACAGCATTATTCACTAACCCTGTGGAAAGATAACAGTACAGTACTGTGCGGGGCTGATATCAGATGGCAACAACAGCTATTCATCAATTAACAAATATCAACTCATTCTACAAGCGAACACCATGAAAATCAGTGAAATATGAATACAAACAAAATGATACCCACATACCATATCCCACCATCACAGAAAACATTACTTGTTTTGGAAAATGGCAACACAATCAAAAAACAATCAAAAAATTCTGATTTTGTTTCACCACTAAGATAATAATAGTGATCTGGACAATCAAGATTCCAGGTCATTTTTACTGTAAAAACAATTCCCCCCCCCCCCCCAAAAAAAAAAGTCAGAATTGCGGCTTTTTTCATACTTTGTCCCTACCTAAAAATGATTTCCGCTCCCTACTACATTATATGCTAAATTGAATGGAGTCATTTAAAAGTACAACTTGTCCCACAAAAAACGAACCACGCAACTGTCTATATGGCCAGAAAAATAAAAAAATCATATCACCCTTGGATGAAGGGGAGGAAAAAAAAAAAAGAAATTGGGAAAGGGTTAATATAGGTAACGTTTGCTGCCATTAGTTTGACACCATCAGGATCATGTTTCACAAGAGCAATTTCCATACTGAATCTCCATATTTTTATACTTTCGTCTAATGGAAATATTTACTGTACTTGCAACGTTCAAGAATGTTTTATATTTCATTTCAATATTATGATTCATTGTAAAAGCATGACTCTTTTATAAATAGGGATGAAAGCTATCACAGCAGTGATAGTTCCACAGCAGAGTACATCCGTATTATGCAGTTGTTGTACTTTAGCCTGCCTACTCAAGTGACCTCACCTTTGGGATTGACTTTTTTCCTGGCTCCATGTTAGAGTGTGGGCAGTGAAAACCATACTGGTTCATTAAATTAATGGAAAGACCTATAATATTTATAGTAGCAAGTACAGTATTCAGGTGAAATATTAGATTAACCCCTTAAGGACCAGGGGTATTTCCGTTTTTGCGTTTCCATTTTTTGCTCCCCGTCTTCCCAGAGCCATAACTTTGGTATTTTTCCGTCAATATGGCCATGTGAGGGCTTATTTTTGCTGGACTTGTACTTTTGAACTATACCATTGATTTTATCATATCATGTACTGGAAAATGGGAAAAAAATTCAAAGTGCAGTGCAGTGAAATTGCAAAAAAAGTGCAATTTCACAATTGTTTTTTGGATTTTTTTTTAACGATGTCACTAAATTCTAAAACTGCCCTAACATTATGATTCTCCAGGTATGTGCGAGTTCGTAAATATCAAACATGTATAGGTTTTTTTAATTTAAGTGACTGCAACTTTGCTCTATGTAGCAGAAATGCTCACTTGCTATTAGCATCGACAGCTGGCAGCTGTTAGCGGCACATGACAGCTGATCAGATCAGCTGTCATGGGCCAGAAAGGGTGCGGTCTCATGGACGGAGCCTGCGCCAAATAGGAGGAGACATCCAATGTCGGATATATCTGTCATTGGATGTTAAGGGGTTAAAATAATCTATTGATATTTTATGAGAAAAAACAAAAATCCAATTTGTGAACTGAAGATCTTTTAAGAAATCTATTCTAATTTCTTCTTAAAGAGGTTTTCCACTACTCAGAAAACCCCTTCTGAATCCCTATGTTTCTCCTCAATAAAATAATAACATTTATGCTACCTCTGGTGCTGGCATCGTTCCAGCGGTGTCGGCACTACCTCTCCTGCGATTGCATGACATTGTTATGTCACACAATTCCCAGGAGTGGCATCGCTGGCACGGTGTCAGCACCAGAGGTGAGTATAAGGCCTGGGTCACACAAGCATATAGTCTCTCCTCCGAGAGAATCAGATTGCATATGTTGATCACACTCCAATCAAACTCTGAATCCAGTATCTGCTTAGTGAGATCCAATTCTCTTGGTTGAAATAATTATAGCACAGCTGAGAAAAAGATGGAGAACAACATTTCTCCATGTTCTCCATTCTGTGAATCCACTGAACTCGGACTGCACTCAGATGATGTTTTTCACGCACCCATAGACTTGAATGGGTGAGTGGCATCCGATTTGCGCATCAAAACGCAGCATGACGCGTCTTTTTTCACTGACAGATTCTGTCAGAGAAAAAATTCTGACATCAGCACTGCTCGATTGAATAACATTGGTCCAATAAGAAATCGCATAGCACTCGTCCAATGTATATGCTGGTGTGAGTGAGCCCTAAGTGTAATTATATTACTCGGTGAACCAGGGATTAAGAAGGTTTTTTTTATGAGTAGTGGACAACCTCTTTAACTACCCCTTACTGCAAAATGAAGATGCTGTCTCTCTGCTGCTCTATTCTACGGATCTCCCAGGGGGTCCAGTGCTTGGATCCCAACACTCAGCAAGTTATCATCTATCCTGTGACAGGTAATCTTAGTACCGACCTTTAGACTCGGGCAACATAGTAAGGAGACACTGAAATCATGGTGTCCTATTGTGAAGCCACATCTAATGATTCCCTATGGTGTCACATTGCAACCTGCGACTGCGACACAAAATCACAATTGTTTCCAGATGTGTTTGGTTTTGTGTCACCTGTCTCAGGTTTCACGTGACTCACTAGCCTAAGGGTACCATCTCACAGTGGCACTTTGGTCGCTACGACGGCACGATCCGTGACGTTCCAGCGATATACTTACGATCTCGCTGTGTCTGACACGCTACTGCGATCAGGGACCCCGCTGAGAATAGTACGTCGTAGCAGATCGTTTGAAACTTTCTTTCGTCGCTGGATCACCCGCTGTCATCGCTGGATCGGCGCGTGTGAAGCCGATCCAGCGATGTGTTCGCTTGTAACCAGGGTAAACATCGGGTTACTAAGTGCAGGGTCGCGCTTAGTAACCCGATGTTTACCCTGGTTACCATTGTAAATGTAAAAAAAAAAAACACTACATACTCACATTCCGGTGTCTGTCACGTCCCTCGCCGTCAGCTTCCCGCACTAACTGTGAGCGCCGGCCGTAAAGTAAAAGCAGAGCACAGCGGTGACGTCACCGCTGTGCTGTGCTTTACGTCCGGCACTGACACAGTCAGTGCGGGAAGCTGACGGCGAGATACGTGACAGACACCGGAATGTGAGTATGTAGTGTTTTTTTTTTTTTACATTTACAATGGTAACCAGGGTAAACATCGGGTTACTAAGCGCGGCCCTGCGCTTAGTAACCCGATGTTTACCCTGGTTACCCGGGGACTTCGGCATCGTTGGTCGCTGGAGAGCTGTCTGTGTGACAGCTCTCCAGCGACCACACAACGACTTACCAACGATCACAGCCAGGTCGTATCGCTGGTCGTGATCGTTGGTAAATCGTTTAGTGTAACGGTACCCTTAGACTATAATGCAAGCTACGCGACTGCAACTTTTGTGTTACTTCTCTGCAATGTGGCCATTTGTTACAGCAAAATCATAGTTCTAAAACAGTCCTTGATAGTAAGGTGCAGACAAGTTGCACAGATGATTTTTGCTGCGAGGCTTTACTGAGAATTGCTGTCGCATGACATTTCACTGTGTAGCCCTTGCTTTAGTGAGTCTAAGTCCACCTAAGGAGACTGTTGTATTCTTGAGGTTTAATCCAACCCTGCACACAACCAGTATTTTTGACAAGCAAGATTATACTTATCCGGCTTTGTCATTCCTACTCTATGTTTGCAAAACCTAAAGAGATCAAAAATAAATCTGCCAAGATATCAAGAAGAGAATTGTGGACTTACACAAGCCTTGCTCAGCCTTGGGTACAATTTCAAGATACCCGAAGGTGCCTCGTTCACCTGTACAAACAATTATATGCAAGTGCAAACAAGATGGGAATGTCTAGCTATCATACCGCTCAGGAAGGAGACGAGTTCGGTGTCCAAGAGATGAACGTGCTTTAGTCCTATATGTGCATATGAACCCAAGGACAAAAGCAACCTTCTGAAGATGATTGCAGAAGCTGGTAAGATTGTGTTAATATCCACAATGAAACAAGAACTGTATTAAAATAGGCTGAAAGGCCACTCTGCCAGGAAAAAGCCAAAAGAAGCATAAAAAAGCCAGATTAATGTTTGAAAATGCACACAGGAACAAAAACCTTAATTTTTGGAGACAAGTCCGGGGGTCTGATGAAACCAAATTGAACTTTTTGGGCATAATGACCATCGTTATATTTGGAGGAAAAAGGGAGAAGCTTGGAAGCCTAAGAACACCATTCTAACTGTGAAACACGGGGGTTGCGGCATCGTGCTTTGGGGTTGTTTTGCTGCAGGAGGGACTGGGGCACTTCTCAAAATAGATGGCATCATGAGAAAAGAAGATTATGTGGCAATACTGAAGCAACATCTCAAGACATCAGCAAAGAAGTTAAAGCTTGGGCTGAAATGGGTCTTCCAAATGGACAATGACCTGAAGCGTACTGCCAAAATGGTAACAAATTGGATAAAGGATAACAAAGTCAATGTTTTGGAATGGCCATCGGAAAGCCCTGATCTCAATCCTATTGAAAATTTATGGGCAAAACTGAAAAGGCCGGTGCGAGCAAGGCGACCGATAAACCCGGATCAGTTACATCAGTTTTGCCAAGAGGAATGTGCCCAAATTCTGACCAACTATTGTGAGAAGCTTGTGGAAGGATATCCCAAATGTCTGATCCAAGTCATTCAGTTTAAGGGCAATGGTACCAAATACTAATGAAATGTATGTAAACTTTTGAGTTTTCAGTAAGTAATAAAAATGCCTTAAAACATTCTCTCTCTCTATTATTCTGGCATTTGGCAAATATTAATAATTATGGTAATCCTAATTTATCTAAAACAGGAAAGGTTTATTCTAATTTCATGTCAGATATTGAGGAAAAACATGCATATCTGTCATTTTATATAGTGTTTGTAAACTTATAGTTTCAACTGTATATGTACAACTATATGTAGCTCTTTCAAATACAAGTCTAGCTACACCTGTACATGGCCAGTCCATTCCTCCATTACTGAGAAATCAGCATTTGAATTGATATGCAAATGAGGCTAAAGGACTATGGCAGATCTGAAGCCTCTGTCACTCAATGCTATTCTGTTGCAGTGATGTTTTCTCCTACTTTACTGTCCGCTCCTTTGCTTGAAGTCACACAAAGTAGAGGCTGTCAGTCAAGCAGGAGGAGGCGGCACTGTGTGGGAAATAGAGTTGGTGTGACCGAGGCTTCTAGAATGGTTCTGCAGTCACATTTGCATCTTGATTTTTCTGTAACAGAGGAAATTACTGGCCATATAAAAAATAAAAGCTTGGGGTTTGAAATCCTGATGATAGATTTAATTTAAAGACAAAAATAAATATGATTTAATTCATAAACTGCGTTTGCCTTTTGAAGTATGTGATGCATATAATGGCAACGAATGCCACAAGACAAAAAGGAAAAGTGACTTGAAAATATGCAAAAATGAATTTAGATCCTAAGGGGTCTTTATCAATGCTTTTCATCTTTTTTTTGTCTAGTTTTGTTTTTTGTTTGCACCGTATTATATACTCATTTACACCTTTGTAAAGTCACTTTTTATGTGTTTTGTTTTTTTTAAGTTTGCCATTGTGGACGGGGTTCAGGCTTTCGGCCGGCGTCACACTGGCGTTTTAAACGCTAGTGTGACGCCGGACTTCTAGAAGTTTCTGCCTGCTTGATCATTTGTGACTTTTCTAAAACTTAGCACATTTCTTGTGCAAATCTATCTTACTTTCACTCTGGAGTGATGTATCTACAGCAGAAAATGTTGGGGGTTGCCATTTTTCCAAAACATACAACTTTTTGTGCTAGAAAATCACCAAAAAAGGCTAAAAAAAAAAAGTAAAGACCATTTTGACATTGCACAAAATTCATGAACCATGTGTGCTATACATCAGTGTATAGTCCTTGTGTCCGTTTTCATCATCAGTGTGCCAGATTAGAAGAAAAAGCCATAAATAGTGAAGAAACTGTAAACCTGTGTTTTCACATTCTGGCCATGTTGCTTTTCTGCTACATTTGTGGTAAAAAATGCAACATTTTGTCTCAGATTTTAAAAATCTCATTAAAAGATTGTGGTTCCACAGGAATCAGTGCAAAAGAAGGCAAAGCAACATGTGACTTCAGCATAACTATAGTTTGTGTGATTCTTTATGCCATAGGTCAGGGTGAGCAGCATGCTCCAGAGGTGATGATGCTGACTGAGAGGGCCATGATGGTCAGTTCCAGGATCGAGACAGGACAGCAGGATCAGGCATGCAGATACACACAGGAACAGTAGATGTGTAGACACTCTGGGACTTGTAGCAGACATGTACTTAATGGCAGTGACGTATACTTGCAGTAGACAAATGATTAGATAGTTGAGAGATATGCAATAAGGGAGTTACAGCAGGCAAATGGTTAACAGCAGGATGCAGTGAAGAACAGGCAAACTAATTACCTACAGTGATGAGATTATACACAGGAATTGTAGAGACAAATAGCAATCATGGAACCTTGCTTCCAAAGATATTAGTGTGAACAGCATCATTTTTAGCTGAATTCGGTCAGTGGTACCTGTTCCAGAAAAGCTCAGAATACAATAGTGTAATGCCCCAAAGTTGCTGTGTATGAGCCTTTAAGGCTAGTTTCACACTAGCGTTTACCTGATCTGCGGCGGGCTGCGGACTTCCTCCGTGAAGCCCCGCCCCCCGCCGCACCTCCGCTGCTAGCTCCGCCTACTTCTGCATGCGGCCTGTGTACCTATATTTAACATTAGGTACACAGGTCGTGCCACCGTATGCGGATGGTGCCGCATGCGTCGTTTTGACGATGCGGAAAAAAAAATGCTACATGGCTGCGTCTACGATGGTCGCCGCATCGTCAAAACGACGCATGCGGCACCATCCGCATACTGCGGCACGACCTGCGTACCTAATGTTAAATATAGGTACACAGGCCGCATGCAGAAGTAGGCGGAGCTAGTGGCGGAGGTGCGGCGGGGGTGGGGCTTCACGGAGGAAGTCCGCAGCCCGCCGCAGATCAGGTAAACGCTAGTGTGAAACTAGCCTAAGATGTAGCAAAGCTGGGAGCTACCTCACTAGGTTAGCACAATGTTCACATTTCCCTTTGCAGATAATGTACGTTAGAATTCAGTACATAGAAGTGGTTTTTATATGTATAAACTGATGGACTTATTATATACTGCTATAGGAGGTTGCTAAGAGTTAACAAAGCATCGCTGCTTTCCATATATGGGCCATAAGGTCACATGGTTAGACCACATGACCGGGTCCTGGGTTTAGCACTAAGAGAGGAGACATTTTGTGTGCAGAGTGTAGGTGCCAAGGAAAAGTGAAGAAACAAGTAGGAAACAGGCAGAACTCCTGTAAAAGAGAAACCACAGCCAGACAGCTGTGTGATAAGGACTGTGCATATAAGCAGAAGTTGGGAATCCAGAATTACTGCACCATTGTTATATCTGTATACCGGAATGTAACTATGATTGCTGCATTGGAATTGAATCCCTGTTAAACCATCGCTTATCTGGATGTACCTGTGCACTCATGCAACACGTAAAGTTTATCAGTAGCCTCTCTGGCCTCCCTGTTTTCTGGACTATTTGGAGTGCACCACTTAACATCACACTACCAGGAATCAGAAGTTATTTAATTGCACCCAGGCATCACAAACTTTGTTTTCTTTTATTTTTGTCCCCTCCATAGCAAAGTGATACCATCCGCCTACCACATGGTAGTACTAATGCATCTCAGCATTACAATAACACCAGGATACACAGCACTGAGTTAGGCAATTAAGCAGTAGTTGTAGACTGTTCGATACAAGGCAGGAGTTTGCTGGTGAGAAATTAGACAGCTGATTGATGTGGATGACGAATTAACCCCTTTACCCCCAAGGGTGGTTTGCTCGTTAATGACCGGGCCAATTTTTACAATTCTGACCACTGTCCCTTTATGAGGTTATAACTCTGGAACTCTTCAAAGGATCCTGATAATTCTTACATTGTTTTCTTGTGACATATTGTACTTCATGATAGTGGTAAAATTTCTTTGATATTACCTGTGTTTATTTGTGAAAAAAACTGAAATTTGGTGAAAATTTTGAAAACTTCGAAATTTTCCAACTTTGAATTCTTGTGCCCTTAAATCACAGAGATATGTCACACAAAATACTTAATAAGTAACATTTCCCACATGTCTACTTTACATCAGCACAATTTTGGAACCAAATTTTTTTTTTGTTAGGGAGTTTTAAGGGTTAAAATTTGACCAGCAATTTCTCATTTTTACAACACCATTTTTTTAGGGACCACATCACATTTGAAGTCACTTTGATAGAAAATATCCAAATGTGACACCATTCCAAAAAGTGCACATCTCAAGGTACTCAAAACCACATTCAAGAAGTTTATTATTATTATTTACTAAAGCTCCAATTTGTTTTATTTTAACAAGGGTAACAGGAGAAATTGGACCACAAAAGTTGTTGTACAATTTGTCCTGAGTATGCCGATACCCCATATGTGGGGGGTAAACAACTGTTTGGGCGCATGGCAGAGCTCGGAAGGGAAGGAGCTCCATTTGACTTTTCAATGCAAATTGACTGGAATTGAGATCGGACACCATGTCGCATTTGGAGAGCCCCTGATGTGCCTAAACATTGAAACCCCCCACAAGTGACACCATTTTGGAAAGTAGACCCCCTAAGGAACTTATCTAGATGTGTGGTGAGCACTTTGACCCACCAAGTGCTTCAGAGAAGTTTATAATGTAGAGCCGTAAAAATAAAAAAATCATATTTTTTTCACAAAAATGATCTTTTCGCCCCCAATTTTTTATTTTCCCAAGGGAAACAGAAGAAATTGGACCCTAAAAGTTGTTGTAAAATTTGTCCTGAGTACGCTGATACCCCATATGTGGGGGTAAACCACTGTTTGGGCGCATGGCAGAGCTCGGAAGGGAAGTAGCGCCGTTTGACTTCTCAATGCAAAATTGACTGGAATTGAGATGGGACGCCATGTTGCGTTTGGAGAGCCCCTGATGTGCCTAAATATTGAAACTCCCCCAAGTGACACCATTTTGGAAAGAAGACCCCCTAAGGAACTTATCTAGATGTGTTGTGAAAACTTTGAACCTCCAAATGTTTCACTACAGTTTATAACGTAGAGCAATGAAAATAAAAATTCTTTTTTTTTTCCACAAAAATTATTTTTTAGCCCCCAGTTTTGTATTTTCCCAAGGCTAACATGAGAAATTAGACCCCAAAAGTTGTTGTCCAATTTGTCCTTAGTACACTGATACCCCATGTATGGGGGGGACCACTGTTTGGGCGCATGGCAGAGCTCGGAAGGGAATGCAGACTTAGATGGATTGGTCTGCAGGCGTCACGTTGCATTTGCAGAGCCCCTGATGTACCTAAACAGTAGAAACCCCCCACTTCTCTGCAAGACCCGGAAGGCCGCCCGCACGGCCATTTTGGATCTGGGCCTGCAGGGAGGAGGAGGTAGGAGACCCTCAGAGCAACGCGATCACAGTGATCGCAGTGTTCCGGGGGTTAATGTGCCGGGAGCGGTCCGTGACCGCTCCTGGCACATAGTGCCAGATGTCAGCTGTAATAATCAGATTACACCGGCGGCTATCGGCCGCGCTCCCCCCGTGAGCGTGGCCGATCGCCTATGATGTACTATCCCGTCACTGGGAATTAAGTCCCAGGTCACCTCGACGTGATAATATGTTTTATTCAGATTTTTGTGAGGTAGAATGAACAAAAAACAGCTATTCATTAATTTCTTTGGGGGGCGCTTATACTGTTCCACTTTTGGTAAAATTGATAAAGCAGTTTTATTCTTCGGGTCAGTACGATTACAGTGATACCTCATTTATATCTTTTTTTATGTTTTGGCGCTTTTATACGATCAAAACTATTTTATATGAAAAATAATTATTTTTGCAATTATTTATTTATTTTATTATTTATTATTAATTATTTAGACTTATTATTCTGAGGACTATAACTTTTTCATTTTTTCGCTGATGATGCTGTGTGGCAGATTGTTTTTTGTGGGACAAGATGACGTTTTCAGTGGTTCCATGGTTATTTATATCCGTCTTTTTGATCGCGTGTTATTCCACTTTTTGTTGAGCGGTATGATAATAAAGCGTCGCTTTTTGCCTCGTTTTTTTTTTTTTTTTACGGTGTTCACTGAAGGGTTTAACTAGTGGGACAGTTTTATAGGTCGGGTCATTACGGACGCGGCGATACTAAATATGTGTACTTTTATTGTTTTTTTTATTTAGATAAAGAAATGTATTTATTGGAACAATATATATATTTTTTTCTTTATTTAGGATTTTTTTTTTTTTACAAATGTAAATATTTTTTTTTTTACTTTTTTACATTGCCGCAGGGGGGGACATCACAGTAAAGTGACAGATCGCTGATCTGACACTTTGCAGTGCACTGTGTCAGATCAGCGATCACACAGGCACTGCAGGAGGCTTGCGGTGCCTGCTCTGAGCAGGCGCTTGGAAGCCACCTCCCTGCAGGACCCGGAAGGCCCCCCGCGGCCATTTTGGATCCGGGCCTGCAGGGAGGAGGAGGTAGGAGACCTCCGAGGGTCTCAGGGAAGCACGCAGGGAGCCCCCTCCCTGCGCGATGCTTCCCTGTGCCGCCGGAACGCTGCTATCATCTTTGATCGCAGTGTGCCGGGGTTTAATGTGCCAGGAGCGGTCACAGACCGCTCCTGGCACATTAACCCCCGGCACATAGTGACGGATGTCAGCTGCGATAGTCAGCTGACACCCGTCCCCGATCGGCCGCGCGGCTGATCGGCGATGATGTACTATCCCGTCGGTGGTCATACGGGCCCATACCACCTTTGCGGGATAGTACGTCTAATGTCAGAAAGGGGTTAAATTTATGTATTACATGTGGTAGCTCTGCTTTCTGTACACAGCACATGGCTGCCTGAATTGGCATTAAAAGGTTTGTATTGATGTGGAAATTATGCCCTATCCATAAATAGGAGAAAGCTTCCAAATCATAGGCTTTGCAATACTTTTGATCCAACGCAAATTGAATTTCCTGGGATAGGTTGGTGAACCTGACACATTCAGATTTCAAAATATTGTGTCATCTCTAGCTAGTATATATTGTCTAACATAGAGTCACTTGTTAACCGCAAATGCATTAAATCTCGCCATTCCTTATGTTATATATCAAGTAGATCCACATACATGTAACGTTTTCTAAAACAGAATCCTTAATTAAATAATTACACATGAATATTAGCTACAAAAGTCACATAATGTACACACTGCAACATACATACGTACATACACTACGCATACACCACACACAGTAGAGTTGACCACTGTCTGGAAATTTCAGGACAGTCCATAAAAATTGGTCACTTTTTTGCTTCATCCATAAAAAAAATGTAAGGTGTCTGTGATTTTTTTCAAGGCTGAAGAAACGTATACAGATTATTTTGAATGTAATTATCATCAGTTTACAGTGAATGCAGCTGATGTCTTAATATCAGAATTATGGGCTATAGACATGTGTCATTTATAATCATAATATGCAAATTGCCTCTTCAGAGAAAAAGAGGACTTAAACTCTATAGCGCCACCTGTTGGAAGTAGCGATCCTACAAGTCATAATAAGCCTCAAGTCATCACCTTGTAAAGCCAGAGCTGCTATGTCACTCTCCACAAGGAGAAACCTTACCGATTATAATCATAATGGATTATTAAGGTTTTACAATGTGTCCGCAAAAAATATTGTATTGTGTGTCCAAGATTTCTTGATAAGCTCATCAGGAAAAATAAAAGGTCAACCCAGACACACACACACACTCGCGCACAAATTCTAACATAAAGTACATTGCTGACCAAACTGCAAGCACAGACTGTTGTGCACTGTTCTGCAATTTTGTACATGATGAACGCTTAATTGACATACACAAAACATGAGTAGATCTATTCTATGCAAACAGAATTCACAATATTTTCATACTTTATTGTGTACTAAATCTTATAAAATGGTAATTTCAGTGTGATTCCACAAGAGGCTGCTAGAACTATTTCCAAGACGATTACCACTTATCATGGACTAACTCATAAGCGTTTTTTAAAAAGTCACAGCTATAAAGTTTAGAACTAACAATATCAAACAATATTTAATTAATATTTTCATGAAGTTGTATCACTTATTGCGCTCTTATAGTAAACTAAGCCATATATATCAGTTAAAACCAGAAGTTTACATACACTGTATAAAAAGACACATATGCATGTTTTTCTCAATATCTGACATAAAATCAGAATAAGCCTTTCCAGTTTTACGTCAGTTAGGATTATCATAATTATTAATATTTGACAAATGCCAGAATAATGTGAGATAATGCTTAAGGCATTTTTATTACTTACTGCAAAGTCAAAAGTTTACATACATACTTTTTGGGCATGATGACCATTGTGGCGTTTGGAGGAAAAAGGGAGAAGCTTGAAAGTCTAAAAACACCATCCCAACTGTGAAACATTGGGGTGGCAGCATCATGTTTTAGGGTTGTTTTGCTGCAGGAGGGACTGGTGCACCTCACAAAATAGATGGCATCATGAGAAAAGAAGATTATGTGGCAATACTGAAGCAACATCTCAAGACATCAGCCAGGAAGTTAAAGCTTGGGTGGAAATGGGTCTTCCAAATGGACAATGACCCACAGCATACTCCCAAACTGGTAACAAAGTGGCTTAAGGATATCAAAGTCAATGTTTTGGAGTGGCCATCACAAAGTCCTGATCTCAATCCTATTGAAAATTTATGGGCAAAGCTGAAAAGGCCGGTGCGAGCAAGGCAATCTACAAATCTGGATCAGTTACACCAGTTTTGTCAGGAGGAATGGGCCCAAATTCCAACTATCTATTGTAAGAAGTTTGTGGAAGGATATCCCAAACGTTTGACCCAAGTCATTCAGTTTAAGGGCAATGGCACCAAATAATAATGATATGTATGTAAACTTTTGACTTTGCGGTAAGTAATAAAATTGCCCTAAAACATTTTCTCTCTCATTATTCTGGAATTTGGCAAATATTAATAATTATGGTAATCCTAATTGACCTAAAATGGGAAAGGTTTATTCTGATTTCATGTCAGATATTGAGAAAAACATGCATATGTGTCTTTTTATATAGTGTATGTAAACTTCTGGTTTCAATTGTATTAGTTGATCTTATTAATGCTCACATAATGCCTCAAAGAAAGCATGGTGGCTCAGTGGTTAGCACTGTAGCTTTACAGCATTGCAGTCTCTGTGTTCTAACCTCATCAAGGACAACTTCTGCAATGGGTTTGTACATTCTCTCCAGGTTTGTGTGGGATTCCTCCCACACTCCAAAGACGTCATGATAGGGAATGTAGATTGTGAGCCTCAAAAATTTGTATGTAATATGAAAAAAAAAAAAAAGAGCATGGACCTCGCCTTCAAAAATCATACACTGATCTAATGCCGCTAGGCAAAAATATATATAACGGAGTATGAGTTTAACATTCTAATCAGACTGTATGAAGCCCACTGCCATGTCTCAGGGAACCTCTCATTGGCTCATAAGTTTTATTATCTTAAAAGAGCGGCGTTGTGTACCAACCTCCACTGCAGCGACAATGCACCGGCAGGGCAAGCAGCATGGAGTCCTCATGACTCCAGACCGCATTGCCCCACAAGCACAAAAGCACAGCTCTGCTTACGTTCAGCTTGGACAATCCATACGCTTCATCCTCCTGTCAGCCCTAGAGATTTCTCATCCAGCACCTCAGCACTCCAGTGATCCAGTACATTTCCTTCATTTGTTTCCCCATTTGGCTTCTTCTGTATGAAATGAATTAAGGTATACTCCATAGTGCCTAGTTCAGGCTGTGGGCCCAGATGTTACAGTAAGGTCCATAGGAAATTTGGCACAACCTCATGCTGTTAGAATAATATGTACTCCACGTGTCTCCAGCCCACTGCACACTGAACCTGAACTTCACATGAACCTCTCACTAACTCAGACTCTATGTCACGGGGTTGCCCCGACTGAGAGGAGCCAGAAGACTGCTCCATCTGATTTCTCCTATTCCTGCACTCACTAGAAGCACTTCACCTTCATATTAAACAGTGCAAGTTTCTTCTAGCAGTGCAGGGGTTAATCTACTCAGTTGAGACCTCCTGAAAGCTTACCTGCCTTATAGCTCTCAGCTGTTCAATGTTTGCTGCTTCCCTCTCCTATATAAACTGGACTCTGGCAACCAATCATTACCGAGTTAGCTGCATGCTGCATAGTTCAGGAGTTGGTGGTGTGTTGTTTGAGAAGGTGTTTGGTGGATTTATCTAAAACTGTTGTTAGGTTCTGGATGCGTGCAAATCCGCTCCTTCTCCAACTTTGGTTTTTCCCATCCTTCAATCCCTGGTGTCTTTGTCTGTTGTTTATGAGTGCATATTTTGTATGATTTATATTTTCCATTATTACTGTACATATTTCCTTGTTAGTCTCATTGGTGTATAGCCATACACTACTACTCCCCTCTTCCCTGGGTGGGGAAGAGAACAGAGTGAGGGCAGATTCAGGAGCTCAGCAAAGTACGTGGCTCTAGTGTCTTCACCATTGGAAGTAATCTGGAAAACAGGGATAGCTAGTGTTCCCTAGCATTAAGGACAGGGAAGGAGCCCCTGGCCCCAGGATACCCTACAACAGAGTCATGACACTATAACTGACTAAACCAGGAAATGATTACCATTCTTGTTTGACCTTTCCCCTCCCATACTGGGCTGGTCCCAAATATTTAACTGTAACCTTTCACCTGCATTCCAGCACACAGCTTGTATTACTTTCATACATTTAGGGTATGTGCACATGTTGCGGATTTGCCTGTGAAATTTCTTGCATAGATTCTGCATCTCTAAATGCAGTTAAAAATAAGCACATTTTTTATGCGGATTTGTATGCGTTTTTGTAAGCTATATAAAGATCTGTTATTTAACAACAAAAAAAGGTTTGTGATGTAATTTCTTTGTCCACACTCTTCTTTTACATGCTCCATTGAATACCATATCATCACATACCATGTTCACATATAATGTACACAAAATAAATATAAGTGAATATCTATAGATAGATATACAGTATCTATGGATAGATAGATATATCTATAAATAGATATATCTATAGAGAGATAAATATATAATACCAAGGCCGATGTTTAGTAATGAACATAATAAAATGGTACAAAAAGAGTTAAATAAATACACACACAAAATCTGCATTAAACGCAATATCTGTTTAATTAAAAAAAGGGAAAAAATTGTGTGGGCTCCCGCGCAATTTTCAAAACCAGAGAGGGAAAGCCGACGACTAGGGGCTGATGTTTGTAGCCTGGGAAGGGGGTAATACCCATGGATCTTCCCAGGCTATTAATATCAGCTCACAGCTGTATAATTAGCCTTTACTGGCTATTAAAATAGGGGAGCCCCCAAAGAAATGACATGGGGTCCCCCTATGATTAATAGACAGAAAAGACTATGCAAACAGCTGCGGGCTGATGTTAATAGCCTAGGAAAGGATCATGGATATTGCCCCCGGCTACAAACACCAGCTCTCAGCCACCCCAGAAATGGCTCATCTGTAAGATGCCCCAATTCCAGCACTTAGCCACTCTCTTCGCACTGCCCTGTAGCGGTGGCATATGGGGTAATAGTTGGGGGGTTGAAGTCAACTTTGTATTGTAAGGTGACATCAAGCTCGGCTTAGTAATGGAGAGGTATCAATAAAACACCTATCCATTACTAATCCTATAGTTGTTAAGGGGTTAAATAAAGACACAGCCAGAACAAAGTATTTTAATGAAATAAAACACAACACATTTTCCCATTTTTATTATACTCCTAATTCCCACGACGTCCTCGATCTCCTGCAAAAAAATACTCCCTATTCCAATATAATCCTTTAATCACGACTGTCCCAAGACGATCTCCCCTATAGAGCAGTCACATCGGGAGATGTGACTGCTCTATAGGCCTCCCGCGATGCACTGATAGGAGATAATGGCTTCTGCAGTGCATCACTGAAGAGGTCACCGGAATTCGTGCTCTCAATTTATGGCATTGCTGCCTGAGAATTTTCTCACACAGTGTTGCCCATGACAGCATGAACTCAGGGGACCTCTCTCCTGGCGGTGGAGGGATACACCGCGGGGAATTATCTCTGGTCAGTGCATGCCGAAGGACCTTGTAGAACAGTGACATCTCCCTATGTCACTGTCCTACACAGGAGATCGTCGTGGGACACTCGATATTAAATGGACTATGGCGGAAAGGTGAGTATAGGTTGGTTTAATATTTCATTTTTGTTACAGGAGAACGAGGGCGTCGGGGACTAGGTGTTTGGTGAGTATGTGTACTGTATGTTGTATGTTTTTTTTTTACTATTTAACACATGCATCGTCTCATCCTTGGCCAATACTGTCCCTGTTATATGTGACAGCATTCATAGCCAGATGGGAGCAATAGTCCCATCAGACGAATCCTGTCTACACACACAGACACACACAGACACACACAGACACACACAGACACCCACACACAGACACATACAGACCCGCACACACACAGGGACACACATACACACACACAAACATGCAGAGACACACACACATACACTGACACAGATACACACAGACCCGCACACACGCATACACGCAGACCCCAGCAGACAGACACGCACATAGTCTCCGCCCACACACTCTTCCTCCCTATCTGCAGCGTTTCTCGCACGTAACTCCGCAGCAAAACCGAAAATCTTTTTACACCTTCGGTTTTGCTGCGGATTTGACTGACTCAATGGAAATCAATGGGTGCAGAAACACTGCAGATCCGCAAAAAGAATTGACATGCTGCGGAAAATAAAAAGCTGCAAATCTTGGGTATTTTGCCGCAGCATGTGCACACCAATTCTGAATTTCACATTGACTAACATTGCTTGTGCACTACACTGCGGATTTGATGCAATTCCGTGCTTCAAAAACCACTGTGGATCCGCATCAAAATCAGCAACATGTGCACATAGTGTAAGTATTGTTAGTATAGTATTAGGCACATTAATAGGCCCACCACTGCCTCTCTTAATCTATCTGTAACTACTCTGGGTCCTAAAGTTCCTATCTATAACTACCTAAATGGTAACTTACATCCTATTCTTTCCCTAAACCTGAGCTGAGTGTACAGAGTTACCTTAAGCATTACCAATACAGTACTCCCACAGCCACAACAGCATCAGTATGTATAATATTCTATGCATTTTACATTTTTACATCATACAATAAAAACACAATACAACCGCATGTTAGTTTTCACACTGCAATTGTTGTCTTTAGGGGCAGATAAATAGTCCCCGTCACACCCTTACAGTTATATACAAATTCCTGTGTGCCAATTTCTACTGTATAATCATCCACAGGACACTGTTGCAGGTAAAACCATACCTCCCAAGTTTTGAAGACGGCAAAGAGGGACAAAGTTTGCGGCGGCAAACGAAAAGACACCGGATTGATAATCTCAGAAATCCTATAAGGACCAATAAACCGAGGCTTAAACTTAGGGGAAGAAACCTTCATAGCAACATGACGGGAAGACAACCAGACCAAATCCCCAACCCGAAGCCGGGAACCAACACACCGACGACGGTTAGCAAAACGCTGAGCCTCCTCCTGAGACAACACCAAATTGTCCACCACATGAGCCCAAATCTGCTGCAACCTGTCAACCACAGAATCCACACCAGGACAATCGGAAGGTTCAACTTGCCCCGAAGAAAAACGAGGATGAAAACCAAAATTACAAAAGAAGGGCGAAACCAAGGTAGCCGAACTAGCCCGATTATTAAGGGCAAACTCGGCCAATGGCAAGAAAGCCACCCAATCATCCTGATCAGCAGACACAAAGCATCTCAAATAAGTTTCCAAAGTCTGATTAGTTCGCTCGGTCTGGCCATTTGTCTGAGGATGAAATGCGGAAGAAAAAGACAAATCAATGCCCAGCCTAGCACAAAAGGCCCGCCAAAACCTAGAAACAAACTGGGAACCTCTATCGGACACAATATTCTCCGGAATACCGTGCAAACGAACCACATGCTGAAAAAACAACGGAACCAAATCAGAAGAGGAAGGCAATTTAGGCAAAGGCACCAAATGAACCATCTTAGAAAACCGGTCACAAACCACCCAGATAACCGAAATCCTCTGGGAAACCGGAAGATCTGAAATAAAATCCATAGAAATATGCGTCCAGGGCCTCTCAGGGACCGCCAAAGGCAAAAGCAACCCACTAGCACGGGAACAACAAGGCTTGGCCCGCGCACAAGTCCCACAGGACTGCACAAAAGAACGCACATCACACGACAAAGAAGGCCACCAAAAGGACCTACCAACCAAATCTCTGGTACCAAAAATTCCAGGATGGCCAGCCAACACAGAACAATGAACCTCAGAAATCACTCTACTAGTCCATCTATCAGGAACAAACAGTTTCCCCACTGGACAGCGGTCAGGTTTGTCAGCCTGAAATTCCTGCAGAACCGGCGCAAATCAGGGGAAATGGCAGAAAGGACCACCCCTTCCTTCAGAATGCCGACCGGCTCCAGGAGAATCAGGCAAAAAACTCCTAGAGAGGGCATCAGCCTTAACATTCTTAGAACCCGGAAGATACGAGACCACGAAATCAAAACGGGAGAAAAACAGGGACCATTGAGCCTGTCTAGGATTCAGCCGTTTGGCAGATTCTAGGTAAATCAGATTTTTATGATCGGTCAAGACCACAATACGGTGCTTGGCTCCCTCAAGCCAATGTCGCCATTCCTCAAACGCCCACTTCATAGCCAACAACTCCTGATTGCCGACATCATAATTGCGTTCAACAGGCGAAAACTTACGGGAAAAGAAGGCACACGGTTTCATCAAGGAACCATCAGAATTCCTCTGAGACAAAACGGCCCCTGCCCCAATCTCAGAAGCGTCAACCTCAACCTGAAACAGAAGAGAAACATCTGGCTGACGCAACACCGGGGCAGAAGTAAATCGGTGTTTAAGCTGCTGGAAGGCAGAGACAGCCACAGGGGACCAATTCGTTACATCAGTGCCTTTCTTCGTCAAATCGGTCAGGGGTTTAACCACACTGGAGAAGTTAGCAATGAAACGGCGATAAAAATTAGCAAAGCCCAAAAATTTCTGAAGGCTCTTCACAGATGTGGGCTGAATCCAATCATGAATGGCCTGAACCTTAACTGGATCCATTTCTATAGATGAGGGAGAAAAAATGAAGCCCAAAAAAAGAAATCTTCTGTACTCCAAAGAGGCACTTAGACCCCTTCACAAACAAGGCATTATCACGAAGGATCTGAAATACCATCCTGACTTGTTTCATATGAGACTCCCAATCATCTGAAAAAATCAAAATATCATCCAAATATACAATCATGAATTTATCAAGATAATTCCGAAATATATCATGCATGAAGGACTGAAACACAGATGGAGCATTAGAGAGTCCGAATGGCATCAAAAGGTATTCAAAATGGCCTTCGTGCATATTAAACGCAGTTTTCCATTCGTCCCCCTGCTTAATACGAACCAGATTATATGCCCCTCGAAGGTCAATCTTAGTAAACCAACTAGCCCCCTTAATCCTAGCAAACAGATCAGAAAGCAAAGGCAAAGGGTATTGGAATTTGACCGTGATCTTATTCAAGAGGCGATAATCAATACAGGGTCTCAAGGAGCCATCTTTTTTGGCAACAAAGAAAAAACCTGCTCCCAATGGTGAAGAAGATGGCCGAATATGCCCCTTCTCCAAGGACTCCTTCACATAGCTCCGCATGGCGGTATGTTCTGGCACAGACAGGTTGAAAAGTTGGCCTTTAGGGAACTTACAGCCTTGAATCAAGTCAATAGCACAATCACAGTCCCTATGCGGTGGAAGGGAACTGGACTTGGGCTCATTGAATACATCCTGGAAATCTGACAAAAACTCAGGAATTTCAGAAGAGGGGGAGGAGGCAATTGACATCACAGGAACGTCACCATGAACCCCCTGACAACCCCAACTAGTCACAGACATAGATTTTCAATCTAATACCGGATTATGCACCTGTAACCATGGGAAACCCAGCACAATAGCATCATGCAAATTATGCAACACCAGAAAACGACAATCTTCCTGATGGGCTGGCGCCATGCACATGGTCAGCTGTGTCCAAAACTGAGGTTTATTTTTAGCCAACGGTGTAGCATCAATGCCCCTCAAAGGAATAGGACTCTGCAAAGGCTGCAAGGGGAAACCACAACGTCTGGCAAATTCTAAGTCCATTAAGTTTAGAGCGGCGCCTGAATCCACAAATGCCATGACAGAAAATTACGATAATGAGCAGATCAGGGTCACAGATAACAGAAATTTAGGTTGTACAGTACTGATGGTAACAGAACCAGCGATTCTCTTGGTACGCTTAGGGCAATCAGAAATAACATGAGCAGAATCGCCGCAGTAAAAACACAACCTATTCTGACGTCTGAATCCTTGTCGTTCAGCTCTAGACACAATCCTATCACACTGCATAGGCTCAGGACTCCGCTCGGAAGACAATGCCATAGTGTGCAAAACTCTGCGCTCGTGCAAGCGCCGATCAATCTGAATGGCCAGAGACATAGAATCACTCAGATCAGCAGGCGTGGGGAACCCCACCATAACATCTTTAACGGATTCAGAAAGACCCTTTCTGAAGATTGCCGCCAAGGCATCCTCATTCCATTTAGTCAGTACAGACCATTTTCTAAACTTCTGGCAATATGATTCTGCTGCTTCTTGACCCTGAGACAGGGCCAACAAGGTCTTCTCAGCATGATCCACTGAATTAGGTTCGTCATACAATAACCCAAGCGCCTGAAAAAAGGTGTCTACATTAAGCAACACCGGATTCCCAGGTTCCAGGGCAAATGCCCAATCCTGGGGGTCACCACGCAGCAGAGATATAATAATTTTAACCTGCTGGATGGGATCACCAGAGGAACGGGGTTTCAGAGAAAAAAACAGTTTACAGTTATTTTTAAAGCTCAGAAATTTGGACCTATCCCCAAAAAACAAATCAGGAGTTGGAATTCTAGGCTCTAATACTGGAGTCTGAACGATATAATCGGAAATACCCTGTACTCTAGCAGCAAGTTGATCCACACGAGAAGCCAATCCCTGAACATCCATACCAGCGCTGAACTCCTGAGCCACCCAGAGGCAAAGAGGGAAGAGAAAAAAAAAACACAACAGACTACAGAAAAAAAAATGGCTCAGCACTTTCCTTCCCTTCTTCTGAGATGCGGTTAACTCATTGTCGGCCAGTTGTACTGTTATGATCTGGTGGCCTAAGAGCAGCATGGGACGTACTCTGGAGAAGGTGGTACCTGTACTGACCGCAGACCCTGAACCTTACACCGCAACTAGAAGTAGCCGTGGAATGTACCTAGTGCTCCCTAGACATCTCAACACAGCCGGAGGACTAATTACCCCTAGAGATAGAAAAGGGAAAACTATCTTGCCTCAGAGAAAATCCCCAAAGAACAGGCAACCCCCCACAAATATTGACTGTGAGAGGAGAGGGAAAAAACATACACAGACTGAAATGAGAATTTAGCAAAGGAGGCCACTTCTAGCTAAATAGAAAGGACAGGACAGAGTACTATGCGGTCAGTATTAAAACACTAGAAAATATCCACCACAGAAAATACAAAAACTCCACAGCTAACTAAAGACATGGAGGGTATATCTGTATCTCCAGAGATACCAGCTTGGCTAAACAAATCCTTATACAGACCAAGCTGGACAAGACAAAACATGGAAAATAACTGAACAATGAGACCACAGCATGTGGACAGCAAAATCAAGGCCAGAACTTATCTTTGTTGAAAAGAACTGCAAAGCAGAAGAGATCAGGCAGGGATGTGAATCCTCCAGGAACAATGGACAACTGGCACTGACTAAAGGGTGAAGCAAGACTAAATAGCCCTGTCCAAATTGCAAAAAGTGAAAACACCTGATAAATGCTGTGATTCAGAGACAGCAGCGCTACCACTTACAACCACCGGAGGGAGCCCAAGAGCAGAATTCACAACATATGCGTGGTGATGTGGTGGGGGCGGGATAATGTGTGGTGATGTGGGGGGGCGGGATTATGTGTGGTGATGTGGTGGGGGTGGGATTATGTGTGGTAATGTGGGTGGGCAGGATTAAGTGTGGTAATATGGTGGGGGCGGGATTATGTGTGGTAATGTGGTGGGGGCGGGATTATGTGTGGTAATGTGGGGGGATTATGTGTGGTAATGTGGTGGGGGGGCGGGATTATGTGTGTTAATGTGGTGGGGGGGCGGGATTATGTGTGTTAATGTGTTGGGGGGGTGGGATTATGTGTGGTGATGTGGTGGAGGGTGGGATTATGTGGTAATGTGGAGGGCGGGATTATGTGTGACAATGTGGTGGGGGGCGGGATTATGTGTGGTAATGTGGGGGCGGGATTATGTGTGGTGGGGGGTGGGATTATGTGTGTTAATGTGGTGGGGGGCGGGAATATGTGTGGTAATGTGGTGGGGGTGGGATTATGTGTGGTAATGTGGGGGGGGCGGGATTATGTGTGGTAATGTGGTGGGGGCGGGATTATGTGTGGTAAAGTGGAGGGGGCGGGATTATGTGTGGTAATGTGGTAGGGGCGGGATTATGTGTAATAATGTTGTGGGGAGGCGGGATTATGTGTGGTAATGTGGGGGCGGGATTATGTGTGGTAATGTGGTGGGGGGCAGGATTGTGTGTGGTAATGTGATAGGGCGGGATTGTGTGTGGTAATGTGGTGGGGGGCGGGACTGTGTGTGGTAATGTGGTGGGGGGGCGGGATTGTGTGTGGTAATGTGGTGAGGGGGCGGGATTGTGTGTGGTAATGTGGTGGGGGGGTGGTATTGGGTGTGATAATGTGGTGGGGGGGCGGGATTGTATGTGGTAATGTGGTGGGGGGTGGTATTGGGTGTGGTAATGTGGAGGGGGGGCGGGATTGTGTGTGGTAATGGGGTGGGAGACGGGATTTATGTGTGGTGATGTGTGGGGGTGGAGCTACTGTGCAGGGGGCGGGATTAGAGAGTAATCACGATGCCTCTTATATACATAGATTCAGGGACCCGGCTGAAATAAGCCCCTAGAATACCGGCACCTCCGGTGAGGAGATTGTATGAACGTATTCAGGGACCCGGCTGAAATAAGCCCCTAGAATACCGGCACCTCCGGTGAAGAGATTGCGTGTGTGCATAACCACTGACTGCTATCAGTTCGGCAGCAAGCTTGTGCTCCTGTGAAGCTAACAGAGTGCAGTGCTTTCCTCTCACGGCTACTCTGTGAAGTAACAGAGCTAGTCTATACCGCCAAACAGTGCCACCATACACTAGCAGCAGGTTCCTCCTGCATGGTGGACCCCAGGCTGCGAACGCACCATTTATAATAAACATCTATATTTACTGGGTGCGTTCCGCTAGCCGTCACAGAGTTGAAAGCCTTCCTACCAGCGCTTTGGTGTAGTCCCTTGCTGCCTGTGGCTTCTATCAAGGTCCTCACAGTTTTCTCTGTCCTCCATAAAGGTGGAGCACTAACCCGTATGATAGGTGGCTCAAGCCTTTTTACAGGGTCTCTATCATGACCCGGGCTCTATGCACTGTTATGACCCCAATGGCAGAGGGTCTCAGAAATAAATTCTAAGTCTGCAAACACAAAAAACCAGCTCATAGGGCAGTGGTAACTGGGCTGACCGTATATCTAATCCTAGCACCACAAATAGCAGCAGCCGGGGAACGTGCCTACGTTGGTTCTAGACGTCTCGCGCCAGCCGGAGAACTAACTAACCCTAGAAGGGAAAAGATAGACCTTTCTTGCCTCCAGAGAAAAGACCCCAAAAGTTGGATACAAACCCCCAACAAATAATAACGGTGAGGTAAGAAGAAAAGACAAACGTAAGAATGAACTAGGTATTTAGCAAAGAGAGGCCCACTGACTAATAGCAGAATATAGTAAGATGACTTATACGGTCAGCAAAAACCCTATCAAAATTTCCACGCTGGATATTCAAGAACCCCTGAACCGTCTAACGGCCCGGGGGGAGAATACCAGCCCCCTAGAGCTTCCAGCAAAATCAGGAATCACATTTAGTACAAGCTGGACAAAAAATAATAGCAATACAAATAACCAAAAAACAAGGAAGCAGGACTTAGCTTAATTATGCACGAACCAGGACCAGCAGACAGGAGCAAACAGAAAGAACTGATTACAACGATGCCAGGCACCAGACTGAGAATTCAGGAAGTTGATATAGCAACACCCCTGGACTAACGACCCAGGTGGGTGCCAAACTGAGGAAAGACAATCCCAGAGTCATATCACTAGTGACCACAAGAGGAAGCCAAAAAAGTCTAATTCACAACAGTACCCCCCCTTTAAGGAGGGGTCACCGAACCCTCACCAAGACCACCAGGGCGATCAGGATGAGCAGCGTGAAAGGCACGAACTAAATCGGCCGCATGCACATCAGAGGCAACCACCCAGGAATTATCCTCCTGACCATAGCCCTTCCACTTGACCAGATACTGAAGCCTCCGCCTGGAGAGACGAGAATCCAAGATCTTCTCCACCACGTACTCCAACTCGCCCTCAACCAACACCGGAGCAGGAGGCTCAACAGAAGGGACCACAGGTACAACGTACCGCCGCAACAAAGACCTATGGAACACGTTGTGAATGGCAAACGACACCGGAAGATCCAAGCGAAAGGACACAGGATTAAGGATTTCCAATATCTTGTAAGGACCGATGAAGCGAGGCTTAAATTTAGGAGAGGAGACCTTCATAGGAACAAATCGAGAAGACAGCCATACCAAATCCCCAACACGAAGTCGGGGACCCACACCGCAGCGGCGGTTGGCAAAACGCTGAGCCTTCTCCTGTGACAACTATAAGTTGTCCACCACATGATTCCAAATCTGCTGCAACCTATCCACCACAGAATCCACCCCAGGACAGTCAGAAGGCTCCACATGTCCAGAGGAAAAACGAGGATGGAAACCAGAGTTGCAGAAAAATGGCGAAACCAAAGTAGCGGAACTAGCCCGATTATTAAGGGCAAACTCAGCCAACGGCAAGAAGGTCACCCAATCATCCTGATCTGCAGAAACAAAACACCTCAAATAAGCCTCCAGAGTCTGATTAGTTCGCTCCGTTTGTCCATTAGTCTGAGGATGAAAGGCAGACGAAAACGACAAGTCAATGCCCATCTTAGCACAAAAGGATCGCCAGAACCTGGAAACAAACTGGGATCCTCTGTCAGACACGATATTCTCAGGAATGCCGTGTAAACGAACCACATTCTGAAAGAACAGAGGAACCAGATCGGAAGAGGAAGGCAGCTTAGGCAAAGATACCAAATGGACCATCTTGGAAAAGCGATCACATACCACCCAGATGACAGACATGCCCTGAGACACCGGAAGATCTGAAATGAAATCCATGGAAATGTGTGTCCAAGGCCTCTTCGGGACAGGCAAGGGCAAGAGCAACCCGCTGGCACGAGAACAGCAAGGCTTAGCTCGAGCACAAGTCCCACAGGACTGCACAAATGACCGCACATCCCGTGACAAGGAAGGCCACCAAAAGGACCTAGCCACCAAATCTCTGGTGCCAAAAATTCCCGGATGCCCTGCCAACACTGAGGAATGAACCTCGGAAATGACTCTGCTGGTCCACTTATCAGGAACAAACAGTCTGTCAGGTGGACAAGAGTCAGGTCTACCAGCCTGAAATCTCTGCAACACACGTCGCAAATCCGGAGAAATGGCTGACAAGATTACTCCCTCTTTAAGAATACCAACTGGTTCAGCGACTCCAGGAGAGTCAGGCACAAAGCTCCTTGAAAGAGCATCAGCCTTCACATTCTTTGAACCTGGTAAATACGAGACCACAAAGTCAAAACGGGAGAAAAACAATGACCAACGGGCCTGTCTAGGATTCAGGTGTTTAGCAGACTCGAGATACATTAGATTTTTGTGATCAGTCAAGACCACCACACGATGCTTAGCACCCTCGAGCCAATGACGCCACTCCTCAAATGCCCACTTCATGGCCAGCAACTCCCGATTGCCAACATCATAATTCCGCTCAGCAGGCGAAAACTTCCTAGAGAAAAAAGCACATGGTCTCATTACAGAGCAACCAGGGCCTCTCTGCGACAACACGGCCCCTGCCCCAATCTCAGAAGCATCCACTTCAACCTGAAAGGGAAGTGAGACATCAGGCTGGCACAAAACAGGCGCTGAAGTAAACCGGCGCTTCAACTCTTGGAAAGCTTCCACGGCTGCAGGAGCCCAGTTAGCAACATCAGAACCTTTCTTGGTCATATCCGTCAAAGGTTTAACAACGCTAGAAAAATTAGCGATAAAGCGACGGTAGAAGTTAGCAAAACCCAAGAACTTCTGAAGACTCTTAACTGACGTGGGCTGAGTCCAATCATGAATAGCTCGGACCTTGACTGGGTCCATCTCCACCGCAGAGGGGGAAAAAATAAAACCCAAAAAGGGAACCTTCTGTACTCCAAAGAGACACTTTGAGCCCTTAACAAACAAAGCATTCTCACGCAAAACCTGAAACACCATCCTGACCTGCTCTACATGCGAGTCCCAATCATCAGAAAAAAACAGAATATCATCCAGATAAACAATCATAAATTTATCCAGATACTTCCGGAAAATATCATTCATAAAGGACTGAAACACTGAAGGAGCATTAGAGAGCCCAAAAGTCATCACCAAGTACTCAAAATGACCTTCGTGCATATTAAATGCAGTTTTCCATTCATCTCCTTGCTTAATGCGCACAAGGTTGTACGCACCACGAAGATCTATTTTGGTGAACCACTTGGCACCTTTAATCCGGGCAAACAAGTCCGACAACAGAGGCAAAGGATACTGAAATTTAACAGTGATTTTATTCAGAAGCCGATAGTCAATACAAGGTCTCAAAGATCCGTCTTTCTTGGCCACAAAAAAGAATCCAGCACCAAGAGGGGAAGAGGATGGACGGATATGCCCCTTCTCCAGAGATTCCTTGATATACGAACGCATTGCGGTATGCTCAGGTACAGACAGATTAAATAGTCTTCCCTTAGGAAATTTACTGCCTGGAATCAAATCTATAGCGCAATCACAGTCCCTATGAGGAGGCAGAGCACTGGACCTGGACTCGCTGAATACATCCTGAAAATCAGACAAATACTCAGGAACTTCCGAAGGAGTAGAGGAAGCAATAGACACCGGCGGGGAATCACCATGAATTCCCTGACAGCCCCAACTTGACACAGACATTGCCTTCCAATCCAAGACTGGATTATGGGTCTGTAACCATGGCAGCCCCAAAACGACCAAATCATGCATTTTATGCAGAACAAGAAAACGAATCACCTCCCGATGTTCAGGAGTCATGCACATGGTTACCTGTGTCCAAAACTGCGGTTTATTTTCCGCCAATGGCGTAGCATCAATACCTCTAAGAGGGATAGGATTTACCAACGGCTCAAGAACAAAACCACAGCGCTTGGCAAATGACAGATCCATAAGACTCAGGGCAGCACCTGAATCCACAAACGCCATAACAGGGTAGGAGGACAATGAGCAAATTAAAGTCACAGACAAAATAAATTTAGGTTGCAAATTACCAATGGCGACAGGACTAACAACCCTTGTTAGGCGTTTAGAGCATGCTGATATAACATGTGTAGAATCACCACAGTAAAAACACAACCCATTCTGACGTCTATGATTTTTCCGTTCATTTCTAGTCTGAATTCTACCACATTGCATTAAATCAGGTGTTTGTTCAGACAACACCACCAGAGGATTAGCGGCTTTGCGCTCCCGCAAACGCCGGTCAATTTGAATAGCCAGCGCCATGGAATCATTCAGACTTGTAGGAATGGAGAAACCCACCATCACATTCTTAATGGCTTCAGAAAGGCCATTTCTGAAATTTGCGGCCAGAGCACACTCATTCCACTGAGTAAGCACGGACCATTTCCGAAATTTTTGGCAATACACTTCAGCTTCATCCTGGCCCTGAGAAATAGCCAGCAAGGCTTTTTCTGCCTGAATTTCAAGATTGGGTTCCTCGTAAAGCAATCCGAGCGCCAGAAAAAACGCATCAATATTTGCCAATGCCGGATCTCCTGGCGCTAGCGAGAAGGCCCAATCCTGAGGGTCGCCCCGTAAGAAAGAGATAACAATTTTTACTTGCTGAGCTGAGTCTCCAGATGAACGGGGTCTCAGAGATAGAAACAATTTACAATTATTCCTGAAATTCCTAAACTTAAATCGGTCTCCAGAGAACAGTTCAGTAATAGGTATTTTAGGTTCAGACATAGGACTACTGGTAACAAAATCTTGTATGCCCTGCACACGAGCAGCAAGCTGGTCCACACTTGTAATCAAGGTCTGGACATTCATGTCTGCAGCAAGCACAAGCCACTCAGAGGTAAAGGGGAGGAAAAAAGAGAGGAAAGAAAAAAAAAAAAAAAACCTCAGACTTTCCTTTCTTATAATCCCACTTCTGCAATGCATTAAACATTCAACTTTGGCCTGGCATACTGTTATGACCCCAATGGCAGAGGGTCTCAGAAATAAATTCTAAGTCTGCAAACACAAAAAACCAGCTCATAGGGCAGTGGTAACTGGGCTGACCGTATATCTAATCCTAGCACCACAAATAGCAGCAGCCGGGGAACGTGCCTACGTTGGTTCTAGACGTCTCGCGCCAGCCGGAGAACTAACTAACTCTAGAAGGGAAAAGATAGACCTTTCTTGCCTCCAGAGAAAAGACCCCAAAAGTTGGATACAAGCCCCCAACAAATAATAACGGTGAGGTAAGAAGAAAAGACAAACGTAAGAATGAACTAGGTATTTAGCAAAGAGAGGCCCACTGACTAATAGCAGAATATAGTAAGATGACTTATACGGTCAGCAAAAACCCTATCAAAATTTCCACGCTGGATATTCAAGAACCCCCGAACCGTCTAACGGCCCGGGGGGAGAATACCAGCCCCCTAGAGCTTCCAGCAAAATCAGGAATCACATTTAGTACAAGCTGGACAAAAAATAATAGCAATACAAATAACCAAAAAACAAGGAAGCAGGACTTAGCTTAATTATGCACGAACCAGGACCAGCAGACAGGAGCAAACAGAAAGAACTGATTACAACGATGCCAGGCACCAGACTGAGAATTCAGGAAGTTCATATAGCAACACCCCTGGACTAACGACCCAGGTGGGTGCCAAACTGAGGAAAGACAATCCCAGAGTCATATCACTAGTGACCACAAGAGGGAGCCAAAAAAGTCTAATTCACAACAATGCACCACTGTGTCTTCTGGGTATTAGGTGGACAGGTGACGTGTAGTCCAGCTGTCCTGCCGGTTTCTGCTCTAAGTCTTGGAGTCCCTCACAACCTCAGTCTTCTGGCTACCGGTGTCTGCGCTCTGTCAGGGAGGTAGCCCAGTCGCAGCTGTCCTCCCTAGTTGTCACTCTCTTGTGCTTCGCTCTCCTGCACACTCACTGCATGCTTTTCTTCCTTCTGTATTCTTTCAATTCTGGAGCTGCAGCACCTCTGGCTACACGGCCCCTCACGTGTCTTTCTGCCTCAGACTGTTCCAGTCTGCTGTCTGGTACTAACTCTCTGACTTTCCCTCCAGACCAGAATATATATATATAGAAGAGCTATCCATACGCTGGATCAGAGCTACCCCTTCTGGCCTGTGAACATGTTGTATGGAGTGTGAACATGTTGAATGTTTGTGGGTACCTGATAAAAGAGATCTTCCTTCGCTTCCAAGCGTGACATCATTCTCCCCGTGAGGAAAGCAATGCCACTGTGACAACCAGGAGCCTGGGGTGTCACACATACCCGACTCATACTCGAGTCAATAAGCTTACCCAGTTTTACGTGGCAAAAGTAGGTGCCTCGGCTTATACTCAGGTTGGCTTATACTCGAGTATATACGGTAACTCACCTCTAATGTGGCAACTGGAGCTGCTTCTCTTTGGTGCAACTTTGATGTTAGGTGAAATAGAGCATGTTGCTTCTCACAACTGCTTTTCTAGGTTTGAGCAGCTCTGGAGCATAGATTTGTGATAATAAATTTTGTAAAACATATACAGTGGCATGTAAAAGTTTGGGCACCCCGGGTCAAAATCACTTTTATTGTGAACAGTAAAGCAAGTTGAAGATGAAATGATCTCTGAAAGGTCTAAAGTTAAAGATGACACATTTCATTTGTACTTTAGGCACAAAAAAATCTATGTATATTTCCATGTTATATATTCGAAAAATGACAAAAGGAAAATGGGCCAATGCAAAAGTTTGGGCACCCTGTATGGTTAGTACCTAGTAGCATTAATGTAATTCCCCCCTCTCTAATGATGAGGGATAGTTTGGATGCCAAAAAATGTTAGGCCTTTTTGGGATTGGCTGTGGGTATCTTTAAAGTGCCTCTATAGGGGATGGCCCTTAAACCCTTTTTTTAATATTGTTAAGATGTTATTTTCTTCTTTGTGATAGCTTCCTTTTTGTACACATGTATTTTTTTTCACGGGCACGTAAGAGATGCTGGGACTGCTGTATATAAATCGCAGGAGACGCTAGGGGCATATACATTACAGGAGAGACTGGGACAACAGTGTATGCATCATATGAGACACTGGGACTGCAATATATGCAGGAGACGCTGGGAGCATATACATCAGATGAGATTCTGGGTTTACAGTATATACATCACAGAGGAGAGCGGGAGGCATAGACACCACTGGGAAAGGTTGGGGGGCATAGACATCACTGGGAAGGGCTGGTGGTCATATACTTCACTGGCGATGCTGGGGGCATGAGGTGAGGCATATACATCATTGGGGTCTGGGGGCATTACTGGGGACGATGGGGCTGCTGCTGCTCTCTTCATCTGTGGGATGGGAGCGCATTGCACACTAGCTCCACCCACGAAGTATGCCCTCACGCTGGCCTGCTGAATCTGCTCTGGAGCCACAGAAAAGTTCCCCACCTCTGTTGAAGTTTATTGCAAATATGTCACGCCATTAATTAAGGGAAGGAGTCTATAATCCTCCTCTTGTGTCTCCGTCATCTGGACCTTGCAGCCCCAAGCTGGATCTCTGACCCCAAACCTGCTACATCAAGGAGTGAGTAGCTATAGGCTGGGACTTGTGGTTCCACTGTTGAGGAGTTAATATGAGAACTGTTGCTGAGGGGATTTTATTCCTATTGTATTACGTGCACCAACAGCTTCAGCAAGCGTGCCAACATAATTTTTTTTATCTCCCTTGCTTCAAGAATCAAAGCATTTTATTTTTATTTTTTACATTGATATAGTTGTATTGGGTTTTGTTTTTGTGGAACAAGTTTTAGTTTTGAATGACACAATTCAGTTAACCATGTATTGTACTGAAAAATGAGAGAAACATTCTAAGTATGGTAAAATGCTGTTAAATATATGCAGTTGTCCATCGTTTTTGTGATTTGTGTTTATGACATTGATTACTTGGTAAAAATAAAATAAGAACAAAAACTGTCCACTTTCGAACGTGGAACTGGTCCTTTTTATGCTTTATTGTAATAATGAACACTGCCAATGCATCAGATCTGGTTTCCTAATTTCAGGCAACTTCTTTCAGTGTGAAACTACCCACAAATCTTTTTCAATCGTTAAGGTTTATTTCAAACTGAGGTCCTGCAGCTGTAATGTCAGGGATACTGAGGTCCATGATTCTTTATGTGGTCCTTTAGTTTCTAAGAACAGATGATTTTGCTATTGCATTTTATCCCTATTCAGATGTTGACTTAATTAACTAAGAGTTATTGGTATTTACATTACACTTATGACCAGGAGTTAAATTCAATTCTGGGCGAAATCTTGACTTATCCTATCAGTTTTCTTGTAAGATACTACTTCCAAGGCCATAGTCACCAGTTACATAGGAAATAATGAAATACCAATATGAAACACTCCTTAGATTTACACTGTAATAATGTACATCTATCACTTGCCACAGGACAATATCTCTTTAAACCTTTTATCTTCAGCATTAAAATTAAAGGATTTACAAAGTGCAAAAGAAAAAATCAATTAGCAATCTGAGGCTAGAGCTGACACAGCCTGTAACACCCATCTCCTTAGTGGCTCACTCTTCATTTGACATGAAAGTGATATCCTAATCTTGGCCATGAAAATGACCCTGGGGAACTGCATAGAAATAAGATATTGATCCAGAGAGGTTTTGTCACTGCCATGCCTGAGGGGAGAAATATTGTTTAAAAAGACAATCAAGAGTTTATTACTCACAGTGCACATAGAATATACACAAAATTTACCCACATAGAAGTTATCTACATACGGTAGATCTACTTCCTTCCCAAGGTGATGCTTCTGCTTTATACTTCAAACCTACTGCAACTCAGTTTTACTTGAATGGGGCTGGGATTCAGTTGTCTACACAGCAATCAGTTCAAATGTGGTAATGAACTAGGATATGTAAAACCCAGATATACAATACTGTGCAAAAGTTTTAGGCCAGTGTGGAAAAAAATATTGCAAAGTAAGCATGCTTTAAAAAATAGAAGCATTAATAGTTTATTTCACTTCAAATGCAAAGTGAACAAACAAAAGAGACATTTAAAATCAAATCAATATTTGGGGTAACCAACCTTTGCGCAAAGTCAGTGATTTTGTAGGACTATAATCAGGTGTTTGAGTGACCAATTATACAAAAGACGTGACGATAATGATCATTATCATATGTTGGTTGAAATGCAGTCATTAACTGAACTAGAAATAGCTGTGTAGGAGGAGGCTTAAAATTGGGTGAGGAACAGCAAAAGATGAGGTTGGTGAGGACAGTGTCATGTCACAGGTCATGCGCCATTGCAAAATTAAGCACAGTAATACAACACCAAGTAGTCATCCTGTATTAGCAAGATTTCAAAGGGTATCCAAGATGTGCGGTTCAAGCTCTTTTGAAGGACTTCCAAGAAATTGGCAATACCATAATCTCTCTGGTCAGCCAACGATTATTGCAGCAGATTAAAGACACATCATACTTACCTCAATTCAAAATCAGAAGATCCCCAGCAGTGCAATTGGCTCAGAACTGGCAGCAGTCGAAGGGACCAAATTACGAAGGACCAAGGAGTCTGGTCAGAAGTGGTCTAGAAGGGCTGGAGAGAGAGGTATGAAAATGTGTGTCTACAGGAAACAGTGAAAAATATTAGAGGTTCCTTGCAAATTTGTTGCTATTTCTTGCTGAGGTCTACAAACCTTCAGTCACAGACACGGAATGAGACATCTGCAATACCATGCCCCTGGAGTGGGGATATGTGAATACCCAGTCCCACCCATCTCTTTGACTGCTCATAAATCCGGCCCTGATATGCCCTATTAACTCTCTCAGCACTATACATACTGGAGCCTGCTTTCCTGGACTTACATCACCGAAGTTACCAAACTCAATTATACATATCTCCACTCAAGGACCTGTTCGATGGCCATCTTACATACCCCCTCCTCTGCCAAAAACCAGGAAGGCTTGGCACCTTCCGCTATCAAACAGTGGACCCTCGACAGAGTGTGAGCATTGTCATGTAGTTTCTTGGGCCTATGCTCTACATTGAAGCTAAAATCCTGAAGCGCTAGGAACCACCTGGTCACTCGGGCATAGTTCCCCTTTTTCTCCCGCATCCACGTCAGAGGGGCATGGTCTGCAACTAGCCTGAACTTCCTTCCCAAGATGTAGTACCTTAGAGTGTCCAACGTTCACTTGATGGCCAAACATTCCTTTTCCACTATGGAGTAGTTCTTCTTGCAGGATGACACCCTTTGACTTGGATGCATTATTGGGTGTTCTTCCACTTGTCCTTCATCTCTTATGATAAGACATTGCCCAGCCTGACATCTGATATGTTTGTCTGGACCACAAAGTCCTTAGAGAAGTCTGGTGTCACCACACTGGCTGTTTACACAGAGCTAGCTGCAGTTCCTGGAAGGCCGTCTCAGATTCTGGTAACCATTTAGCCATAGCCAACTTTGTTCCTTTAAGGAGATCCATCAGAGAGGCTGATATCATGATGGAGTTAAGGATAATTCTCAGGAATGCTGTCACCTGCTTCTTTGATAGAGATTTTGGCCAACTCGGGATTGGACATTATTTCTTTGGGGCTTTATTTTGCCCCTGCCTACAACAAAGCCCAAGTATTTAGCTTCCACCATGCCCATGGCACATTTCTTTGCATTTATGGAAAACCCACCTTCTGTAGAGCATCAATTATTAGATTACAATGTCATCCAGGTAGGCCACTGTGTACTTCCTGTGGCAAGCTAGGATTCGGTCCATGGGTCTCCGGAAGGTGGCCGGAGCTCCTTGCATCCTTGAAACCAAGCTGCATCCTCGTATACTGAAAACAATTGTCTGGCAATGAAAAAGCCATCTTCTCCTTGGCATCTGGGGACATGGGAATTTGCCAATACCCTTTCATGCAGCTCTTGGCACTGCTCCTTATGGGCAAGTGACAGCAACTCTGCCACCTTGACCTTTCACGTCGGCATCAGACTTAGCCACCAAAATTGGACTCCCTATCTTGCCATGGCTTAATCAGGTTGATGTGGTGTACCTGTTAGGGCTTTTGTCTCCTAGGTTGGTGAACTTTATAGCTGACATCGTCAACCTTTTAAACTACTTCATAGGGTCCCTGCCACTTGTCAAGAAACTTGCTCTCCACCGTAGGTACGAGCACCAGTATCCTGATCCCTAGGGTTAAAGTGTCTCACCCTCGCCGATCTATTGTTCTCTCTCCACTGTGCCTCTTGCGCTTTGAGAAGGTGTTCTTTCACAATGGGAATCACCTTGGCAATTCTCTTGCATCTGGGCCACATGTTCTATTACACTCCTGTAGGATGCAGACTCCTCCTCCCAGGTTTCCTTCGCTACATCCAGGAGTCCACGGGAGTGTCAGCCTCACAACAATTCAAAAGGGGAGACACCAGTAGAGGCCTGTGGGACTTTCCTGATGGAGAACAAAAGGTACAGCAGTTGACAATCCCAGTCTTGGGTGGCCTTCTCTATGACCATCTTCATCATGGCCTTCAAGGTCTTAATTGAACCTCTCCACTAAACAGTTTGTCTGTGAATGTTAGACTGAGGTCCTGAGTTGTGTCATTTGCAGGGTTTTGCACAACTCTCATAAACTTTGGCATAAATGGAGTTCCTTGATCCCTTAGGAACTCCTTAGGCAACCCCGTTCTGGAAAAGATATGGACCAACTGCCAAGCTATGTACTTGACAGAGAAGTTTCATAACGGTACAGCTACCAAATACCATGTAGCATTGTCCAGGACCACCAGGATTTACTGATGCCCTCTTGCAGACTTGACCAGGGCTCCCACTAGATACATGGCTATGCAATCAAACAGGACCACAATGATGGACAACAGCACTAAGGGGCTATGGCAGTGAGCCACTGGGGAGGTTAGCTTGCTGGTGGGACAGAATCTACAATAATTCAGGATTTCTTGGTGATAACCAGGCAAGTAGAACCTCTGGAGGATCTGTTCCTGGATTTTCTCTACCCCTAGATTACCGCAGAACACAAACGTACTGTATGTTCCATGTTTAACACTCTGTGTCTATATGGCTCTGGAATCAGTAACTGCTCGATTACCTCACCTTTGCTTGGTGACTAGATATAGTACCTCCCCATTTACGACAAATATGGATATTGGTTGTCAGCCCCCATCTCTTGAGCAACACATTTAAGTACAGTTACATTATCAAATGCCCCTGAGCTGGATGGTTCCAAAATTTCACCCAGACATCTCCAGCTCAGGTATGTTGGCCTCTGTGGATGTTACCTCACCTTCATTGCCAGCAAGCACACAAAAAGGAAAACCTTTGCTGCGGCCTGCAACAAGGTTTCTTTAGGAGTGACCTGGCTGTTGTCCAAGCAACCAGGTGACCACGCTTTCCCACACAAGTCCCATAACAAGTAAAGTCCCACCCTATAATAACTAGGTGTAATAGGTCCTTGACTCTGCCAACCTTGTGGGACTCGGTGCCATAGTTTGTGTCTACAACTACTTGGGCCACAGGGTAGTCTTTAGCATATCCATTCTTTTGCTTTCCCTATGACTCACAATCCAGAAACGTCAAAGATTCAAGAGTCTGTCTGGATCCCAGAAACTCACTCAGCTTTTATGCACACACACTGATTACAAGCAAACAGGTCACAGGTGAAGATGTTACCTTTAGTAGCCATTCAAACCCATTTGTTTCAACTTCTGTGCATGATATCAGGCCAAAATCACCAGGTTATGTGAACTTTTGATCAGGGTCATTTGGATGTTGTGGGATGTCATTATGATTTAAAAAGAGAAAACACAGTAGTTTGACAATAAATAGCCTGACCCAACCACTAACCATGGGGGGAGAAAAAGTTTTGGTGTTAACTTCGAAGCCCAACTGTATATATATATATATATATATATATATATATATATATATATATATATATATGTATACTGCTCAAAAAAATAAAGGGAACACTTAAACAACAGAATATAACTCCAAGTAAATCAAACTTTTGTGGAATCAAACTGTCCACGTAGGAAGCAACACTGTTTGGCAATCAATTTCACATGCTGTTGTGCAAATGGAATAGAGAGCAGATGGAAATTATTGGCAATTATCAAGACACACTCAATAGAGGAGTGGTTCTGCAGGTGGGGCCCACAGACCACATCTTAGTAGCAATGCTTTCTGGCTGATGTTTTGGTCACTTTTGAATGGTGGTTGTGCTTTCACACTCGTGGTAGCATGAGACGGACTCTACAACCTGCACAAGTGGCTCAGGTAGTGCAACTCATCCAGGATGGCACATCAAGGCGAGCTGTGGCAAGAAGGTGTTAGGGCTGGCGGAACGCACCGAGTTAATTGAGAGATTTTATTTGGTACGTTCACAGCCCAGGGTCCACCGTGCAGGAGAGGACCTGCTGCTGGCAAATGGCGGCCCTTTATGGCGGTAGAAGCGAACTCTGTTACTTCACAGAGACGCTGTGCTAGATCTCACTCTGACCCTCGGTGGCTTTTGAGCCCGCACCTGAGGACGCCCCGAGTCAGCAGCTGAGACCTTGGCAACTAAGAAACACGGAACCCTTTTGACTTCACAGGAGTATCCAGCAACTGCCGAGCTGATGGCAGTGTGTTACAACACAAACATACAATCTCCTCACCGGAGGAGCCGGTATTCTAGGGGCTTTTTTCAGCTGGAGCCCTAAATCCACGCACACAATCTCCTCGCCACAGGTGCCGGCATTCTAGGGGCTTATTTTAACCGAGTCCCTGAACACACATAAATGTGACCACACTGGCGCATGCACATAACTGATTCAATACTAGCGCATGGCTGTGCGGTCATGAGAGCCTTAAATAGCTGCAGCAAGTACAGGACCTTCCTAGAAGGTCCAATGAGAGGCTGCTACAGAGCCTGAGCACCTTCAGGACTTTCCTGGAGGACCGATGGATTTAGCTGCAGTATCTGAACATGTGACCCCCGATCTCCACTGAGAGATCTTACTCTGGGCATGCTCAGAACGAGAAAAGCAGGACTTAGTCCCAGAAGCATCTGCTCGCCACTGCCCAACACTGGCTTCAATGGCAGAAGCTGGAAAAGCAGCAGTAACCCTTTGTACAGAGTCAGACTGAGCGAGACGCTGGGACTGACGTCTCCGCTGAGCAGGCTCCACTGTGGCAGGAGAAGAATGGGAGACCGCAGCGGAGATGGCCCGAGTGTCATGATTCCCCAATGGCATGGGAACATCAGAAACACAAAAATAACAGACTAGCTCTCGGGTGATGGAAACTCAAGCTGACCGTGACCTAAATCTACCACACAACTAACAGTAGCCAGGAAGCATTCCTACGGCTGCCTAGATGCCATGCGCCAGCCGGAGAACTAACTACGCCTGGAAGAGGAAGGAACAGACCTGGCTTACCTCTAGAGAAATTCCCCAAAGATGATAGTAGCCCCCACGTATATTAACGGTGAGTTCAGAGGAAAAGACATACACAGTATGAAGGTAGATTTAGCAAAGCGAGGTCCACTTACTAGATAGAGGAAGGATACAAAAGAGGACTTCACGGTCAGCTGAAAAACCCTTTCAAAAAACCCATCCTGAAATTACTTTAAGACTCCTGTGTCAACTCATGACACAGGAGTGGCAATTTCAGTCCACAAGAGCTTCCAGTAACAGGAAATGACAAACTGTAAACTGGACAAGAAAAACAAAACAATAAGGACAAGAGTCCACTTAGCTGATCAGCAGACTAGTAGCAGGAACATGCAACTGAATGACTCAGGTTACAATGATGACCGGCAAGGAAGTGACTGGAGAACAAGGCTAAATAGGGAACTCCCAAAACTGATGGAAGCAGGTGAGCTGAGGCAGAAAAGCACACACAAGTCTCCAGTACCACCAGCCACCACCAGGGGAGCCAAAAAGCGGATCACAACACCCGAGATTCCCCCTGTGCAGAGGCTGGAACTCGACCCCTAACAGAAGGTTTGCTGTGTCTGTCAGCGTAGTGTCCAGAGGCTGGAGGCGCTACCAGGTGACAGGCCAGTCACCAGGAAATGTGGAGGGGGCAGTAGGAGGGCAATAACCCAGCAGCAGTACCGCTACCTCAGCCTTTGTGCAAGGAGGAACAGGAGGAGCACTGCCAGAGCCCTGCAAAATTACCTCCAGCAGGCCACAAATGTGCATGTGTCTCCACAAATGGTTAGAACCCGCTCCATGAGTATGGTCTGAGTGCCCGACGTCCACAGATGGGGGTTGTGCTCACAGCCCAACACCATGCAGGGTGTTTGACATTTGCCACACAACACCAGGATTGGCAAATTCGCCACTGGCGCCCTGTGCTCTTCACAGATGAAAGCAGGTTCACACTGAGCACATGTAACAGACATGACTGAGTCTGGAGATGCCATGGAGAGCAATCTGCTGCCTGCAACATCCTTCAGCATGACCGGTCTGGCAGTGGGTCAGTAATGGTGTGAGGTGGCATTTCTTTGGAGGGCCGCACCGATCTCTATGTGCTTGCCAGAGGTAGCCTGACTGCCATTAAGTAACGAGATGAGATCCTCAGACCCCTTGTGAGACCATATGCAGGTTCAGTAGGCCCTGGGTTCCTTCTGATGCATGACAATGCTAGGTCTCATGTGGCTGAAGTGTGTCAGCAGTTCCTGCATGATGAAGGCATTGATGCTAAGGACTGGCCTGCCCATCCACCAGTCCTGAATCCAATCAAGCACATCTGGGACATCATGTCTCGTTCCATCCACCAATGCCACGTTGCACCACAGACTGTCCAGGAGTTGACTGATGCTTTATTCCAGGTCTCAGAGGAGATCCTTCAGGATAACGTCCACTGCCTCATTAGAAGCATGCCCAGGCATTGTAGGGAGAACATGCAGGAATGTGGAGGCCACACACTACTGAGCATCATTTCCTTGTCTTGAGGAATTTCCACTGAAGTTGGATCAGCTTGTAACTTCATTTTCCACTTTGATTTTGAGCATTCCAACTCCAGACCTCCATTGGATATTTGTTGTGATTTACGTTGATCATTTTTAGGTTTCATTGTTCTCAACACATTCCACTATGTAATGAATAAAGATTTTTTGGAGCATTGTATATATATATATATATATATATATATATATATATATATATATATATATGTATATACATATACATACCGGTGCTTCTCACAAAATTAGAATATCATCAAAAAATTAATTTATTTCAGATATTCAATACAAAAAGTGAAACCCATATATTGCATAGAGTCATTACAAACAGAGTGATCTACTTCAAGTGTTTATTTCTGTTAATGTTGATGACTTATGGCTTACAGTAGTGATGAGTGAGTGTGCGGTTCCCACGCTGTCAAATGACAGCATGAGCCTGCAGCTATGATCAGAGGTGTAAGGTTTACCGCCGGTCATTGGTGTCGGCTGATGGGACTACTGCTCCCATCAGCTGACCCCTGCTGATGCTAATAACAGTGAGAGCAGGAGCAGCTGATGGGAGTACTCATCAGCCGGCGCCTGTGCTGTAAATAAATAATTAGGTTGAAAAAACGGCTTGGGTTCCCCTGTGTAAACTCACATCTGGGGCTGCAACCCTCAGCTGTCAGCTAACACATGGCTGGTTATCAAGAATAGAGGGGTCTCCAGATTGTTTTATTTAATTATTTAAATAAATAATTAAAATAAAGCGGCGTGGAGTCCCTCCTATTTTTGACAACAAGCCAAGCTAAAGTAGACAGCTATGGACTGGTATTCTCAGACTGTTAAGGGGCCATGGATATGCCCCCTAGCTTAAAAATAGCAGCCCGCAGCCACTCAGGAAAAGCGCATCTATATGATGCGCCAATCTATCTAGATGCGCCAATTCTGCCACTTTGCCCATCTCTTTCCACTTGCCCTGTAGTGGTGGTAAGTGAGGTTCATATTTGTGGGGTTGATGTCACCTTTGTATTGTCCGGTGGCATCAAGCCCATGGCTTAGTAATGGAGAGGCATGGAGAGGGTATGTTTCCATGGTCAGGATTTGCTCAGTATTTGCTCAGGATTTGACGTAGGTGAAATCTGCATCTGAGGCCACTGGCAGGTCACCTGCGTTTTTGATGTGTTTTTACATGCATTTTTGATGCGTTTTTTCATTACATGCATTTTTTTGTCACTTTTAATAAAGCTTACTGAAAGTTGGCTTCTGGGAATGAAAAAAAAAGAAGTGATTTCCTGTTTCCAGATAGGGTAAGTGCACACAGTCAGTAAACGCTGCAGGTTGGATGCAGCGTCCAACCCGCAGCAGCCAGATGTTACAGCATAGTGGATGGGATTTCAAGAAATCCCATCTCCACTATGCGTTCAAAGACGTAGGGGGTAGACCTGTGTAAATGGACGTGCAGCGTGTCTTTCCAGACGACAGCATGTCTATTTACGATGCGGAGACGCTCAGTCCCCTCAGTGTAAATTTCCCATAGACTATTGCAGCGTCTCAGAGTCCTGGTCGTTGCAGTACTGATGCTCCGCCGCTAAGGGGGGCTATGGTACGTCTGATGGCACTGAAGGAGTTCACCTGACCAGGTATCACAGACACCAATACACTTCACAGTCTGGCCTCCAGAGGGAGCTAAGGGCGCTATGTATTAGGCAACTCCTCACAGTCTGGTAAAACTGGGGGTTGGAAAGGAAGTTAGGGAGAAAGCTGACTGGGTTGGAACCAGGCAACATTCTGTGGCAGAGGGTGTTGCAGGGGAAGATTCAGGGGGGGTCCCTGTCAGGGGTGGGATCCTGACAGAGGCCTAGCGAACAGAGAGAACGTTACGGGACCGCGCCTGCACCTGATCGCGGCGGTACCCTAAGAAAGGACAAGAAGCGAGGTTTATTGTGCTGAGTGAGAAACGAGATCAACGCAACAAGGAGAAACACCAGTAGGAGTCGTGCTGTAAGACGAGGCAACATCCTACTGAGGCGCGCAGCCGGTGGCCGGAACGCCGAGGAAGTATAGAGCTCCAGGCCTAACTTCAAACCTACGGCAGGACAGTCAGTTATAGGCGGGCTGTCTCACCCAAATCACCTAAGAAGACATAGGGGGCAACAACAGGAGAGGGGCGACACTAGGGTCCAGGAAGAGCTCCGAGACTACCCGTCATACGGGTGCGTCCTAGCCATATCATCTGGGGGACGAAGAAGAACATCATAATCGAGTTGTGGTGGAACTTCAGAAACAGACACAACAGTTGTGGGGACTATCCCATAAGCACAGCAGTGGAGGACCACAACACACAAGCGCTAGAAGGTAGGCACAGATTTCCACCTGCAAAGGGAACTCTGGTGGTGTCATCGTACCGGCCGGACTTGCGCAGCCCGGTTAACCGTGTTCCGGACTGAGGATCCTGAAGCCTTCAGTAAAGAGGTAAAGAGACTGCAACCTGGTGTCCTCGTTATTTACTGCGACCTGCACCGCACCATAACATCATCACCACCCACACCTTTCATTGGGCGCCCCTCAGCACGGTCACGGACCGGGTCTAGCCACCGTGACAACCCCAGGACAGAGACTCAGAGGCCCGGGACCGGGTACCCCTCGGCCCTGCGGCAGTGGGGGCGCTACACTATCATTACATGCGGTAAAATCACATCTAATCATTAGTCACATGCGTAATAACTGCAGGAACGCAGCTTACTACGCATGTGTACTAATTTACATATGTTGAATCTTGTTTCACATCCGGAAGTACGTGACGGGCCGGTGTCACACTTGCGAGTGTGATGCGAGAAACTCGTGCGAGTGTCTCGCATCAACACCTGGGGCCGATGTTTATAGCCTGAGAAGGGGGTAATACCCATGGCGATTCCCAGGCTATTAATATCAGCTCACAGCTGTATACTTAGCCTTTACTAGATATTAAAATAGGGGAGCCCACCAAAAAAATGATGTGGGGTTCCCCTATAATTAATATCCAGCAAAGGCTATGCAGACAGCTCGAGGCTGATATTAATAGTCTAGGAAGGGACCATGGATATTGCCCCCCCGGCTACAAACACCAGCTCACAGCCACCCCAGAAAAAGCACATCTCAAAGATGCACCAATTCTGGCACTTAGCCTTGCTCTTCCCACTTGACCTGTAGCGGTGGCAAGTGGGGTAATAGTTTGGGGGTTAATGTCACGTTTGTATTGTAAAAGGTGACATCAAGCCTGGCTTAGTAATGGACAGGCGTTTATAAGACATCTATCCATTACTAACCTTATAGTTCTTACAGGTTAAATAAAGACACAGCCAGAATAAAGTCTTTTAATGAAATAAAACACAACACAGTTTTCCCATCTTTATTGTTCTGTTAAATCCCCGAATCCCTCTATCTCCTGCACCATAAAAAAAAAAAAAATAAACCAACATAAATACTCCCTGTTCCGACGAAGTCCTTAATAACGAGCATCCCAGGACGAGTACAGCTCTGCTACATTTGGATGCCTGACATCCAGATTAGCAGAGCTTGTAAATGACCGCTGGAGATAACTCTCCGGCGGTCATCTGCACTGCAGTTCTTACAATCAGCTGATCATGACTGCGTATTCCAAGATGGGACCTCCGAGATACCAGGCCTCTCTTACCCCTTCGATCCTTATACCCCAGAATTATTACTACCCCTAAATTAAAACACGACAACTATTTCTTTTGGATAATTTGGCCACAGCGGCCATTTTATTAATAACAAACATAAACAACCATTTATACATTTGTATAAAAAACTTGAGGGGAGGGTTCTTGGAGCTAATAAGTCTGGCACCTAATAGGCAAAAGCCCAAAACCAACATGAAAACCCTTCTTTACCCTCAGCCGTAACCACCAGCTCGAGGGCACCATGTAACCCGTTTACCGGGCAAACCAAACCCAAAGCTCCCGAGGTAAAATCCCCGTCCAGAGCCAGTAAACCAAAGCCAGATCAGCCCCATGAAACCAACTCCAAGAACCCCGCCCCCCGCCAACCAGCCACTGTGACAACAGTACAACAAAGTACAACAGTACAACAGTACAACAAAGGCAAATTTAGCACCAAATTCCCCTACCATTCCCCCACTACCTCCATAAAGCGCCCGAAGCAAGGACCAAAAACAAGGGAGGGTGGGTGGGCTTCTCAGTTCGGCTATCCAAAAGTAATGGCCCCCTTTCCCGCACTTTTCCCATAACCCGCCCCATAATTGTGGACCACCCCCCCTACTCCTCCCCATCCCTTGAACCAATCCTCTCTCCCTGCATTATTATTTAAAAATTGCTCCCCTGCGTTCCCTTGGCAACGCAGTCATGGGGGGCTTCCTTTAACTGCGTTCCTACAGCCCCCCCTCTTGACTGCGTATTCCAAGATGGGACCTCCGAGATACCAGGCCTCTCTTACCCCTTCGATCCTTATACCCCAGAATTATTACTACCCCTAAATTAAAACACGACAACTATTTCTTTTGGATAATTTGGCCACAGCGGCCATTTTATTAATAACAAACATAAACAACCATTTATACATTTGTATAAAAAACTTGAGGGGAGGGTTCTTGGAGCTAATAAGTCTGGCACCTAATAGGCAAAAGCCCAAAACCAACATGAAAACCCTTCTTTACCCTCAGCCGTAACCACCAGCTCGAGGGCACCATGTAACCCGTTTACCGGGCAAACCAAACCCAAAGCTCCCGAGGTAAAATCTCCGTCCAGAGCCAGTAAACAAAAGCCAGATCAGCCCCATGAAACCAACTCCAAGAACCCCGCCCCCCGCCAACCATGAGCAGCACTGAACACCTCAGGCTCGCGAGTGCCCCACCACCGCCATGGCCCTCTCCACCCCTTCTTGAATTGACAACGTCCACAAATCCAAGCCAATATCGTTCAAATGAACGCCATCGCTCCTCCAGTAATTTCCAACACCAGCTTCCAACTCAAAGTGGCGAACCGCCACCCCCCCCGTTACGAGAAACAAAACTCGCCACAGCCCTGTTTAGCTTAATCCGGGCCCTATTGATACCCTTCATAGAGCGTACTGCCCTCCACGTTTTTCTGGGCACAATGTCGGACCACACCGTAACCATCCCTGGGAAAGATACCCACAAACGTAAAAAATCATACCGGATATCCCTAATTAATTCTCTCACCGGCTTAGACCCCAAATCGTTACCACCCAAATGTACCACTACAATGTCCGGGAAACGATCCAAACTAACCGATCTGGAAAACTCGGTCAAAAACCCGCGCCACGACATGCCCCGAAAACCCAACCATTGGACCACCACCGCCTCCCTTTGAAATCCCAATTGCCTACCATCTTGTCTAACATCGGCACAAATCGCCCCCCAATGCACAAAAGAATGTCCGAAAATCCACGCCAGAAGTGGGGTCCGACCTGCAAAATACAACGATAATTAATACCCCCACAAAATCAACTACGCACATAAGATAAATAACGATTCGAAGACCACCTGCCAATACGACGAATAACCTCCGGTCCCAGCCCCAAACCAGCAGCCTCAGATGCTGCCCCAATTCGAAATGAATGTGTCCCAAATGACAAGGGATCCAGGCCTAAAATCGTCAACGCTTGTCTCAATACTGCCGTAAACTGGAACCGTGATAAAAATTCACCCTGACGGTGCCTCAAAAGTGGGCCAGACCTATCTGGAGCCAATCCCCAATAAACTTCCAAACACCGATGAGGGCACATTGCCCCCCCCCAATCACTTTTCCCAAAACCACATGTCTTCCTTTTCCAAATTGATCGGTCTTCGACCGCCGAATCCAAAAGGCGACCCCACCTGACCAAAATTCAATATCCTCTGCCAACAAACCCCCAGCTGTAAACCTGCTAGGGGAAACCAGCTCCCCTACTCTCAACGCCCCGAAAAAGGCCAATGAAAATGCCAGTCGAAACAGAGCCGCCTCGTAGCCAGAACTACAAACTTCCCCCAATGCTACCCCCAGACGCTCCAACATCCCGAAGGATATGGGCCGTCGAGTATCGCAAGTTGAAAAACCCTTCCTAAAACCTTTTAATGCCTGCCAAATCAAGAAATCCTTAGTGACATCGACGGAACCCTGAAGCTTAAAACCAAAAGCAACGCCAGCTATAAATTTATTCAATTTCGACACAGACCAACCCCATTTCTCCGCCGATCCAATCAAAAGCAAAATCGCCATCACCCTGTCACCATCTGATTCAACTGAACCCAATTGCTCCAACCACCCTTCCCACAAATGCCATGACGCCTCATAACCTGACCACGTCCTTCCGGACACTGAAGACTGTATCAGCCGACCTCCTCGTCCGCAACAATCTGCCACAAATGAAAAGGGCATGTCGTTCCTGCATCTTCCGCTTCTGGAGCCAACTCCCGAAAACGTTCCCACTGTAAACGAGACAGAGCATCGGCTAAAGAATTGTGAACGCCGGGAACATGCACAGCCGAAATCCATGTATTCAACTCCAGGCACCGCAAAACTAACTCCCGAACCAATTTGATTACCGGAGGAGATGATGAAGACAGACTATTGATCACTGACACCACACTCGAATTGTCGCAATTAAAACGTATCCGCCTATCCTGAAAAGTACTGCCCCAAATGAACACCGAAACCACAATTGGAAACAGCTCCAACAATGCCAAATTTTTTGTAAAACCCGTTTTGCGCCACGACTCAGGCCATCCCCCAACACTCCACTTTCCAGCACAATAAGCCCCATATCCGACACTACCAGCCGCGTCCGTAAAAATTTCACAATCAAAATCGTTCAAATCCTCCTGTTGGATCAGGGACTTACCGTTATAACTGTCCAAAAAACGCCTCCAAACCACCAAATCCTCCCTGTGCTCTTTGTTCAAGCGTACAAAATGATGCCCGGAACGCACTCCGGCCGTAGCCCTTGACAATCTCCTACAAAATATCCTGCCCATAGGCATAATGCGACACGCAAAGTTCAACCGCCCCAACAACGACTGTAGCTCTTTCAACGTAACCTTGCACAACTTCTCGCATCTCATCACCTCTTGCCGTAAAGCCAACAGCTTCTCCTCAGGCAAGCGACACTCCATCTTCTCCGAGTCTATGAGAATGCCTAAAAAACTCAACACCGTGACAGGTCCCTCTGTTTTATCGCGCGCTAAGGGCACACCAAACTGTCCTGCCACCCACTCCATCGTAGCCAACAGATTACCGCACAACAAAGAATCCGGGGGGCCAACAAACAAAAAATCGTCTAAGTAATGAATAACAGACGGAACCTGAGAAACATCCCGAACCACCCAGTCCAAAAAAGTACTAAAGGCTTCAAACAACGAGCATGAAATTGAACAACCCATAGGCAAACACCTATCCAAATAGAACACCCCATTCCAAAAACATCCTAACAATGGGATACTATCGGGGTGAACAGGGAGTAGACGGAAAGCCAATTCAACATCTGTCTTAGCCATTAGTGCACCTGTGCCATACCTACGCACCCATTGCACCGCAGCATCAAAAGAGGTATAAACCACGGAGCAAAGTTCCTCCGCTATCCCGTCATTAACTGACTGGCCCTTTGGATACGACAGATGTTGAATAAGGCGAAACTTATTAGGCTCTTTTTTAGGGACAACCCCCAAAGGCGAAACGACCACCCCCTCCACAGGTAAATCGCTAAACGGCCCCGCCATGCGCCCCAACTCAACCTCCTTCGCTAAATTTTGCCGTAACCACATCTGCCTGAAGGTCAGCCGACCTCAAATTCTTTGTAGAAAAGGGGATAGCATGAGCCGGATGAGGAATCCTAAAACCCTCCGAAAAACCATCCCACAACAACCTAGCCTTTTCTCTATCCGGATACCTACTTAGATAAAGGGCCATCTTTAGAACCTTCACCGGCGTCACCCCCATGACCGCCTCCCACTGCTGGTTTGCCCCTTGCTTTTTTGAAACACTTGGCCGCTCCATGTGAGGCCCCTCCACAGTGGGAACAGACATGCTTGAACTTGCATGTACTGCCGTATTTGCATTGGCCGTCGTTAAACTGCCAACACGTCCCTGTTTTGTCCTTAGCCCCTTGTGACCCCTGTCCCCCACTTCCTTGGCCTGACTGCTGACCGCTACTCCCTCCGCCCCCATGAAAGGACTGCCCAAACCGCGTCGGAGCCATCACCTTCAACCACAAACCTATGTCCTTCTGCTCCCATTTTATCTCAGGTCTAATCGCCTTCCTTTGCCGAAACTGCTCGTCATAGCGTAACCACGCCTGACCCCCGTACGCCCTGTATGCTTCCCATATCGCATCAACATAGCAGAACAAACCTGCACAATTCTCCGGAAACTTTTCCCCTATAACACCTGCCAAAATGAAGAACGCCTGCTGCCAATTCGCAAACGTCTGCGGTATCAACCGCCAACGCCTCTTCTCCTCCTCCTCCTTTTTACTATCCTCCTTCTTACCCTTGTCCAGATTAAACTTCTCCAGGGGCAACAAGGAGAAAATCTCTACGTATTCATCTTTCCATATTAATTCTTTAACCTCTTTCTTTAAATGAGCCCCCAATGGCCCTTCGAAACACACATAAACCTCCCCCTTAGCTCTATCATCCAACTTAATCCTGTCCCCTTTATCCTTGTCAGTCTGTACCGACACAGACACCCCTCCCGTCGATGCCTGCTCTACCCCAATAGCCCTACCGGACCCTACTACCACTCCCGAACCAGTACCAGAAGCCGGCAACCAAGCACTTAACGGAGACGACCGCACACTATCCCGTCCCTCCCCATCCAATCTCCTCAAAATCTGGGACATGCCCGCCAAAAGCTCCCTGAACCCCGGGACCCCCCCGATGCTGGGCCCCCCACTCCCTGCCAAATCAATCCCCCCATACCAACTATCCCCAGCCCGAGCACCACTATCCCACCCCACAACAGAATTATTCGCATACTCACTAAGCTGCGCAGGTGCTGTGTCCCCGACAGCCGTGTGATCACCGAACTCGCGCGGGTCGCTCCTGGAACCGGAATCCTCTGCGCCACTGTGTTGCTCCAGGCCCACGCCCCTGGCCTCCTCGTCACCAGGGGGGACCGGAGCAGGCGAACTGGAACTCTCCCTGGACCTTCTGGGTGACCTGGACCTGGCCGCCGCCAGCCCGACTCTGGACCTGTCTTCCTGCTGGGCTCTGCCACGAGCCCCAGCCGCTGCCAACGATCGCCCCTGCCATGCTGGGCCAGGCTGTGGGGTTGAGGTACGCCTGCCCGTTGCTCTGCCTCTTGCCGCGCCGCCCCTGCCGGGCCCCCGGGGTGATTCAAACCTCGAGGTACCCGCCGCTGCTCCACTGCTCCTCACTTGCCCCGCCGCCGCTCCCTGCGCTCTGCTCCTCGTCGCCGGTGACGTCGCCGGCGCCGCAGACACCGCCGCTGCTCGCCGGGTACGGCTCCTGCTCACCGCTGCCATGTTGGAGCCTCGACCCGGAACTCCACCAGGCACTTCCGGTGCGGCCTGCGCGTCTCGCTGGGCCTGCGCCGCCGCTGCTCCCGGCCATCGTCCAGCGCCAGCAGCGCCGGCCTGTGGATTCCTGCCGGAGGACGGGCCGGGGAGGGTAGGTGACCGCACACTCCGCAGGGTCCCGAGAGGGGCTCCGTGGCCGGCGGCTGCCGCGCCCTCCAGTCTCCGGTGACAAGCGCTCCGGGGATCGGGTCCTCCTGGATCTGGTCCCGTGGGCACCCGGACTGCCCAGTAATGACGCCAGCTGGTCCTCCAGCCAGCCTCCACGCCGCGACCTCGCCATCTCCCTCAGCTGCTCAAGGATTTCGTCGACGGAGGACATCGTGCACGTCTTCTCAGGTCGGCTATCCAAAAGTAATGGCCCCCTTTCCCGCACTTTTCCCATAACCCGCCCCATAATTGTGGACCACCCCCCCCCTACTCCTCCCCATCCCTTGAACCAATCCTCTCTCCCTGCATTATTATTTAAAAATTGCTCCCCTGCGTTCCCTTGGCAACGCAGTCATGGGGGGCTTCCTTTAACTGCGTTCCTACAGCCCCCCCTCTTTAGGTGCAGTGAAACTGCATCTAATTATTAGTCACATGCATAATAACTGTGGAAACGCAGTTTCTGAGTTTACTGGCAGGTCACCTGCGCTTTTGATGCGTTTTTTACATGCGTTTTTTCCACATGCATTTTTGATGCGTTTATTCATTACCTGCTTTTTTTTGTCACTTGCTTATTGAAAGTTGGCTTCTGGAAAGGAAAAAAAAGTGATTTCCTGTTTGCAGATATATTAGGGTAAGCTGATCAGCTGATCGTGAGAGCCAGCCTAGTGACCGGAGGTAACCCCGGCGGTGACGTGCAAGTTTGTTCTCACGGTGAGCTAAGTCATCGAGAGAACTGCAGTGGATGCGGACTTCCAGCAGTCACAAGGTAAGAGATTATTTAAATTAGTTCACATGCGTAGTAAACTGCGTTTCCACAGTTATTACGCATGAGACTAATAATCAGATGCGGTTTTACTGCATCTAATGATAGTCAATGGGAAAGTTACGCTGCGGGGACCGAGCATCCCCGCATCGTAAATAGACATGCTGCGGTCTATAAAGACGCCTGCGTCTCCGAACGCATAGTGGAGATGGGATTTCATGATATCCCCTCCACTATGCTAGAACATCTGGACGCTGCAGGTTTGACACTGCGGATGTACGCAGCATCAAACCCGCAGCATTTCCTGACCGTGGAAACATACCCTTAGGGCATGTTTCCATGGTCAGGATTGGCTCAGTATTTGCTCAGGATTTGATGCAGCTTAAATCTGCATCTGAGGTCACTGGCAGGTGATGCGTTTTTTACACATGTTTTTGATGCATTTTTTCCGCATGCATTTTTGAGGCGTTTATTCATTACATGCGTTTTTTTGTCACTTGAAATAAAACTTATTGAAAGTTGGCTTCTAGGAAGGAAAAAAAGTGATTTCCTATTTGCAGATATATTAGGGTAAGTGCAAACAGTCAGTAAACGCTGCAGGTTGGACGCTGCGTATATCTGTACCTTCTAACACGCAGCATCCAGGTGTTACAGCATAGTGGAGGGGATTTCAAGAAATCCCATGTCCACTAGGAGTTCAAAGACGCAAGCGGTAGACCTGTGTAAATGGACATGCGGTGCATCTTTCCAGACTGCAGCATGTCTATTTACGATGCGGAGATGCTTAGTCCCCGCAGCATAAATTTCCCATAGACTATCATGCGGTAAAACCACATATAATTATTAGTCACAAGCGTATTAACTGTGGAAGCGCAGCTTACTACGCATGTGTACTAATTTATATAATGAATGCGAATAAAAACTGGGAAAGAAAAAGTACAGTAGGGTCTTATCCGATGACAATGGGCTGTCAGGAAAAAAGGGAGATACACTCACCTTGCTGAGTTGCTGATTGGCAACACAAACGGCATGTAACAGCTGCTGCACAGATACCGGTCGAGAGGACGACTACACTAATAAAAGAGAAACGAACGGAGGTATCACTTATGTGCTGCTGAGATGGAATATCCTTAGAATAAAAGCATTTATTAGAACAGGTTAAAAGTCAACACGCTTCGAGGTCACGCAGGACCTCTTCATCAGGACAAACCGGTTTGTCCTGATGAAGAGGTCCTGCGTGACCTCGAAATACATTGACTTTTAACCTGTTCTAATAAATGTTTTTATTCTAAGATTTTACTTATTGGTGAATCTTGTGTCACATCCGGAAGTATGTGACAGACCGGTGTCACACTTGCGAGTGTGATGCGAGAAACTCACGTGAGTCTCTCGCATCAACACTCGGGAACGGAGTGTACAGCTGCATAGAAATACATGCAGCAGCACAGTTCAGTCCCGAGTGCTGGTGGCAGCGCCGGGTGTTGATCCGAGAGACTCGTGTGAGTTTCTCACATCATACTCACCAGTGTGACACCGACCACATAGGAAGTTCCTGAAAGCAGGGAGAGGTCAGTAATATGTACTGTCCTTTCCTTTTTTTTTTACTAAATAAATATATATATATTTTTTTAAATGGCGTGGGCTCCCGCGCAATTTTCCAAACCAGACAGGGAAAGCCAGCGACTCGGGGCAGATGTTTATAGCCTGGGAAGGGGGTAATACCCATGGAGCTTCCCAGGTTATTAATATCAGCTCACAGCTGTATACTTAGCTTTTACTGGCTATTAAAATCAGGGAACCCCCAAGAAATGAAGTGAGATCCCCCTATAATTAAAGTAAATGGGGTCCAGATTTGTGTACTGTTCTGTTGTGAATTAGACTTTTTTGGCTCCCTCTTGTGGTCACTAGTGATATGACTCTGGGATTGTCTTTCCTCAGTTTGGCACCCACCTGGGTCGTTAGTCCAGGGGTGTTGCTATATAAACTTCCTGAATTCTCAGTCTGGTGCCTGGCATCATTGTAATCAGTTCCTTTCTGTTTGCTCCTGTCTGCTGGTCCTGGTTCGTGCAAAATTAAGCTAAGTCCTGCTTCTTTGTTTTTAGGTTATTTACATTGCTCTTATTTTTTTTCCAGCTTGTACTAAATGTGATTCCTGATTTTGCTGGAAGCTCTAGGGGGCTGGTATTCTCCCCCCGGGCCGTTAGACGGTTCGGGGGTTCTTGAATATCCAGCGTGGAAATTTTGATAGGGTTTTTGCTGACCGTATAAGTCATCTTACTATATTCTGCTATTAGTCAGTGGGCCTCTCTTTGCTAAATATCTAGTTCATTCTTACGTTTGTCTTTTCTTCTTACCTCACCGCTATTATTTGTTGGGGGCTTGTATCCAACTTTTGGGGTCTTTTCTCTGGAGGCAAGAAAGGTCTATATTTTCCCTTCTAGGGTTAGTTAGTTCTCCGGCTGGCGCGAGACGTCTAGAACCAACGTAGGCACGTTCCCCGGCTGCTGCTATTTGTGGTGCTAGGATTAGATATACGGTCAGCCCAGTTACCACTGCCCTATGAGCTGGTTTTTTGTGTTTGCAGACTTGGTATTTACTTTTGAGACCCTCTGCCATTGGGGTCATAACAGTATGCCAGGCCAAAGTTGAATGTTTAATGCATTGCAGAAGTGGGATTATAAGAAAGGAAATTCTGAGTTGTTGTTTTTGTTTTTTTTTTCCCCTCTCTTCCTCCCCTTTACCTCTGAGTGGCTTGAGCTTGCTGCAGACATGAATGTCCAGACCTTGATTACAAGTGTGGATCAGCTTGCTGCTCGTGTGCAGGGCATACAAGATTTTGTTACCAGTAGTCCAATGTCTGAACCTAAAATACCTATTCCTTAACTGTTTGAACTGTTCTCTGGAGACCGATTTAAGTTTAGGAATTTCAGGAATAATTGTAAATTGTTTCTATCTCTGAGACCCCGTTCATCTGGAGACTCAGCTCAGCAAGTTAAAATTGTTATCTCTTTCTTACGGGGCGACCCTCAGGATTGGGCTTTCTCGCTAGCGCCAGGAGATCCGGCATTGGCAAATATTGATGCATTTTTTCTGGCGCTCGGATTGCTTTACGAGGAACCCAATCTTGAAATTCAGGCCGAAAAAGCCTTGCTGGCTATTTCTCAGGGCCAGGATGAAGCTGGAGTGTATTGCCAAAAATTTCGGAAATGGTCCGTGCTTACTCAGTGGAATGAGTGTGCTCTGGCCGCAAATTTCAGAAATGGCCTTTCTGAAGCCATTAAGAATGTGATGGTGGGTTTCTCCATTCCTACAAGTCTGAATGATTCCATGGCGCTGGCTATTCAAATTGACCGGCGTTTGCGGGAGCGCAAAGCCGCTAATCCTCTGGTGGTGTTGTCTGAACAAACACCTGATTTAATGCAATGTGGTAGAATTCAGACTAGAAATGAACGGAAAAATCATAGACGTCAGAATGGGTTGTGTTTTTACTGTGGTGATTTTACACATGTTATATCAGCATGCTCTAAACGCCTAACAAGGGTTGTTAGTCCTGTCGCCATTGGTAATTTGCAACCTAAATTTATTTTGTCTGTGACTTTAATTTGCTCATTGTCCTCCTACCCTGTTATGGCATTTGTGGATTCAGGTGCTGCCCTGAGTCTTATGGATCTGTCATTTGCCAAGCGCTGTGGTTTTGTTCTTGAGCCGTTGGTAAATCCTATCCCTCTTAGAGGTATTGATGCTACGCCATTGGCGGAAAATAAACCGCAGTTTTGGACACAGGTAACCATGTGCATGACTCCTGAACATCGGGAGGTGATTCGTTTTCTTGTTCTGCATAAAATGCATGATTTGGTCGTTTTGGGGCTGCCATGGTTACAGACCCATAATCCAGTCTTGGATTGGAAGGCAATGTCTGTGTCAAGTTGGGGCTGTCAGGGAATTCATGGTGATTCCCCGCCGGTGTCTATTGCTTCCTCTACTCCTTTGGAAGTTCCTGAGTATTTGTCTGATTTTCAGGATGTATTCAGCGAGTCCAGGTCCAGTGCTCTGCCTCCTCATAGGGACTGTGACTGCGCTATAGATTTGATCCCAGGTAGTAAATTTCCTAAGGGAAGATTATTTAATCTGTCTGTACCTGAGCATACCGCAATGCATTCGTATATCAAGGAATCTCTAGAGAAGGGGCATATCCATCCATCCTCTTCCCCTCTTGGTGCGGGATTCTTTTTTGTGGCCAAGAAGGACGGATCTTTGAGACCTTGTATTGACTATCGGCTTCTGAATAAAATCACTGTTAAATTTCAGTATCCTTTGCCTCTGTTGTCGGACTTGTTTGCCCGGATTAAAGGTGCCAAGTGGTTCACCAAGATAGATCTTCGTGGTGCGTACAACCTTGTGCGCATTAAGCAAGGAGATGAATGGAAAACTGCATTTAATACGCCCGAAGGTCATTTTGAGTACTTGGTGATGCCTTTTGGGCTCTCTAATGCTCCTTCAGTGTTTCAGTCCTTTATGCATGATATTTTCCGGAAGTATCTGGATAAATTTATGATTGTTTATCTGGATGATATTCTGGATTTTTCTGATGATTGGGACTCGCATGTAGAGCAGGTCAGGATGGTGTTTCAGGTTTTGCGTGAGAATGCTTTGTTCGTTAAGGGCTCAAAGTGTCTCTTTGGAGTACAGAAGGTTCCCTTTTTGGGGTTTATTTTTTCCCCTTCTGCGGTGGAGATGTGTTATGGTTTCCAATGGCAAGGAAACATCAGAAGCACAGAATAAACGGACAAGCTCTCGGGTGATGGAAACTAGAGCTGACCGCGATGCTAAACCTACACACCACACTAGAAGTAGCCAGGGGGCATTCCTGCATTGTCTCTAGATGCCGCGCGCCAGCCGGAGAACTAACTACCCCTGGTAGAAGAAAACACAGTCCTGGCTTGCCTCCAGAGAATGTCCCCACAGGAGATAGCAGCCCCCCACATATAATAACGGTGAGAGCAGATGAAAAGACACACGTAGTATGAAAGCAGATTTAGCACAGAGAGGCCCGCTAACTAAATAGCAGAAAGATACAACAGAGGACTTCGCGGTCAGCTGCAAAACCCTTCAAAACACCATCCTGAAATTACCTTAACTCATGTGACAACTCATGCCACTGGAGTGGTAATTTCAGCCCAACAAGAGCTTCCAGCTGCAGAGATTCACATAAGTGCAAACTGGACAAAACATACAAAAATAGACTTAAGGACTAAAGTGTCCAACTTAGCTGAGCAGAAAACTGGGAGCAGGAACATGCAACAGAATCACTCTGGATACATTGATGGCCAGCATTAGAATGACTGAGGAGCAAGGTTAAATAGGATACTCCCACATCCTGATAGGAACAGGTGAACTGAGAAGGCAAAGCTTGCAGGACACCAGTACCACAAGAGACCACCGGGGGAGCCCACGAACCGAATCACAACAGTACCCCCCCTTAAGGAGGGGGCACCGAACCCTCACAAGAACCACCAGGGCGATCTGGATGAGCCCTATGAAAGGCACGGACCAAATCAGAAGCATGAACATCAGAAGCTGTAACCCAAGAATTATCCTCTTGACCGTAGCCCTTCCATTTCACCAGATATTGAAGTCTCCGTCTGGAAACACGGGAGTCCAAGATTTTCTCCACCACGTACTCCAATTCACCCTCAACCAGCACAGGAGCAGGAGGCTCAACAGAAGGCACAAGTGGTACCTCATACCTCCGCAATAATGACCGATGGAAGACATTATGGATAGCAAAGGATGCTGGGAGGTCCAAACGAAAAGACACAGGGTTAAGAATTTCCAAAATCTTATAAGGACCGATGAACCGAGGCTTAAACTTAGGAGAAGAGACCCTCATAGGGACAAAACGGGAGGACAACCACACCAAGTCCCCAACACGAAGACGAGGACCAACACGACGATGGCGATTAGCAAAACGTTGAGTCCTCTCCTGGGACAACTCCAAATTGTCCACCACCTGCCCCCAAATACGATGCAACCTATCCACCATGATATCCACTCCAGGACAATCCGAAGACTCCACCTGACCAGATGAAAAACGAGGATGGAACCCTGAATTGCAAAAGAAAGGGGAGACCAAAGTGGCAGAACTGGCCCGATTATTAAGGGCAAACTCAGCCAACGGCAAAAAGGAGACCCAGTCATCCTGATCAGCAGACACGAAACACCTCAAATAAGTCTCCAAGGTCTGATTAGTACGTTCCGTCTGGCCATTTGTCTGGGGATGAAATGCAGACGAAAAAGACAAATCAATGCCCATCCTGGCACAAAACGCCCGCCAAAATCTGGACACAAACTGGGATCCCCTGTCGGAAACGATATTCTCCGGAATACCATGCAGCCGAACCACATTCTGAAAAAACAGGGGCACCAACTCAGATGAGGAAGGCAGCTTGAGCAAGGGCACCAAATGAACCATCTTAGAAAAGCGGTCACACACCACCCAAATGACGGACATCTTCTGAGAAACAGGGAGATCAGAAATAAAATCCATAGAGATGTGTGTCCAAGGCCTCTTAGGAACAGGCAAGGGCAACAACAACCCACTAGCCCGAGAACAACAAGGCTTGGCCCGAGCACAAACATCGCAAGACTGCACAAAAGTACGCACGTCCCGAGACAAGGAAGGCCACCAGAAGGACCTAGCCACCAAATCTCTGGTACCAAAAATTCCCGGATGACCTGCCAACGCAGAAGAATGAACCTCCGAGATGACTCTATTGGTCCACTCATCCGGCACAAACAATCTACCAGGCGGACAACGATCAGGCCGATCCGCCTGAAACTCTTGTAAAGCACGTCGCAGGTCTGGGAAGACAGCAGACAATATCACCCCATCCTTAAGTATACCCGTAGGTTTAGAATCACCAGGGGAATCAGGTTCAAAACTCCTAGAAAGGGCATCCGCCTTCACATTCTTAGTACCTGGCAGATACGAAACCACAAAATTAAACCGGGAGAAAAACAACGACCAGCGCGCCTGTCTAGGATTCAGACGTCTGGCCGACTCAAGATAAATCAAATTTTTGTGATCAGTCAAGACCACCACCTGATGTTTAGCACCCTCAAGCCAATGACGCCACTCCTCGAATGCCCACTTCATCGCCAAAAGCTCCCGATTACCGACATCATAATTTCGCTCGGCGGGCGAAAATTTTCGAGAAAAGAACGCACAAGGTCTCATCACTGAACAATCTGAACTTTTCTGCGACAAAACCGCCCCCGCTCCGATCTCGGAAGCATCAACTTCCACCTGAAAAGGAAGAGAAACATCAGGCTGGCACAACACCGGAGCAGAAGAAAAACGGCGCTTAAGCTCCCGAAAGGCCTCCACAGCAGCAGGAGACCAATCTGCAACATCAGCACCCTTTTTAGTCAAATCAGTCAAAGGCCTGACAACGCTAGAAAAACCAGTTATGAATCGACGATAAAAGTTAGCAAAGCCCAAAAATTTCTGAAGGCCCTTAAGAGAAGTCGGTTGCGTCCAGTCACAAATAGCCCGAACCTTCACAGGATCCATCTCAATAGAAGAGGGGGAAAAAATGTACCCCAAAAAAGAAATCTTCTGAACCCCAAAAACACACTTTGAACCTTTAACAAACAGAGAATTGGTCCGCAAAACCTGAAAAACCCTCCTAACTTGTTGAACATGAGATTCCCAGTCATCCGAAAAAATCAAGATATCGTCCAAATACACAATCATAAATTTATCCAGATATTCACGGAAAATATTGTGCATAAAAGACTGAAAGACCGAAGGGGCATTTGACAGACCAAAAGGCATCACCAAATACTCAAAATGGCCCTCGGGCATATTAAATGCGGTTTTCCACTCATCCCCCTGCTTAATTCGCACCAAATTATACGCACCGCGAAGATCAATCTTAGAGAACCACTTCGCCCCCTCAATGCGAGCAAATAAATCTGTCAGCAATGGCAAAGGATACTGATACTTGACTGTGATCTTATTCAAGAGTCTATAATCAATACAAGGTCTCAAAGAACCATCGCTTTTAGCTACGAAAAAGAACCCCGCTCCAAGAGGAGACGAAGAAGGACGAATATGTCCCCTTTCCAAGGACTCCCTAATATACTCTCGCATGGCAGCATGTTCAGGTACAGACAGATTGAATAGACGACCCTAAAGGTACCGTCACACTAGGCGATATCGCCAGCGATCCGTGACGTTGCAGCGACCTGGATAGCGATATCGCTGTATTTGACACGCAGCAGCGATCTGGATCCCGCTGTGAAATTGCTGGTCGCTGCTAGAAGGTCTGCACTTTATTTGGTCGCTAGGTCGCCGTGTATCGCCGTGTTTGACAGCAAAAGCAAGGATACCAGCGATATTTTACACTGGTAACCAGGGTAAACATCGGGTTACTAAGCGCAGGGCCGCGCTTAGTAACCCGATGTTTACCCTGGTTACCAGCGTAAAAGTTAAAAAAACAAACAGCACATACTCACCAGCGCGTCCCCCAGCCTCTGCTTCCTGACACTGACTGAGCGCCGGCCCTAAACTGAAAGTGAAAGCACAGCGGTGACGTCACCGCTGTGCTGTTAGGGCCGGAGCTCAGTCAGTGTCAGGAAGCAGAGGCTGGGGGACGCGCAGGTGAGTATGTGCTGTTTGTTTTTTTAACTTTTACGCTGGTAACCAGGGTAAACATCGGGTTACTAAGCGCGGCCCTGCGCTTAGCAACCCGATGCTTACCCTGGTTACCCGGGGACCTCGGCATCGTTGGTCGCTGGAGAGCGGTCTGTGTGACAGCTCTCCAGCGACCAAACAGCGACGCTGCAGCGATCGGCATCGCTGTCGCTATCGCTGCAGCGTCGCTTAATGTGACGGTACCTTTAGGAAATTTACTGCCAGGGATCAAATCTATGGCGCAATCGCAATCTCTGTGAGGAGGAAGAGAATTAAGAGTAGATTCCTCAAAAACCTCACGATAATCAGACAAAAACTCAGGAATTTCAGAGGGAATAGATGAAGCAATGGAGACCAAAGATGTGTCCCCATGATTTCCCTGACATCCCCAGCTTAGTACAGACATTGTTTTCCAGTCAAGGACTGGGTTATGAGTTTGCAACCATGGCAATCCCAGCACCAACACATCATGTAGATTATACAGTACAAGGAAGCGAATCACCTCTTGATGGTCTGGAGTCATACGCATAGTCCCTTGTGTCCAGTATTGTGGTTTATTACTAGCCAATGGTGTAGAATCAATACCCTTTAAAGGTATAGGAACTTCCAGAGGCTCTAGATCAAACCCACAGCGCCTGGCAAAGGACCAATCCATAAGACTCAAAGCGGCGCCAGAATCCACATACGCATCTGCAACAATAGAAGATAACGAACAAATTAGAGTTACAGACAAAATAAACTTGGACTGCAAAGTGCCAATAGCAGAGGATTTATCAACTTTCTTTGTTCGTTTAGAGCATGCTGATATAACATGAGTAGAATTTCCACAATAGAAGCACAAATGATTTTTGCGCCTATAAATCTGTCGTTCGCTTCTGGACAGAAAGCTATCACATTGCATACTCTGTGGTGCCTCTTCAGAAGACACCGCCAACTGGTGCACAGGTTTGCGTTCCCGTAAACGCCGATCAATCTGAATTGCCATTGTCATGGACTCATTCAGACCAGTAGGCGCAGGAAACCCCACCATGACGTCTTTTACAGCATCAGAGAGACCTTCTCTGAAAATTGCCGCCAGAGCGCACTCATTCCACTGAGTAAGCACAGACCATTTTCGAAATCTTTGGGCAATATATTTCGGCTTCATCTTGCCCCTGAGAGAGGGCTATTAGGGCTTTCTCAGCCTGAATCTCCAAATTTGGTTCCTCATAAAGCAACCCCAAAGCCAGAAAAAACGCATCCACATTGAGCAACGCAGGATCCCCTGGTGCCAATGAAAATGCCCAATTTTGGGGGTCACCCCGCAGTAAAGAAATAACAATTTTTACTTGCTGGGCAGGATCTCCAGCAGAATGAGATCTCAGCGAAAGAAACAATTTACAATTGTATTTAAAATTTAGAAAACAAGATCGATCTCCAGAAAAAAACTCCGGTATAGCAATTTTAGGTTCAGACCGAGGAGCATGTAACAAAAAATCTTGTATATTCTGAACTTTAGAGGCAAGATTATACAAATTGGTAGCCAGACTCTGGGGATCCATATTTCAACAGATAAAGTCTGAGCCATTCAGGGGTTAAGAGGAGAGGAAAACAGGAGACTGCAATTAGAGCTGGAGTGCAACTTCAGAGGAAAAAGGTTTCACAGTTCCTTTTCTCTCCTGCTTCAGCCTATAGATTAAACATTTGGGCTGGCCATACTTTATGGTTTCCAATGGCAAGGAAACATCAGAAGCACAGAATAAACGGACAAGCTCTCGGGTGATGGAAACTAGAGCTGACCGCGATGCTAAACCTACACACCACACTAGAAGTAGCCAGGGGGCATTCCTGCGTTGTCTCTAGATGCCGCGCGCCAGCCGGAGAACTAACTACCCCTGGTAGAAGAAAACACAGTCCTGGCTTGCCTCCAGAGAATGTCCCCACAGGAGATAGCAGCCCCCCACATATAATAACGGTGAGAGCAGATGAAAAGACACACGTAGTATGAAAGCAGATTTAGCACAGAGAGGCCCGCTAACTAAATAGCAGAAAGATACAACAGAGGACTTCGCGGTCAGCTGCAAAACCCTTCAAAACACCATCCTGAAATTACCTTAACTCATGTGACAACTCATGCCACTGGAGTGGTAATTTCAGCCCAACAAGAGCTTCCAGCTGCAGAGATTCACATAAGTGCAAACTGGACAAAACATACAAAAATAGACTTAAGGACTAAAGTGTCCAACTTAGCTGAGCAGAAAACTGGGAGCAGGAACATGCAACAGAATCACTCTGGATACATTGATGGCCAGCATTAGAATGACTGAGGAGCAAGGTTAAATAGGATACTCCCACATCCTGATAGGAACAGGTGAACTGAGAAGGCAAAGCTTGCAGGACACCAGTACCACAAGAGACCACCGGGGGAGCCCACGAACCGAATCACAACAGAGATGGACCCAGTCAAGGTCCGAGCTATTCATGATTGGACTCAACCCACGTCAGTTAAGAGTCTTCAGAAGTTCTTGGGTTTTGCTAACTTCTACCATCGTTTTATCGCTAACTTTTCTAGCGTTGTTAAACCTTTGACGGATATGACCAAGAAAGGTTCAGATGTTTCTAACTGGGCTCCTGCAGCCGTGGAAGCTTTCCAAGAGTTGAAGCGCCGGTTTACTTCGGCGCCTGTTTTGTGCCAGCCTGATGTCTCACTTCCCTTTCAGGTTGAAGTGGATGCTTCTGAGATTGGGGCAGGGGCCGTTTTGTCGCAGAGAGGCCCTGGTTGCTCTGTAATGAGACCATGTGCTTTTTTCTCTAGGAAGTTTTCGCCTGCTGAGCGGAATTTTGATGTTGGCAATCGGGAGTTGTTGGCCATGAAGTGGGCATTTGAGGAGTGGCGTCATTGGCTCGAGGGTGCTAAGCATCGTGTGGTGGTCTTGACTGATCACAAAAATCTGATGTATCTCGAGTCTGCTAAACGCCTGAATCCTAGACAGGCCCGTTGGTCATTGTTTTTCTCCCGTTTTGACTTTGTGGTCTCGTATTTACCAGGTTCAAAGAATGTGAAGGCTGATGCTCTTTCAAGGAGCTTTGTGCCTGACTCTCCTGGAGTCGCAGAACCAGTTGGTATTCTTAAAGAGGGAGTTATTTTGTCAGCCATTTCTCCGGATTTGCGACGTGTGTTGCAGAGATTTCAGGCTGGTAGACCTGACTCTTGTCCACCTGACAGACTGTTTGTTCCTGATAAGTGGACCAGCAGAGTCATTTCCGAGGTTCATTCCTCGGTGTTGGCAGGGCATCCGGGAATTTTTGGCACCAGAGATTTGGTGGCTAGGTCCTTTTGGTGGCCTTCCTTGTCACGGGATGTGCGGTCTTTTGTGCAGTCCTGTGGGACTTGTGCTCGAGCTAAGCCTTGCTGTTCTCGTGCCAGCGGGTTGCTCTTGCCCTTGCCTGTCCCGAAGAGGCCTTGGACACACATTTCCATGGATTTCATTTCAGATCTTCCGGTGTCTCAGGGCATGTCTGTCATCTGGGTGGTATGTGATCGCTTTTCCAAGATGGTCCATTTGGTATCTTTGCCTAAGCTGCCTTCCTCTTCCGATCTGGTTCCTTTGTTCTTTCAGAATGTGGTTCGTTTACACGGCATTCCTGAGAATATTGTGTCTGACAGAGGATCCCAGTTTGTTTCCAGGTTCTGGCGATCCTTTTGTGCTAAGATGGGCATTGATTTGTCGTTTTCGTCTGCCTTTCAACCTCAGACTAATGGACAAACGGAGCGAACTAATCAGACTCTGGAGGCTTATTTGAGGTGTTTTGTTTCTGCAGATCAGGATGATTGGGTGACCTTCTTGCCGTTGGCTGAGTTTGCCCTTAATAATCGGGCTAGTTCCGCTACTTTGGTTTTGCCATTTTTCTGCAACTCTGGTTTCCATCCTCGTTTTTCCTCGGGACATGTGGAGCCTTCTGACTGTCCTGGGGTAGATTCCATGGTGGATAGGTTGCAGCAGATTTGGAATCATGTGGTAGACAACTTAAAGTTGTCACAGGAGAAGGCTCAGCGTTTTGCCAACCGCCGCCGCGGTGTGGGTCCCCGACTTCGTGTTGGGGATTTGGTGTGGCTGTCTTCTCGATTTGTTCCTATGAAGGTCTCCTCTCCTAAATTTAAGCCTCGCTTCATCGGTCCTTACAAGATATTGGAAATCCTTAATCCTGTGTCCTTTCGCTTGGATCTTCCGGTGTCGTTTGCCATTCACAACGTGTTCCATAGGTCTTTGTTGCAGCGGTACGGTGTACCTGTGGTTCCTTCTGTTGAGCCTCCTGCTCCGGTGTTGGTTGAGGGCGAGTTGGAGTACGTGGTGGAGAAGATCTTGGATTCTCGTCTCTCCAGGCGGAGGCTTCAGTATCTGGTCAAGTGGAAGGGCTATGGTCAGGAGGATAATTCCTGGGTGGTTGCCTCTGATGTGCATGCAGCCGATTTAGTTCGTGCCTTTCACGCTGCTCATCCTGATCGCCCTGGTGGTCTTGGTGAGGGTTTGGTGACCCCTCCTTAAAGGGGGGGTACTGTTGTGAATTAGACTTTTTTGGCTCCCTCTTGTGGTCACTAGTGATATGACTCTGGGATTGTCTTTCCTCAGTTTGGCACCCACCTGGGTCGTTAGTCCAGGGGTGTTGCTATATAAACTTCCTGAATTCTCAGTCTGGTGCCTGGCATCGTTGTAATCAGTTCCTTTCTGTTTGCTCCTGTCTGCTGGTCCTGGTTCGTGCAAAATTAAGCTAAGTCCTACTTCTTTGTTTTTAGGTTATTTACATTGCTCTTATTTTTTTTCCAGCTTGTACTAAATGTGATTCCTGATTTTGCTGGAAGGTCTAGGGGGCTGGTATTCTCCCCCCGGGCCGTTAGACGGTTCGGGGGTTCTTGAATATCCAGCGTGGAAATTTTGATAGGGTTTTTGCTGACCGTATAAGTCATCTTACTATATTCTGCTATTAGTCAGTGGGCCTCTCTTTGCTAAATATCTAGTTCATTCTTACGTTTGTCTTTTCTTCTTACCTCACCGTTATTATTTGTTGGGGGCTTGTATCCAACTTTTGGGGTCTTTTCTCTGGAGGCAAGAAAGGTCTATCTTTTCCCTTCTAGGGTTAGTTAGTTCTCCGGCTGGCGCGAGACGTCTAGAACCAACGTAGGCACGTTCCCCGGCTGCTGCTATTTGTGATGCTAGGATTAGATATACGGTCAGCCCAGTTACCACTGCCCTATGAGCTGGTTTTTTGTGTTTGCAGACTTGGTATTTACTTTTGAGACCCTCTGCCATTGGGGTCATAACACTGTTCTGGTACCCAAACCCAGACTTTTTGAAACTGTTCGGCCAAACCCGCCGGACCTGAACATCCATGTTTCCGTCCATAACTAATATTTACACTAAAAATGCGAGTTTTGTGTGAGTACTGCATCCAACTCAGTTCTAAATCTCACAGAAAATGTTTTTTGACATATTACTCTCAGGTTAACTAGTTTATTTTCAGTTTATTATGAGCCTAACAGCCATGTTAATCTTTTTATCCAATTCTTAAACTAATTCATCTACTTGTCCATGGGCAGACCTCCCGCCAGTGCAGCTGCATGGATGCCCAGAGGCGGCGGGGGCCCTTGCAGGTAGGGGAGTACTGCCAGGGGATTGGCTTTCTGCTGCTTCAAAAGACAGGTGCCAGCATTGTACTGTACTTTAAATGTGTACAAATACCTGCCGGCCATCCCAGTATTGCAAAGTGTGGGCGTATCTGCTCATCTTATGTCATCTGCGCACCTGTTTCAATCTTCCAGAGAGGAGAGATGAAGGGCAGCATGTATGTGACAGGGCTTGATCTGATTCATGCTTCTTGTCTTGTTTATGTGGAGGCTCTATCTGGGGCACTGTGTGATTTATTGAACCATCTTAAACTTACATACAGATCAGTTAGGTGAGTCTCTGATGGAGCTTGCATTTAAGGAAGGATCCCAATGTGATTGGATATAATTTAATGTATGTATTAATTAATCACAACTGCAACACCTTGAATTCTTTAAAAAAAAAACACATACAAAAAACCCCCCAACTAAATAGATTAAAAACTAAATAAAAAACTTAACACAACACGTTTAAACTCTTATGTCTTCATCAGGTGAATGAAGGACATTCCACATGAAATAATTTTCTTTATATATATCCTATCCTCCTTGTTTGTAGGTGTCGTTAACTCTTACATGGGACTCAATCACCTTGATCAATACTATTACCAGTCACAGGGATGGCATTTTACTAAAAATGAATAACCAAAATAAAACATAGCAGGTTAGATGTCTACATGCATATAAACGAATAAAACATGCTTCACCAAAAATTGTATATAAATTGAATCTATTTAATTAAAATGGACAATTCATTATTAATATCTATCCTTTCGCAACATATACTAAAAATCCCATGTTATTTATTTGTATAACAGCACAAATACCAGTCAGGTCATGTGGCCGCGAAGTGGAATTACAGCCACCATCGCCACAGAAGGGTCCAAGAGAAGTCAGATGCCAGAGAAGGCCTAAGCTGTGAGGAAGATCCGTGCTTTGCCCCAGTAGAAGTCCATGACTTATGCCGGTAGAAAACTATAAGCAGTGCCAGTAGAAGACCGTAAGCAGCACCAGTAGAAGACCCTAAGCAGTGCCAGAAGAAGACAATAAGCAGTACCAATAGAAAACCATGACCAAATACGAACCAGGCTCAGGAGACGATCTGGCAGACCTTTCCTGTGGGCAGTGTAAAGATTTCAGGACCTTACAGAAACTACGACGGGGGTGGGACTAGTACTGAGAGTGACCCCCATTAAGTTGAGACATAAAAGGCATTAATAGTCATTTAACAGTGTACGAATATAATAGAAGATTGCATAAATATTGTGCTAACCTACCATATTTACCTTGCTACAGTTATCCATAATACAGTGCTTACTTGTACATATATATTTAAATACACTGCTCAAAAAAATAAAGGGAACACTTAAACAACAGAATGTAACTCCAAGTAAATCAAACTTCTGTGAAATCAAACTGTCCACTTAGGAAGCAACACTATTTGACAATCAATTTCACATGTTGTTGTGCAAATGGAATAGACAACAGATGGAAATTATTGGTAATTATCAAGACACACTCAATAAAGGAGTGGTTCTGCAGGTGGGGACCATAGACCACATCTCAGTACTAATGCTTTCTGGCTGATGTTTTGGTCACTTTTAAATGTTGGTTGTGCTTTCACACTCATGGTAGCATGAGACGGACTCTACAACCCACACAAGTGGCTCAGGTAGTGCAGCTCATCCAGGATGGCACATCAATGCGAGCTGTGGCAAGAAGGTTTGTTGTGTCTGTCAGCGTAGTGTCCAGAGGCTGGAGGCGCTACCAGGAGACAGGCCAGTACACCAGGAGATGTGGATGGGGCGATAGGAGGTCAACAACCCGGCAGCAGGACCACTACCTCAGCCTTTGTGCAAGGAGGAAAAGGAGGAGTACTGCCAGAGCCCTGCAAAATGACCTCCAGCAAGCCACAATTCTGCATGTGTCTGCACAAATGGTTAGAAACCGACTCCATGAGGATGGTCTGAGTGCCCGATGTCCACAGATGGGGGTTATGCTCACAGCCCAACATCGTGCAGGACTCTTGGCATTTGCCACAGAACACCAGGATTGGCAAATTCACCACTGGCGCACTGTGCTCTTCACAGATGAAAGCAGGTTCACACTAAGCACATGTGACAGACGTGACAGAGTCTGGAGACGTCATGGAGAGCGATCTGCTGCCTGCAACATCCTTTAGAATGACCGGTTTGGCAGTGGGTCAGTAATGGTGTGGGGTGGCATTTCTTTGGAGGTCCGCACAGCCCTCCTTGTGCTCACCAGAGGTAACCTGACTGCCATTAGGTACCGAGATGAGATCCTCAGACCCCTCGTGAGACCATATGCTGGTGTGGTTGGCCCTGGGTTCCTCCTAATGCAGGATAATGCCAGACCTCGTGTGGCTGGAGAGTGTCAGCAGTTCCTGCAAGATGAAGGCACTGAAGCTATGGACTGGGACATCATGTCTCGCACCATCCACCAACATGACGTTGCACCACAGACTGTCCAGGAGTTGGCGGATGCTTCAGTCCAGGTCTGGGAGGAGATCCCTGAGGAGACCATCCGCTGCCTCATCAGAAGCATGCCCAGGCATTGTAGGGAGGTTATACAGGCACGTGGAGGCCACACACACACTACTGAGAATCATTTCCTTGTCTTGAGGCATTTCCACTGAAGTTGGATCAGCCTGTAACTTCATTTTCCACTTTGATTTTGAGCATCATTCCAACTACAGGCCTCCGTGGGATATTAGTTGTGATTTTAGTTGATCACCTTTAGGTTTTATTGTAGTCCACTATGTAATGAATAAAGATTTACAACTGGAATATTTCATTCTTTCATTCAGTGATATCTAGGCTGTGGGATTTTAGTGTTCCCTTTATTTTTTTTTAGCAATATACTGTATATATATATATATATATATATATATATATATATATATATATATATATATATATATATATTTTTTTTTTTTTTTCTTTTTTTTTCCTTTCTGTTTTAGTAAAATAAATAGTGTTGTTAAGTACCGCCCACTGTCTCTTCATTGTAAGTGCTCACATTGCATTTGAGTCACAGCAGTTTTTTTCCAAAATGCAGTATTCTCTGAAGATGGATGTTTTTTTTCTCACATTTGTCCTATAGGTTTCTAGACAGAATTTACCTAAAGAATGCTATAGTTAAAAACAAATGCTAAAAAACATTACAAAGTACTCTGTCAGCACAGAGTGACTGTTCAAACTAAGTCCCACTGCTCGGTGTTTCATGGCGGAGGCAATTATTTATATACACCTTCCCACCTGCTTGTTTCCCACAATCTTCACTCCTCCTCTGCTTTGATTGACAGCTCTGGCTTCATATGGCCAGCGAAAGGAAGAGATAAATGGAAACCAAGCAGGTGGGAAGGTCAGGGCTGGTTTTAGACAAAGTGGGGACCTGGGCAAAAGTTTAAAGTGGGGCCCCAAATGCTCACATATTGCACCATCACACAGAAGCATTTCGGTTGTATTTACCTGTGGTGAGTTCAGGCCTTTAAACGAGCGCAATCGACAATATTGAAGTCCGACGCTTGTTCCCGAGTTTCTTTACACTGGCCGATGAAGAATGATGGGTACAGATAGTCCTGGATACAGTATAATGCTGCTCCCATACAGTATCATGCAGCTCCCATACAGTATAATTCACTCCCCATGGTCCTTGATAGAGTATAATGCAGCCCCACACACATACAGTATAATGCAGCCCCCTTCAGAGTATACTGCAGCCCCCTCAGAGTATAATGCAGCTCCCCTACACACACACTATAATACAGACACATACACACACAGTATACTGCAGACACACACAGTATAGTGCAGCCCCCACACACAGACATACAGTATAATGCAGCATCCCCACTCACAGTATAATGCAGCCACCACTCAGTATAATGCAGCCCCCCTCTCACAGTATAAAGCAGCCCCCACTCTGTTATGATCCTAGTGGTAGAGGATCTCAGAAGTTCAAACACAAAAACCAGCTCATAGGGAGGTGGTAACTTGGCTGACCGTATATCTAATCCTAGCACAAGAACTAGAAGTAGCCGGGGAACGTACCTACGTTGATTCTAGACGTCTCGCACCAGCCGGAGAACTAACTAACCCTTTCAGAGAAAATAAGACCTCACTTGCCTCAAGAGAAAGGACCCCAAAGTTATAATACAAGCCCCCAACAAATAATAACGGTGAGGTAAGAAGAAAAGACAAACGTAAGAATGAACTAGATTTAGCAAAGAGAGGCCCACTAATTAATAGCAGAAAATAGGAAGCGGACTTATACGGTCAGCAAAAACCCTACAAAAATATCCACGCTGAATATCCAAGAACCCCCGCACCGACTAACGGTGTGGGGGGAGAATATCAGCCCCCTAGAGCTTCCAGCAAAAATCAGGAATCACATTATGAACAAGCTGGAACAAAATAGAAGCAAAGCGAATAAACAAAAATAAGAAAGCAGGACTTAGCTTATCTTGCAAAGAACAGGAGACCAGGAGTCAGGAGAAAACAGACATAGACTGACTACATCGATTCCAGGCACTAGACTGAGTTTCCAGGAAGTCTAAATAGGAACACCCAAGGCCTAACGAACCAGGTAGGTACCAACCTGGAGAAAGATGATCCAAGTGTAATACCGCTAGTGACCACAAGAGGGAGCCAAGAAATATAGTTCACAACAGTACCCCCCCTTTAAGGAGGGGTCACCGAACCCTCACCAAGACCACCAGGGCGATCAGGATGAGCAGCGTGAAAGGCATGAACCAAATCGGCCGCATGAACATCAGAGGCGACCACCCAGGAATTATCCTCCTGACCATAGCCCTTCCATTTGACCAGATACTGAAGCCTCCGTCTAGAGAGATGAGAATCCAAGATCTTCTCCACCACGTACTCCAACTTGCCCTCAACCAAGACCAGAGCAGGAGGGTCAACAGCAGGAACCACAGGCACAACGTACCGCCGCAACAAAGACCTATGGAACACATTGTGAATGGCAAACGACACCGGAAGATCCAAACGAAAAGACACTGGATTAAGGACTTCCAAAATTTTATAAGGACCAATAAAGCGAGGCTTAAACTTAGGAGAGGAAACCTTCAGAGGGAGATACCGAGAAGACAACCAAACCAAATTCCCAACACGAAGTCGGGGACCCACACCGTGGCGGCGGTTGGCAAAACGCTGAGCCTTCTCCTGTGACAACTTCAAGATGTCCACCACATGATTCCAAATCCGCTGCAACCTATCCACCACGGAATCCACCCCAGGACAGTCAGAAGATTCAACATGACCCGAGTAAAAACGAGGATGAAAACCAGAGTTGCAGAAAAATGGCGAAACCAAAGTAGCGGAACTAGCCCGATTATTGAGGGCAAACTCAGCCAATGGCAAGAAGGTCACCCAATCATCCTGATCCGCAGAAACAAAACATCTCAAATAAGCTTCCAGCGTCTGATTAGTTCGCTCCGTTTGGCCATTAGTCTGAGGATGAAAGGCAGATAAAAATGACAAATCAATGCCCATCTTAGCACAAAAAGATCACCAGAACCTGGACACAAACTGGGATCCTCTGTCAGACACGATATTCTCAGGAATGCCATGCAAACGAACCACATTCTGAAAGAACAAAGGAACCAGATCGGAAGAGGAAGGCAACTTAGGCAAGGGCACCAAATGGACCATCTTGGAAAAGCGATCACACACCACCCAGATGACAGACATTCCTTGAGACACCGGAAGATCTGAAATGAAATCCATGGAAATGTGTGTCCAGGGCCTCTTCGGGACGGGCAAGGGCAAAAGCAACCCGCTGGCACGAGAACAGCAAGGCTTAGCCCGAGCACAAATCCCACAGGACTGCACAAAAGAACGCACATCCCGCGACAAGGAAGGCCACCAAAAGGACCTAGCTACCAAATCTCTGGTACCAAAAATCCCAGGATGCCCTGCCAACACTGAGGAATGAACCTCGGAGATAACTCTGCTGGTCCATTTATCAGGAACAAACAGTCTATCAGGTGGGCAAGGGTCAGGTCTACCAGCCTGAAATCTCTGCAACACACGTCGCAAATCAGGAGAAATGGCCGACAAGATTACTCCCTCTTTAAGAATACCAGCTGGCTCTGAGACTCCCGGAGAGTCAGGAACAAAGCTCCTAGAAAGAGCATCAGCCTTCACATTCTTCAAACCAGGCAGGTATGAGACCACAAAGTCAAAACGGGAGAAAAACAATGACCAACGAGCCTGTCTAGGATTCAGGCGCTTAGCAGACTCGAGATACATCAAATTTTTGTGATCAGTCAAGACCACCACACGATGCTTAGCTCCCTCGAGCCAATGACGCCACTCCTCAAATGCCCACTTCATGGCCAACAACTCCCGATTACCAACATCATAGTTCCGCTCAGCAGGCGAAAATTTCATAGAAAAAAAAGCACAAGGTCTCATCACAGAGCAACCAGAGCCTTTCTGCGACAAAACAGCCCCTGCACCGATCTCAGAAGCGTCCACTTCAACCTGAAAGGGAAGTGAGACATCAGGCTGGCACAAAACAGGCGCCGAAGTAAACCGGCGCTTCAGCTCCCGGAAAGCCTCCACGGCTGCCGGAGCCCAATTAGCCACATCAGAACCTTTCTTGGTCATATCCGTCAAAGGTTTAACAACGCGAGAGAAATTAGCAATAAAACGACGGTAGAAATTAGCAAAACCCAAGAACTTCTGAAGACTCTTAACAGACGTGGGTTGAGTCCAATCATGAATAGCTCGGACCTTAACTGGGTCCATCTCCACTGTAGAAGGGGAGAAAATGAAACCCAGAAAGGAAAGCTTCTGCACTTCAAAGAGACACTTTGAGCCCTTCACAAACAAAGCATTATCACGCAAAACCTGAAACACCATCCTGACCTGCTTTACATGAGAATCCCAATCATCAGAAAAAACCAGAATATCATCCAGATAAACAATCATAAACTTATCTAGATACTTCCGGAAGATGTCATGCATAAAGGACTGAAACACTGAAGGAGCATTAGAGAGCCCAAAAGGCATCACCAAGTACTCAAAATGACCTTCGGGCGTATTAAACGCAGTTTTCCATTCATCTCCCTGCTTAATGCGCACAAGGTTGTACGCTGTCATGAATCCCCAATGGCTAGGGATAGCACAGGATTAGCAAAGTCTAATAAATATCGGACGAGCTCTAGGGTGATGGAACCTGGGCTGACCGCTGCCCTACGCCTGACAAACGCAACTAGAGATAGCCAGGGAGCGTGCCTACGTTGGTTCTAGACGCCACGCACCAGCCTAAGAGCTAACTAGTACTGCAGAGGAAACAAAGACCTCACTTGCCTCCAGAGGAATTAACCCCAAAGATATAGTTGCCCCCCACAAGTATTGACGGTGAAATGAGAGGAAGGCACACACATAGAGATGATGTATATAGCTTTAGCAAATAGAGGCCCGCTGAAAACTAGAAAGCAGAATGACACAAAAGGGGACTGAGCGGTCAGCAAAAAACCCTAATCAAAAAAACCATCCTGAGATTACAAGAACCCATGTGCCAACTCATGGCACATGGGGAGAACCTCAGTCCACTAGAGCAACCAGCTAACAAAGAGACATTCTAAGCAAGCTGGACAAAAAAACAAACAACTGAAAATCAGCACTTAGCTTATCCTGAAAGATCTGGGAGCAGGTAGGCAGGAACCAAACAGAGCACATCTGAACACATTGATAGCCGGCAAGGGAAATGACAGAAAGGCCAGGTAAAATAGGAAACACCCAGCCTCTGATGGACAGATGGAAACCAAAGGCCGCAACCCACCAAAGTCACCCAGTACCAGCAGTAACCACCAGAGGGAGCCCGCAAACAGAATCCATAACAGTACCCCCCCCTTGAGGAGGGGTCACCGAACCCTCACGAGAACCCCCAGGGCGATCAGGGTGAGCTCTATGGAAGGCGCGGACCAAATCAGTCGCATGAACATCGGAGGCGACCACCCAGGAATTGTCCTCCTGACCATAACCCTTCCACTTAACCAAATACTGGAGTCTGCGTCTGGAAACACGAGAATCCAAGATCTTTTCAACAACATACTCCAATTCTCCCTCCACCAGCACCGGAGCAGGAGGCTCGACCGAAGGAACAAAAGGCACCTCATACCTCCGCAACAACGACCGATGGAACACATTATGAATAGCGAACGATGCTGGGAGATCCAAACGGAAAGATACAGGGTTAAGAATCTCCGAGATCCTATAAGGACTGATGAACCGAGGCTTGAACTTAGGAGAAGAGACCTTCATAGGGACAAAACGAGAAGACAACCACACCAAGTCCCCAACAAAAAGTCGGGGGCCCACGCGGCGACGGCGATTAGCAAACTGCTGAGTCTTCTCCTGAGATAACTTCAAATTGTCCACCACCTGATTCCAAATGTGATGTAGCCTGTCCACCACCACGTCCACTCCAGGACAATCCGAAGACTCCACCTGACCAGAGGAAAAACGAGGATGAAACCCCGAATTACAAAAAAAAGGAGAGACCAACGTGGCCGAACTAGCCCGATTATTAAGAGCAAATTCGGCCAGTGGCAAAAAAGCAACCCAGTCATCCTGATCAGCAGAAACAAAACACCTCAAATAAGTTTCCAAGGTCTGATTAGTTCGCTCCGTCTGGCCATTCGTCTGAGGATGGAATGCAGACGAGAAAGACAAATCAATGCCCATCTTGGCACAAAACGTCCGCCAAAATCTAGACACAAACTGGGATCCCCTGTCAGAAACGATATTCTCCGGAATCCCATGCAAACGAACCACGTTCTGAAAAAACAAAGGAACCAACTCAGAGGAGGAGGGCAACTTAGGCAAGGGCACCAAATGAACCATCTTAGAAAAGCGGTCACACACAACCCAGATAACGGACATTTTCTGTGAAACCGGGAGATCAGAAATAAAATCCATGGAAATGTGCGTCCAAGGCCTCTTCGGGATGGGCAAGGATAACAACAACCCACTAGCCCGTGAACAGCAAGGCTTAGCTCGAGCACACACTTCACAAGACTGCACAAAGGTACGCACATCCCTAGACAAGGAAGGCCACCAAAAAGACCTGGCCACCAAGTCTCTTGTACCAAATATTCCAGGATGACCAGCCAACACAGAAGAATGGACCTCGGAGATGACTCTACTGGTCCAATCATCCGGAACAAACAGTCTTTCTGGTGGACATCGATCCGGTTTATCCACCTGAAACTCCTGCAATGCGCGTCGCAAGTCTGGGGATACAGCGGACAATATTACCCCATCCCTAAGGATACCAGCAGGCCCAGTGTCTCCAGGAGAGTCAGGCACAAAACTCCTGGAAAGAGCATCTGCCTTCACATTCTTTGAACCTGGCAGGTATGAAACCACGAAATTGAAACGAGAAAAAAATAACGACCAACGAGCCTGTCTAGGATTCAAACGCCTGGCAGACTCAAGGTAAATGAGATTCTTGTGATCAGTCAAGACCACCACGCGATGTTTAGCACCCTCAAGCCAATGACGCCACTCCTCAAATGCCCACTTCATGGCCAAAAGCTCCCGATTACCCACATCATAATTGCGCTCGGCGGGCGAGAATTTTCTAGAGAAGAAAGCACATGGCTTCATCACCGAGCCATTAGAACTTCTCTGTGACAAAACCGCCCCCGCTCCAATCTCGGAAGCATCAACCTCCACCTGGAAAGGAAGTGAAACATCTGGTTGACACAACACAGGAGCAGAAGAAAACCGGCGCTTAAGTTCCCGAAAGGCCTCCACGGCCGTAGGAGACCAATCAGCAACATCAGCACCCTTTTTAGTCAAATCAGTCAAAGGTTTAACAATACTGGAAAAATTAGCAATGAACCGACGATAAAAATTAGCAAACCCCAAGAACTTCTGAAGGCTCTTAACAGATGTAGGTTGTGTCCAGTCACAAATAGCCTGAACCTTAACGGGATCCATCTCAATAGTAGAAGGAGAAAAAATGTACCCCAAAAAAGAAATCTTCTGGACTCCGAAGAGACACTTTGAGCCCTTCACAAACAGAGAATTGGCCCGCAAAACCTGAAACACCTTCCTGACCTGTAGAACATGAGACTCCCAGTCATCAGAAAACACCAAAATATCATCCAAATACACAATCATAAACTTATCCAGATATTCACGGAAAATATTGTGCATAAAGGACTGAAAGACTGACGGAGCATTGGAAAGTCCAAAAGGCATTACCAAATACTCAAAATGGCCCTCAGGCGTATTAAATGCGGTTTTCCACTCATCACCCTGTTTTATCCGCACCAGATTATACGCACCATGAAGATCTATTTTAGTGAACCACCTAGCCCCCTTAATGCGAGCAAACAAATCAGTAAATAATGGCAATGGATACTGGTATTTGACTGTAATCTTATTCAGAAGGCGATAATCTATACAAGGCCTCAGGGAACCATCTTTTTTTGCCACGAAAAAAAAAACCTGCTCCCAGAGGGGACGAAGATGGACGAATATGTCCCTTTTCCAAGGACTCCTTAATATAATTCCGCATAGCAGTATGCTCTGGCAATGACAGATTAAATAAACGACCCTTAGGGAACTTACTGCCAGGAATCAATTCTATAGCACAGTCACACTCTCTATGGGGAGGGAGCGAATTGAGCTTAGGCTCCTCAAAAACATCCCTATAATCTGACAAAAACGCAGGGATCTCCGAAGGAGTAGATGAAGCGATAGAAATCGGAGGTGCATCATCATGAACCCCCTGACATCCCCAGCTTAGCACAGACATTGTTTTCCAGTCCAGGACAGGATTATGAGTTTGTAACCATGGCAGACCAAGCACTAGTACATCATGTAAATTATACAGTACAAGGAAGCGAATCACCTCCTGATGAACGGGAGTCATGCGCATGGTCACTTGTGTCCAATACTGCGGTTTATTCATAGCCAATGGTGTAGAATCAATTCCTTTCAGAGGAATAGGAACTTCCAGAGGCTCCAGACTAAAACCGCAGCGTTTAGCAAATGACCAATCCATAAGACTCAGGGCAGCGCCTGAATCCACATAGGCATCGACGGAAATGGAAGACAGTGAAAAAATCAGAGTCACAGACAAAATGAACTTAGACTGCAGAGTATCAATGGCAAAAGATTTATCAACCCTTTTTGTGCGTTTAGAGCATGCTGATATAACATGAGCTGAATCACCACAATAAAAACACAAACTATTTTTCCGCCTATAATTTTGCCGTTCACTTCTGGACTGAATTCTATCACATTGCATAGTCTCAGGTGCCTGTTCAGAAGACACCGCCAACTGGTGCACGGGTTTGCGCTCCCGTAAACGCCGATCAATCTGAATGGCCATAGCCATAGACTCATTCAGACCTGTAGTCGCAGGGAACCCCACCATAATATCCTTAATGGCCTCAGAAAGACCATTTCTGAAGTTTGCAGCCAGGGCACACTCATTCCACTGAGTAAGCACCGACCATTTCCAAAATTTCTGACAATATATTTCTGCTTTATCATGCCCCTGAGAGAGGGCTAATAAAGCCTTTTCAGCCTGAATCTCTAGGTTAGGTTCCTCATAGAGCAATCCCAATGCCAGAAAAAACGCATCCACACTGAGCAATGCAGGATCCCCTGGTGCCAATGCAAATGCCCAATTCTGAGGGTCGCCCCGTAGGAACGATATAACAACCTTGACCTGTTGAGCAGGGTCTCCAGAGGAGCGAGACTTCAAAGAGAGAAACAATTTACAATTGTTCCTGAAATTCAGGAAGGTAGATCTATCTCCAGAAAAACACTCTGGAATAGGAATTCTAGGTTCAGACATGGGAGTGTGAACAACGAAATCCTGTATGTTTTGAACCTTTGCCGCGAGATTACTCAGGCTGGAAGCCAAACTCTGGACATCCATAATAAACAGCTAAGATCAGAGCCATTCAAGGGTTAAGAGGAGGTAAGAAGCAGCTAGACAGCAATTAAGGGCTAGGCAGCAAAACTCTGAAGGAAAAAAAAAAAAAAAAAATTTCCCTTGAACACTTCTATATCTCCTGCTTCAGCCCAAACAATTAACACTTTGTAGGCCGGCTATACTGTCATGAATCCCCAATGGCTAGGGATAGCACAGGATTAGCAAAGTCTAATAAATATCGGACGAGCTCTAGGGTGATGGAACCTGGGCTGACCGCTGCCCTACGCCTGACAAACGCAACTAGAGATAGCCAGGGAGCGTGCCTACGTTGGTTCTAGACGCCACGCACCAGCCTAAGAGCTAACTAGTACTGCAGAGGAAACAAAGACCTCACTTGCCTCCAGAGGAATTAACCCCAAAGATATAGTTGCCCCCCACAAGTATTGACGGTGAAATGAGAGGAAGGCACACACATAGAGATGATGTATATAGCTTTAGCAAATAGAGGCCCGCTGAAAACTAGAAAGCAGAATGACACAAAAGGGGACTGAGCGGTCAGCAAAAAACCCTAATCAAAAAAACCATCCTGAGATTACAAGAACCCATGTGCCAACTCATGGCACATGGGGAGAACCTCAGTCCACTAGAGCAACCAGCTAACAAAGAGACATTCTAAGCAAGCTGGACAAAAAAACAAACAACTGAAAATCAGCACTTAGCTTATCCTGAAAGATCTGGGAGCAGGTAGGCAGGAACCAAACAGAGCACATCTGAACACATTGATAGCCGGCAAGGGAAATGACAGAAAGGCCAGGTAAAATAGGAAACACCCAGCCTCTGATGGACAGATGGAAACCAAAGGCCGCAACCCACCAAAGTCACCCAGTACCAGCAGTAACCACCAGAGGGAGCCCGCAAACAGAATCCACAACAGTACGCACCACGAAGATCTATCTTGGTGAACCACTTGGCACCCTTAATCCGAGCAAACATGTCCGACAATAGTGGCAAAGGATACTGAAATTTGACCGTGATTTTATTCAGAAGCCGATAGTCTATACAAGGTCTCAAAGACCCGTCTTTCTTGGCTACAGAAAAGAATCCCGCACCAAGAGGGGAAGAGGATGGACGAATATGTCCCTTCTCCAAAGACTCCTTTATATAAGAACGCATTGCGGCATGCTCAGGTACAGATAGATTAAATAATCGTCCCTTAGGAAATTTACTACCAGGAATCAAATCTATAGCGCAGTCACAGTCCCTATGAGGAGGAAGGGCACTGGACCTGGACTCACTGAATACATCCTGATAGTCCAACAAAAACTCCGGAACTTCAGAAGGAGTAGAAGAAGCAATAGACACCGACGGGGAATCGCAATGAATTCCCTGACAACCCCAACTTGACACAGACATTGCCTTCCAATCCAAAACTGGATTATGGGTCTGTAACCATGGCAGACCTAAAACAACCAAATCATGCATTTTATGCAGAACAAGAAAACGAATCACCTCCCGATGTTCAGGAGTCATGCACATGGTCACTTGTGTCCAATACTGCGGTTTATTCTCCGCCAATGGCGTAGCATCAATTCCTCTAAGAGGAATAGGATTTTTTAAAGGCTCCAGGACAAAACCACAGCGCTTGGCAAACGACAAGTCCATAAGACTCAGGGCAGCACCTGAATCCACAAATGCCATAACAGGGTAGGAAGACAATGAGCAAATTAGAGTTACAGACAAAATAAACTTAGGATGCAAATTACCAATGGCGACAGGACTAACCATCTTTGTTAGGCGTTTAGAGCATGCTGAGATAACATGTGTAGAATCACCACAGTAAAAACACAACCCATTCTGACGTCTATGATTTTGTCGTTCAGTTCTAGTCTGAATTCTATCACATAGCATTGAGTCAGGTGTCCGTTCAGACAACACTGCCAGAGGATTAGCAGATTTGCGCTCCCGCAAACGCCGATCTATCTGAATAGCCAGAGCCATAGAATCACTCAGACTTGTAGGAATGGGAAAACCCACCATCACATTCTTAATGGCTTCAGAAAGGCCATTTCTGAAATTTGCGGCCAGAGCACACTCATTCCATTGAGTAAGCACGGACCATTTCTGAAATTTTTGGCAATACACTTCAGCCTCATCCTGGCCCTGAGAGATAGCCAGCAACACTTTTTCTGCCTGAATTTCAAGATTGGGCTCCTCATAAAGCAATCCGAGCGCCAGAAAAAATGCATCAATATTTGCCAATGCCGGATCTCCTGGCGCCAATGAAAAAGCCCAATCCTGAGGGTCACCACGCAAGAAAGAGATAACAATTTTAACTTGCTGAGCTGAGTCTCAGACGAACGCGGTCTTAAAGATAGAAACAATTTACAATTATTCCTAAAATTCCCAAATTTAAATCGATCACCAGAGAAAAGCTCAGGAATAGGTATCTTAGGCTCTGACATAGGACTACTAATAACAAAATCCTGAATGCCCTGCACTCGTGCAGCAAGCTGATCCACACTAGTAATCAGAGTCTGAACATTCATGTCTGCAGCAGAGCTTCAAGCCACTCAGAGGAAAAAGGGGAAGAAGAAAAAAAACAACTCAGAACTTCTTTTCTTTTAATCCCGCTTCTGCAATGCAATAAATATTCACTTTTTGGCCTGGAATACTGTTATGATCCTAGTGGTAGAGGATCTCAGAAGTTCCAGCTAAGTCCGCAAACACAAAAACCAGCTCATAGGGAGGTGGTAACTTGGCTGACCGTATATCTAATCCTAGCACAACAACTAGAAGTAGCCGGGGAACGTACCTACGTTGATTCTAGACGTCTCGCACCAGCCGGAGAACTAACTAACCCTTTCAGAGTAAATAAGACCTCACTTGCCTCAAGAGAAAGGACCCCAAAGTTATAATACAATCCCCCAACAAATAATAACGGTGAGGTAAGAAGAAAAGACAAACGTAAGAATGAACTAGATTTAGCAAAGAGAGGCCCACTAATTAATAGCAGAAAATAGGAAGCAGACTTATACGGTCAGCAAAAACCCTACAAAAATATCCACACTGAATATCCAAGAACCCCCGCACCGACTAACGGTGTGGGGGGAGAATATCAGCCCCCTAGAGCTTCCAGCAAAAATCAGGAATCACATTATGAACAAGCTGGAACAAAATAGAAGCAAAGCGAATAAACAAAAATAAGAAAGCAGGACTTAGCTTATCTTGCAAAGAACAGGAGACCAGGAGTCAGGAGAAAACAGACATAGACTGACTACATCGATTCCAGGCACTAGTTTCCAGGAAGTCTAAATAGGAACACCCAAGGCCTAACGAACCAGGTGGGTACCAACCTGGAGAAAGATGATCCACGTGTAATACCACTAGTGACCACAAGAGGGAGCCAAGAAATATAGTTCACAACACCACTCACAATATAATTCAGCCCCCCACACTGTATAGTGCAGCCCCCACACACACAGTATAGTGCAGCCCCCACACAGTATAGTGAAGCCCCCTACACAGTGTAATGCATCCTCCCACTCACAGTATAATGCAGCCCCCCACTCACAGTATAATGCAGCCCCAACGCAGTATAATACAGCTCCCACACACACAGTATAGTGCAGCCCCCCATACACAGTATAATGCAGCCCCCAATCACAGTATAATGCAATCCCCCACAGTATAATGCAGCCCCGCAATCACAGTATAATGCAATCCCCCTCACAGTATAATGCAGCCCCTCCCATACAGTATAATGCAGCCCCCATACACAGTATAATGCAGCCCCTCCAAACACAGTATAGAGCAGCCCCCCACACACAATACAGTGCAGCCCAAACACACACAGTATAATGCAGCCCCCCACATACACATACGAGTATATACACACACACTTAAAGTACACATATATACACATATACAATACTCACCTCTCCTCATTCCCCAAGCTGCTCCAGATGTTATGGCTGGACCTGGTGGTTAGGAGCACCGGGAATGACCTGATAGTCAAAACTGCAAAATAGAGCGAGCTCTGGGAAGTGGGAGCTCTGCTGACCGCAGCCCTAATCTATTACCACACACACTAGAATTAGCCGTGGATCGTACCTGACTCTGCCTAGACGACTCGACACAGCCTGAGAGGTAACTACACCTAAAGAGAAATATAGCCTCACCTTGCCTCAGAGAAATACCCCAAAGGAAACGAGCAGCCCCCTACATATATTGACTGTGAGTTAAGAGGAAGGCACAAACACAGGAATGAGACAGGTTTCAGCAAAGGAGGCCTGACTTACTAAATAGACAGAAGATAGATAAAGGGATCTTTGCGGTCAGCACAAAAAAACTACAAAAAGCCACGCAGAGTGAACAAGAAACCCCCCGCGCCGACTCACGGTGCGGTAGGTGCCACTCTGCAACCCAGAGCTTCCAGCTAGCGAGACAATATCATGATAGCCAGCTGGACAAAACTTAGCAGGTACTCAGAAATATATTCAGCACACAAATGAACAACAAATGAGCTTAACAGGGACTTAGCTTCTGCTGAAGTAGACAGGTCATCAGGAGATCCAAGTGAGATCTGAACCAGTACGGATACATTGACAACTGGCATCAGGTAACGATCTGAGCAGAGTTAAATAGAGGAACCAGCCCAGTCTTAAACGATGCAGCTGAGGAAGCCACCTCCAGACCAGCAGCTCCACTTTCAGCCACCAGAGGGAACCCACGGACAGAACTCACAGAAATACCATTCCTGACCACAGGAGGGAGCTCGAGAACAGAGTTCACAACAGTACCCCCTGTCATGATCTCTGCAGGCAGAGATCATAGCAAGCCTATAGAGAGACAAGCTCTCGGAAGATGGAACTATACTGACCATGAACTAAGCCTGTCGCGCAACTAGAAATAGCCAGGTAGCATTTCCTATTTATCGCTAGATGCCCAGCTCTGGCCTAAGACCTAAATAGCTAGCAGAAGGAAATATAAGACCTGGCTCACCTCTAGAGAAAAGTTCCAAAGAAGACAGTAGCCCCCCACATATAATGACGGTGAGTTCAGATGAAACAACAAACGCAGCAGGAAAATAGTCTTAGCAAATTTGAGGTCCGCTTACTAGATAGCAGAAGACAGATAGTATACTTTCATGGTCAGCAGAAAAACACTAACAAAACACCATCCAGAGATTACCTTAAACTCTGGCATTAACTCATAACGCCAGAGTAGCAATCCCTGATCAACGAGAGCTTTCCAGACACAGTAACAAAACTTCAGCTGTGAACTGGAACAAATAGGCAAAACAAAACATGGACAAAAGTCCAACTTATCTAGTAGTTGTCTAGAAGCAGGAACAAGCACTGAGAGGCATCAGATAACATTGTTGACCGGCAAGAAACCACCAGAGAAATGAGCTTAAATAGCGACACCCACTACTGATGAAACCAGGTGAAACAGGAAAGAAGATGACAAGTCCAATTCCACAAGCGGCCACCGGGGGAGCCCAGAATCCAAATTCACAACAACCCCCCCCTTGAGGAGGGGTCACCAAACCCTCACCAGAACCCCCCGGCCGATTAGGACGAGCCAAATGAAAGGCACGAACCAAATCAGCAGCATGGACATCGGAGGCAAGAACCCAGGAGTTATTCTCCTGACCATAGCCCTTCCATTTGACCAGATACTGAAGTTTCCGTCTCGAGATACGAGAATCCAAAATCTTCTCCACCACATACTCCAATTCTCCCTCGACCAACACCGGAGCAGGAGGGTCAACGGAAGGAACCATAGGCGCCACATATCTCTGCAACAACGACCTATGGAACACATTATGGATGGCAAAAGAAGCTGGAAGGTCCAAACGAAATGACACAGGATTGAGGATTTCAGAAATCTTATAAGGCCCAATAAAACGAGGCTTAAACTTAGGAGAAGAAACCTTCATAGGAACATAACGAGAAGACAGCCAAACCAAATCCCCAACACGAAGTCGAGGACCAACACGGCGACGGCGGTTAGCGAAACGTTGAGCCTTCTCCTGTGACAATGTCAAATTGTCCACTACATGAGTCCAAATTTGCTGCAACCTGTCCACCACAGAATCCACACCAGGACAGTCCGAAGGCTCAACCTGCCCTGAAGAGAAACGAGGATAGAAACCAGAATTACAATAAAAGGGTGAAACCAAAGTAGCCGAACTGGCCCGATTATTAAGGGCGAACTCAGCCAATGGCAAGAAGGTCACCCAATCATCCTGATCAGCAGAAACAAAGCATCTCAGATAGGTCTCCAAAGTCTGATTGGTTCGCTCAGTTTGGCCATTTGTCTGAGGATGGAAAGCAGAAGAAAAAGACAAATCAATGCCCATCTTAGCACAAAAGGACCGCCAAAACCTCGAAACAAACTGGGAACCTCTGTCCGACACAATGTTCTCCGGAATGCCATGCAAATGAACCACATGCTGGAAAAACAACGGAACCAAATCAGAGGATGAAGGCAACTTAATAATAATAATAATAATAATAATTTTATTTATATAGCGCCAACATATTCCGCAGCGCTTTACAACTTATAGAGGGGACTTATACAGACAACAGACATTACAGCATAACAGAAATCACAGTTCAAAACAGATACCAGGAGGAATGAGGGCCCTGCTGCTCGCAAGCTTACAATCTATGAACTTAGGCAAGGGTACCAAATGGACCATCTTAGAGAAGCGATCACAAACCACCCAGATGACCGACATCTTTTGAGAGACAGGGAGATCTGAAATAAAATCCATGGAAACATGCGTCCAGGGCCTCTTCGGGACCGGCAAGGGTAAAAGTAACCCACTGGCACGAGAACAGCAGGGCTTCGCCCGAGCACAAGTCCCACAGGCCTGCACAAAAGCACGCACATCCCGGGACAAGGAAGGCCACCAAAAGGACCTAGCCACCAAATCTCTGGTACCAAAAATTCCAGGATGACCAGCCAACACCGAACAATGAACCTCCGAGATAACCCTACTAGTCCATCTATCAGGGACAAACAGTCTCTCTGCAGGACAGCGGTCAGGTCTATCCGCCTGAAACTCCTGCAGAACCCGCCGCAAATCAGGGGAGATGGCAGACAAAATCACCCCCTCTTTGAGAATACCAGCCGGCTCAGAAACTGCCGGAGAATCAGGCACAAAACTCCTTGAAAGGGCATCAGCCTTCACATTCTTAGAACCCGGAAGGTATGAAACCACAAAATCGAAACGGGAGAAAAACAGTGACCATCGAGCCTGTCTAGGGTTCAACCGCTTGGCAGACTCGAGATAAGTCAAATTCTTGTGATCCGTCAAGACCACCACGCGATGCTTGGCGCCCTCAAGCCAATGTCGCCACTCCTCGAATGCCCACTTCATGGCCAACAACTCCCGATTGCCAACATCATAATTACGCTCAGCAGGCGAAAACTTTCTAGAAAAGAAAGCACATGGCTTCATCATAGAGCCATCAGAACTTCTCTGAGACAAAACAGCCCCTGCTCCAATCTCAGAAGCATCAACCTCAACCTGAAAAGGGAGCGAAACATCTGGCTGACACAACACAGGAGCCGAAGAAAAACGACGTTTCAGCTCCTGAAACGCCTCAACGGCCGCAGAGGACCAATTCACCACATCCGCACCTTTCTTGGTCAAATCAGTCAGTGGTTTGACAACACTAGAAAAATTAGCGATAAAGCGACGGTAAAAATTCGCAAAGCCCAGGAATTTCTGAAGGCTCTTTACAGATGTAGGCTGAGTCCAATCATAAATGGCCTGGACTTTAACTGGATCCATCTCGATAGTAGAAGGGGAAAAATGAAGCCCAAAAAGGAAACCTTCTGAACTCCAAAGAGACACTTAGACCCCTTCACAAACAAGGAATTAGCACGAAGGACTTGGAACACCATTCTGACCTGCTTCACATGAGACTCCCAATCATCCAAAAAGACCAAAATATCATCCAAATATACTATCATGAATCTATCCAGGTACTTTCGGAAGATGTCATGCATAAAGGACTGGAATACAGATGGCGCATTAGAAAGCCCGAATGGCATCACCAGATACTCAAAATGGCCCTCGGGCATATTAAATGCGGTTTTCCATTCATCACCCCGCTTAATACGCACAAGATTATATGCTCCTCGAAGATCTATCTTGGTAAACCAACTAGCCCCCTTAATCCGAGCAAACAAATCAGACAATAGAGGCAAAGGGTACTGAAATTTGACCGTGATTTTATTAAGAAGGCGGTAATCTATACAAGGTCTCAGAGAACCATCCTTCTTGGCCACAAAAAAGAACCCTGCTCCCTACGGTGACGACGATGGGCGAATATGCCCTTTCTCCAAGGACTCCTTTATATAGCTCCGCATAGCGGCGTGTTCTGGCACAGATAAATTGAAAAGTCGGCCTTTAGGAAACTTACTACCAGGAATCAAATTAATAGCACAATCACAATCCCTATGAGGAGGCAGGGCACTGGGCTTGGGCTCATCAAATACATCCTGGTAATCCGACAAAAACTCAGGTACTTCAGAAGGAGTGGAAGAAGAAATTGACAACGCTGGAACATCACCATGGGCCCCTTGACAACCCCAACTGGACACAGACATAGATTTCCAGTCCAATACTGGATTATGGACCTGTAGCCATGGCAAACCCAACACGACCACATCATGCAAATTATGCAACACCAAAAAGCGAATATCTTCCCGATGTGCAGGAGCCATGCACATGGTCAACTGGGTCCAGTACTGAGGCTTATTCTTGGCCAAAGGCGTAGCATCAATTCCCCTCAATGGAATAGGATGCTGCAAGGGCTCCAAGAAAAAACCACAGCGCCTGGCATACTCTAAGTCCATCAAATTCAGGGCTGCGCCTGAATCCACAAACGCCATAACAGAGTAGGATGACAAAGAGCAAATCAAAGTAACGGACAAAAGAAATTTAGGCTGTATAGTACCAATGGTGACAGACCTAGCGGACCGCTTAGTGCGCTTAGGACAATCAGAGATAGCATGAGTGGAGTCACCACAGTAAAAACACAGCCCATTCAGACGTCTGTGCTCTTGCCGTTCAGTTCTGGTCAAAGTCCTATCACATTGCATAGGCTCAGGCCTCTGCTCAGAGGACACCGCCATATGGTGCACAACTTTCCGCTCCCGCAAACGCCGATCGATCTGAATAGCCAAGGACTTTGATTCATTCAGACCAGCAGGCGTGGGGAACCCCACCATAACATCCTTAAGGCCCTCAGAAAGACCCTTTCTGAAAATCGCTGCCAGAGCACACTCATTCCATTGAGTAAGCACAGACCACTTTCTAAACTTCTGACAATACATTTCAGCATCATCCTGACCCTGACATAGAGCCAGCAAGATTTTCTCTGCCTGATCCACAGAATTTGGTTCGTCATAGAGCAATCCAAGTGCCAGAAAAAACGCATCTACGTTAAGCAATGCAGGATCTCCTGGCACAAGGGAGAATGCCCAGTCTTGAGGGTCACCACGCAACAAGGAAATAATGATTTTTACTTGCTGACTAGGGTCACCAGAGGAGCGAGGTTTCAGGGCAAGAAATAGTTTACAATTATTCTTGAAATTCAGAAACTTTGATCTATCCCCAGAAAACAAATCAGGAATTGGGATTCTAGGCTCTAACATAGGATTCTGAACTATATAATCCTGAATGCCTTGTACCCTTGCAGTGAGATTATCCACACAAGAGGACAGACCTTGAATGTCCATATCTACACCTGAGTCCTGAACCACCCAGAGGTTTAGGGGAAAAAAAGACTAAACACACTGCAGAGAAAAAAAAATGGTCTCAGAACTTCTCTTATCCCTCTTTTGAGATGCATTAACACTTTAGGCCAGTTGTACTGTTATGGCTGGACCTGGTGGTTAGGAGCACCGGGAATGACCTGATAGTCAAAACTGCAAAATAGAGCGAGCTCTGGGAAGTGGGAGCTCTGCTGACCGCAGCCCTAATCTATTACCACACACACTAGAATTAGCCATGGATCGTACCTGACTCTGCCTAGACGACTCGACACAGCCTGAGAGGTAACTACACCTAAAGAGAAATATAGCCTCACCTTGCCTCAGAGAAATACCCCAAAGGAAACGAGCAGCCCCCCACATATATTGACTGTGAGTTAAGAGGAAGGCACAAACACAGGAATGAGACAGGTTTCAGCAAAGGAGGCCCGACTTACTAAATAGACAGAAGATAGATAAAGGGATCTTTGCGGTCAGCACAAAAAACTACAAAAAGCCACGCAGAGTGAACAAGAAACCCCCCGCGCCGACTCACGGTGCGGTAGGTGCCACTCTGCAACCCAGAGCTTCCAGCTAGCGAGAAAATATCATGATAGCCAGCTGGACAAAACTTAGCAGGTACTCAGAAATATATTCAGCACACAAATGAACAACAAATGAGCTTAACAGGGACTTAGCTTCTGCTGAAGTAGACAGGTCATCAGGAGATCCAAGTGAGATCTGAACCAGTACGGATACATTGACAACTGGCATCAGGTAACGATCTGAGCAGAGTTAAATAGAGGAACCAGCCCAGTCTTAAACGATGCAGCTGAGGAAGCCACCTCCAGACCAGCAGCTCCACTTTCAGCCACCAGAGGGAACCCAGGGACAGAACTCACAGAAATACCATTCCTGACCACAGGAGGGAGCTCGAGAACAGAGTTCACAACATCCAGGCTCTGCTCCGGTCTCATCTGCTCCACTGCTGGCACAGCATGGCACATGAAGATGTGACATCGTGCACCTGCTGAGTCAGAAGCAGAGGAGGAATGATGGGAGAGGGAGCATCAGCTGATGCTCTCTCCTCCATCACTGCTTTCAACTGTGCGGATAAGTTGAATGTGCGATGTGAGGGGGCGCTGGGACCCAATGTGGCCACATGGTGTGCTGCTATTAGTGGCACACCACTGGCTGGGGGCCCCTGGAGGAGTGGGATCCCTAGATAGCTGCCTGGTTTTTCTGCCCCTAATGCCGGTCCAAGGGAAGGTGTATATACGGTAAATGATTGGCATCTCCATAAAGCACCGAGCGATTGTAGTTGGTTTGAGTTGTCATTCTCTGCTACAAATTCCCTTTAAGCACAACACAAAAATGCTGCCTTCCCCCAAAAATGTTTGGTATCTGGTGCTAGTGCATTTAACATTACACTAAAAACTTTAAAGCGTCATCTGGCCACATAAAAATGCTAACAAATATCTTCTGAGAAAGCCTCAGTTCTTCATCCTCTTACTGCATTTCAAATGCTGCCTTTAACACGCTCTGTCAAAATAGTGAAAGTATAAACATATTTGGTAACACCACTTCAATAAAAGTCTGAATTAATAAAATATTACATTATAAAAAAAGGAAAAATAAATAAAAATTGATTCCTTTTCAGCAGACGCTTCCTCTACCAAAAAACCCCACAAATTTGTCAGATCTGATAAATCATGTTCCTCTATGATCCATAAACTGACCCAGTCAACAACTTTTATCCTTCTTTGTGAAATTAATAAAAAAAATTTTTTTTTCAATTGACAAGTTTTATCTATACAGTATAATAAATGCATAGATGTAATATATAACTAAAACTATAGCTTGGAATTGTTTTAAAACTATTCTGATGTAATTAATGATCTGTCTGTTAAGTTATTCCCAGAGCTCCTTGGTGGAAAAGACTGACCACACGATTCATAATCTCTATGTGCTAATCATAAATGGTGCAATCTGTCAATGCAATTTCATTTCGATTCTCCATTTCCTCCCACTCCTACCAATTAAAAATGAACTCCTTGATCTTACAACAACGTAATTGGTAAGTATGTTAGTAACAAGTATTTAGTGATCCACTCAGTTCTAGAAGCCATTCCAATCTGTCTACAGAAGACCAGATAGGAGATTTCAAGACAAAGGCCGGAGTCCCACTAGACCATAATACGGACGAGTGCTATGCGATAAAAAATCGCATAGCGCTCGGCCCAATGTTAATCTATGGTGCAGCTCCCATCATCTGATATTTTCTCGGCCGTATTCAGGATCCGAGTGAAATCGCAGCATGCTGCGATTGTAAGCGTATCTCGGCCGAGAATCGCTAATGCAAGTCTATGGGTGCGAGAAAAAATCGGGTTACACACGGACCATGCGTGTGCATTGCGAGAAATACGGAAGTCTTTCCCAGGTGACAGGAAATTGAATCATCCATTATCAGGAAGCTTTGGCATGCTAATTTCTGGGCCACGCTGGATTGAAAAGCAGGAAGCACGCCTCCACGGAGTGTACTGTGTAGCAGCATGGCCAGGCTTATAAATGTGGAGATGCTGATTGCCCTGGTCCATGATAGACCAGAATTATGGGACCAACGCGACGCACATTATGCGGACCGTGCACGTAAAGACACAGCATGGAGGGCAATCTGTCGCCACATGTTCCCCGATTTTGATGAGCGACCTCATGAGGTTCAGCAAGAAATTTGTAAGTACCATCCTTTAACAAAATTGTGTTTAAAATTGGGTTCCTGATAAAACTAACCATGAACACATCATATGTGGTGTGTTTATGAGTGATGTAAATGTTCAAAGCTCTTGGTTGCGGATGCAAAATCATCAACATGACACACAAATATGGTTGAAATGTACTAGCTATAGTCCTTTAATATAGGACAAAGGGAGTTTTATATCCCCCTAGGCTCCAGGACCCGTGTGTGATTGCAAACCCTGTACCTGTTGGAGTTATGTGCTTGATATTAATAAAAATCTTGTGTTTCTTTGCAGTGAATGATGTCAATAGACACTGGCGGAGTTGCCGGGACCAATACCGGCGTGAACGTCAACTTTCTGGGCGGAGTGGTGATGCAGCAACCAAAAAAAGAAAATATATTTATTTTGATCGGCTTAATTTTCTTGCACCGGTGATGGAGCTCAGACCGTAAGTGCATGCCTGTCACAAAATTTTTAACACATCTTAGAACGTGAATATGTTTTTAATTTTTTTTTTTAAATCTATTTTGAAATACAGAACAGAGTCTAATCTGACAGAAAGGGAGACTGCATCTGACTCTGAGGTGGTGATTGACCCCGTTGGTGAAGGTGCCGAAATGGCTGGACCATCTGGCCAACCAACAAGCAGCAACCAACCACCACCACCAGCAGCAGCATCTTCTGCCATACAGGAGGCCAATCCAGAGGTGGAGGAAGGAGCCCAGAGCAGCAGTCCAACCTTGGCTCTGGATACATCACCACAGCCTAATACAAGACCAAACTGTGGTCGGCGCAGAAGGGTGGCTTCTACCACTGCCACCAGGAGGCAAGTGGATACAGGGGTGTTGGACTATTTGGCCAGGGCTGCCCATGACGATGGGGAGGAAGTGTACTTCCGCAGTCTTGCCCGCTATTTACGGCCCATTCCGCGCTCGCTCAGGCTGCGGACCAGAGGTTGTCTCCAAATTGTGATAGATGCGGCCACACCCCCAAACAACCCGACTCATGTGTTTAACTACCTCGAACGGTGGCAAATGTCATCTACAAACCTTCTGGCGGTGCAAGACCTTCCACCGGAACAAGCACAAACAGTCGCAGCACCACCCCCGCCACATATAGCTCCACAACAACAGCCTGGCCAAAGCAACCAACAACCACAACTTAGGCAAATTTATGATTATCCAGCAACTGCCCAATCTGACCACTTGAACAGACACACGTTTCGAGGCTGGTCTTAACATGTGCCTGCTCGACATGGCCATATTGGGGGTATGACCAAATGGGACAATCCAGTACACAGGACTTGATGCACTTCTACCCTAAACATCAAGTTTTACCTCAGACACAGGATAGATACTTGCAACAACACCCTCCATATACTGTATATCAGGCATACCACAGGTTGACAGTCTGGTTGGTCATCCACCTAGGCCAAGTTCCGCACATGCTGGACACCCGCCATCACCATCACCACCCTCAACCTACCAGAACCTGTAATTTCGCCAAACCAGTTTTTGGACTCTCATTTATGCTGTTTTATGTGTTAAGTTATTTGCGCCCTTGGCATGTTATGCTTTCTTGTTTGCTCAGGTTTATATGCCTACAATTACATATGATGTGAATATGTTTTTGGCTACAAGATATATGCTTTGAGCAGTAAAAATGGTTTAACAAATATGACTGTTATATATTGTTCTGACTACATACATGATGTGACAACTTAAAATAAGTATTTTTAAGGACAAACATACTACACAATTCCAACAGGAAAATTATGCTATTTATGAAGTTACAATATAACTAAGTAAAGATTAAAGCAAAACAGCATTGTCTTGCCAGACAGTCGATCCCTCTGGTGACACAAAATAATTTGTTAACACATCACAAACTTTTAGGCCTGAGGGCTGACGACGTGAAGGAAGAACACGTGTAGTAGACAAGACAGTATTTGCATAATCAACTTCATCATCAGCAGATGATGGGCAATCATGGCATCTTGTAAAGTTGTTTAGAACAACACATGCTTTTATCACGCCATTGACATTGCCTTCACTCAGTTGGATTGCGGACTGAAGTACCTGCCATTTTGCAGTGAGAATCCCGAATGAACACTCTACCAGACGGTAGTCCAGGCCTCTCCGTGGATAGGGCCTCATGACATTCCTTGATAATTGAAACACCTCATCTGCTACCATCATGTAAGGCACTGCATCAAAATTAGCCCCTGGTATGTGACTTGGGGGTGGGAGATTCAAATCATTGTTGCGCAGCCGCCGACCCATAATGGAAGAACTGAAGACTCTAGAGTCTCCAGTTCTCCCATAGGCCCCAATATCTACAATTATAAACCTGTAGTTGCTGTCAACCAGGGCCAACAGCACTACAGAGAAAAACTGTTTATAATTATAGAATTGGGTCCCTGAGCCCGGCGGCTTACGCACACGGATGTGCTTTCCGTCCAGAGCCCCAATACAGTGCGGAAACTGGCACGTGTCCTGAAATCCTTGTGCAATATGTAACCAGTCTGCCATTTTAGGCTCAGGCATCACCTCTTGATGGAGTCTTCTCCAAATTTCCGTGCATGTATCCCGCACAATTTCAGAAATTGTTGATTTGCCCAGTAAAAACTCTAAATGCAGTGCCGCATATGAAAGGCCAGTGGCAAGGAAGCTAAAAGAAAACAGAGTATGTTTAAAACAAAAAACACAAAATGAACACATTACAGTGTTGTATGGACAAAAACTAAGATTAGATAACTAAGATGGCATGTTTAATCAAACATTAAGGACATGCGATGGCTTTGATGTTCTATAAACTAAAATATTATAAAAGATGCTCAAATGATGTTGAATTTACAGAACAATTTAATGATCGAATTGTAAAAAGGGGTAAGACCATGAAAGTCAAAACATTATTTGGAAAAAGAGGATTTATACATACCGTAACGTAAGGATAAGGCGCTCCTCTGCAGAAATAGATTTGCGCATCCTGGTGTCCTTCTTGGTGATCCCTGGTCGCAAAATCTCCAACAAAATATCACACGTTTGTATCCTCATCCGACAATAGTTGGAGAACTTGTCTGGATTTGTCCTCAGAGCAGCATACAGACGGTTGAAATGGCGTTTATTGATCCGTTGCTTCAAAAGTGGATGTACCCACATCCGTCTCCGCCTCCTTGGAGCTACAATAACTGGGTATGGCTCCCCAAAACGTTGGGAAAGTACCCAGTTGTAAAGCACACACTCTGTAGTGTTAAAAGTCAGTAGATCAGACATGTTGCTCAGCAAGTAGAAATGCACCAACACAAGCAGGGACTCTACTGCATAGATTGGTGGCTGCCACCTGTTTTAGAGCCCTTAAATAGTGTTATTGTTGATTATTTAAATTTTTTTCAGGTGAAAACAACGTTATATGTCCATTTTTCAAGCCTGCGAGAAAATCTCGCCATACGGATGCCATACGGATGTCACACGGATGTCAAACGGATCATTTGATGCGAGAAAAACGCATCCTCGCACTGCACACGGATCACTGTTTTGTTAACATTTGTGCGATTCTCGTCCGTGAAAAACGGACCGTTTTTTTATACGTTGTTTGTGTCCCCGGCCAAATAGGTAAGTCTTTTTGATGGTCAAAACTAGACATTAACCCCTTCATGACCGGAGGTATTTTCATTTTTGCGTTTTCATTTTTTGCTCCTCTTCTTCCCAAAGGCATAACTTTTTTATTTTTCAATCAAAATGGCCATGTGAGGGCTTGTTTTTTGCGGAACGAGTTGCAATTTTAAAGAACATCATTCTTTTTAACATATCATGTACTGGAAAGCTGGAAAAAAATTCCAAGTACGGTGAAATTGCAAAAAAAGTGAAATCTTACAGATGTTTTTTGTTAAAAGAAAAAAAATAGTGCCATTTTCCGATACCCGTAGCGTCTCCATATTTCGTGATCTCAAGCTGGTGAGGACAAATTTTTTATGCGCCAAGCTGATGTTTTTAATGATACAATTTTGGTGCAGATACATTGTTTTGATTGCCCGTTATTGCATTTTAATACAATGTCACAGCGACCCAAAAAATTTTATTCTGGTATTTTGACTTTTTTTCTCACTACGCCGTTTAGCGATCAGATTAATCCTTTTTTTAATTAATAGATCGGGTGATTATGAACGCGGCAGTACCAAATATGTGTATGTTTGATTTTTTATTGTTTTATTTTGAATGGGGTGAAAGGGGGGTGATTTGAACTTTTATTTTTTTAATGTTTTTAAAAACTTTTTTTTTACTTTTGGCATGCTTAAATAGCCTCCATGGGAGACTAGAAGCTGTCATAACCCGATCGGCTCCGCTACATACAGGCAATAATCAGATCGCCTGTATGTAGCAGAATTACTCACTTGCTATTAGCGTTGACCACCGGTCAGCGCTCACAGCAATCTGGCTATGACAACCACAGAGGTCTGCTGGAGACCTCTGGTTGTCTTGCCAACCCATCGGTGACCCACGATCATGGGACGGGGTCACCGATAGAAGGGATTTCCGGCACTCTTGCTGCAAGCACGTGCTAAATGACACTGTCTGAGTTTGACAGCGGCATTTAATTAATTAACAGCAGCTGGTGGATCGCGATTCCACCCGCGGTTGTTAGAGGCACATGTCAGCTGTTTGGTACTACAGCTGATCGAATTGATCTATTGCAAATCCAATTTGAGTTGATTTTCGTGATATTCATGAATATTGATTAACATGGATCGCTGTTTAATACATTGCCACTGATTGCATCAGCCAAAAAGTGAGCTCACATGATGTCAGGCATGGCCGCACAAGCTTCCCCATAATGCCTTGTAACTAATACATCAAACAGTTTAGCGCAGCCCTTCAAGGGGAATATCACAGCCGCTATAAATGATATAGACAGGGAAAGCAATGGCCATTTTAGAGTTGTACAGCCTAAAGATAGAAGGTCAGAGCACACAGCCTAGACATAGGGACAGAAAGGCATAAAACAGAGTGTTGTGTACTACGTCAGTTCTGGATAACAGAGAGAGTTGGAGTGGTAGTCACAGTCTGTGAATAATAAATAATACATGGATTCAAGTTATAAGGAGGTGCAGAATCTGCATAGTCTGTGTGACTGTGATTTGATTTATTTGTGATGTCCAAAAATGCTATTTACCTGCAGATACTGTATAGGCTATGTGCACACGTTGCAGATTGGGGTGCAGAATTTTCTGTACAAAATCCGCATCTCCTGGCAGAAGACGCAGGTGCAGATTCACTGCGGATTTGATGCGGATTTTGTGCATTTTTGATGCGGATTTTGTGCTGATTTTATGCGTTTTTTACCCCTGTGGATTTCTATAATGGAAGGGTTCAGAAACGCTGCAGTTTCACACAAAGAAGTGACATGCTACTTCTTTTGATCCGCAGTGGTTTTCATGCGGATTTTTCCGCACCATTAGCACAGCATTTTTTTTCTATTGATTTACATTGTACTGTAAATCACTTTGCGGAACTGCAGCGTTTCTGCGCGGAAAAAAAAGCTGCGGATCCGCACTAAATCCACATCGTGTGCACACAGGCTTAAACTGCTAATCTGCAATTAATTAGTGCTAAAATCCTGCACTGCTACCTTCCTGGAATACTGGCTAGAGTAAGAAAATGAATTTATGCCCTCTCTGTAGCTGCTCACTTCCAGTCATTGGGGTGGTGCACGGAACCAGTAGTCACCACTCACAGTAAGGAACTTTAATTTTCAGCCGGTAACACAGCATATGTGTGTAGATGAGGCAGTCAATCATAGTGACGGGGCGTGATTATAGTAAGCACAATGTGTTACAATGTATAGTCAGGGGGGAAAACAGCTCCCTGCATCACCCCAATGCCTAGAAAGAGCTACTACAGTAAATGTTCACACTAGCGTTGGTACTTTAGTTCCCCGAGGTGTTTCCAATTGCTTTTGCACAGGCCCTATTTTATGGGCCTTCCTTCTGTTTCACATTCTTTTGTTATTTTGCCTTGTACCTGTGTTCTTTGGGATTTGTTTGGGGGTGTGATAGTTAAGATAATTACGCATTCTAGGGATGCACAGTGGCTTGAAAAAGTATTCACCCTGCTTGGCTTTTTACCTATATTTTACATTACAACCTGTCCTTAAAGGGAATCTGTCTGTCTTCTATAATGCTGTAGATAAGCCCCCCGATGTATTCTGATAGAGAAGAAAAACAAGTTATATTATACTCACCCAGGGGCGGTCCCGGGGTTGTCCGGTCCAATGGGTGTCGCGGTTGGGGACCTCCCATCTTCATATGATGACGTCCTCTTCTTTGTTTCCTGTCGCGGCTCCTGTGCAGGCATACTTTGTCTGCCCGGTTGAGGGCAGAGCAAAGTACTGCAGTGCGCAGGCGCCGGGCCTCTCTGACCTTTCCCAGCACCTGCGCACTGCAATACTTTGCTCTGCACTCAACTGGGCAGACAAAGTACACCTGCACAGGAGCCGCGACAGGAAGCAAAGAAGAGGACGTCATCGTATGAAGATGGGAGGCGCCGGACCCGGACCGTGACACCCATCAGATCGGATTGCACTGGGACTGCCCCTGGGTGAGTATAATCTAACTTGTTTTTCTTATCTTTTAGGTTACATTGGGGGCTTATCTACACCATTACAGAATGCCTGTAGATAAGCCCCTGATGGCGGTGGCCTTAGCTTTAAGGCCTAAAATGGGGTGACAGATTCCCTTTAAATCTTTCTGTACTCCGATTTGTGTGTATCAGCATTAAAAAGTCTAAGTTGGTGAAGTGAAGTGAGAAAAATCTAGGCATAAATTAAATTTAGAGGATCAAATAACTAAAAATTGGCATGTGCATAGGTATTCACCCATTTTGCTATGAAGCCCCTAAAAATATCTGGTGCAAAAAATTCCCTTCATAAGTCACATGGTTAGTGAAAGGAAATCCACCTGTGTGGAATCTAAGTGTCCCATGGTCTGTCAGTATATACAGGGTTGGACTGAGGTGTTGAGGGCCCATAGGAGGAATTAATCCTAGGGGCCCACCCTACAGCTATATGGAAATACCTGTTAGTCATTATCCCTGTTATATTGAGCATCCACTGTAAAACATAGATATACATAGTTACATAGTTACATATAGTTACATAGTTAGTAAGGCCGAAAAAAGACATTTGTCCATCCAGTTCAGCCTATATTCCATCATAATAAATCCCCAGATCTACGTCCTTCTACAGAACCTAATAATTGTATGATACAATATTGTTCTGCTCCAGGAAGACATCCAGGCCTCTCTTGAACCCCTCAACTGAGTTCGCCATCACCACCTCCTCAGGCAAGCAATTCCAGATTCTCACTGCCCTAACAGTAAAGAATCCTCTTCTATTTTGGTGGAAAAACCTTCTCTCCTCCAGACGCAAAGAATGCCCCCTTGTGCCCGTCACCTTCCTTGGTATAAACAGATCCTCAGCGAGATATTTGTATTGTCCCCTTATATACTTATACATGGTTATTAGATCGCCCCTCAGTCGTCTTTTTTCTAGACTAAATAATCCTAATTTCGCTAATCTATCTGGGTATTGTAGTTCTCCCATCCCCTTTATTAATTTTGTTGCCCTCCTTTGTACTCTCTCTAGTTCCATTATATCCTTCTTGAGCACCGGTGCCCAAAACTGGACACAGTACTCCATGTGCGGTCTAACTAGGGATTTGTACAGAGGCAGTATAATGCTCTCATCATGTGTATCCAGACCTCTTTTAATGCACCCCATGATCCTGTTTGCCTTGGCAGCTGCTGCCTGGCACTGGCTGCTCCAGGTAAGTTTATCATTAACTAGGATCCCCAAGTCCTTCTCCATGTCAGATTTACCCAGTGGTTTCCCATTCAGTGTGTAATGGTGACATTGATTCCTTCTTCCCATGTGTATAACCTTACATTTATCATTGTTAAACCTCATCTGCCACCTTTCAGCCCAAGTTTCCAACTTATCCAGATCCATCTGTAGCAGAATACTATCTTCTCTTGTATTAACTGCTTTACATAGTTTTGTATCATCTGCAAATATCAATATTTTACTGTGTAAACCTTCTACCAGATCATTAATGAATATGTTGAAGAGAACAGGTCCCAACACCGACCCCTGCGGTACCCCACTGGTCACAGCGACCCAGTTAGAGACTATACCATTTATAACCACCCTCTGCTTTCTATCACTAAGCCAGTTACTAACCCATTTACACACATTTTCCCCCAGACCAAGCATTCTCATTTTGTGTACCAACCTCTTGTGTGGCACGGTATCAAATGCTTTGGAAAAATCGAGATATACCACGTCCAATGACTCACCGTGGTCCAGCCTATAGCTTACCTCTTCATAAAAACTGATTAGATTGGTTTGACAGGAGCGATTTCTCATAAACCCATGCTGATATGGAGTTAAACAGTTATTCTCATTGAGATAATCCAGAATAACATCCTTCAGAAACCCTTCAAATATTTTACCAACAGTAGAGGTTAGACTTACTGGCCTATAATTTCCAGGTTCACTCAGGTACAATCATAATAGTTTAAATTCAGGCTACATGCACACGTTGCAGATTTGCCTGTGGAATTTTCTGTGCAAATTTTATCCTCTCTTGCCAGAAAACGCAGGTGCGGATTTGATGCGCTTTTGATGCGTTTTTTTATGCAGATTTGTATGCGTTTTTGAAAGCTAAAGAAAGATGTATTATTGAACAACAAAAAAAAGAATTGTAGTGTAATTTCTGGTCCAACCTCCTCTTTAACATTTGTCCAACCCTCACTCCAGTACATAGATAGATAGATAGATAGATAGATAGATAGATAGATAGATAGATAGATAGATAGATAGATATGGGATAGATAGATAAAAAAAATCTGTGTTAGGCCAGGGTCACACTTTACGAGAAACTTGCACGAGTCTCGCACCTCAATACCCGGCACTCCGCTGGCACTCGGACCGGAGCGTTCAGCTGCATAGAAATACATGCAGCCGCACCCTCCGGTCCCAAGTGTCGGTGGCAGTGCCGGGTATTGAGGTGCGAGACTCGTGCAAGTTCTCGTGCGAGTTTCTCGTAAGTGTGACCCCAGCCTTAAACACAATATCTGTTTAATTTAAATAAAAATGGAAAAAAAATCGCATGGGCTCCAGCGCAATTTTCAAGTCCAGAGTAGAAAAGCTGGAAACTGGGGTCCAGTGTTTATAGCCTGGGAAGCGGGTAATACCCATGGATCTTCCCAGGCTATGAATATCAGCCCACAGCTGTCTGGGGGACCCCCCCAAAAAATGACGTGGGGTCCCCCTGTAATTTATAGCCAGAAAAGCTATGCAGACAGCTGCAGGCTGATATTCATAGCCTAGAGAGGGGCCAGGGATATTACCCCCCCTCCCCCCGGCTTCGAATACCAGCAAATACAAACAAATACCAGCACAGATGAAGTCCAATTAAGTTCTGATGATCGAACACCGATCACTGCAGAGACCAATCGACCCTCAGGAGGAGCGGTATTACCGGACTGTGCGGAACCAGATGATTCAGAAGAAGTACAGGAACTTACAGAGGCATTTCCAAGAGCATCTGAGGAAGTACAAGAAATGAGTGCGGCGGAAGAGACTCCTGCAACTGAAGAACCTGGGGTATCTGAGGAACAACCCATCAGGAGGATGTCAACTCGAGAAGTAAGGAGGCCTCTGATGCTGACGTATGAGACACTTGGTGAACTTAGTCAAGTGCCAAGGACTGTCGATTGGAAACAGGTAAGCCCACTTGAGTGGTATTCACCACCGAGAGGCAGTATGCAAGATGTTGCCTGGTCGAAAGACTTGTTTTAACGCTGTGATTTTCCTTAAAAGACTTTGTAGAAACAAAGAACTATTAGGCCTAGTGAGTGGGAGAGCTGGTTGAAGACATACAAAAAGTTCCAGCCGAAGACATGCTGTTTGTTTAATTGTTTATTTCTTACAGAAGTCTTACAAGCAAAAGTTCGTAATGATAGGTTGTTATTAATGTTTATGAATGTTATGCCAATATGTATATGAAGTGACATGACACCCACTACTGTCTTAAAATTGGTCAGATCGATCAATTGAGGCAAATCTTGAGTTCGACATTCAAAAAGAAGGGAGGAGTGTGCCATGCAGAAATAGTGCTAACTGTTGCTGCTTCAAAAGCATCTGCAGCGCCCCAGAGACCTGGTCGTTGCAGTAACGTCGCTCTGCCGCTAAGGGGAGTGATGGTACGTCTGATTGCACTAAAAGAGTTCACCTGACCAGGTATCACAGTTACACTTCACACTCTGGCCACCAGGGGGAGCAAAAGGTTCTATGTATTAGGCCACTCCTCACACTCTGGTAAAACTGGGGGTTGGATAGGAAGTTAGAGAGAAGCTGACTGGGTTTTGCCCAGGTAACATCTAGTGAGAGGAGAGCGTTGCTTGGGAAGATTCAGGGGGGTCCCTGTCAGGGGTGGGATCCTGACAGAGGCCTAGCAAAGGACAGATCGTTACGGAGCCGTGCCTGCACCTCATTGCGGCGGCATCTTAAGAAAGGACACGAAGCGAAGGATATTGTGGAGAAGTGAGAAACAAGATCACAGCACAAAGGCGATAGAACCAGTAGGAGTCGTGCCCCGAGATCGGCAACATCCTACTGAGGCGCGTAACCGGCATCCGGAACGCCGAGGAAGTAATAGACTCTACGCATTACTTTGAACCAACGGCAGGGCAGTTAACTTTAGGTTGGCTGTCTCACCTTTTACACCTAATGAAGACAACGGAGGCAATTGTGGGAGAGGGGCGTCTCTAGGGTCCCTATAAAATAACTCCAGGCCTACCCCGTCATACGGGTGCATCCTATCCATATCATCTGGGGGACGGAGAGAAAGAACAGAAAGATACACGACAGTTGAGAGGACTATCCCGTGGTGCTCAGCAGGGAAGTACTACAACACCCAGGCTACTGATTTCCACCTGCAAAGGGGACTCTGGATGTGCCTTCGGACCGGCCGGTCTCAGCCAGCCCTGTTAGCAGTGCTCTGGATTGCGGATGCCGAAGCCTTCAGTAAAGAGGTAAAGAGACTGCAACCCTGTGTCCTCGTTATTTACTGCGACCTGCACCGACACCTACACCTTTAATTGGACGCCCCTTAGCAGGGCCACGGACCGGGTCAGGCTACCGTGACATCCCCAGAACCGAGAGAGACCCGGTTCCGAGTACCCCGCTGCCCTGCGTCTGGGGGCGCTCCAAACTTGGCGTCACGAACAGGATCTACTTAAGCCTGAGGAATCAGGTCATGTGTGCCTTGGAATTGTGACTGAATTGTGCTGGAATCGTGATTTATTGCAAAGACTGTGTATTGCTATTTGCCGGCAAAAATTCCTGCCAAAACCGCCGCCATTACCGCGCCATGAGGAGCGCAGGGAAAGAAGAAGGGCGTGCCATGGGAGGAGACTATCAAAGTGGCACCAAAAGTGACGACCGCCCCCTCCGACTACTGCTGCAAGATGACGACCTGCCCCGAAGAAGAGAAGAACCGCCCCCTGATTTGCAACGTCGGGAACCAAGACAAGAAGGAGCTCCACCCTGGGAAGATGGCAGAACCATGTGTGTGTGCAGCTGCCGACTGCGAAACAGCGAGGGTGACCAGCGAGTACCTGAAAGATGACGAAGTGATCCCGGACTATCCCCACCGACCGGAGGCGGATCCGAACCCACTGCAGCTGGAGGATCCCGACCTCTCGGAGCCGCGGGCGGAGGAGCCGAGTCCACCTATCACGAACACGGAGCCAGCAGATGTGAAGCAATTGAAGTCGTAGCTGTCTCAGAGGGTCGCATTGGAAGAACCGCGGTCCGAGCCGCTGCCGACTCCAGTGTCCTCGTCAATGGAACGGACCGGCATCGGTGGAACCACATCAGACGCAGGTATGGAAAGCGCCCCTGCCCCACCGACCGATCCTGCTCCCATGACCGCTCCCCGTCCCGACAATGACCGACTCCTCGCCGCTGAGCTGGTAGTGATAACCTCCGACACTATGGAGAAGCTGGTGCCTCTGTTACTGACAACTATGGGGGAACCACTAGATGTGAGCTCAGAGGGTGTGATCTTCCAATGGGATACCCCAAGGATTGGGCCAGACGGGGCCAGGCAGGAGGGCCTCAGCATTGCTGTGCTCACCTGGGAACAATATAAACAATGCTTAATTCTACACTGGAAAAAACGAAAAGAGACCGAACAAAGTGCCCCCCGAAAGTACCAGAACTAAAGACTGAACGCGGTAAGAAGAACTTGGTAAAACAGGGGACTGTACTAGCCTTTCACCCGAAACGGGGTTGGGGCTCCATACAGGAACCGGGACTGCCGACTGAAGTCTTCTTTACCAGTTACAACGTGAAGACCCCGTCCCGCAACAGATGTGACAACCAAATTCTATGTAAAGGGGACCAGGTGACCTACACTCGCCATCGGAGTGCGCAAGGGTGGTGCGCTCGGAACGTCCAACGATGCGAGCCTGCAGTGGCGCCACCTGCTGTCCTGACTACGACTAACTCGGACCTGACAAATTCTGCTACCATCACCACTGTGTGCATTGTTGCTGCTACTGAATTTGCAACCAAAGCTGACATTTGAATCCAGACACCGGGTGACCTGACCGCGCCTGAGAGACGAACCACTGATACTGACACCGCATCAGCCGGGAACAAGGAACCAGAGCTTCTCCGGTCAGGAAGTGTTCGGGACCGGCTGGTGTCTTGCAACCTACTATGAGGATAAACCTTGGAACAATGAAACTGTAAATAGTTAACTTTGTGTTTTCCTGTTTTTGCTGCTAAAACCCGACCAGGGTTAGTTCCTAAAGGGATCCCTTTGTTGACCCGGGATCCCTATTGTTTTATGTTTGTTTTTGCACAAGTTTTCCACATTGTTCTAAAAGACTGCCGAATCATGGACGGTGAATTATTCACAAACTGTTGCTATATATATAGTTGCACCTTCTTAAAGGTGCCCCCTACTGGTTTTACAAGGAAAAGAGCTTTTTGAAGAGACTGTTCCTGGATACAGCGCAGAAGTTCTTGTTTACTGCAGACTTGCAAATTGATAGTTTGCACTACCTCAAAGAGACTTGAGATGTCCCTCTTAAAGGGAATGTTCAGTGTTGCAATAAGCCGAAATATAATGTTGCCTTAAGAAAGTTAAATGGTAATAATATTTTACATAGTAGTAGTATGTAGATAGAAAGATAGTGATAAGGAATAGAAATGTTGATAATGATATGTGAATAAAATTGAAGTTAAAGTTATTATCGGAACTAATGATAGAGAGCCAAGGAAAGATGCAGTAGGCCCATGGGGGTAGACAAGAGAGTCCTGCATATGAGAAAGAGAGCTCAGAAAAATGTTGATTTGCACTTTTAGTCTTGTAGCATGCCTTTAGTGGGTACCTGCCTTACGCCCTTAAAGGAAAAGTTAAATTATTGGTCAAGAAAAGTTTGCACTTAATAGATAGTAGATAGTATGCCCGGCTGGGTAATGATAGTTATTTATTTAATAAGTGTTATTTAAAATCTTAAACACCATGTAAATATGTTTCTGTTTGTAACGTTCAAGTGTCCTCACCTCCCATAAAGGGAAGCACTGTTAAAATTTACTTGTTTATTGCATTTCAAAATTTTGTATGTCTCTTGCTAACATGTATTGTTGTTCTTCTTTTCCCAGTCCGGGAGTACTGGATTTAACCGGGGGGGAGTGCAGCGCCCCAGAGACCTGGTCGTTGCAGTAATGTCGCTCTGCCGCTAAGGGGAGTGATGGTACGTCTGATTGCACTAAAAGAGTTCACCTGACCAGGTATCACAGTCACACATTACACTTCACACTCTGGCCACCAGGGGGAGCAAAAGGTTCTATGTATTAGGCCACTCCTCACACTCTGGTAAAACTGGGGGTTGGATAGGAAGTTAGAGAGAAGCTGACTGGGTTTTGCCCAGGTAACATCTAGTGAGAGGAGAGCGTTGCTTGGGAAGATTCAGGGGGGTCCCTGTCAGGGGTGGGATCCTGACAGAGGCCTAGCAAAGGACAGATCGTTACGGAGCCGTGCCTGCACCTCATTGCGGCGGCATCTTAAGAAAGGACACGAAGCAAAGGATATTGTGGAGAAGTGAGAAATGAGATCACAGCACAAAGGCGATAGAACCAGTAGGAGTCGGGCCCCGAGATCGGCAACATCCTACTGAGGCGCGTAGCCATTGTTTGGAACGCCGAGGAAGTAACAGACTCTATGCATTACTTTGAACCAACGGCAGGGCACTTAACTTTAGGTTGGCTGTCTCACCTTTTACACCTAATGAAGAAAACAGAGGCAATTGTGGGAGAGGGGCGTCTCTAGGGTCCCTATAAAATAACTCCAGGCCTACCCCGTCATACAGGTGCGTCCTATCTATATCATCTGGGGGACGGAGAGAAAGAACAGAAACATACATGACAGTTGTGAGGACTATCCCGTGGTGCTCAGCAGGGAAGTACTACAACACCCAGGCGCTAGTAGGTAGGCTACTGATTTCCACCTGCAAAGGGGACTCTGGATGTGCCTTCGGATCGGCCGGTCTCACCCAGCCCTGTTAGCAGTGCTCTGGATTGCGGATGTCAAAGCCTTCAGTAAAGAGGTAAAGAGACTGCAACCCTGTGTCCTCATTATTTACTGTGACCTACACCGTCACCTACACCTTTAATTGGACGCCCCTTAGCAGGGCCACAGACCGGGTCAGGCCACCGTGACATCCCCAGAACTGAGAGAGACCCGGTTCCGAGTACCCCGCTGCCCTGCGTCTGAGGGCGCTCCACATCCAGCAACTAGAGGGGTTAACACCGTCATTGGAGACAGGGGGTGGTTAGCACAGCACCAGTTCAAAACTTGTTTACCATTCTGGCAGCAGCCAAAGGAATGAGTGGTGTGTTTTTGTGATCTCTCTCATAGAAGTTCAGGCAAGTGAACCATAGGGATACTGGATTCATGTACAGAGTGGAGTTGGGCTACCCCTATACTGTGCTAGTTGAGGAAGTCTAACAGAAGTGGAAAGATAAGGACTGGAAGAAGTTGTGTACAGGGATAATCTCCCTCAGCAAACCCCACAACCTCCTCCATTACACTGTGCTGGAAAGAATTCTGTATACTCCTGTGCTTTTGTAAAGAGTCTTGATCTGTGCTGAACTGTGCTATCTAAAGAGACTGTTAGTCAATGTGCCTCTAAGAAGCATCTGTACTGTTTATGAAGCCTGCGCTTAAGAGACTTGAATTGTACTGAATGTGCTGTGACATTAAACTGCACTGTTCATCTGTTCATGAGGACTCTATCAATTGTATCTGTGTGAGCAAGTGGATCCATCTTGTGCCTGTGGAAGCTGCAGTACATGGTCGCCCTGAGTAACGGTTTCTCCAGAGTTCCAAAGAATTCATGAGACCTGTTCCGCCCCTATCTCTACCTAGCGGCGTATATGTAACACTAGTCAAAGCCCAGACCTTAATCCAATTGAGCATCCGTGGTCAGACTTGAATGTTGCTGTTCACCAGATGAAACCATCTAACTGAAGGAGCTGGAGCAGTTTTGCCTGAGCTCAGGTCAGAGAGACTCTGCTGACGTGGAATGTCGACACCAAGTCTGGCTGTGAGCAGTGGAGTGAGAGACATGTAAATCAGCACAGAGCTGATAACTAGTGATGTACAGAATGTGCGCTCACAGAAGAGGAGATTATGTCTGCAGAAGTCTGCTCCGCACAATGTATGCCCATCCTGCAAGAGTTACAGTGCCCCCTATCCCCTCATCCTTTTCCAGTGAAGTCCTTCTGTTAGTCTACAGAGATTCAGACTTCAGAAATCGGTAGGTATATTATGTAAATGCAAAGTAGGTCAAATGTATAGGTGCATTATGTACCTTCTCTCTCTTTCCTTCTCTCTCTTTCCTTCTCTTCCTATTCCTGGCCAATCAGCCAAACTGAGCAATCGTGGGAGAAGAGCCTTGGTGAGAGAGGTTAAGAAGAACCCCATGATCACTGTGGCTGAGCTCGAGATGCAGTAGGGAGATCAGAGAAAGTTACACAAATTCAACTATCACTGCCGCCCTCCACCAGTCAGGCCTTTGTGGCAGAGTGGCCGGACGGAAGCCTCTCCTCAGTGCAAGACATATGAAAGCCCACATAGTTTACTAAAAATCACAAGGACTCCCAGACTATGAGAAATAAGATTCTCCGGTCTGATGAGATGAAGATATATGTTGTGAATTCCATCTGGGCTCCCTCTGGTGGCCTTTAGCAATACTGCGGGTCTGGAGCTGGGCTCAGCTGCCTCATTTCCTGCTATGCTGGTTCCTATTTAACACCACCTGGACCTTTACTTGTTGCCTGCTGTCGTTGTATTCAGTACTTGTTCTGATCTCTCTGGACTTCCTTGTGACCTGTCTCCATCTGGAGAAGCTAAGTCTTGCTAGTTCTTGTTTGCTTATATCTCTCTAGAAAATGTTTCTCAATATATGATGACTTCTGTCCAGCTTGCTTATATGTGATTTTTCGCTTGCTGGAAGTTCTGGGGTTCCAGAGTACGCCCCTCACATCGTGAGTCGGTGTGGGGGTTCTTGTATTTTCTGCGTGGATGTTTTTGATAGTTTTTGTACTGACCGCACAGATCCCTTGCTATCTTCAGTCTATTTAGTGTTAGCGGGCCTCATTTGCTTAAACCTGTTTTTCATTACTACGTTTGTATTTTCCCCTTAACTCACCGTTATTATTTGTGGGGGGCTGTCTAAAACTTTGGGGTTATTTCTCTGAGGCAAGTGAGGCTTGCTTTCTCTCTAGGGGTAGTTAGTTCCTCAGGCTGTGAAGAGGCGTCTAGGTTTTTAGGTAACGCTCCATGGCTGCCTTTAGTGTGTTTGGATAGGATTAGGGTTGCGGTCAGTATAGTTTCCACATCCCCAGAGCTCGTCCTAATATTCTGGTTTACCTATCAGGTCAGTTTGGTGATCCTACCACTGGATCATAACAGTACAGCAGGCCCATAAAGAGTTAATGCATCGCAAAAGAGGGATAAGAGAAATCCTGAGTTCATTTTTTTTTTTTTTTCCCTCTGCAGTGTGTCTAGCCTCTCTCCTCCCCTTAATCTCTGGGTGGTTCAGAATTCAGCTGCAGCTATGGACCTTCAGAGTCTGTCTTCTAGTGTGGATCATCTCACTGCTAGGGTACAAGGCATTCAGGATTATGTAGTCCGCAGTCCTATGTCAGAGCCTAAGATACCTATTCCTGAGCTGTTCTCCGGAGACAGATCTAGGTTTTTGAACTTTAAAAATAATTGCAAATTATTCCTTTCTCTGAGACCTTGTTCCTCTGGTGATCCGGTTCAGCAAGTTAAAATTATTATTTCTTTGTTGCGTGGTGACCCTCAAGATTGGGCATTCTCTCTGGCGCCGGGAGATCCTGCATTGCAAAATGTGGATGCGTTTTTTCTGGCGCTTGGAGTGCTTTATGAGGAACCTAATTTGGTAGACCAAGCAGAAAAGGTTTTGCTGGCTCTCTCCCAGGGTCAGGATGAAGCAGAGGTTTTCTGTCAGAAGTTTAGGAAATGGTCTGTGCTCACTCAATGGAATGAGTGTGCCCTGGCAGCGATTTTCAGAAAGGGTCTTTCTGAAGCCATTAAGGATGTTATGGTGGGTTTCCCCACGCCTGCGGGTCTGAATGAGTCAATGTCTTTGGCCATTCAGATTGATCGGCGCTTACGGGAGCGCAAACCAGTGCACCATCTGGCGGTATTTTCTGAGCAGAAGCCTGAGTCTATGCAATGTGACAGGATTCTGACCAGAATTGAACGGCAAAATCACAGACGTCAGAATGGTTTGTGCTTTTACTGTGGTGATTCTGCTCATGTTATCTCAGATTGTTCTAAGCGCATAAAAAACTTCGCTAAGTCTGTCACCATTGGTACTGTACAGCCTAAATTCATTTTGTCTGTTACTTTGATTTGCTCTCTGTCATCCTACTCAGTTATGGCTTTTGTGGATTCAGGTGCTGCCCTGAATTTGATGGATTTGTCTTTTGCCAGGCGCTGTGGTTTTATCTTGGAGCCTTTGCAATTCCCTATTCCACTAAAGGGAATTGATGCCACGCCATTGGCCAAGAATAAACCTCAGTACTGGGCGCAAGTGACCATGTGCATGACTCCTGCACATCAGGAGGTGATTCGCTTTCTTGTGTTACATAATTTGCATGATGTTGTCGTGTTGGGTCTGCCATGGCTGCAGGCTCATAATCCAGTCCTGGATTGGAAAGCAATGTCTGTGTCAAGTTGGGGTTGCCAGGGGATTCATGGCGATGCTCCTTTGGTGTCTATTGCTTTTTCTACTCCTTCTGAAGTCCCTGAATTTTTGTCGGACTACCAGGATGTATTTGATGAGCCCAAGTCCAGTGCCCTACCTCCTCATAGGGATTGTGATTGCGCCATAAATTTGATTCCTGGTAGTAAGTTCCCTAAGGGACGACTTTTTAATTTGTCTGTACCAGAGCATGCCGCTATGCGGAGTTATATCAAGGAGTCTTTGGAGAAGGGGCATATTCGCCCGTCCTCGTCCCCTTTGGGTGCGGGGTTCTTTTTTGTGGCCAAGAAGGATGGTTCTCTGAGACCCTGTATAGATTATCGCCTTCTAAATAACATCACGGTCAAATTCCAGTATCCTTTGCCACTGTTGTCCGATCTGTTTGCTCGGATTAGGGGGGCCAGTTGGTTCACCAAGATAGATCTTCATGGAGCGTATAATCTTGTGCGTATAAAGCAGGGCGATGAATGGAAAACAGCATTCAATACGCCCGAAGGCCATTTTGAGTACTTGGTGATGCCTTTTGGGCTTTCTAATGCCCCTTCTGTGTTCCAGTCCTTCATGCATGACATCTTCCGAGAATATCTGGATAGGTTTATGATTGTGTACCTGGATGATATTTTGGTCTTTTCTGATGATTGGGAATCTCATGTGAAGCAGGTCAGGATGGTATTTCAGGTCCTGCGAGCCAATGCCTTGTTTGTGAAGGGCTCTAAATGTCTCTTCGGAGTCCAGAAGGTTTCCTTTTTGGGCTTTATTTTTTCTCCTTCTACCATTGAGATGGATCCAGTCAAGGTCCAGGCTATTTATGACTGGACTCAACCTACATCGGTAAAGAGTCTTCAGAAGTTCTTGGGTTTTGCTAATTTTTACCGTCGCTTCATCACTAATTTTTCCAGTGTGGTTGTTAAGCCTTTGACGGATTTGACCAAGAAGGGTTCTGATGTTACAAATTGGTCTCCTGCGGCCGTGGAGGCCTTTCAGGAGCTCAAACGTCGGTTCTCTTTAGCTCCTGTCTTGCGTCAGCCGGATGTCTCTCTGCCCTTCCAGGTCGAGGTTGATGCTTCTGAGATTGGAGCTGGGGCTGTCTTGTCACAGAGAAGCTCTGATGGCTCTGTTATGAGGCCATGTGCTTTCTTTTCAAGAAAGTTTTCGCCTGCCGAGCGGAATTATGATGTTGGTAATCGGGAGTTGTTGGCAATGAAATGGGCATTTGAGGAGTGGCGACATTGGCTTGAGGGAGCCAAACATCGTGTGGTGGTCTTGACGGATCACAAGAATTTGACTTATCTCGAGTCTGCTAAACGGCTAAATCCTAGACAGGCTCGATGGTCACTGTTTTTCTCCCGTTTCGATTTCGTGGTTTCATACCTTCCGCTTTCGAAGAACGTGAAGGCTGATGCTCTTTCTAGGAGCTTTGTGCCTGACTCTCCGGGAGTTTCTGAACCGGCTGGTGTCCTCAGAGAGGGGGTGATTTTGTCTGCCATCTCCCCTGATTTGCGACGGGTACTGCAGGAATTTCAGGCCAATAGACCTGACCGTTGTCCACCGGAGAGACTGTTTGTCCCGGATAGATGGACCAGTAGAGTCATTTCCGAGGTTCATTCTTCGGTGTTGGCGGGTCATCCTGGGATTTTTGGCACCAGGGATTTGGTGGCTAGGTCCTTTTGGTGGCCTTCCTTGTCGCGGGATGTGCTTTCCTTTGTGCAGTCCTGTGGGATTTGTGCTCGGGCCAAGCCTTGCTGTTCTCGTGCCAGTGGATTGCTTTTGCCTTTGCCTGTCCCGAAGAGGCCCTGGACGCATATTTCCATGGATTTTATTTCGGATCTTCCGGTCTCTCAGAAGATGTCTGTTATCTGGGTGGTTTGTGATCGTTTTTCTAAAATGGTCCATTTGGTGCCCTTGCCTAAGCTGCCTTCCTCCTCCGATTTGGTTCCACTGTTTTTTCAGAATGTGGTTCATTTGCATGGTATTCCTGAGAATATTGTGTCTGACAGAGGATCCCAGTTTGTGTCCAGATTTTGGCGGTCCTTTTGTGCTAAGATGGGCATTGAATTATCTTTTTCATCGGCCTTCCATCCTCAGACGAATGGCCAAACCGAACGAACTAATCAGACCTTGGAGACTTATCTGAGATGTTTTGTTTCTGCGGATCAGGATGATTGGGTGACTTTTTTGCCATTGGCTGAGTTCGCCCTCAATAATCTGGCTAGTTCTGCTACTTTGGTTTCGCCTTTTTATTGCAATTCTGGTTTTCATCCTCGTTTTTCCTCAGGTCAGGTTGAGCCTTCTGACTGTCCTGGGGTGGATAGGTTGCAACAGATTTGGAACCACGTGGTGGACAATTTGACGTTGTCACAAGAGAAGGCTCAGCGCTTTGCTAACCGCCGTCGCTGTGTGGGTCCCCGACTTCGTGTGGGGGATTTGGTATGGCTGTCTTCTCGTTATGTTCCGATGAAGGTTTTCTCTCCTAAGTTCAAGCCTCGTTTCATCGGTCCTTATAAGATTTTGGAAATCCTCAATCCTGTGTCGTTTCGTTTGGACCTCCCGGCATCATTTGCCATTCACAATGTGTTCCATAGGTCATTGTTGTGGAGAATTGGAGTATGTGGTGGAGAAGATCTTGGATTCTCGTGTTTCGAGACGGAAGCTTCAGTACTTAGTTAAATGGAAGGGCTATGGTCAGGAGGATAATTCCTGAGTTGTCGCCTCTGATGTCCATGCGGCCGATTTGGTTCGTGCCTTTCATTCGGCTCGTCCTGATCGGCCTGGGGGCTCTGGTGAGGGTCCGGTGACCCCTCCTCAAGGGGGGGGTACTGTTGTGAATTCCGTCTGGGCTCCCTCTGGTGGCCTTTAGCAATACTGCGGGTCTGGAGCTGGGCTCAGCTGCCTCATTTCCTGCTATGCTGGTTCCTATTTAACACCACCTGGACCTTTACTTGTTGCCTGCTGTCGTTGTATTCAGTACTGGTTCTGATCTCTCTGGACTTCCTTGTGACCTGTCTCCATCTGGAGAAGCTAAGTCTTGCTAGTTCTTGTTTGCTCATATTTCTCTAGAAAATGTTTCTCAATATATGATGACTTCTGTCCAGCTTGCTTATATGTGATTTTTCGCTTGCTGGAAGTTCTGGGGTGCAGAGTACGCCCCTCACATCGTGAGTCGGTGTGGGGGTTCTTGTATTTTCTGCGTGGATGTTTTTGATAGTTTTTGTACTGACCGCACAGATCCCTTGCTATCTTCAGTCTATTTAGTGTTAGCGGGCCTCATTTGCTTAAACCTGTTTTTCATTACTACGTTTGTATTTTCCCCTTAACTCACCGTTATTATTTGTGGGGGGCTGTCTAAAACTTTGGGGTTATTTCTCTGAGGCAAGTGAGGCTTGCTTTCTCTCTAGGGGTAGTTAGTTCCTCAGGCTGTGAAGCGGCGTCTAGGTTTTTAGGTAACGCTCCACGGCTGCCTTTAGTGTGTTTGGATAGGATTAGGGTTGCGGTCAGTATAGTTTCCACATCCCCAGAGCTCGTCCTAATATTCTGGTTTACCTATCAGGTCAGTTTGGTGATCCTACCACCGGATCATAACAGATATACCTTTTTGGTAATAATTCTAAACGGTATGTGTGGAGAAAACCAGGCACTGCTCATCACCTGCCCAATACAATCCCAACAGTGAAACATGGTAGAGGCAGTATCATGCTATGGTGGTGTTTTTCATCTGCAGGGACAGGATGATTGGTTGCCATTGAAGGAAACAAGAATGCGGCTACGTACAGAGCTATCCTGGATGAAAATATCTTCCAGAGTGCTCTGGACAATAACAAAGGAGTGTCTTCAGAACAACTCTGTGACCATTCTTGACTGGCCCAGCCAGAGCCCTGACCTAAACCCAATTTAGCATCTCTTGAGAGATCTGAAATTGGCTGTTCACCAATGTTCTCCATCCAACCTGACAAAACTGTAGAGGATCTGCAAGGAAGAATGGCAGAGAATCCCCAAATCCAGGTGTGAAAAACTTGTGGCATCATTCCCAAGAAGACTCATGGCTGTACTAGCTCAAAAGGGTGCTTCTACTCAATACTGAGCAAAGGGTCTGAATTAGTGTTGAGCATTCCGATACCGCAAGTATCGGGTATCGGCCGATATTTGCTGTATCGGAATTCCGATACCGAGATCCGATACTTTTGTGGTATCGGGCATCGGTATCGAAACAACATTAATGTGTAAAATAAAGAATTAAAATAAAAAATATTGCTATACTCACCTCTCCGACGCAGCCTGGACCTCACCGAGGGAACCGGCAGCGTTGTTTGCTTAAAATTTGCGCTTTAACTTCCTTACGTGAAGTCCCGGCTTGTGATTGGTCGCGTGCCGCCCATGTGGCCGCGACGCGACCAATCACAGCAAGCCGTGACGTAATTTCAGGTCCTTCAGGATTTTAAAATTACGTTCCGGCTTTGTGATTGGTCGCGTCGCGGTCACATGGGCGACGCGACCAATCACAAGCCGTGACGTCACGGGAGGCTGGACACGCGCGCATTTTAAAATGCGCGCGTGTCCAGCCTCCCGTGACGTCACGGCTTGTGATTGGTCGCGTCGCCCATGTGACCGCGACGCGACCAATCACAAAGCCGGAACGTAATTTTAAAATCCTGAAGGACCTGAAATTACGTCACGGCTTGCTGTGATTGGTCGCGTCGCGGCCACATGGGCGGCACGCGACCAATCACAAGCCGGGACTTCACGTAAGGAAGTTAAAGCGCAAATTTTAAGCAAACAACGCTGCCGGTTCCCTCGGTGAGGTCCAGGCTGCGTCGGAGAGGTGAGTATAGCAATATTTTTTATTTTAATTCTTTATTTTACACATTAATATGGTTCCCAGGGCCTGAAGGAGAGTTTCCTCTCCTTCAGACCCTGGGAACCATCAGGGATACCGTCCGATACATGAGTCCCATTGACTTGTATTGGTATCGGGTATCGGTATCGGATTAGATCCGATACTTTGCCGGTATCGGCCGATACTTTCCGATACCGATACTTTCAAGTATCGGACGGTATCGCTCAACACTAGTCTGAATACTTATGACCATGTGATAATTCAGGGGGTTTTTTTAAATAAATTTGCAAAAATTACTACATTTCTTTTTTTTTTCTGTCAAAATGGGGTGCAGAGTGTACACTCACCGGCCACTTTATTAGGTACACCTGTCCAACTTCTTGTTAACACTTAATTTATAATCAGCCAATCACATGGCGGCAACTCAGTGCATTTAGGCATGTAGACATGGTCAAGACAATCTCCTGCAGTTCAAACCGAGCATCAGTATGGGGAAGAAAGGTGATTTGAGTGCCTTTGAACGTGGCATGGTTGTTGGTGCCAGAAGGGCTGGTCTGAGTATGTCAGAAACTGCTGATCTACTGGGATTTTCACGCACAACCATCTCTAGGGTTTACAGAGAATGGTCCGAAAAAGAAAAAAAATCCAGTGAGCGGCAGTTCTGTGGGCGGAAATGCCTTGTTGATGCCAGAGGTCAGAGGAGAATGGGCAGACTGGTTCGAGCTGATAGAAAGGCAACAGTGACTCAAATCGCCACCCGTTACAACCAAGGTAGGCCTAAGAGCATCTCTGAACGCACAGTGCGTCGAACTTTGAGGCAGATGGGCTACAGCAGCAGAAGACCACACCGGGTACCACTCCTTTCAGCTAAGAACAGGAAACTGAGGCTACAATTTGTACAAGCTCATCGAAATTGGACAGTAGAAGATTGGAAAAACGTTGCTTGGTCTGATGAGTCTCGATTTCTGCTGCGACATTCGGATGGTAGGGTCAGAATTTGGCGTAAACAACATGAAAGCATGGATCCATCCTGCCTTGTATGGAGCATCTTTGGGATGTGCAGCCGACAAATCTGCGGCAACTGTGTGATGCCATCATGTCAATATGGACCAAAATCTCTGAGGAATGCTTCCAGCACCTTGTTGAATCTATGCCACGAAGAATTGAGGCAGTTCTGAAGGCAAAAGGGGGTCCAACCCGTTACTAGCATGGTGTACCTAATAAAGTGGCCGGTGAGTGTATATTAATGAGAAAAAAATGATTTTTTCTTAATTTACCAAATCGCTGCAAGGAGAGAAAGAGTGAGAAATGTAAAGGGGTCTGAATACTTTCCATACCCACTGTGTGTGTGTGTGTATATATATATATATATATATATATATATATATATATATATATATATATATATAATCTTTACTTATACTTGTGTGTGTAAACATCATAAATTTGAACATGGTATGCAATGACATTATGGTCTTAAATTCCAAGAGACTGAAAAAAAGAGGTTGAACAAGGAAATTATATCACAATTCTTTTTTTTTTTAAATATTATATCTTTATTTAGCTCTATGGATTTCAAGAACACATGAAAAATGCATAAAAAGGCATGAAAGACGCACATATTTTCAGCTGCATTTTTCTGCCAAGAGATACAGAAACCTTGCAGAAATATCTTCTAGCAAATACGCAACGTTTGCACATAGCCTAACTAAAAATATAGCCATGGTTGTGTCACATCACACCTTGGTGAGCCTGCACTTGGATTTGAGCTCTTTTTTTTCAGAGTGGATGACAAGTTCAAAAGGTGGCAGGGGAGACAGAGAAGTGGCTAATAAGTGGGGGAAAACTTTGATTTCTCTGATATATATTTCAAAGTTTCTTTGCCTGTTCTATTGATTTATGCAAACTTAACTGAAAGCACAGTTCCTTTTTAAGCAATAACCTTCATTCCCAGATCATCCCATTAAATTTTGCAGGTCCCCTACTAAGCAATATGGAACAAAATGATATTATTATAAATACATGATTTCCTAGTGGCATTATTTTTTTAATCAAAACTTTTTAGCAACAGCTGTTCTATTAAAATATAGGAATTGTGGTGTGTGATATTTTACTAAAGTGTTATTTTAAAGAGATGGGAAATGGATCCTGTATAACTTCCAGCCAAAATCTGTGAATCTTTTGTAATTGGTCTGTGAAGGTTTGTGTTTTTTCACATGCAATTAATAAAATGAGTCAATAAACCATGAAATCCAGAGCAGCTCAAATTGCACATCTAACTGAACACTTTGCAAATGAACATCTTTTCCAGTCATCCTTGGAGACTTATTTAATCCAACAGAAGCTTCATGAACTTACCTTTCTAAGAAAAAATGAGAGAATATAAAGAAATTGACATTTAAGCTTGCTTGCATAGATCTTGAAATCATAAAACAATTTTAAGAACCTTGGACCTTTTAGAAACAATGAATAATCCTGCTATTTTTCCCAATTATTCAAATCCTCTATCGATTTGCTCAGTTTACATCTTCAAGATGCTCTCTTTTCCAATTAGGGGGCTTTGAGCTGTTAGACTTTCCATCCACCCACACCACTGCTGTGAGAGCAAGTACGCACATCATACTTCAGAGTGCAAAGTCTAAGGGTACCGTCTTATCTACAGTGCAAATAGGCCATTTGCAAGTGGGATAAAATTCTTGTATGTGGGATTTCACATAAAGAATCTTTGCTTTTTACAGAATTACTCTTATCACATAGGGGTACATGTGGATTAGTTTCTATATGTTTCACACTAATTCCACATTTTAATAACTAAACACACAGAAAAACATGTACGGTACATTGTAGTATTTTTGTAAATCCCATATTCCTAACACGAAAGCTGCTACTGATGGATCCAATTTTTCTAATTATGTGTTTTAATTATTTGCAATCAGTGCATAAGGGTTGGGTTTTCTGAATAGGTTGTGAATCTTTTTAATGGCAGCTTATTTCTATACTTAGTCCTTTAGGAATGAGCAACTATGACTTTTTTTTAACTTTGGTAGATAATAATGTGCCTAGGCAGCCATTAGAGATGAGTAGTGTTGAGCGATACCGTCCGATACTTGAAAGTATCGGTATCGGAAAGTATCGGCCGATACCGGCAAAGTATCGGATCTAATCCGATACCGATACCCGATACCAATACAAGTCAATGGGACTCAAGTATCGGACGGTATCCTGTATGGTTCCCAGGGTCTGAAGGAGAGGAAACTCTCCTTCAGGCCCTGGGATCCATATTACTGTGTAAAATAAAGAATTAAAATAAAAAATATTGCTATACTCACCTCTCCGACGCAGCCTGGACCTCACCGAGGGAACCGGCAGCGTTCTTTGCTTAAAATGCGCACTTTTCCTTCCTTCCGTGACGTCACGGCTTCTGATTGGTCGCGTGCCGCCCATGTGGCCGCGACGCGACCAATCACAGCAAGCCGTGACGTAATTTTCAGGTCCTTCTAGGCATTCAGTATTTTAAAATTACGTTCCGGCTTTATGATTGGTCGCGTCGCGGTCACATGGGCGACGCGACCAATCACAAGCCGTGACGTCACGGGAGGCAGGAGACGCGCGCATTTTTAAAATTACATCACGGCTTGTGATTGGTTGCGTGCCGCCCATGTGACCGCGACGCGACCAATCACAGCAAGCCGTGACGTAATTTCAGGTCCTGATGCCTATTTCTGCATTCAGGACCTGAAATTACGTCACGGCTTGCTGTGATTGGTCGCGTCGCGGTCACATGGGCAGCACGCAACCAATCACAAGCCGCGACGTAATTTTAAAAATGCGCGCGTTTCCTGCCTCCCGTGACGTCACGGCTTGTGATTGGTCGCGTCGCCCATGTGACCGCGACGCGACCAATCACAAAGCCGGAACGTAATTTTAAAATACCGAATGCCTAGAAGGACCTGAAAATTACGTCACGGCTTGCTGTGATTGGTCGCGTCGCGGCCACATGGGCGGCACGCGACCAATCAGAAGCCGTGACATCACGGAAGGAAGGAAAAGCGCGCATTTTAAGCAAAGAACGCTGCCGGTTCCCTCGGTGAGGTCCAGGCTGCGTCGGAGAGGTGAGTATAGCAATATTTTTTATTTTAATTCTTTATTTTACACATTAATGTTGTATTTTACACATTAATGTTGTTTCGATACCGATACCCGATACCACAAAAGTATCGGATCTCGGTATCGGAATTCCGATACAGCAAATATCGGCCGATACCCGATACTTGCGGTATCGGAATGCTCAACACTAGTCACGGCTTGTTGTGATTGGTCGCGTCACGGTCACATGGGCGGCACGCGACCAATCAGAAGCCGTGACATCACGGAAGGCAGTAAACGCGCGCATTTTAAGCAAAGAACGCTGCCGGTTCCCTCGGTGAGGTGCAGGCTGCGTCGGAGAGGTGAGTATAGCAATATTTTTTATTTTAATTCTTTATTTTACACATTGCTATTAATCCTGATACCGATTCCCGATATCACAAAAGTATCGGATCTCGGTATCGGAATTCCGATACCCGCAAGTATCGGCCGATACCCGATACTTGCGGTATCGGAATGCTCAACACTAGAGATGAGTGGATCGATCTGCGGAGGACCAAGTTTGAGTCAAATTTCCTGAAATTCATAAATCCAGGTGTATGTGAACACTTTGATTTACAATTTGCAGAAAATAAAAATCTTGCCCGGCACCATTTCCCACACAGGTGAAGCAATAGAGAGTGGGCTAATCTTGTTTTGCGCTGACTTTCCCAAAATGCCCTGCAGCTGTGACATACCTTGAAGATTGGCGTACCTTAGACCATTTAAAAAAAAAATTGTACATAGGTGGTCAGTTCGTGGGTCATCAGAGATCACTGATTCCCAACAGTCGGGCACAAGATTGCTAGTTTTTACCGCAGTCGGATTCCATTTCCAAATTCCACTTGGTAAGTGGAACATATATGTCATATTGAAATTTCTTTCTTCTCTTCAGTACTAAGATCTGAACAAATTTCTTTGCCACAAATCAATTTGGTGAAAACAACAAATTTGAATCTCAAAAATTCCACTCATCTCTTGCTCCACCATGTAATACATGAACAGAAAAGCCAACAACCACATTTTTCACAATGAGTGAACACAACAACCACATTTTTCACAATGAGTGAACACATGACAGTAGTACCCAAAAAAGGACCTTTGGGGCTGCATTCAGTAGGTACACCTTGACCCACTGAAGTGAATTACAGAGCTGTTGTGAATTAGACTTTTTGGCTCCCTCTTGTGGTTACTAGTGATATGACTGGGATTGTCTTTCCTCAGTTTGGCACCCACCTGGGTCGTTAGTCCAGGGGTGTTGCTATATAAACTTCCTGGATCCTTAGTCCAGTGCCTGGCATCGTTGTAATCATCGTTGCTCCTGTCTGCTGGTCCTGGTTCGTGCAAAATTAAGCTAAGTCCTGCTTCTTTGTTTTTTGGTTATTTACTTTGCTCTTATTTTTGTCCAGCTTGTACTAAATGTGATTCCTGACTTTTCTGGAAGCTCTAGGGGGCTGGTGTTCTCCCCCCGGGCCGTTAGACGGTTCAGGGGTTCTTGAATATCCAGCGTGGATATTTTGATAGGGTTTTTGCTGACCATATAAGTCATCTTACTATATTCTGCTATTAGCTAGTGGGCCTCTCTTTGCTAAATACCTAGCTCATTCTTACGTTTGTCTTTTCCTCTTACCTCACCGTTATTATTTGTTGGGGGCTTGTATCCAACTTTTGGGGTCTTTTCTCTGGAGGCAAGAAAGGTCTTTCTTTTCCCTTCTAGGGTTAGTTAGTTCTCCGGCTGGCGCGAGACGTCTAGAACCAACGTAGGCACGTTCCCCGGCTGCTGCTATTTGTGGTGCTAGGATTAAATATATGGTCAGCTCAGTTACCACTGCCCTATGAGCTGTTTTTTTGTGTTTGCAGACTTAGTAATTATTTCTGAGACCCTCTGCCATTGGGGTCATAACAGTATGCCAGGCCAACATTGAATGTTTAATGCATTGCTGAAGTGGGATAATAAGAAAGGAAATTCTGAGTTTTTTTTTTTTCTCCTCTCTTCCTCCCCTTTACCTCTGAGTGGCTTGTGCTTGCTGCAGACATGAATGTCCAGACCTTGATTACAAGTGTAGACCAGCTTGCTGCTCGTGTACAGGGCATACAAGATTTTGTTACCAGTAGTCCAATGTCTGAACCTAAAATACCTATTCCTGAACTGTTTTCTGGAGACCGATTTAAGTTTAGGAATTTCAGGAATAATTGTAAATTGTTTCTATCTCTGAGACCCCGTTCATCTGGAGATTCAGCTCAGCAAGTTAAAATTGTTATCTCTTTTTTACGGGGCGACCCTCAGGATTGGGCTTTCTCGCTAGCGCCAGGAGATCTGGCATTGGCAAATATTGATGCGTTTTTTTCTGGCGCTCGGATTGCTTTACGAGGAACCCAATCTTGAAGTTCAGGCAGAAAAAGCCTTGCTGGCTATTTCTCAGGGCCAGGATGAAGCTGAAGTGTATTGCCAAAAATTTCGGAAATGGTCCGTGCTTACTCAGTGGAATGAGTGTGCTCTGGCCGCAAATTTCAGAAATGGCCTTTCTGAAGCCATTAAGAATGTAATGGTGGGTTTCCCCATTCCTACAAGTCTGAATGATTCCATGGCGCTGGCTATTCAAATTGACCGGCGTTTGCGGGAGCGCAAAACCGCTAATCCTCTGGTGGTGTTGTCTGAACAAACACCTGATTTAATGCAATGTGATAGAATTCAGACTAGAAATGAGCGGAAAAATCATAGACGTCAGAATGGGTTGTGTTTTTACTGTGGTGATTCTACACATGTTATATCAGCATGCTCTAAACGCCTAACAAGGGTTGTTAGTCCTGTCGCCATTGGTAATTTGCAACCTAAATTTATTTTGTCTGTGACTTTAATTTGCTCATTGTCTTCTTACCCTGTTATGGCGTTTGTGGATTCAGGTGCTGCCCTGAGTCTTATGGATCTGTCATTTGCCAAGCGCTGTGGTTTTGTTCTTGAACCGTTGGTAAATCCTATTCCTCTTAGAGGTATTGATGCTACGCCATTGGCGGAAAATAAACCGCAGTTTTGGACGCAGGTAACCATGTGCATGACTCCTGAACATCGGGAGGTGATTCGTTTTCTTGTTCTGCATAAAATGCATGATTTGGTCGTTTTGGGTCTGCCATGGTTACAGACCCACAATCCAGTCTTGGATTGGAAGGCAATGTCTGTGTCAAGTTGGGGCTGTCAGGGAATTCATGCTGATTCCCCGCCGGTGTCTATTGTTTCCTCTACTCCTTCAGAAGTTCCTGAGTATTTGTCTGATTATCAGGATGTATTCAGCGAGTCCAGGTCCAGTGCTCTGCCTCCTCATAGGGACTGTGACTGCACCATAAATTTGATTCCAGGTAGTAAATTTCCTAAGGGAAGACTATTTAATCTGTCTGTACCTGAGCATGCCGCAATGCGTTCCTATATCAAGGAGTCTCTGGAGAAGGGGCATATCCGTCCATCCTCTTCCCCTCTTGGTGCGGGATTCTTTTTTGTGGCCAAGAAGGACGGATCTTTGAGACCTTGTATTGACTATTGGCTTCTGAATAAAATCACTGTTAAATTTCAGTATCCTTTGCCTCTGTTGTCGGACTTGTTTGCCCGGATTAAAGGTGCCAAGTGGTTCACCAAGATAGATCTTCGTGGTGCGTACAACCTTGTGCGCATTAAGCAAGGAGATGAATGGAAGACAGCATTTAATACGCCCGAAGGTCATTTTGAGTACTTGGTGATGCCTTTTGGGCTCTCTAATGCTCCCTCAGTGTTTCAGTCCTTTATGCATGATATTTTCCGGAAGTATCTGGATAAATTTATGATTGTTTATCTGGATGATATTCTGGTTTTCTCTGAAGATTGGGACTCACATGTGGAGCAGGTCAGGATGGTGTTTCAGGTTTTGCGTGAGAATGCTTTGTTTGTTAAGGGCTCAAAGTGTCTCTTTGGAGTACAGAAGGTTCCCTGTTGTGAATTTGGATTCTGGGCTCCCCCGGTGGCTACTGGTGGAATTGAACTGGTGTTTTCATCTTCTCTGTTCACCTGTTCCCATCAAGATGTGGGAGTCGCTATATAACCTTGCTGCTCTGTTAGTTGCTTGCCGGTCAACAATGTTATCAGAAGCCTCTCTGTGCTTGTTCCTGCTCCTAGACAACTACTAGATAAGTTGGACTCTTGTCCATGTTTGTTTTTGCATTTTTGTTCCAGTTCACAGCTGTAGTTTCGTTACTGTGTCTGGAAAGCTCTTGTGAACAGGAATTGCCACTCTGGTGTTATGAGTTAATGCCAGAGTTTTAAAGTAATTTCTGGATGGTGTTTTGATAGGGTTTTCAGCTGACCATGAAAGTGTCCTTTCTGTCTTCTGCTATGTAGTAAGTGGACCTCAAATTTGCTAAACCTATTTTCATACTACGTTTGTTATTTCATCTTAATTCACCGCCAATACATGTGGGGGGCCTCTGTCTCCTTTCGGGGTATTTCTCTAGAGGTGAGCTAGGACTGATATTTTCCTCTGCTAGCATTATTTAGTCCTCCGGCTGGTGCTGGGCATCTAGAATCAACGTAGGCATGCTACCCGGCCACTGCTAGTTGTGCGTTAGGTTTAGTTCATGGTCAGCTCAGTTCCCATCTTCCAAGAGCTAGTTCCTATATATGCTTATGCTATGTTCTCTTGCCATTGAGATCATGACAGTTTGACCGGCCCACTAAAGGGTTAAAATCCTTGGCTGAGAAAGGAGAGAAATAAGTAGTCTGCTGAAATTTTTTATTTTTTTTTTTTTCTCTCTCCTTCTAATCTTTGAATGGCTCTGTGTCCACCTGTTTGTAATGGATCTTCAGAGTGTAACTGCAGGTTTGAATAATCTCGCCACGAAGGTACAAAATTTGCAAGATTTTGTTTGTCATGCACCTGTATCTGAGCCGAGAATTCCTTTGCCGGAATTTTTCTCGGGGAATAGATCTGGGTTTCAGAATTTTCGAAATAATTGCAAATTATTTTTGTCCCTGAAATCTCGCTCTGCCGGAGACCCTGCACAGCAGGTCAGGATTGTGATTTCCTTGCTCCGGGGCGACCCTCAAGACTGGGCTTTTTCATTGACACCAGGGGATCCTGCGTTGCTCAATGTGGATGCGTTTTTTCTGGCCTTGGGGTTGCTTTATGACGAACCTCATTTGGAGCTTCAGGCAGAAAAAACTTTGATGTCCCTATCTCAGGGGCAAGATGAAGCGGAAATTTACTGCCAAAGATTCCGTAAATGGTCTGTGCTTACTCAGTGGAATGAGTGCGCCCTGGCGGCGACTTTCAGAGAGGGTCTCTCTGATGCCATTAAGGATGTTATGGTGGGGTTCCCTGTGCCTGCGGGTCTGAATGAGTCCATGACAATGGCTATTCAGATCGATAGGCGTTTGCGGGAGCGCAAACCAGTGCACCATCTGGCGGTGTCCACTGAGAAGTCGCCAGAGAGTATGCAGTGTGATAGAATTCTGTCCCGAAGCGAGCGGCAGAATTTTAGACGGAAAAATGGGTTGTGTTTCTATTGTGGTGATTCTACTCATGTTATATCAGCATGCTCTAAGCGCACTAAAAAGCTTGATAAATCTGTTTCCATTTGCACCTTACCATCTAAGTTTATTCTATCTGTGACCCTGATTTGCTCTTTGTCATCTATTACCACGGACGCCTATGTCGACTCTGGCGCCGCTTTGAGTCTTATGGATTGGTCCTTTGCCAAACGCTGTGGGTATGATTTAGAGCCTTTGGAGACTCTTATTCCTCTGAAGGGGATTGACTCCACCCCATTGGCTAATAATAAACCACAATACTGGACACAAGTAACTATGCGTATTAATCCGGATCACCAGGAGATTATTCGCTTTCTGGTGCTGTATAATCTACATGATGATTTGGTGCTAGGATTGCCTTGGCTGCAATCTCACAACCCAGTCCTCGACTGGAGAGCTATGTCTGTGTTGAGCTGGGGATGTAAGGGGGCTCATGGGGATGTACCTGTGGTTTCCATTTCATCATCTATTCCCTCTGAAATTCCTGAGTTCCTGTCTGACTATCGTGACGTCTTTGAAGAATCCAAGCTTGGTTCATTACCTCCGCACCGAGAGTGCGATTGTGCCATAGATTTAATCCCGGGTAGTAAATACCCAAAGGGTCGTTTATTTAATCTGTCTGTGCCTGAACATGCTGCTATGCGAGAATATATAAAGGAGTCCTTGGAAAAGGGACATATTCGTCCATCGTCATCTCCCTTAGGAGCCGGTTTTTTCTTTGTGTCAAAAAAAGACGGCTCTTTGAGACCATGTATCGATTATCGGCTTTTGAATAAAATCACTGTAAAATATCAATACCCATTGCCGTTGCTGACTGATTTGTTTGCTCGCATAAAGGGGGCCAAGTGGTTCTCTAAGATTGACCTTCGTGGGGCGTATAATTTGGTGCGAATCAGGCAGGGGGATGAGTGGAAAACCGCATTTAATACGCCCGAGGGCCACTTTGAGTATTTAGTGATGCCTTTTGGTCTTTCAAATGCTCCGTCAGTTTTCCAGTCCTTTATGCATGATATTTTTCGCGATTATTTGGATAAATTTATGATTGTGTATCTGGATGATATTCTGATTTTTTCGGATGACTGGGACTCTCATGTCCAGCAAGTCAGGAGGGTTTTCCAGGTTTTGCGGTCTAATTCTTTGTGTGTGAAGGGTTCTAAGTGTGTTTTTGGGGTACAGAGGATTTCCTTTTTGGGATATATTTTTTCTCCCTCTTCCATTGAAATGGATCCTGTCAAGGTTCAAGCTATTTGTGATTGGACGCAGCCCTCTTCTCTTAAGAGTCTTCAGAAATTTTTGGGCTTTGCTAACTTTTATCGTCGATTTATTGCTGGTTTTTCGGATATTGCTAAGCCATTGACCGATTTGACTAAGAAGGGTGCTGATGTTGCTGATTGGTCCCCTGACGCTGTGGAGGCCTTTCGGGAGCTTAAGCGCCGTTTTTCCTCTGCCCCTGTGTTGCGTCAGCCTGATGTTGCTCTACCTTTTCAGGTTGAGGTCGACGCTTCTGAGATCGGAGCTGGGGCAGTGTTGTCGCAGAAAAGTTCTGACTGCTCCGTGATGAGGCCTTGTGCCTTCTTTTCCCGTAAATTTTCGCCCGCTGAGCGGAATTATGATGTTGGGAATCGGGAGCTTTTGGCCATGAAGTGGGCTTTTGAGGAGTGGCGCCATTGGCTTGAGGGGGCCAGACATCAGGTGGTGGTATTGACTGACCACAAAAACTTAATTTATCTTGAGACCGCCAGGCGCCTGAATCCTAGACAGGCGCGCTGGTCATTATTTTTCTCTCGGTTTAATTTTGTGGTGTCATACCTACCGGGTTCTAAGAATGTTAAGGCGGATGCCCTTTCTAGGAGTTTTGAGCCTGACTCGCCTGGTAACTCTGAGCCCACAGGTATCCTTAAGGATGGAGTGGTATTGTCAGCCGTTTCTCCAGACCTGCGGCGGGCCTTGCAGGAGTTTCAGGCAGATAGACCGGATCGTTGCCCACCTGATAAACTGTTTGTTCCTGATGATTGGACCAGTAGAGTCATCTCTGAGGTTCATTCTTCTGCGTTGGCAGGTCATCCTGGCATTTTTGGTACCAGGGATTTGGTGGCAAGGTCCTTCTGGTGGCCTTCCCTGTCACGAGATGTGCGAGGCTTTGTGCAGTCTTGTGACGTTTGTGCTCGGGCCAAGCCTTGTTGCTCTCGGGCTAGTGGATTATTGTTGCCCTTGCCTATTCCTAAGAGGCCTTGGACGCACATCTCGATGGATTTTATTTCAGATCTGCCTGTTTCTCAGAAGATGTCTGTCATCTGGGTGGTGTGTGACCGTTTCTCTAAGATGGTCCATTTGGTTCCTCTGCCCAAGTTGCCTTCTTCTTCCGAGTTGGTTCCTCTGTTTTTTCAAAATGTTGTTCGTTTGCATGGTATTCCTGAGAATATCATTTCTGACAGAGGGACCCAATTCGTGTCTAGATTTTGGCGGGCATTCTGTGCTAGGATGGGCATAGATTTATCTTTTTCGTCCGCTTTCCATCCTCAGACGAATGGCCAGACCGAGCGGACTAATCAGACCCTGGAGACATATCTGAGGTGTTTTGTGTCTGCTGACCAGGATGATTGGGTTGCTTTTTTGCCATTGGCAGAGTTCGCTCTCAATAATCGGGCCAGCTCTGCCACTTTGGTGTCCCCGTTTTTCTGTAATTCGGGGTTTCATCCTCGATTTTCCTCTGGTCAGGTGGAATCTTCGGATTGTCCTGGAGTGGATGCTGTGGTGGAGAGATTGCATCAGATCTGGGGGCAGGTGGTGGACAATTTGAGGTTGTCCCAGGAGAAGACTCAGCTTTTTGCCAACCGCCACCGTCGTGTTGGTCCTCGGCTTGTTGTTGGGGATTTGGTGTGGTTGTCTTCTCGTTTTGTCCCTATGAGGGTCTCTTCTCCTAAGTTTAAGCCTCGGTTCATCGGCCCGTATAAGATATTGGAGATTCTTAACCCTGTTTCCTTCCGTTTGGACCTCCCTGCATCCTTTTCTATTCATAACGTTTTTCATCGGTCATTATTGCGCAGGTATGAGGTACCGGTTGTGCCTTCCGTTGAGCCTCCTGCTCCGGTGTTGGTTGAGGGTGAGTTGGAGTACGTTGTGGAGAAAATCTTAGACTCTCGTGTTTCCAGACGGAGACTCCAGTATCTGGTCAAGTGGAAGGGATACGGCCAGGAGGATAATTCTTGGGTGAATGCATCTGATGTTCATGCCTCTGATCTGGTTCGTGCCTTTCATAGGGCCCATCCTGATCGCCCTGGTGGTTCTGGTGAGGGTTCGGTGCCCCCTCCTTGAGGGGGGGGTACTGTTGTGAATTTGGATTCTGGGCTCCCCCGGTGGCTACTGGTGGAATTGAACTGGTGTTTTCATCTTCTCTGTTCACCTGTTCCCATCAAGATGTGGGAGTCGCTATATAACCTTGCTGCTCTGTTAGTTGCTTGCCGGTCAACAATGTTATCAGAAGCCTCTCTGTGCTTGTTCCTGCTCCTAGACAACTACTAGATAAGTTGGACTCTTGTCCATGTTTGTTTTTGCATTTTTGTTCCAGTTCACAGCTGTAGTTTCGTTACTGTGTCTGGAAAGCTCTTGTGAACAGGAATTGCCACTCTGGTGTTATGAGTTAATGCCAGAGTTTTAAAGTAATTTCTGGATGGTGTTTTGATAGGGTTTTCAGCTGACCATGAAAGTGTCCTTTCTGTCTTCTGCTATGTAGTAAGTGGACCTCAAATTTGCTAAACCTATTTTCATACTACGTTTGTTATTTCATCTTAATTCACCGCCAATACATGTGGGGGGCCTCTGTCTCCTTTCGGGGTATTTCTCTAGAGGTGAGCTAGGACTGATATTTTCCTCTGCTAGCATTATTTAGTCCTCCGGCTGGTGCTGGGCATCTAGAATCAACGTAGGCATGCTACCCGGCCACTGCTAGTTGTGCGTTAGGTTTAGTTCATGGTCAGCTCAGTTCCCATCTTCCAAGAGCTAGTTCCTATATATGCTTATGCTATGTTCTCTTGCCATTGAGATCATGACAGTTCCCTTTTTGGGGTTTATTTTTTCCCCTTCTGCTGTGGAGATGGACCCAGTCAAGGTCCGAGCTATTCATGATTGGACTCAACCCACGTCAGTTAAGAGTCTTCAGAAGTTCTTGGGTTTTGCTAACTTCTACCGTCGTTTTATCGCTAATTTTTCTAGCGTTGTTAAACCTTTGACGGATATGACCAAGAAAGGTTCTGATGTTGCTAACTGGGTTCCTGCAGCCGTGGAGGCGTTCCAAGAGTTGAAGCGCCGCTTTACTTTGGCGCCTGTTTTGTGCCAGCCTGATGTCTCACTTCCCTTTCAGGTCGAAGTGGATGCTTCTGAGATTGGGGCAGGGGCCGTTTTGTCGCAGAGAGGCCCTGGTTGCTCGGTAATGAGACCATGTGCTTTCTTCTCTAGGAAGTTTTCGCCTGCTGAGCGGAATTATGATGTTGGCAATCGGGAGTTGCTGGCCATGAAGTGGGCATTTGAGGAGTGGCGTCATTGGCTCGAGGGTGCTAAGCATCGTGTGGTGATCTTGACTGATCACAAAAATTTGATGTATCTCGAGTCTGCTAAACGCCTGAATCCTAGACAGGCCCGCTGGTCATTGTTTTTCTCCCGTTTTGACTTTGTGGTCTCGTATTTACCAGGTTCAAAGAACGTGAAGGCTGATGCTCTTTCAAGGAGCTTTATGCCTGACTCTCCTGGAGTCGCAGAACCAGTTGGTATTCTTAAAGAGGGAGTTATCTTGTCGGCCATTTCTCCTGATTTGCGACGTGTGTTGCAGAGATTTCAGGCTGGTAGACCTGACTCTTGTCCACCTGACAGACTGTTTGGTCCTGATAAGTGGACCAGCAGAGTCATTTCCGAGGTTCATTCCTCGGTGTTGGCAGGGCATCCGGGAATTTTTGGCACCAGAGATCTGGTGGCTAGGTCCTTTTGGTGGCCTTCCTTGTCACGGGATGTGCGGTCATTTGTGCAGTCCTGTGGGACTTGTGCTCGAGCTAAGCCTTGCTGTTCTCGTGCCAGCGGGTTGCTCTTGCCCTTGCCTGTCCCAAAGAGGCCTTGGACACACATTTCCATGGATTTCATTTCAGATCTCCCAGTGTCTCAGGGCATGTCTGTCATCTGGGTGGTGTGTGATCGCTTTTCTAAAATGGTCCATTTGGTGCCTTTGCCTAAGCTGCCTTCCTCTTCCGATCTGGTTCCTGTGTTCTTTCAGAATGTGGTTCGTTTACACAGCATTCCTGAGAATATTGTGTCTGACAGAGGATCCCAGTTTGTTTCCAGGTTCTGGCGATCCTTTTGTGCTAGGATGGGCATTGATTTGTCGTTTTCGTCTGCCTTTCATCCTCAGACTAATGGACAAACGGAGCGAACTAATCAGACTCTGGAGGCTTATTTGAGGTGTTTTGTTTCGGCAGATCAGGATGATTGGGTGACCTTCTTTCCGTTGGCTGAGTTTGCCCTTAATAATCGGGCTAGTTCCGCTACTTTGGTTTCGCCATTTTTCTGCAACTCTGGTTTCCATCCTCGTTTTTCCTCGGGACATGTGGAGCCTTCTGACTGTCCTGGGGTAGATTCTGTGGTGGATAGGTTGCAGCAGATCTGGAATCATGTGGTGGACAACTTAAAGTTGTCACAGGAGAAGGCTCAGCGTTTTGCCAACCGCCGCCGCGGTGTGGGTCCCCGACTTCGTGTTGGGGATTTGGTATGGCTGTCTTCTCGATTTGTTCCTATGAAGGTCTCCTCTCCTAAATTTAAGCCTCGCTTCATCAGTCCTTACAAGATATTGGAAATCCTTAATCCTGTGTCCTTTCGCTTGGATCTTCCGGTGTCGTTTGCCATTCACAACGTGTTCCATAGGTCTTTGTTGCGGCGGTACGTTGTACCTGTGGTTCCTTCTGTTGAGCCTCCTGCTCCGGTGTTGGTTGAGGGCGAGTTGGAGTACGTGGTGGAGAAGATCTTGGATTCTCGTCTCTCCAGACGGAGGCTTCAGTATCTGGTCAAGTGGAAGGGCTATGGTCAGGAGGATAATTCCTGGGTGGTTACTTCTGATGTGCATGCGGCCGATTTAGTTCGTGCCTTTCACGCTGCTCATCCTGACCGCCCTGGTGGTCTTGGTGAGGGTTCGGTGACCCCTCCTTAAGGGGGGGGGTACTGTTGTGAATTAGACTTTTTGGCTCCCTCTTGTGGTTACTAGTGATATGACTCTGGGATTGTCTTTCCTCAGTTTGGCACCCACCTGGGTCGTTAGTCCAGGGGTGTTGCTATATAAACTTCCTGGATCCTTAGTCCAGTGCCTGGCATCGTTGTAATCAGATCCTTTCTGTTTGCTCCTGTCTGCTGGTCCTGGTTCGTGCAAAATTAAGCTAAGTCCTGCTTCTTTGTTTTTTGGTTATTTACTTTGCTCTTATTTTTGTCCAGCTTGTACTAAATGTGATTCCTGACTTTGCTGGAAGCTCTAGGGGGCTGGTGTTCTCCCCCCGGGCCGTTAGACGGTTCAGGGGTTCTTGAATATCCAGCGTGGATATTTTGATAGGGTTTTTGCTGACCATATAAGTCATCTTACTATATTCTGCTATTAGCTAGTGGGCCTCTCTTTGCTAAATACCTAGCTCATTCTTACGTTTGTCTTTTCCTCTTACCTCACCGTTATTATTTGTTGGGGGCTTGTATCCAACTTTTGGGGTCTTTTCTCTGGAGGCAAGAAAGGTCTTTCTTTTCCCTTCTAGGGTTAGTTAGTTCTCCGGCTGGCGCGAGACGTCTAGAACCAACGTAGGCACGTTCCCCGGCTGCTGCTATTTGTGGTGCTAGGATTAGATATATGGTCAGCTCAGTTACCATGCCCTATGAGCTGGTTTTTTGTGTTTGCAGACTTAGTAATTATTTCTGAGACCCTCTGCCATTGGGGTCATAACACAGAACATATACAATCAATACTATACCGGTTTTTACGTACCGGTAATAGGATTTTACAGAGTCCACGACAGCACCCACAACGAGAGAGGGGATCCGCCCACCTTCCGGACAGGAACCTACAGGTTAAAAAGGGGCGGTCCCCCTCGCCCTCCAGTTTGTGTTCCAGAGTACAAGGGATACCGCCAATGAATCAGTACATGACAATATTATCTTAAACATTACTAAATACCACCACCTCTATAGAGTGATCTCTAAGGCACACCCTCCAACAGAGTGCAGGAATAAGTAACTAAATACAGGGGGGGGGAATGTATGGGTGCTGTCGTGGACTCTGTAAAATCCTATTACCGGTACGTAAAAACCGGTTTTCCTATCGCCACGACAGCACCCACAACGAGAGACTTTCAAAGACTATTAAATGGGAGGGACCACAGCACTAAGTACTGAGCGGCCAAACTGTAAGCTGGAATTAGCAGATAGATCAAGGCGATAGTGTTTATAAAAGGTGGAAGGTGATGACCAAGTTGCCGCCTTACATATCATTTCAATGGGGACATCTGCCTTCTCCGCCCAGGATGATGCCATGGCCCAAGTGGAGTGCGCCCTGATGCCTTCTGGTGGTGTTATTCCCCTGGCAGAGTAGGCAAGACATATCGCTTCTCTAATCCATCTGGCGATAGAGCTTTTCGTGACACCAGAACCCTTTTTCCGTTTCTGGAAAGAAATAAACAGAGCCCTACTCTGTCTCCAGTTTTGTGTCCTATCCAGGTATTCTAATATTGCCCTCTTAACATCTAGGGTATGATATTTTTTCTCCTCTTCTGAACCTGGATTTTCATAGAAAGATGGTAAATAAATCTCCTGACTTCTATGAAATTTGGATGCTACTTTTGGCAAGTAAGCAGGATCAGGTTTTAAGACAATTTTATCCTGGAGAATTATTAGATAGGGAGGATCTACTGATAACGCATGCATATCACTGACCCTCCTGGCAGACGTTAATGCTAAAAGTAGGGCTGTTTTTAAGGTTAAATTTTTTATCGAAATAGAGTCTAAAGGCTCAAAGGGAGGTTCGGTCAATGCGTCAAGCACCAGATTTAGATCCCAAGGGGGTATTCTTACAATATGGATTGGGTTAGAACGCTGACATGCTTTAATGAACCTAGCAACTAGTGTTGAGCGATACCGTCCGATACTTGAAAGTATCGGTATCGGAAAGTATCGGCCGATACCGGCAAAGTATCGGATCCAATCCGATACCGATACCCGATACCAATACAAGTCAATGGGACTCATGTATCGGACGGTATCCCTGATGGTTCCCAGGGTCTGAAGGAGAGGAAACTCTCCTTCAGGCCCTGGGAACCATATTAATGTGTAAAATAAAGAATTAAAATAAAAAATATTGCTATACTCACCTCTCCGACGCAGCCTGCACCTTACCGAGGGAACCGGCAGCGTTGTTTGCTTAAAATTCGCGCTTTAACTTCCTTACGCGAAGTCCCGGCTTGTGATTGGTCGCGCGCCGCCCATGTGGCCGGGACGCAACCAATCACAGCAAGCCGTGACGTAATTTCAGGTCCTTCAGGATTTTAAAATTACGTTCCGGCGTTGTGATTGGTTGCGTCGCAGTCACATGGGCGACGCAACCAATCACAAGCCGTGACATCACGGGAGGCAGGAGACGTGCGCATTTTAAAATGCGCGCGTATCCAGCCTCCCGTGACGTCACGGCTTGTGATTGGTTCCGTCGCCCATGTGACCGCGACGCAACCAATCACAGCAAGCCGTGACGTAATTTCAGGTCCTTCAGGATTTTAAAATTACGTTCCGGCGTTGTGATTGGTTGCGTCGCGGTCACATGGGCGACGCAACCAATCACAAGCCGTGACGTCACGGGAGGCAGGAGACGCGCGCATTTTAAAATGCGCGCGTGTCCAGCCTCCCGTGACGTCACGGCTTGTGATTGGTTGCGCGTGTCCAGCCTCCCGTGACGTCACGGCTTGTGATTGGTTGCGTCGCCCATGTGACCGCGACGCAACCAATCACAGCAAGCCGTGACGTAATTTCAGGTCCTTCAGGATTTTAAAATTACGTTCCGGCGTTGTGATTGGTTGCGTCGCGGTCACATGGGCGACGCAACCAATCACAAGCCGTGACGTCACGGGAGGCTGGACACGCGCGCATTTTAAAATGCGCGCGTCTCCTGCCTCCCGTGACGTCACGGCTTGTGATTGGTTGCGTCGCCCATGTGACTGCGACGCAACCAATCACAACGCCGGAACGTAATTTTAAAATCCTGAAGGACCTGAAATTACGTCACGGCTTGCTGTGATTGGCTGCGTCCCGGCCACATGGGCGGCGCGCGACCAATCACAAGCCGGGACTTCGCGTAAGGAAGTTAAAGCGCGAATTTTAAGCAAACAACGCTGCCGGTTCCCTCGGTAAGGTGCAGGCTGCGTCGGAGAGGTGAGTATAGCAATATTTTTTATTTTAATTCTTTATTTTACACATTAATGTTGTTTCGATACCGATACCCGATACCACAAAAGTATCGGAATACCGGTATCGGAATTCCGATACAGCAAATATCGGCCGATACCCGATACTTGCGGTATCGGAATGCTCAACACTACTAGCAACCCATCTATTACCAGCTATATCACTATTATACAGAGCTCCCAAGGCTGAAACATGAACTCTTAGAGTGTTGACAGCTAAACCCAACTCCCAGCCTTTCTGAAGAAACTCTAAGATAGCCGGAATTGGAGCATTATCTTCTAATGGTTGCTGATGAAACATAAGGAATTTTTTCCAAATTTTTGTATAGATTTTTGTAGTAACTTCCTTCCTGCTTTTTAATAAGGTAGCTATTAAAGCACTAGAGAACCCCCTTTCCTTCAGAAGCTCCCTCTCAAGTTCCAAGCCGTTAAGTGAAGAGTCTCCAAATTTGGATGATGAAATGGACCTTGAGAAAGGAGTTCCGGAACTACTGGCAACACCCAGGGATCGGTCACCGACATTGTCCTGAGGAGAGAAAACCAAGGCCTCTTGGGCCAGAAGGGAGCAATTAAAATCACTCTGGCTCTTTCCTCCCGGATCTTCCTGAGAACTATCGGAACTAGACACATAGGGGGAAAGGCATACGCTAGCTGGAAGTCCCAACGCACACGAAGGGAATCCACTATGAATGGTTGGTCTGCTATCTGTAGGGATGTGAACCTCCTGACCTTCCTGTTCTCCCTGGTAGCAAATAGATCTATTGTCGGTAATCCCCACAGATTGACTATTTGATCGAATATGTGTTGGTCTAAGGCCCACTCTCCCTGACGAAGGGAATGGCGACTGAGGTAGTCCGCCTGTATATTGAACTCCCCTTTTATATGAACTGCCGACAGGGATTGTAGGTGATTCTCGGCCAGACACAATATTTGTGCTGTAGTGATCATTAGGGATCGTGATCTTGTCCCTCCCTGATGATTGATGTAGGCCACCACAGTCATATTGTCTGTTTGTATTTGTACATGCGAATTCCTCAGGGATGGTAGGAAGCAAAGAAGAGCTTGATTGACTGCAGCAAGCTCTCTTAGGTTTGAGGAATTCTGGGACTCCTGTGTCGACCAACGTCCCTGGGTTAGACTGTCTCCCATATGGGCTCCCCAACCGAATGGACTGGCATCTGTCGTAACTATGTTGTCCGGAGTGATGTTCCAGAGAACTCCCTTTGATAAATGTGCCAGATTGAGCCACCATCTCAGATCGTGAAGAGTGGCGGTTGATAGACTGAACCTTCTGCTCAGAGCACCGTGAAGATCCTTTTCTGCTTGAAGAACTTCGTATTGAAGCATTCGGGTATGAGCTTGAGCCCATCTCACTGCCGATATACATGCAGTCAAAGATCCTAGCAGAGACATTGCGTCTCTTAAACTTAAGTTTGGAACTTTCCTTACGGCCCTGATTCTTTGAATGACCTTCTGCTTCTTGTCTTCTGGTAGGAAGGATGACTGATTTTCCGAGTCTAGAAGAACTCCTAGGAACACCTGACATCTTGTGGGTTCCAGTTTTGACTTTTCCCAGTTGACTAACCATCCGAGTTCCTGTAGGGATGATATTACAGCATTTACCCTAGACGTACACTGAGCAATTGAATTTCCAATTATTAAAAAATCGTCTAGATAGGGCACCACAAGGGTTTCCTTTTCCCTGATATGGGCCATTACTTCTGAAACAACTTTTGTAAAAATTCTAGGAGCCATGGACAGGCCAAAGGGCATTGCTAAAAATTGGAAATGTTTAATCTGATGGTTTACCCATACTGCCATCCTGAGAAATTGCTGGTGATTTCTGTGAACTGGAAGATGGTAGTACGCATCTTTTAGATCCAAAACCGACATGTAGCACCTAGGAAACAAAAGCTTAGTTGTTGATTTAATGGATTCCATCTTAAAAGCGCGGTACTGAAGATATTCATTCAATTTACGTAAATTTATGATAGTCCTAAAGGACCCATCAGGTTTAGAGATTAAGAACAGGGGAGAATAAAAACCCGTCTTCTCCTGATGTTTTGGTACTTCTTCAATAACTCGCTTTGTAAGCAATTGTTGAATCTCTAATTCTAAGGCCTGTTGTTGGGCCGGAGTGTCCAGTGATGTTATAACAAAATGATTTGGGGGAGTTCTCAAAAATTCTAATTTTAATCCTGACTCGACTACCCCCATTATCCAGGCACTAGATGTTATCTTTTTCCATTCCGCAGAGAAGAATCTTAGTCTTCCTCCTACTGGTAGACCTATTCTATCTGTAATTACGTCTACGTCTCGAGAAAGATGAAGGGTTTTTATAGTATCCACCTTTCTTCTTTTGATCCGACGTCTCCCAGTCACGATTATATCTCTGCTGGTCTGACTGGAATTTTCTGAAGGGCATGCGTCTCCGGAAGGCATTCCTAAAAGTGGGATTAAATATTGTAGGAAATCCCTTCTTTCTGTCTTCTGCCTTTGCAAGGATGTCATCCAGCACTGGGCCGAACAGGTACTCACCCCTACACGGAATGGAGCATAATTTGGCTTTTGCCTGAGCATCACCCTTCCAGGTCTTTAGCCAAAGCGCCCGTCGGGCTGCATTTGAGAGACCCGCCGATCTTGCAGCCAATTTCAGGGAATCAATCGACGCATCCGCTAGATAAGCTGCTCCTTCTCTTACCTGAGACAGGGAGTTTAACAATTTATCTCTGGGTACTTTAGCCTTAAGCTGTTCTTCCAGCTGAGTTACCCAGACCATGACCGATCTCGCCATACAGGTGCCTGCTATTGCAGGTTTAAGGGCTCCAGATGACGCTTCCCATACTTTTTTAAGAAGCATGTCAGCCTTCCTGTCTGAAGGATCCTTAAGCAGTCCCACATTTTCCAATGGTAGCGAGGCTGTTTTCGAGGTAGAGGCCACTGCCGCATCTACCTTTGGGATTTTCATCCACTGGGATAAGGTGTCATCCTCAAAGGGGTACCTTCTTTTTGCGGCCGAAGGTAAAAACCCTTTATCCAGCTTGTCCCACTCCCGTCTGACCAGATCCTTAACAGTATCTACCACTGGGAAAGCTTTGCGACTTCTCTGGCTCAGCCCTGCGAACATGATTTCCTGGGTTGTTTTCGGCTCTTTACTTTCTGCCATACCCATCGTTGTACGGACAGCCTTAATTAAAGTCTCCATATTTTCGGTGGAAAAGCAAGGCCTTCCCTCCTCATCTGAGGAGGATGGTGATGGGCTCTCCGAGCACTCGCCCTCTTGCAACGAAGGGCTGGAATCAGATACTATCTCCACACTATCTTTCTCATGCCGTCTAGATTTAAAGGATGATTTAATTTCTTCCCTAATTACTTCCCTCAAATCCGATACGCGGAGGGGGGCCTCTTCCTCTAGCGTCTGGCATATACACGTCTGACATAACTTCTTTACATAGGTGTCAGGTAGTGGCTCCGTGCATAACGCACACTGCTTATGCTTTGTTTTTGAGACCTTCTTTCCCTACAACAAAACATAGTATAGAAGACAGTAGTATCAGCCAATGGCTTCAGAGATTAACTCACCACCGCTGATGAACTTTAGAGTACCGGTTTCTGAGGGGGTGAGGTGTGACGTGACGTGCCAGGGTCCTGCTGCCCGCGTGTCACTTCTCCACCACGAGATCTGCTGCTGCTCCTTTCTCCCGTCTGTCGGTGTTCGGCGTCTCCTGTGGAAGACATGTTGCCGCACCACTCACCAAGCGCTGTCTGCTTTTTAAAAGTCCCGCGCTCCTCCTCCCGGCCTCCTCAAACCACTTCCGGGTTATAAGCGCCGACCTGCTCCTGCAGCGTCGCGCGCGCATGGACGACCCGGGGCGGCATGCCTTCCTCCAGGAACGCCACCTCGACCATCCGGTCATGCCATCCTTGTCAGACGAGGGGGGAAGCTGAACACAGAACTTCCCCCGACGCTGCTTCCGGGCCCCCGACTCTGCCGTTCTCCCTGGACACCGCACAGAGGCTTGGCGGACCCGGGTAAGACGATCGAACCTGTAGGCTCCCGCCGTCCGGATAGGAACCCAAACTGGAGGGCGAGGGGGACCGCCCCTTTTTAACCTGTAGGTTCCTGTCCGGAAGGTGGGCGGATCCCCTCTCTCGTTGTGGGTGCTGTCGTGGCGATAGGAAAAACATTAATCTGACTAATTGCAGATTGCCTTAAGCACCTAATACTCCCATAATCAATTTGCACAAGAATACCAAGTGCAATACGGCAAATGCAAACATAATATCTATAGAGCCTTTTATATACTGATTGACATACAATTAAAGATTGCAACAGCAATTAAGATGTTTGCTAGTAAAATTGGCTCTCAACCAATTCAGAACAAATTCGGCTACGTAACACCCTTTTGTTCAATGATTTCTTATACTGATACTTATGTAGCATCAATATATTCTAATGTTGTTAGGGTTGGCAGAACGCACCTAATAAAATATAATAGTAAGGTGCGTTCGCAACCCGTGGTCCACCGTGCTGAGATGGAACCTGCTGCTATGCAATGGCAGACACAAATTGGCGGTAAAGCACTGAAGACACACGGGTTAAATGTTACTCGGTGTGAATAGCAGCGAACTCTGTTGCACCACAGAGCCGCAGCAAACACTGCAATAGAATGCTGTTCCCTGTTAAGCATCACAGGGCACAGCAGAAATGGTGCTAGTGAGGTCCCTAAGCTCAGCCCCTGGAACGCTGGGGTAAGAGTCTGATCGGACCCACACTGCACATGGTGTCGTGCAAGCGACGCCGCTACTTGGCGCTGGCTCTATCTCCCATCTCCCCTGAACACATGCACAACCAAAGATAGGGGATATATTAGGAACTTTCACCAGAGACAATCATTCATGCATACAGATCACATTTAATGGTCTATACTAGCGCACGGTCGTGTGGCTATTGAGATCCTTTTATAGATCCCATTCTGCCAGGACCTTGCTAGCGAACCAATCCAGGCTCGCTTGAGGACCTGATCAGCTGACCACCGACCACCAATGAGAGGTTGCCACCTCACACGCATGCTCAGTAGGGCAAAACCCAGTCTTAGTCTCAGGAACAACTGCTCGCTGCTGTTTACTGTTGATTGCTATAGCTGAACCTGGAGAGGCAGCAGCAATCAATCGCACAGCACAGGTCTGAGCAATACACTGAGACCGACGTCTCTGCTGAGCAGGATCCGCTAAGACTGAATGCGAGACCGCAGGAGAAGACATGGCTTGGGATTCCTCCTGTGCAGAGGGAAAATCCCAACGCCTAACAAATGTGCTGTTCTTTTCCTGACCCAAATATTGTTTACAGTCTGAAATCCCTCAGTCACATACTGTAGGCCCCAATTCATCTTTGTCTTTATGCTTTGTTCCTTGAGTAAAAATGGTTCTAATAATGACCTTTTTTATTTTTGCCTTATTCATTAGTTAATTTGCACATTTTTTAAGTGAACTATACTTGTTTTTGCCTGTTTTATTACTTGTTTGACAATGTGTACATGGTTTTCCTCATCTAGAAAATGTAGCCTAATTGATAATTTGCGACTTTTTGAAATGTTGCAAAACATTTGCACAATCGTACTCCGGATGCCAGGAAAGTATAAACTCTATCTCATTTTATTTTTGAGCAGCTGAAGACTTACGTGCTACATTTTAAAAGGTCATATGACTTTTTGCAGTAAGTGTAAGGATATGGACATGATACCTATGTTTCCCTCTTGAAGAAACAAGTTTGTTTCTGTAAAATGTAATGTGATACAATGTGAACTGTTGTGTATAGTGTGACTTGTAATGTGTGTTAATGGTGTTAGCAATACTGGTAGTGTGTGTAGTTTGACATAGGTACAGTAAGAGTTAATGGTTGGGACTAGCCTAGAGTGGGAGGGGCTGAGTTTCAGTGAAAGTGACCATGTCACTTCTGTCAGATAGAACCTGGTGTTCACAGTGAAATGACCTGAGGTCCCTGGTGCTCAGTGCCACATTTTCTGGTGCCTGAGACTGAGAAGGAAAGAGATTGTGAGATCTGGACCAAAAGTGACTAAGCGACAGAGTGACCTGCCGTAAACAGGTCCTAAGAGAGGACCACTAGTAATGAGGTCCAGAGGTCATAGCTCACAAGGTAACAGGTCTGGCAGGACTAAGTATGAGAGTTGCATAGATTGATAAGGGCGGAAGTTAAAGAACGTCAGGGGGCTGGAAGCTAAATTTTGCCATACTGACACCCTAAGGGGAAAGAAGAAGCGGACGCAAGGGGCGAGTAAAGGACTCTGTTATGATTCGGTGACCCTGGAGCCGCATGAGACTATCTCTGGAGTAGGTGGTACCTGTACTGACCACAATCCTAATACTGACACCGCAACTAGAAGTAGCCGTGGGATGTACCTAACCAGGCCTAGACACCTCGACACACAGCCGGAGGACTAAATACCCCTTAAGATGGAAATGGGAAATCCTATCTTGCCTCAGAGCAGAGCCCCAAAGGATAGGCAGCCCCCCACAAATATTGACTGTGAGTTTAAGAGGAAATACGTACACAGGCAGAAAAAACAGAGTTTAGCAAAAGAGGCCCTTCTAGCTAGATAGAAAGGATAGGACAGAGTTCTAAGCGGTCAGTATTAAAACACTAGAAAATTCCACAGCAGAAAATACTATATACTACATCTAACTAAAGACATAGGATGTATATCTGCATCTCCAGAGAAACCAGCATGACAGAAAAATCCAAACAAGTCAAGCTGGACAAAAACACAATAGATTGCACTGCACATAAAAGCACACTGCATGCATGCTACAGAGAACCAAAACAAGGCACTTATCTAAGCTGAAATGACAGCAGGGCAGTGGAGCCAGACAGAGATGCAATCCCTCCAAGATACAATGGACAACTGGCAGGGATTGATGGATCCTACAAACCTAAATACCTAATAGAGCTGCAATAAGCAGAAACACCTGCCCTGGCCTATAATCCAGAGACCACTGCACTACCACTAACAACCACCGGAGGGAGCCCAAGAGCAGAATTCACAACAGTACCCCCCCTTGAAGAGGGGTCACCAAACCCTCACCAGAGCCCCCAGGCCGATCAGGACGAGCCAGATGAAAGGCCCAAACCAAATCAGCAGCATGGACATCAGAGGCAAAAACCCAAGAATTATCCTCCTGGCCGTAACCTTTCCATTTGACAAGGTACTGAAGCTTCCGTCTCGAAAAACGAGAATCCAAAATCTTCTCAACCACATACTCCAACTCCCCATCAACCAACACAGGAGCCAGAGGATCAACAGAGGGAAGAACGGGCACCACATATTTCCGCAATAAAGATCTATGGAAAACATTATGGATAGCAAAAGATGCCGGAAGGGCCAAACGAAAAGACACTGGATTGATAATCTCAGAAATCCTATAAGGACCAATAAACCAAGCCTTAAACTTAGGGGAAGAAACCTTCATAGGAACATGACGGGAAGACAACCAGACCAAATCCCCAACCCGAAGCCGGGAACCAACACACCGACAACGATTAGCAAAACATTGCGCCTCCTCCTGAGACAACACCAAATTGTCCACCACATGAGCCCAAATTTGCTGCAACCTGTCCACCACAGAATCCACACCAGGACAATCAGAAGGCTCAACCTGCCCTGAAGAAAAACGAGGATGAAAACCAAAATTACAAAAAAAAGGCGAAACCAAGGTAGCCGAACTAGCCCGATTATTAAGGGCAAACTCGGCCAATGGCAAGAAAGTCACCCAATCATCCTGATCAGCAGACACGAAGCATCTCAAATAAGTTTCCAAAGTCTGGTTGGTTCGCTCAGTTTGGCCATTTGTCTGAGGATGAAATGCGGAAGAAAAATACAAATCAATGCCCAGCCTAGCACAAAAGGCTCTCCAAAACCTAGAAACAAACTGGGAACCTCTGTCGGACACAATATTCTCCGGAATACCATGCAAACGAACCACATGCTGAAAAAACAATGGAACCAAATCAGAAGAGGAAGGCAACTTAGGCAAAGGCACCAAATGAACCATCTTAGAAAACCGGTCACAAACCACCCAGATAACTGACATCCTCTGGGAAACCGGAAGGTCTGAAATAAAATCCATAGAAATATGCGTCCAAGGCCTCTCAGGGACCGGCAAAGGCAAAAGCAACCCACTAGCGCGGGAACAACAAGGCTTAGCCCGCGCACAAGTCCCACAGGACTGCACAAAAGAACGCACATCCCGTGACAAAGAAGGCCACCAAAAAGACCTACCAACCAAATCTCTGGTACCAAAAATACCAGGATGACCTGCCAACACAGAACAATGAACCTCCGAAATCACCCTACTAGTCCATTTATCAGGAACGAACAGTTTCCCCACTGGACAGCGGTCAGGTTTGTCAGCCTGAAATTCCTGAAGGACCCGTCGTAGATCAGGGGAGATGGCAGAAAGAACCACCCCTTCCTTTAGAATGCCGACCGGTTCAAGGACCTCCGGAGAATCAGGCAAAAAGCTCCTAGAGAGGGAATCAGCTTTAATATTCTTAGAACCCGGAAGATACGAGACCACGAAATCAAAACGGGAGAAAAACAAAGACCATCGAGCCTGTCTAGGATTCAGCCGCTTGGCAGACTCGAGGTAAATCAGATTTTTATGATCGGTCAAAACCACAATGCGATGCTTGGCTCCCTCAAGCCAATGTCGCCATTCCTCAAACGCCCACTTCATAGCCAACAATTCCCGATTGCCGACATCATAATTACGTTCAGCAGGCGAAAACTTTCGGGAAAAGAAGGCACATGGTTTCATCAAGGAACCATCAGAATTCCTCTGAGACAAAACGGCCCCTGCCCCAATCTCAGAAGCGTCAACCTCAACCTGAAACGGAAGAGAAACATCTGGCTGACGCAACACCGGAGCAAAAGTAAATCGGCGTTTAAGCTCCTGAAAGGCAGAGACAGCCACAGAGGACCAATTTGTCACATCAGCGCCCTTTTTCGTCAAATCGGTCAGGGGTTTAACCACACTGGAGAAGTTAGCAATGAAACGGCGATAAAAATTAGCAAAGCCCAAAAATTTCTGAAGACTCTTCACGGACGTGGGCTGAATCCAATCATGAATGGCCTGAACCTTAACCGGATCCATCTCTATAGATGAGGGAGAAAAAATAAAGCCCAAAAAAGAAACCTTCTGCACTCCAAAAAGACACTTAGACCCCTTCACAAACAAAGCATTGTCACGAAGGATCTGATAAACCATCCTGACCTGTTTCACATGAGACTCCCAATCATCGGAAAAAATCAAAATGTCATCCAAATATACAATCATGAATTTATCAAGATAATTCCGGAAGATATCATGCATGAAGGACTGAAAAACAGATGGAGCATTAGAGAGCCCGAAGGGCATCACAAGGTATTCAAAATGGCCCTCGAGCATATTAAATGCAGTTTTCCATTCGTCACCCTGCTTAATACGAATAAGATTATATGCCTCTCGAAGGTCAATCTTAGTAAACCAACTAGCCCCCTCAATCCTAGCAAACAAATCAGAAATCAAAGTCAAAGGGTATTGAAATTTGACCGTGATCTTATTCAAAAGGCGATAATCAATACAGGGTCTCAAGGAGCCATCCTTCTTGGCAACAAAAAAAAATCCCGCTCCCAATGGTGAAGAAGATGGCCGAATATGTCCTTTCTCCAAAGACTCCTTAATATAACTCCGCATAGCGGTATGTTCAGGCACCGACAGGTTGAAAAGTCGGCCCTTAGGAAACTTACAACCTGGAATCAAGTCAATAGCACAATCACAGTCCCTATGCGGTGGAAGGGAACTGGACTTGGGCTCATTGAACACATCCTGAAAATCAGACAAGAACTCTGGAATTTCAGAAGGGGGGGAAGAGGAGATTGACATCAAAGGAACGTCACCATGAACTCCCTGACAACCCCAACTAGTCACAGACATAGATTTCCAATCCAACACCGGATTATGTACCTGCAACCATGGAAAACCCAGCACAATAGTAGCATCATGCAAATTATGCAACACCAAAAAGCGACAATCCTTCCGATGGGCTGGCGCCATGCACATGGTCACCTGTGTCCAAAACTGGGGTTTATTTTTAGCCAAAGGTGTAGCATCAATGCCCCTTAAAGGAATAGGGTTCTCCAAAGACTGCAAGGGGAAACCACAACGTCTAGCGAATTCAAAGTCCATTAAATTCAAAGCGGCGCCAGAATCTACAAACGCCATGACAGAAAATGACGACAATGAGCAGATCAATGTCACGGATAACAGAAATTTAGGTTGTACGGTACCAATGGTAACTGAACTAGCGATTCTCTTAATACGCTTAGGGCAGACCGAAATGACATGAGAAGCATCACCACAGTAAAAACACAACCCATTCTGACGTCTGAATCCCCGTCGTTCAGCTCCAGACAGAATCCTATCGCACTGCATAGGCTCAGGTATCTGCACTGAGGACAACGCCACAGCGCGCACAACTCTGCGCTCACGCAGGCGCCGATCAATCTGAATGGCCAGAGACATAGAATCGCTCAGACCAATAGGCGTGGGAAACCCCACCATAACATCTTTAACAGATTCAGAAAGACCCTTTCTGAAAATTGCCGCCAAAGCATCCTCATTCCATTTAGTCAGCACAGACCATTTTCTAAATTTCTGACAATACAATTCTGCCACTTCTTGACCCTGAAACAGGGTCAACAAGGTCTTCTCAGCATGATCCACAGAATTTGGTTCATCATATAATAACCCTAGAGCCTGAAAGAAGGCTTCTACATTAAGCAAAGCAGGATTCCCAGATTCCAGGGAAAATGCCCAATCCTGAGGATCGCCACGCAGCAGGGAGATGACTATTTTAACCTGCTGAATGGAATCACCAGAAGAACGAGGTTTCAGAGCAAAAAACAGTTTACAGTTATTTTTAAAACTCAAAAATTTAGACCTGTCCCCAAAAAATAACTCAGGAGTAGGAATCTTAGGCTCTAAAACCGGAGTCTGAACAATATAATCGGAAATACCCTGTACCCTAGCAGCTAGTTGGTCTACACAAGAAGCTAATCCCTGAACATCCATGCTAGCACACAGCTCCTCAGTCACCCAGAGGAAAAGAGGGAAGGAAAGACAAAACAGACTGCAGAAAAAAAAATGGCTCAGGACTTTTCTTCCCTTCTTCTGAGATGCATTTAACTCATTGTTGGCCAGTTGTACTGTTATGATCCGGTGACCCTGGAGCCGCATGAGACTATCTCTGGAGTAGGTGGTACCTGTACTGACCGCAATCCTAATGCTGACACCGCAACTAGAAGTAGCCGTGGGATGTACCTAACCAGGCCTAGACACCTCGACACAGCCAGAGGACTAAATACCCCTAAAGACGGAAATGGGAAATCCTATCTTGCCTCAGAGTAGAGCCCCAAAGGATAGGCAGCCCCCCACAAATATTGACTGTGAGTTTAAGAGGAAATACGTACACAGGCAGAAAAAACAGTTTAGCAAAAGAGGCCCTTCTAGCTAGATAGAAAGGATAGGACAGAGTTCTAAGCGGTCAGTATTAAAAGACTAGAAAATTCCACAGCAGAAAATACTATATACCACATCTAACTAAAGACATAGGATGTATATCTGCATCTCCAGAGAAACCAGCATGACAGAAAAATCCAAACAAGTCAAGCTGGACAAAAACACAATAGATTGCACTGCACATAAAAGCACACTGCATGCGTGCTACAGAGAACCAAAAGAAGGCACTTATCTTAGCTGAAATGACAGCAGGGCAGTGGAGCCAGACAGAGATGCAATCCCTCCAAGATACAATGGACAACTGGCAGGGATTGATGGATCCTACAAACCTAAATACCTAATAGAGCTGCAATAAGCAGAAACACCTGCCCTGGCCTATAATCCAGAGACCACTGCACTACCACTAACAACCACCGGAGGGAGCCCAAGAGCAGAATTCACAACAGGACTCTTGCTAAGAAGGACTGTAAAGTTAAAGCTGGGTTGTGGTGAAGCAATGAAAAATAGTGGAAACAGAGGACAAGTAAAAAGAGTAAAGGAAGGAAACTGTGGAAAAGGCTTTGAGTTGTAAAGGAAACGTTCATAAAACTGTATCCGCTATCTCTTGTATTTATTTCCTACTAAGTTACCATTCAGTAAAAAGTTTATTTTCAAATGTTGGTCTCCCTCAGTGAACTGTAAAACATCTGGTCCTGGCAAACCAACAACATTGGTTACATGTGTGACGCCCTCACAGCACACAGCACAGTACAAGTCCAGCTAGTACCCTCCCTTTCATGTAACGTGCTGGGGCACCACAGAAGACTACCTCATCCATGGCTACCACCCCATGCCATGCTACATAAGAAGGTGCAAAAAAGGCGAGAATAAAGAGCTAACTTGATTTTGCCCCAAGTTCATCAATATGCTTGCACTAGTTTAAAAAATTTGGTGCGAAACAGTTACAGCGAATACCCACAGGCAAAAATGAAAAGCTACTTTAAAAAATGTAATGTAGGGCCCTAAGGTGGGATCCGCATCTCTTGTACAATTATGGCATATCCTGTGGATGGGAATAATCCTTTATGTAATTCATGTTCTGCATAAATCTAATCTCTCAGAAATTAATATAGAAAGCTTAGAAAATATACACAAAACAACAGTGCCTATAGCTCAGCGATGTATATGTAGTGAGGGGTTAACCTGTCGCATAGCCTGTTTGGTTTTGTTTGTGGGATTTCATTAAGGGAAAATCTGTCCTGACGCAGATTCAGCATCCAATTATAGACATTTCACTTGTCTGTTTGTTTGCAACAAGGCATAGCCTGAAGGAGGAGGGGGTGGCATTACTTTTGTACAGATGCTCAAAAACAAGCGTTCATTTTCTGCAGGATCGGGTATAATAATACATCAACTGCTCTCATTATAGAACAGATACAAAAGTTATAGAAAAAAATTGCAAACAAGTGTATTGTGTGTTGGCGAGTTAAGAAGCTCTAGAAAAACGGTGTGGAAATTAACATTTCTTAAAGTCCAAAAATAGTGACTTTGACCTTATTGCGACTCATGCAAACAAACATCTTTGCAGATGAAGACTTGGTCTAATTTGTGTCAATAAAAGTAGACTCTTCCCTTATAAAGGTAAAATCTGTCTTCAGCCTCTAGTTACCAATCCAATTAATCATAAAAAAAAACACAAACCCAGTTCTTTACAAAGCAAATACTTGGGTTCATTAGATAGAACATAAGTGGTCGGCCTCAGGGGGAAGCACTGAGAAATATAATATCTTGCCAATTGGAAATATGGTTAAGTGATTTCTTATCTGTTGATTGATGTATGTGTTAGGTTGTAGAGTTTATTTTATATCTATTTTGGATGTTCACTGAACCTGGATTATGTTTAGAGCAGAATAATTTAATCACATAAACAGTTTTTTCACCCTACGTGAACTATAGATGGAGCAAACATCAAGGCTATGGACGGCATATATTACATTTCTTTAAACAATTTATCTTAACAGCAATATGTGGCCAGGCAATGATGCAGATTCCCCTAGAAATGACTGATGTGCTGTCCATGAAGCCATTTCTTAGGAAAACGTGTGAATCATTGAGAAAACACAATAAATTATTCTATTCTGAAGAACCTTTTTTGTTATTAATTATCATTATGAATTCCATCAAGTTCATACAATATGGCTGTCTGGTGATTCTAATATTGCCCCATATTCTCTGATATTGACCGATTGCCATTTATCTATATTAACAAATTCGTAAGCCTTGTATTTTTCATTCTTATCAATGAGCTTAATGTGGGTGTCATACTTTTTAACACCAGACCAGAGCCACTGACTGTTTGATTATGTATGATAAATGTTTTTGCATATGTTTATTAAATAAAATCTGTTATTTTTTATGGTTGATTTCTCCAATTTTTTGGTAATGTGACTCATGTTTAGGAGTGTTCATATACTGTGAATACGGAGGCCCTGATACTGATAGGCACTGGGCTTTTTGCCATTGTGGTATTGTTATGTACACTGTTCTTTGGATATTGTTTCAATGTTTGGGGTTGTTGCACTATCCTCTCTCATGGCTTACTGGGTAATCCCAGGTTTGTTAGGCAGCATGCAGTATCTTTTGACTACAGGCTGTGGTTGAATGGCTAGGATTCTCCAGGCCTCCAAGCGCTGTGGCATATTACAAATATCTCATTTAAATTTTATTTTATTATTTTATATATTTTTATTTTCGTCAATTTACATTTTTAGATTTACAATCTAATTTTAAGATTGTTAGGTTTTATCACTGTAAAGTAGAATGGGTTGCACACCAAATGATTAATTTTCGGTATGCATTAGTTTCATTGAATGCCATACTTTGGACGATTCATTGTACTATATCAGGTATTTTCGTTATAAAACTCTATTTCATTCAGTACACTTTCAGAAGGCTGTATGCGATCTTTTTTAACAGCTCTGGTCCATACCAGTATTGAGTAGGTCTAGATTATAAATTAATAAATAATACAGGACCAGGCTGTAGAGACTCTGTCTGGCGTGCCAGTTATATTTTATGTAGGATTTGCATTATCCGGAGGTGGAGCACACATTTGTCCTGTGTCCTGTTTTTACTGCAACATCCAGTTGCCAACTGGTTGACTTTTGGTTCTTCACATCAGTTTAGCCAGCACCAAACTGGTTGTGGCTACAAGGGTCTGAATTCAAGCCAATTGAACAGCTGAATTTACAGTTAGGAAAAAATATTAGTTAAATAGGTAAAAGTGCCTTTTCGAAAAATAGGTCTTAATTGGGGCATAAATAGAAATGATTTGTCACTATGAAATTTAGACAAACATTTAGCATCCGTTGAGGGAAACAAGGACTGTACAGGTTGTTTCACATTAGTTTTTACTCTTAGTATAAATTATCCCTTCTGCTTGGCTGCTTGGCAGCTATTAATTTTTATCCCCAAAATAAACAAAATTTCCATTTTGATTAAATTAACAGTGACTCTAATCTCTAACTTAAAATGTGAAATTAGCCATAAATTCAATGAGTAAAACAGAAATCAATGCAGTTGGAAAAGTTTGGCAGTTATTTTTGTTTTACTTACAAAGTTATAGGGCACTTTGTTTTTTGCCTTTGAATTAGCTTCCTTGAATAAAATTATAATTATAATTTTATCAATAGCAAAATGACAGGTTTACCAATTATCACAGAATATATGCACGCTTCTCCATATCAAAATAAAAATGCAGTTTTGGCTAAACGAAGCATCCATGATTGTAGAGTCGGCTAAAAGAGCAACTGGACAGTAGATATTTTATGTGTTTCAAACAATATTAGCCTAAATATGTGTGTAGAGACATTCCCCAAAGCAAATTCATAAACCGGATGTTGGTCTGTAGCTGAATAAACACATTCATGCAACAAACCAGATCGGCAGGACTCCTAAACCAAACTAACTGCCTCACAAGCATTGGAAGAAACAGCACATATGCCTGTTCAGCTTCACTGGGACCTGTGGGGGTAGAGATCCCAGTCATACTCCATGCATATGAGCCATTGTTCACACGTCTCTCCCATGTAGATATGTAGATTCTTCTTCTCTGAATGTCAGATGAAAGGCTTCCTGCATATCACTTTGCTTAATAGATGCTTTCATATATAGCTAATTATTTTTTTTTATGTATTGCGGCCTGTTCTAGGATTCAAACTCAGGACCTCTACTATGGCAGGCAGGAGCTTTAGCAGTAAGCCACAGGACCTCAAAATCAGGACCTCTACTATGGCAGGCAGGAGCTTTAACAGTAAGCCACAGGCTGCACTGCAAGGTACAGGGAGATTTTCTCCTCCACAGTCTGAATTAAATAATTTTTCTATGCAGGCATACTGCACTATTCAGAAGAAATGGAGAATCTAGTCCAATCATGATATCATGATTATGGGTGCTTGGTCACCAGAAACGCGTTGATATTGCATTTTATTCACTGTTTACGCTGATATTTTTGTCCTCTATTGAGCACATTTCTAGTGAATAAAGAAAAGGTTTCTTCACTACCTCATTGAGCTGGATTCTCCATTTATTCTAATTACTACACGCCCTGACAAAGCAGTTCCGTGCTCCGAGTTCCTCAGGATGTCGACTATGGTTAGCTGGACTTTGCTCTTTTTCATATTGCACTATTACATGGAGATACATCTATATATATATAATTGTCTAAGGGGTACTTCTGTCTTTCTGTCGGCAACTTCCATCACGGATATTCATTCGCTGATTGGTCTCGCCAGCTGCCTGTCATGGCTGCCGTGACCAATCAGCGATGGGCACAGTCCGATTAGTCCCTCCCTACTCCCCTGCAGTCACTGCCCGGCGCCCGCTCCATACATACTCCCCACAGTCATGGCTCACACAGGGTTAATGCCAGCGGTAACGGACCGCGTTATGCCGCGGGTAACTCACTCCGTTACCGCCGCTATTAACCCTGTGTGACCAAGTTTTTACTATTGAGGCTGCCTATGCAGCCTCAATAGTAAAAACATCTAATGTTAAAAATAATTTAAAAAAAATAACAAATCATTATATACTCACCTTCCGCCGCCTTTCAGACGCTCCGGTGACCGGTCCATGCAAGCAGCAGGTTCCGGTGCTAAGGTTGGTGTGCGACAAGGACCTGCCATGACGTCACGATCATGTGACCGCGACGTCATCACAGGCCCTGCGCGCCTGCGCGAGAAGGACATACTGTGACGTCACAGTCATGTGACCGCGACATCATCGCAGGCCCTGGGCGCCTGCGCGAGAAGGACCTGCCGAGACGTCACGGTCATGTGACCGTGACGTCATCACACCCTCGGACCGGAAGCTGCCGCCTGAACCGAACACAGGCGACAGAACTACAAGGGGCCCCACGGAAGGTGAGTATATGTTTATTTTTTATTTTTTAACCTGTGACATACGTGGCTGGGCAATATACTACGTGGCTCTGTGCTCTATACTACGTCGCTGTGCAATATACTACGTCACTGGGCAATATACTACGTAACTGGGCAATATACTACGTGGCTCTGTGCTGTATACTACGTCACTGGGCAATATACTACGTCACTGGGCAATATACTACGTAACTGGGCAATATACTACGTGGCTCTGTGCTGTATACTACGTCACTGGGCAATATACTACATCACTGGGCAATATACTACGTAACTGGGAAATATACTACGTGGCTGGGCAATATACTACATCACTGGGCAATATACTACGTAACTGGGCAATAAACTACGTAACTGGGCAATATATTACGTAACTGGGCAATATACTATGTGGCTGTGTACTACGTCGCTGTGCAATATACTACGTGGCTCTGTGCTGTATACTACGTAACTGGGCAATATACTATGTGGCTCTGTGCTGTATACTACGTAACTGGGCAATATACTACGTCACTGGACAATATACTACATAACTGGGCAATATACTACGTCACTGGGCAATATACTACGTAACTGGGCAATATACTACGTAACTGGGCAATATACTACGTCACTGGGCAATATACTACGTAACTGGGCAATATACTACGTCACTGGGCAATATACTACATAACTGGGCAATATACTACGTCACTGGGCAATATACTACGTAACTGGGCAATATACTACGTCACTGGGCAATATACTACGTGGACATGCATATTCTAGAATACCAGATGCGTTAGAATCGGGCCACCATCTAGTCTCTATATAATAGTATATCTCAAAATACATGTATACTAAAGGTAAAATAAAAATCTGAATTTTTTATTCTTGAAATATTGCTAACAATTAATTAAAATAATCACATTCTTTTTACACAATTTAGAAATAACTGTCACAAACCAGTAACTAACATGGACATATCTGGTATCTATATATTCATAATAATCTATACAATACAGTAAACAGATTATTTATATTGATTGGTAAATTGAGTAAGCACAGTTGAATTTAAAAAAAAGTATCCCATTCACTGGACCATATTAACGCCCTGTAGCATCAAAATAAGCATTTGTAAATCTAGGCTTATTTACATCTGCACATTTAGATCATTGCCTCTGGTTTTTATAGTTTTTAATAGCTTTCACAGAAACTTTCTTTCAGGTTGTTTTTGTGTAGCATCCACTTATTTTACACAATTTCTTTATTATTGTATCTGAGCTAGCATTACATTAATTTCAGACTTAAAATGTTTCATGAAGAAAAAACATCTTCACAAAACTGTTCAGTATTCACTTCCTCCTTCATTAATGAGTCTGCCACATGCCTGACAATGTCCGCTGGGTAAAAGAGTGGGAAGTGAAAAGAAGAAACCAGAGGGATGAAAATGTAAGCAGTGTCAGCATTTTGGTCAGAGACATGAAGCAATTTGTATATCCACTACATACATATCCACTACATAATGAACACCATATTATGGATACCTCCAATCTTTGCAGATAAGGGAAGCAGCCTGACTGTCCAGGAAGGTTGGCAGAATGTCATAACTTCAACTGTTTCTGTATCTAAAAGACACAGATGCAATTGGACACAATGGTGGATCTGGTAGCCTTGCTCCACCATTCAGCAGGCATGATGACTACATTGCGCCTCCTGTGCTAAACCACACTTATAAGTGGAGGATCTCATCATTGCAACTGAGTTTGGTTAGTATTTTTTTTATTTTGCCAGAATACTACTAAGATGGAGTGGAGGGGCACCATACTGAGATGGGGGAACCATGGGGACATCATAGTGTGTGGAGGGCAATTTGGAAGCAACATAATGTGTGGCGCACTCTGGGGGCTGCACAGTGTGTGTGGATCGGCAGGTGCACTGCGGAGGCATTATACTTTGTGTAAGGCACCATACCGTATGAGAAGGATCTTATGTTGCTCCCACTGTGGGGTCATCATAATATGTGGGGGGCACTCTGGAGGCATTATGATGTATAGGGTGCATCAGTATGTGGGTTCAGCTCTGTGTGGGCACCCGTGTTTCAGAAGGCGCCATGGGTGCATCATACTGTAGTGGGGCACTGTGGGGGATATCATAGCGTGTGGGGGTCATCAAGGTGGCACTATACTATGTGGAGGCTATGGAACAGGTAACCTACTGTGTGAGATCACTAAGATGCTTTACTTTGGTGTACTATTTCTGTATAGGTGCACTTTAGCCTGTAAGTTTGGATACCCTGACTTGTGCCCTATAATTGTCCATTTTGATGTTGCAATAATATACCACTCTCTGTATGTATTTATTACCTTGTTTTCACTTTTTTATCCACCTCTTTTTATCTAATAATTTTTTTCATTTTAATAACGTAATTTATTGTATAACTTCAACAATTTAATTTCTTTGTTGTTTGCATGTTAGGCTACTTTCACACTAGCGTCGTGCACTGCACGTCGCTATGCGTCGTTTTGTAGAAAAAACGCATTCTGCAAAAGTGCTTGCAGGATGCATTTCTTCTCCATAGACTTGCATTAGCGACGCAGTGCGACGCATTGCCACACGTCGCAACCATCGTGCGACGGTTGCGTCGTGTTGCGTCGGTCCGTCGCCACCAAAAAACATTGCATGTAACGTTTTTTGGTGCGTCGAGACTGTCTTTTCCGACCACGCATGCGCGGCCGGAACTCCGCCCCCGCCTCCCTGCACATCACAATGGGGCAGTGGTTGCGTTGAAAAACAGCATCCGCTGCCCCCGTTGTGCGGCGCTTTCACTGCTTGCGTTGGTACGTCGCAACGACGCAATTCGTCGTGCATCGTATGATGCTAGTGTGAAAGTAGCCTTAGGCATCCCTTGTTAGTTGTGCCACCACTTCACCATGAATCTATAATAAGGGTGTTTTAATACATAACTTCTTGCTTCACTTATCCTTCATTTATATTTCTTCCTTTGACCTTTATTCTGTAATTTCTTTGTTGGGTTTACTTTTATTCAGAATGGTCTGCCATTCCTCCATGTGCACATATACATCACTATTTACAATTCCACACTAATATAATTTGGTTGATGTACGAGTATATGCATTACTTTGGTTCAGTATTTTGTTCTATAATTATTTTGATGCAAGGTGTACAATGGATTTTAAAACTCTACTGCTCTCTACATCGGATAATAATGTTAATAACATAAGAAAAACATCTCAGCACAGTATTTTTTAGTAATAAGTTTAACCCTTGAGTTGAACAGAGTTGGGACTTCTATACGTAAACACTGTGTATTATGTGTTTTTTATGTAATGACGTTTTTATCTATGAAGAGAGTATTACACTATTGAAATGTATTGTATACGTTACACTAAAATGAAGACCAACTTGATCTTCAGTTTCTTCTGTTCTTGTCTTCTTGGAAGTTCACAAGCCAATGACAACCTCTGGTATTCACTTATACCTACCTACATATTCCATAATGTCCTATATTTCCTCTCCAACGATGCTCTTGTCAAATTCAAATTAGTTTCTTTGTGACTACTGCACAAAAAGCTGGTACCAGTAGTGGTGTTGATGGTGTTGCTGCTTTTTGCAGCTCCCACTCTTATTCACAGATTTGACGGTATGGAATTTCCAAAAATTACTTAACAAGAAATGCTAGGTAGGCATCCGTAAAGCTAAAAGCGGCAACAAGCTGCAGTATTAGTGTGGAATGTACGAATGTCAACTTTGTCTTCTAATACAGGTGTGCAGGAAAAAAAGTATTTTTTGACATGCACACTTCATGAGTTTGACAATTGTATTTAAATGTCTGGATTTTGATAAATTTTCTTTTATATTTTTTGCAGTGCATTTGAATTTAAAATGTGAAAAGAAAGAGAGGAGATCGCTCCTTGTGCAGATCAGTGGGGAAATCTCATGTGGCAATCCATATTTGAATTTATAAATTATTCAGATTCGCTGAGTCTAGAAAGTTTCCTAAAATTCAACATGAGTTCGGTTCCAATCAAATCAATTTGCTCATCTCTACGGGGCACACATAATGTGTCCTTTTTCTTATCTTTCAAAGTTTTGAGATGTGGTGAAAGTTCATGCAAATATATCTGTAGGAGTCATCCCACAGAGAATTTCATAATCATAGTAACCCACAGCAATTCTTCAGCAATAATACGTTTCATTGCGCTAAAGGTTCCTGGACCATGATATCAGATCTATCTTAGGGTTACACACCTGTGACATGCAACTATGGCACTAGGGCCCAGCAGCGACTGCACCCTTTATGGCTATATCATTAACAGCATAGGTTGCATTATTTCAATATTCTCAGTGGTATCAATAGCAAAGATGAGCAAATAAATTTGAGTGGAATTTATTTCTATTTGAATTTTGCAAATATTCTCACTCGTCAAAATGCTTTTTTCTGTAATTTGCTTCTGCGCAGATTCAGTAAAATTTTCTAAACCGTGTGCCATCAAACAGTTAAATAAATTGTTATACTCACCTGACCACACACCTCTCTGGCCCCTTCACTACTCACTGCTACCTGCCTGGTCCTTGCAACACATTCTGATTCCCCCACTGTTAAGGTTGGAATCTTGGTCCTCTTGCATTCTGCTGTACTTCTAGGAGTCATGGCACCCAAGAGGGTTCCATGCTGGAGGTCAAGGCTTTATGACATTATGATATGCAGCATTATCCTTTATAAGTCTGAACAGAATCCCTTCAAGTGCCATGACATGAATTCTGGCACAACCCCAGAGGACCAAAAACTCCAACACGAGCAGGGAGGTTACCAGAAGGTGGGTGTAATGATTTTATCTTCAATTTTTACATATTATGTTTATTATGCTCTGGGGTCTGATGAGATCCCAGAGCCCAATAAGGGACATTATATACACTTGCAATAACTTCTCCACAAACCAACCTTCCCAGGAAAAAAATGCACAAATGAGTGGATTGGAATTTTGCCTGATTTCCTCATCATTAATCAATACCTATAAAATACAAGTAGAGATAAATTTAGTGTAAAATAATGTGATTCTGTTAAGTATTTCTAAAATCCTTGTAAAGTATTTTTTAAACAGTCAATTGATTAGGAAGCAGAAAAAAACATGTACAATAAACTTTAGTATTCCTTTTTAAAAGTGAAACAATCCTGATTAAAGAAGAGCTATCCTCTCATCGAATTTAGATACAAATTTAGCAATAGTCATGCCATCAGACATCTAGTAACATTAGACTTGTAACAATGAGATCACTCATAGACAAGTATCTGTGCTTAAAGGGCCACTGTCACGCCCCTCCAGCCGTTATAAACTAAAAGAGCCACCTTGTGCAGCAGTAATGCTGCATTCTAACAAGGTGGCTCTTTTAGTTTTTGGTTCAAGTATTCCCAAAATAAAGGGTTTTGAAACTTATCCAAAATACCTGTCTTTAGACAGGGAGGCGGGTCCTCACTCCCCAGCTTGAACCGCTACTCTGCCGTCACTCCAATCTTCAGGGGCTTTCGGCGCCGCCCCCTCATTGCTGTTTACGCTTCAAAACCGGCGCCTGCGCTGTGTACTACTGTGCTGCGCAGGCGCAGTAAGCTCTGGCCGTCTGACGTCCCAGCCAGGCTTGCAGACTGCGCCTGTGCGGGCAGTGCGGCCACCCACCTTTGGAATCCCAGCCCCGCAGTGTGTTATGCATTATGCACAGTGCGTGGCTGGGATTCCAAAGGTGGGTGGCCGCACTGCCCGCACAGGCGCAGTCTGCAAGCCTGGCTGGGACGTCAGACGGCCAGAGCTCACTGCGCCTGCGCAGCACAGTAGTACATAGCGCAGGCGCCGGTTTTGAAGCATAATCAGCGCTGAGGGGGCGCTGCCGAAAGCCCCTGAAGATTGGAGTGACGGAAGAGTAGCGGTTCAAGCTGGGGAGTGAGGACCCGCCTCCCTGTCTAAAGACAGGTATTTTGGATAAGTTTCAAAACCCTTTATTTTGGGAATACTTGAACCAAAAACTAAAAGAGCCACCTTGTTAGAATGCAGCATTACTGCTGCACAAGGTGGCTCTTTTAGTTTATAACGGCTGGAGGGGGGTGACAGTGGCCCTTTAACACTGCAGGGTTTGGAAAAAATATTTGATTTTGCAGAAATATTAGAGTTAGATGTATCATGTATAATAAAATATTGTATATACTGTTAAGTAATATAATAATGATATGTAATAATAGTTTGATATACAAAAGACAGAGATGTGCGTGTCATAAGATTTTAAAAATTACAGTGAAACAATGATATTGGCCTCCAAAGTCATTTTTACTATCACAAATTGTATAACACTTACTCACTTTTTCTATATAGGATGGGGAAAAAAGTATTTAGTCAGCCACCAATTGTGCAAGTTCTCCCACTTAAAAAGATGAGAGAGGCCTGTAATTGACATCATAGGTAGACCACAACTGTGAGAGTCAAAATGAGAAAACAAACCCAGAAAATCACCTTGTCTGATTTGGCAAGATTTATTTTGCAAATTATAGTGGAATATAAGTGTTTGGTCACCTAAAAACATGCAAGATTTATGGCTCTCACAGACCTGTAACTTCTTCGTTAAGAGGCTCCTCTGTCCTCCACTCATTACCTGTAGTAATGGAACCTTGTGACGGATCGCACAGGGGAAGGGGTGTGTCGACTACACTAACCTCTGGGGAGGGGAGAGAAGGGCCCAGCAGGGGTCGTCTCTCTGGCGCCACCACTTGCCCCTGGTCAGTCAGGGAACTGCACCGAGGGCAAATAGTCACTGGAAAGGCTTCCCTTATAGGTACGACTTACTGAGGCGCTCACAGTGATGGAGGATATATATCACCAGACCAGGCTGGTCACTGTCAGAGTTCCTCACTAACACAGTACACTATGTTGCCACGAGTTCCTCGTTCAATATACAAGCCCCATCTGACAACAGGCTTAGATCAGGTCAGAAACCAACCTTGAGGATAGCATATCATATAACCAACTGAGCGTGCGGATGTGGGGATTCGTGAATTGAGATAAATGAGCAGCCCAATATTAATTTTATATTTAATCACCAAAAAGGCATACTAGAAAACACAGGTATATACTGTATACAGGAACAAATATACAAGTATACAGTCAGGAGTGTAGTACAAGGGTAGGGTAAATATAGATTGCAATTACCTTGTTATGTAGCATGGATCACAGGGCTAAATCTTAGTTATGTGATTCCCTGGCCGCATCAGGTAACAGGCCTCCTGCCAGTAGAAATACTGGGTCCAAAATCAGGAGCTGCCTAATATCCCCTAGGCTGCTCCCTCCCACATGCTGTGCCCACCCCTGGGCTGGCCCGCCTCCCTCCTCCCATGTCTGAGAGTATAGTTTTCCAGGCAGAATCGTGGACGTCCCATAACTTTCTGCCCGAAGGTCCAAATAATACGGCATCAGCGCCGCTGGGTTCTGCTGCATCTTATCTGTGCAGAGAGACCAAATACGGCTACTGTATTTAATTCCTGGTAGCTATTCTTTGTAACTCAACAACACAGAGTGCTAGGGGTGTCTGGATGTTATGGGCTCGTGGGGGAAGGAATGCAGATTCTGATTATGTCCTTGGCTAGGCTCGGAGATATAGAATTCTGTTATTATAGATCATTTTCCAGATTCAATATCTCAGAGCCTTGCTGTGATCTGTGGTGCCATGATATCTCCATGTGCTTGAGTCAGATACAGGAATCCAGATTGACTGGTCCCGCAGGAGAGTTCACACCCCTGTGATAATTCCCAGGGACACAGGGTCTATACCTATTGCTCCCCCCTGGAGTGAGCTTCAAAGGGCTTGTTCCTGGAGTTAAATAAGGGAACACATTGGACTGCTCTGTCCAAGGAAGTGCCTTCATGGGATAATGAGGTCCCATTGACTGAGGTGCATTTCATTCCCCTTTTATGGCCTGGGGAAATGCAAGGGTGGGGGGCTGAGTTTGGAGCAAGTATTTTGGGCCAAACTGTATCTTGTAGAGAAGTCCTTCAGATAGAAAAATGATATCAAGTAGATATCATTTACCCATATCTCCCACACCTGTTTGAACTTGTTATCAGTAAAAGACACCAGTCTACAGCCTCAAACAGTCACACTCCAAACTCCACTATGGTGAAGACCAAAGAGCTGTCGAAGAACACCAGAAACAAAATTGTAGCCCTGCACCAGGCTGAGAAGATTGAATCTGCAATAGGCAAGCACCTTGGTGTGAAATCAACTGTGGGAGCAATAAGGAATAATGGAAGACATACAAGCCAATGATAATCTCCCTCGATGCAAGATCTCACCTCGGGGGGTCAAAATGATCACAAGATCGGTAAGCAAAAATCCCAGAACCACATGGGGGGACCTAGTGAACGACCTGCATAACGCTGAAACCACTGTAACAAGGGCTACCATCAGTAACACACTACGCCGCCAGGGACTCAGCTCCTGCAGTGCCAGATGTGTCCCCCTGCTTAAGCCAGTACATGTCCTGGCCAGTCTGAAGTTTGCTAGAGAGCATTTGGTTTATCCAGAAGAGTATTGGGATAACTAATATCTTTATCAATGATTTAGATGAAGGAATTTGCTGATGGCACAAAGCTAGGAGGGATAGCTAATACTAAAGAAGAGAGAGGATTCAAAAAGATATCAATTAACTGAAGCAGTGAGCAGCAACTAACAGAATGGGTTTTCATAGGGAAAAATGCAAAGCACTACATCTGGGCAATAAAAATGAAAAAATATATACAGCATAGGAGGAATAGGGCTAAGCAACAGCACATGTGAAAAAGACTTGGGTATACTAATAGATCACAGACTGAACATAAGTCAACAGTGTGATTCAGAAGCCAAAAAGGCAAATGCAATTCTGGGATGTATAAACAGAAGCATACAGTCTAGATCACTTGAAGTCATTATCCCCCTCTACTCGTCTTTAGTCAGACCTCATCTGGAATATTGTGTCCAGTTTTGAGCACCACATTTTAAAAAACACATCAACAAATGAGCAAGTTCAGAGAAGAGCGACCAGAATGGTGACTGGTCTTCAAACCATGTCTTATGAGGAATGGTTACAGCATTTGGGATTGTTTAGCTTGCAAAAAAGAAGACTGAGAGGAGACTTAATAGTTGTCTACAAATATCTCAAGGGCTGTCACGTTGTGGAAGGATCATCTTTATTCTCATTTGCACAAGGAAAGACTAGAAGCAATGGGATGAAACTGAATGGGAGGAGACACAGATTAGATATTAGAAAAAACTTTTTGACAGTTAGGGTAATCAATGAGTGGAACAGGCTGCCATGAGAGGTGGTGAGTTCTCCTTCAATGGAAGTCTTCAAACAGAGACTGGACAGACATCTGTTTGGGATGATTTAGTGAATCCTGCCTTGAGCAGGGGGATTGAACAGATGACCCAGGAGGTCCCTTTCAACTCTACCATTCTATGATGCTATGGATGTAATATGGTCTGATGAAAACAAAGTAGAACTGTTTGGTAGAAGCAAAACTCATCGTGTTTGGAGGAGACAGAATGCTGAGTTGCATCCAAATAACACCATAACTACTGTGAAGCATGGGGGTGGCAACATCATACTTTGGGGCTTTTTCTCTGCAAAGGGACCAGGAGGTCTGATCCGTGTACATGAAAGAATGAATGGGGCCATGTATCATGAGATTTTGAGTGCACACCTCCTTCCATCAGCAAGGGCATTGAAGATGAAACGTGGATGGGTCTTTCAGCATGATAGTGATCCCTTCTAGGAATTTAGGACCTGAGGGATGACATCACGGCTTCTGATTGGTCGCGTGGCGGTCACATGAGCGGCACGCGACCAATCAGAAGCCGTGACGTCATGGAAGGTACTGAATGCGCTCATTTTAAGCAAAGAAGGCTGCCGGTTCACAGCGGTAAGGTCCAGGCTGCGTCGGAGAGGTGAGTATATCAATATTTTTTATTTTAATTCTTTATTTTACACAGTAATATGGATCCCAGGGCCTGAAGGAGAGTTTCCTCTCCTTCAGACCCTGGGAACCATCAGGGATACCTTCCGATACTTGAGTACCATTGACTTGTATTGTTATCGGGTATCGGTATCGGCGAGATCCGATACTTTGCCGGTATCGGCCGATACTTTCCGATACCGATACTTTCAAGTATCGGACGGTATCGCTCAACACTATTAATGACCCAATACTTATTTTACACTATAATATGCAAAATACAGTAAATCTTGCCAAATCAGACAAGGTGATTTTCTGGATTTGTTTTCTCATTTTGACTCTCATAGTTTTGGTCTACCTATGATGTCAATTACAGGCCTCTCTCATCTTTTTAAGTGGGAGAACTTGCACAATTGGCGGCTGACTAAATACTTTTTTCCCCACTGTAATTGGCAGCATTGAAACAGTAAGGCCTCCTCCATACGTCACTGTTTTCGGTACGCGTCATTTTTCACACGTGGCTTAGACATGTACACACACACCTGTTATAATTTATGGGGCTGCACACATGTCCATGTGACCCACACATAGACATGTTTTTTTTTCTAGGAGCACGGATGACAATGTGTACCCCACATGCGCACATAGATGACATAAGGTGTGACATCCGTGTACCATCATTGTGATATGTACAGGAATAGAATGCAGAATAGAAATGACAGATTTTTCTGTGTTAAAATGTGCAAAGATATAGGTAGATAGTTAGATATTAGGTAAATAGAAAATAGATAGATAGATAGATAGATAGATAGATAGATAGATAGATACGAGGTAAATTCGTGATAAATCGATAGCTAAATAATATATTATCAGAGCCACCAGCTCACACTGCGCTCCGCGAGACCAGGCAACTGTGAAGAGCAGTGATGTCAGTAACGTTACTGCTCTTCACAGTCACCAGGTATCACTGAGCCAGACTCAGGGATTGTGGGGGAAGCGCTGGACTGCATCGTACTTCATGGGAACTTTTTCTTTTAATTGATGAACGAGGGACAGTGTCTTGTTTTTATTTCTCTTTTTTTGTTTTTCAGGTTTCCATTTGTGGACTACGTTGGATTCCCTGGACTAGGTTGGACCTGCGTGGGATTTTTTTTTTTTTTTTAGAAATTGGTGAACAAGGGAAAATGTGAGGGAGCATTTATTTAAATAAAGTATTTTTGTGTATGTATGTAGTGGGAAGTTTGAAGTATCCACAATCAATGTTGCTTTTGGGAGCCATGTCATCTGCTGGTGTAGGTCCACTGTGTTTTATCAAGACCAAAGTCAGCACAGCCGTCTACCAGGAAATTTTAGAGCACTTCATGCTTCCCTCTGCTGACAAGCTTTTTTGAAATTTTATTCTCCAGCAGGACTTGGCACCTGTCCACACTGCCAAAAGTGCCAATTCTTGATTTAAAAACAACAGTATCACTGTGCTTGATTGGCCAGCAAACTCGTTTTACCGTAACCCCACAGAGAATCTATGGGGTATTGTAAAGAGGAAGATGAGAGACGCAAGACCCAACAATGCAGATGAGCTGAAGGCTGCTATCAAAGCAACCTGGGCTTCCATAACACCTCAGCAGTGCCACAGACTGATCTCCATGCCATGCCGCATTGATGCAGTAATTGATGCAAAAGGAGCCCTGGCCAAGTATTGAGTGCATTTACTGAACATACATTTCAGTAGACCAACATTTCAGATTTTAAAATAATTTTTCAAGCTGATGTTATAAAGTATTCTAATTAGTGTTGAGCCACCTCCCTAGTGTTCGAGTTCGGTTCGGTTCGTCGAATTGGGGCGTGTTGGACGAATGTTCGTCGAACGTTCGACGAACACTGTCGAACCCCATTGAAACCAATGGCAGGCAAACACAAACACATACAAACACATAGAAAACACATAGAAAACACCTTAAAAGGTGTCCAAAAGCTGAGAAACTGCTCAGAAGACACAACAAACACATGGAAAAGTCACAAGTACATATAGTCATGCGAAAAGAAAAGAGGTGGAGGAGTAAAAGGAGGAGGAGACACAGATATAGGCATGTCATGCCCTTCTAAAATCAAGAAAGGCTGGAGTAAAAATCTAAAATCAGCCTACCAACACCCAGACGTCGTGACAAAAAAATTTAAAAAAGAAATATCTTTAGGTAGAATGGCGGGTCCATTCAGAACACTTTCCTTAGAAGACGTAATGGTATCCCCGTTGGGAGTCATGCCAAAAAAGGAACCCAATACATTCAGACTAATCCACCATTTGTCATATCCAAGGGGCAGGTTAGTAAACGAGAACATCGAACCAAGTACAGTACTATATACTGTACCTCCTTTCACGAGGCAATCAGGAAGGTCAAGAAGTTGGGAAGGGGCACCCTAATGGCCAAAACCGGCATTGAGGGGGCATTCTGGTTACTACCTGTGCCTCCAAATAGTGTCTGCTGTTATGATCTGGTGACCTTGGAGCCACATGAAACTTTCTCTGGAGTCGGTGGAACCTGTACTGACCGCAAATCCTGAACTAACACCGCAACTAGAAGTAGCCGTGGGGTGTGCCTAACATACCCTAGACACCTCGACACAGCCGGAGGACTAAATACCCCTATAGATGGAAATAGGAATGCTACCTTGCCTCAGAGCAGACCCCCAAAGGATAGGCAGCCCCCCACGAATAATGACTGTGAGTAGGAGAAGAATAGACACGCGCAGGTAGAAAACAGGATTTAGCAAAAGAGGCCACCCTAGCTAAATAGGAAAGGATAGGACAGATTACTAGGTGGTCAGTATTAAAACCCTTCCAAAAATATCCACAGCAGATAATACAAAAAGTTCCACAATCTAACTAAAGACATGGAATGTATATCTGCCACTCCAGAGAATCCAACAAGACTGAAAAAATACTGACACAATCTAAGCTGGACAAGAAAACACAAAGAATAGCACTGAATTGTGAAGCACACAACATGTGTGCCACAGGAAAAAAAACCCAGACACTTATCTTTGCAGATATGGCAGAAAGGCAGGAGGAACCAGGCAGAGGTCCTACACCTCCCAACAACAATTGACAACTGGCAAGGACTAATGAATCCTGCACGCCTAAATACCCCAGTCAGAACTGCAATCAGCAGATACACCTGACCAGGACTGCAACTCAGGGGCAACTGCATTACCACCTACAACCACCGGAGGGAGCCCAAAAGCAGAATTCACAACAGTCTGCCTATTGGGCTGCTTCTGTGAAGGAGCATACTACATAGATCGCTGTTTGCCCATGGGGTGCTCCATATCCTGCTCACTAGTTGAGGCATTTAGTTGCTTCCTTGAATGGGTCGTCATGGACATTTCTAAGGGGGCACATATTATCCATTACCTCGACGACTTCTTATGCCTGGGTGTTGTGAATTTGCTTTTTGCTCCCTCTAGTGGTTACTAGTTTTTTGACTCTGGTTTTTCTGTCATTCCTTTTATCCGCACCTGGGTCGTTAGTTAGGGGTGTTGCTATATAAGCTCCCTAGACCTTCAGTTCAATGCCTGGCAACGTAGTTATCAGAGCTAGTCTGCTGTGCTCTTGTCTACTGATCCTGGTTCCAGTTATATCAGCTAAGTCTGCCTTTTGCTTTTTGCTATTTGTTTTGGTTTTGTATTTTTGTCCAGCTTGTTCCAAATCTATATCCTGACCTTTGCTGGAAGCTCTAGGGGGCTGGTGTTCTCCCCCCGGACCGTTAGACGGTTCGGGGGTTCTTGAATTTCCAGTGTGGATTTTGATAGGGTTTTTGTTGACCATATAAGTTACCTTTCTTTATTCTGCTATCAGTAAGCGGGCCTCTCTGTGCTAAACCTGGTTCATTTCTGTGTTTGTCATTTCCTCTTACCTCACCGTCATTATTTGTGGGGGGCTTCTATCCAGCTTTGGGGTCCCCTTCTCTGGAGGCAAGAAAGGTCTTTTGTTTTCCTCTACTAGGGGTAGCTAGATTCTCCGGCTGGAGCGTGTCATCTAGAATCAACGTAGGAATGATCCCCGGCTACTTCTAGTGTTGGCGTTAGGAGTAGATATATGGTCAACCCAGTTACCACTGCCCTATGAGCTGGATTTTTGTATTCTGCAGACTTCCACGTACCTCTGAGACCCTCGCCATTGGGGTCATAACAGTTTGCCAGGCCAGTATTAAATGTTTAATGCGTTGCAGAAGAGGGATTATAAGAAAGAAGATTCTGAGTTTTTTTTTTTTTTTTTTTTTCTTTCTTCTTCCCCTTTACCTCAGAGTGGCTATGCTTGCTGCAGACATGAATGTCCAGACCTTGATTACAAGTGTGGACCAGCTGGCTACTCGTGTGCAGGACATATTCGTCCGTCTTCTTCCCCCCTTGGTGCGGAATTCTTTTTTGTGGCAAAAAAGGACGGATCTTTGAGACCTTGTATTGATTATCGGCTTTTAAATAAGATCACTGTCAAATTTCAGTATCCTTTACCGCTGTTGTCTGACTTGTTTGCCCGGATTAAAGGTGCCAAGTGGTTCACCAAGATAGACCTTCGTGGTGCGTACAACCTTGTGCGCATTAAGCAAGGTGATGAATGGAAAACCGCATTCCATATGCCCGAAGGTCATTTTGAGTACTTGGTGATGCCTTTTGGGCTCTCCAATGCGCCTTCAGTTTTTCAGTCCTTTATGCATGACATTTTCCGGAAGTATCTGGATAAATTTTTGATTGTTTATCTGGATGATATTTTGGTTTTTTCTGATGATTGGGATTCGCATGTGGAGCAGGTCAGGTTGGTCTTTAAAATTTTGCGTGAAAATTCTTTGTTTGTCAAGGGCTCAAAGTGTCTCTTTGGTGTACAGAAGGTTCCCTTTTTGGGGTTCATTTTTTCCCCTTCTGCTGTGGAGATGGACCCAGTCAAGGTCCGAGCTATTCTTGATTGGACTCAGCCCTCGTCGGTTAAGAGTCTTCAGAAGTTCTTGGGTTTCGCTAACTTCTACCGTCGTTTTATCGCTAATTTTTCTAGCATTGTGAAACCGTTGACGGATATGACCAAGAAGGGCTCCGATGTAGCTAACTGGGCTCCTGCTGCCGTGGAGGCTTTCCAGGAGTTGAAGCGCCGGTTTACTTCGGCGCCTGTTTTGTGCCAGCCCGATGTCTCACTTCCCTTTCAGGTTGAGGTGGATGCTTCAGAGATTGGAGCAGGGGCCGTTTTGTCGCAGAGAGGCCCTGGTTGCTCTGTTATGAAACCTTGTGCCTTTTTCTCCAGGAAGTTTTCGCCTGCCGAGCGAAATTATGATGTGGGCAATCGGGAGTTGTTGGCCATGAAATGGGCATTTGAGGAGTGGCGTCATTGGCTCGAGGGTGCTAAGCATCGTGTGGTGGTCTTGACTGATCACAAAAATCTGATGTATCTCGAGTCTGCTAAACGCCTTAATCCGAGACAGGCCCGCTGGTCATTGTTTTTCTCCCGCTTTGATTTTGTTGTCTCGTATTTACCAGGTTCAAAGAATGTGAAGGCCGATGCTCTTTCTAGGAGCTTTGTGCCTGATGCTCCTGGAGTCGCTGATCCTGTTGGTATTCTTAAAGATGGAGTTATCTTGTCAGCTATTTCTCCGGATCTGCGACGTGTGTTGCAGAGATTTCAGGCTGATAGGCCTGAGTCTTGTCCACCTGACAGACTGTTTGTCCCGGATAAATGGACCAGCAGAGTCATTTCCGAGGTTCATTCCTCGGTGTTGGCAGGTCACCCGGGAATTTTTGGCACCAGAGATCTGGTGGCCAGGTCCTTTTGGTGGCCTTCCTTGTCAAGGGATGTGCGGTCATTTGTGCAGTCCTGTGGGACTTGTGCTCGAGCTAAGCCTTGCTGTTCTCGTGCCAGCGGTTTGCTCTTGCCCTTGCCTGTCCCGAAGAGACCTTGGACACATATCTCCATGGATTTCATTTCTGATCTTCCGCTATCTCAGGGCATGTCCGTTATCTGGGTGATATGTGATCGCTTCTCCAAGATGGTCCATTTGGTTCCTTTGCCTAAGCTGCCTTCCTCTTCCGATCTGGTTCCTGTGTTTTTCCAGAACGTGGTTCGTTTGCACGGCATCCCTGAGAATATTGTGTCAGACAGAGGATCCCAGTTCGTTTCTAGGTTCTGGCGATCCTTTTGTAGTAGGATGGGCATTGATTTGTCGTTTTCGTCTGCTTTCCATCCTCAGACTAATGGACAGACGGAGCGAACCAATCAGACTTTGGAGGCTTATTTGAGGTGTTTTGTCTCTGCTGATCAGGACGATTGGGTGACATTCTTGCCGTTGGCTGAGTTTGCCCTTAATAATCGGGCTAGTTCCGCCACCTTGGTTTCGCCTTTTTTCTGCAACTCTGGTTTCCATCCTCGCTTTTCTTCGGGTCATGTGGAGCCTTCTGACTGTCCTGGGGTGGATTCTGTGGTAGATAGGTTGCAGCGGATCTGGAATCATGTGGTGGACAACTTGAAGTTGTCACAGGAGAGGGCTCAGCGCTTTGCCAACCGCCGCCGCGGTGTGGGTCCCCGACTACGCGTTGGGGATTTGGTATGGCTTTCTTCCCGCTTTGTTCCTATGAAGGTCTCCTCTCCCAAATTTAAACCTCGTTTTATTGGGCCTTACAAGATATTGGAAATCCTTAATCCTGTATCTTTTCGTCTGGATCTTCCTGTGTCGTTTGCTATTCATTCACAATGTATTTCATAGGTCCTTGTTGCGGCGGTACATTGTGCCTGTAGTTCCTTCTGCTGAGCCTCCTGCTCCGGTGTTGGTTGAGGGCGAGTTGGAGTACGTGGTGGAGAAGATCTTGGATTCTCGCCTCTCCAGGCGGAGGCTTCAGTACCTGGTCAAGTGGAAGGGCTATGGTCAGGAGGATAATTCCTGGGTGGTCGCCTCTGATGTTCATGCGGCCGATTTAGTTCGTGCCTTTCATGCCGCTCATCCTGATCGCCCTGGTGGTCGTGGTGAGGGTTCGGTGACCCCTCACTAAGGGGGGGGTACTGTTGTGAATTTGCTTTTTGCTCCCTCTAGTGGTTACTAGTTTTTTGACTCTGGTTTTTCTGTCATTCCTTTTATCCGCACCTGGGTCGTTAGTTAGGGGTGTTGCTATATAAGCTCCCTAGACCTTCAGTTCAATGCCTGGCAACGTAGTTATCAGAGCTAGTCTGCTGTGCTCTTGTCTACTGATCCTGGTTCCAGTTATATCAGCTAAGTCTGCCTTTTGCTTTTTGCTATTTGTTTTGGTTTTGTATTTTTGTCCAGCTTGTTCCAAATCTATATCCTGACCTTTGCTGGAAGCTCTAGGGGGCTGGTGTTCTCCCCCCGGACCGTTAGACGGTTCGGGGGTTCTTGAATTTCCAGTGTGGATTTTGATAGGGTTTTTGTTGACCATATAAGTTACCTTTCTTTATTCTGCTATCAGTAAGCGGGCCTCTCTGTGCTAAACCTGGTTCATTTCTGTGTTTGTCATTTCCTCTTACCTCACCGTTATTATTTGTGGGGGGCTTCTATCCAGCTTTGGGGTCCCCTTCTCTGGAGGCAAGAAAGGTCTTTTGTTTTCCTCTACTAGGGGTAGCTAGATTCTCCGGCTGGAGCGTGTCATCTAGAATCAACGTAGGAATGATCCCCGGCTACTTCTAGTGTTGGCGTTAGGAGTAGATATATGGTCAACCCAGTTACCACTGCCCTATGAGCTGGATTTTTGTATTCTGCAGACTTCCACGTACCTCTGAGACCCTCGCCATTGGGGTCATAACACCTGGGCCTGTTGTGAATTCCACTCTTGGGCTCCCTCCGGTGGTTGTAAGTGGCATTTTTGTGAGTTCTGCTCTTGGGCTCCCTCCGGTGGTTTTAAGTGGTACTGCTGCTGCTTGGATTTAGTAGTCAGCAGCTGCTTCCACTGATTGTCTTTCTGGCTCGACTATTTAGCCTGGTTCTATCCTTCAGCCTGTGCCAGTTGTCAATGGTTCCTGGTTGGATTCACATCTCTGCTTGGATTTCCCTGATATTCTGACCAGTTCAGCAAAGATAAGTCCTTGCTTTGTTCTTTTGCAGTCCACTTGTTGTGGACTTAATCTTTCTGCACTTTCTATGTTTTTTCTAGTCCAGCTTGTCAGTATGGATTTATTCAGTTAAGCTGGAAGCTCTGGGAAGCAGATTTACCCTCCACACCTTTAGTCAGGTGTGGAGATTTTTGTAAACTCTGTGGTGGATTTTTCTAGTTTTTAATACTGACCGCACAGTATTCTTTCCTGTTCTATTTATCTAGTTAGACTGGCCTCCTTTGCTACATCCTGGTTTCATTCTGCGTATGTCATTTCCCTCTCCACTCACAGTCAATATTTGTGGGGGGCTGTCCTATCCTTTGGGGATTTTCTCTGAGGCAAGATAGTTTTCCTGTTTCTATCTTTAGGGGTAGTATGTCCTCCGGCTGTGACGAGGTGTCTAGGGAGTGACAGGAACATCCCACGGCTACTTCTAGTGTTGTGTTAAGCTCAGGAACTGCAGTCAGTACAGGTACCACCTCCTCCAGAGCACGTCCCATGTTGCTCCTAAACCACCAGTTCATAACAGTACAACTGGCCAAAAATGAATTAAATGCATCTCAAAAGAAGGAAAAGGAAGTTCTGAGCCATTTTTTTTTTCTGCAGTCTGTTTTGTCTTTTTTTTCCTCTTAATCTCTGGGTGGTTCAGGATTTTGGCGCTGGCATGGATGTTCAGGGTTTGTTTTCTCGTGTGGATCAACTTGCTGCAAGAGTACAGAGTATCCAAGATTATGTTGTCCAGACTCCGGCTTTAGAGCCTAGAATTCCAACCCCTGATTTGTTTTTTGGGGACAGATCCAAGTTTTTGAACTTTAAAAATAACTGCAAATTGTTTTTTGCCTTGAAACCCCTTTCCTCTGGTGATTCCATTCAGCAGGTTAAAATTGTCATCTCTCTGCTGCGTGGTGACCCTCAGGACTGTGCATTCTCCCTTGAATCAGGGGATCCGGCATTGCTTAATGTAGACGCATTTTTTCAAGCGCTCGGATTATTGTATGACGAACCTAATTCTGTGGATCATGCAGAAAAGACCTTGTTGGCCCTGTGTCAGGGTCAGGAAGCGGCAGAAGTATACTGCCAGAAATTTAGAAAATGGTCTGTGCTAACTAAATGGAATGAGGAGGCTCTGGCAGCAATTTTCAGAAAGGGTCTTTCTGAAGCCCTTAAAGATGTTATGGTGGGGTTCCCCACGCCTGCTGGTTTGAGCGAATCTATGTCTCTACCATTCAGATTGATCGGCGCCTGCGCGAGCGCAAAGTTGGCACCATATGGCAGTGTCCTCTGAGCAGAGTCCTGAGCCTATGCAATGTGATAGGATTTTGACTAGAGCAGAACGGCAGGGATTCAGACGCCAGTATAGGCTGTGTTTTTACTGTGGTGATTCTGCTCATGTTATTTCTGATTGCCCTAAGCGTACTAAGAGGGTCGCTAGGTCTGTTACCATCAGTACTGTACAGCTTAAATTTCTCTTATCTGTGACCTTGATTTGCTCATTATCGTCCTTTTCTGTCATGGCATTTGTGGATTCAGGCGCTGCCCTGAACTTGATGGACTTGGAATTCGCCAGGCGCTGTGGTTTTTCCTTGCAGCCTTTGCAGAGCCCTATTCCTTTGAGGGGCATTGATGCTACGCCGTTGGCCAAGGATAAACCTCAGTATTGGACTCAGCTGACCATGTGCATGGCTCCAGCACATCAGGAAGATTGCCGTTTTCTGGTGTTGCATAATTTGCATGATGTTGTTGTACTGGGTTTTCAATGGTTACAGGGACATAATCCTGTGCTGGATTGGAAATCTATGTCTGTGACTAATTGGGGTTGTCAAGGGGTACATAGTGACGTTCCTTTGATGTCAATTTCCTCTTCCCCCTCTTCTGAAGTTCCTGAGTTTTTGTCGGATTTCCAGGATGTATTTGATGAGCCCAAGTCCAGTTCCTTTCCTCCACATAGGGACTGTGATTGTGCTATTAACTTGATTCCTGGCTGTAAGTTCCCTAAGGGCCGACTTTTCAATCTGTCTGTGCCAGAGCATGCCGCTATGCGGAGTTATGTTAAGGAGTCTTTAGAGAAGGGGCATATTCGGCCGTCTTCGTCACCATTGGGAGCGGAATTCTTTTTTGTTGCCAAGAAGGATGGCTCCTTGAGACCCTGTATTGATTATCGCCTTCTTAATAAGATCACGGTCAAATTCCAATACCCTTTACCTTTGCTTTCTGATTTGTTTGCTCGGATCAAGGAGGCTAGTTGGTTTACTAAGATTGACCTTCGAGGGGCATATAATTTTGTTCGTATTAAACAGGGTGACGAATGGAAAACTGCATTTAATACTCCCGAAGGCCATTTTGAATACCTTGTGATGCCTTTCGGGCTCTCTAATGCTCCTTCTGTATTTCAGTCCTTCATGCATGGTATTTTCCGCAATTATCTTGATAAATTCATGATTGTGTATTTGGATGATATTTTGATTTTTTCCGATGATTGGGAGTCTCATGTGAAGCAGGTCAGGATGGTATTCCAGATCCTTCGTGATAATGCTTTATTTGTGAAGGGGTCTAAGTGCCTATTTGGAGTTCAGAAGGTCTCTTTTTTGGGTTTTATTTTTTCTCCCTCGTCTATAGAAATGGATCCTGTTAAGGTCCAAGCCATTCATGACTGGATTCAACCCACATCTGTGAAGAGTCTTCAGAAATTTTTGGGCTTTGCTAATTTTTATCGCCGTTTCATTGCCAACTTTTCCAGTGTGGTTAAGCCCCTGACCGATTTGACGAAGAAAGGCACTGATGTGACGAATTGGTCCTCTGCGGCTGTTGAGGCCTTTCAGGAGCTTAAATGCCGATTTACTTCTGCCCCTGTGTTGCGTCAGCCGGATGTTTCTCTTCCTTTTCAGGTTGAGGTTGACGCTTCTGAGATTGGGGCAGGGGCCGTTTTGTCTCAGAGGAGTTCTGATGGTTCTTTGATGAAACCGTGTGCCTTTTTTTCCAGAAAGTTTTCGTCTGCAGGGCGCAATTATGATGTCAGCAATCGGGAGTTGTTGGCCATGAAGTGGGCATTTGAGGAGTGGCGACATTGGCTTGAGGGAGCCAAGCACCGCGTTGTGGTCTTGACCGATCATAAGAATCTGATTTACCTCGAGTCGGCCAAGCGGCTGAACCCTAGACAGGCTCGAAGGTCCCTGTTTTTCTCCCGTTTTGATTTTGTGGTCTCGTATCTTCCGGGATCTAAGAATGTTAAGGCTGATGCCCTCTCTAGGAGTTTTTTGCCTGATTCTCCTGGAGTCCTTGAGCCGGTTGGCATTCTTAAGGAAGGGGTGATTCTTTCTGCCATCTCCCCTGATGTACGGCGGGTGCTTCAGGAATTTCAGGCTGATAAACCTGACCGCTGTCCTGTGGGGAAGCTGTTTGTTCCTGATAGATGGACAAGTAAGGTAATTTCTGAGGTTCATTGTTCGGTGTTGGCTGGTCATCCTGGGATTTTTGGTACCAGAGATTTGGTTGGTAGGTCCTTTTGGTGGCCTTCCTTTTCGCGGGATATGCGTTCTTTTGTGCAGTCCTGTGGGACTTGTGCCCGGGCCAAGCCTTGCTGTTCCCGCGCTAGTGGGTTGCTTTTGCCTTTGCCGGTCCCTGAGAGGCCCTGGACGCATATTTCCATGGATTTTATTTCGGATCTTCCTGTTTCCCAGAAGATGTCTGTTATCTGGGTGGTTTGTGACCGGTTCTCTAAAATGGTCCATTTGGTACCTTTGCCTAAATTGCCTTCCTCCTCTGACTTGGTTCCATTGTTTTTTCAGCATGTGGTTCGTTTGCATGGCATTCCGGAGAATATTGTGTCTGACAGAGGTTCCCAGTTTGTTTCTAGGTTTTGGCGGGCCTTTTGTGCTAGGATGGGCATTGATTTGTCTTTTTCTTCGGCATTTCATCCTCAGACAAATGGCCAAACTGAGCGAACTAATCAGACCTTGGAAACCTATTTGAGATGCTTTGTGTCTGCTGACCAGGATGATTGGGTGGCTTTCTTGCCGTTGGCCGAGTTTGCCCTTAATAATCGGGCTAGTTCGGCTACTTTGGTTTCGCCTTTCTTTTGTAATTTTGGTTTTCATCCTCGTTTTTCTTCGGGGCAAGTTGAGCCGTCTGACTGTCCTGGTGTGGATTCTGTAATGGACAGGTTACAGCAGATTTGGACTCATGTGGTAGACAATTTGACATTGTCTCAGGAAAAGGCTCAACGTTTTGCTAACCGCCGTCGGTGTGTTGGTCCCCGGCTTCGGGTTGGGGATTTAGTCTGATTATCTTCTCGTCATGTTCCTATGAAGGTTTCTTCCCCTAAGTTCAAGCCTCGGTTTATTGGTCCTTATAAGATTTCTGAGATTATCAATCCGGTATCTTTTCGTTTGGCCCTTCCAGCCTCTTTTGCCATCCATAATGTTTTCCATAGATCTTTGTTGCGGAGATATGTGGTGCCCGTTGTTCCCTCTGTTGATCCTCCTGCCCCGGTGTTGGTTGATGGGGAGTTGGAATATGTGGTGGAGAAAATTTTGGATTCTCGTTTTTCGAGGCGGAGGCTTCAGTATCTTGTCAAGTGGAAGGGTTATGGCCAGGAGGATAATTCTTGGGTTGTTGCCTCCGATGTCCATGCCGCCGATTTGGTTCGTGCTTTTCACTTGGCTCGTCCTGATCGGCCTGGGGGCTCTGGTGGTACTGTTGTGAATTCCGCTCTTGGGCTCCCTCCGGTGGTTGTAAGTGGCATTTTTGCGAGTTCTGCTCTTGGGCTCCCTCCGGTGGTTTTAAGTGGTACTGCTGCTCCTTGGATTTAGTAGTCAGCAGCTTCTTCCACTGATTGTCTTTCTGGCTCGACTATTTAGCCTGGTTCTATCCTTCAGCCTGTGCCAGTTGTCAATGGTTCCTGGTTGGATTCACATCTCTGCTTGGATTTCCCTGATATTCTGACCAGTTCAGCAAAGATAAGTCCTTGCTTTGTTCTTTTGCAGTCCACTTGTTGTGGACTTAATCTTTCTGCACTTTCTATGTTTTTTCTAGTCCAGCTTGTCAGTATGGATTTATTCAGTTAAGCTGGAAGCTCTGGGAAGCAGATTTACCCTCCACACCTTTAGTCAGGTGTGGAGATTTTTGTAAACTCTGTGGTGGATTTTTCTAGTTTTTAATACTGACCGCACAGTATTCTTTCCTGTTCTATTTATCTAGTTAGACTGGCCTCCTTTGCTACATCCTGGTTTCATTCTGCGTATGTCATTTCCCTCTCCACTCACAGTCAATATTTGTGGGGGGCTGTCCTATCCTTTGGGGATTTTCTCTGAGGCAAGATAGCTTTCCTGTTTCTATCTTTAGGGGTAGTAAGTCCTCCGGCTGTGATGAGGTGTCTAGGGAGTGACAGGAACATCCCACGGCTACTTCTAGTGTTGTGTTAAGCTCAGGAACTGCGGTCAGTACAGGTACCACCTCCTCCAGAGCACGTCCCATGTTGCTCCTAAACCACCAGTTCATAACATGGGCCCAAAAGATTCACCACAGTGTGAATACACGAGGTAGTCCACCTGTGAGAAGGAGAGAGCTGGAGGGAGAGCGGACACCCCAGAGCCGAGGTGTTAGATTGAGAAAGGAAGAAGGCTGTGAAGCTTGCTTCATGGGTGGGGTACTCTTTTCAGTAGCAGAAACTGCTACTAGGCCCAAAAGAATTTCCTGGGCTAGATGCAGTTAAAAATTAGTAATTAGATCTACAGGCGATGTAGCTTGCTTCATAGGTAGGGTACTCTGCTGAGTAGCAGACACTGCTTCTAGGCACAAAAGGATTTCCTGGGCTAGATGCAGTTAAAAATTAGTAATTAGATCTACAGGCGGTGTAGCTTGCTTCATAGGTAGGGTACTCTGCTGAGTAGCAGACACTGCTACTAGGCCCAAAGTATTGCCTGGGCTAGATGCAGTTAAAAATTAGTAATTAGATAAACAGGCGGTGTAGCTTTCTTCATGGGTGGGGTACTCTGCTGAGTAGCAGACACTGCTACTAGGCGCAAAGTATTGCCTGGGCTAGATGCAGTTAAAAATTAGTAATTAGATAAACAGGCGGTGTAGCTTGCTTCATGGGTGGGCTACTCTGCTGACTAGCAGACACTGAAGCTTTGGAGCAGACCTCTGAATCCCAGGCCATAGTATGAGTAACCAGCTCTGCAGACTCAACCACCTGTGTTACCCCAAGCCATAGTGTATGTTGTTTCTAAAGGTTAAAAGAGGGGGAGAGCGACCCCACCCACCTGGAATTGGAGATGCCAACGTCATGTAAAACACAGCAAGGGGACTCCAAAAAGAGTCTCCATTTTTTCCAAAAATTGGGCCACAGACACCACTTAAGTGGCATCAATTTCCCCAGAGTTTCTTAAAATGGTTGGTGAGGTGATTTTCAAAAATCATCAAGCTTTTAGTCTCCCCAGGATGACACAGGGGTAGAGAAGTCCTTGCGGATCCAGGATTTGTTCATCTTGATGAACATTAGTCTGTCTACATTCTCACTGGACAGCCGCGTGTGCTTATCTGTCAGCACACCACCAGCAACGCTGAACACACGTTCAGAGAGAACGCTGGCTGCGGGGCACGACAAGATCTCCAAGGTGTGAGTGGTGAGCTCAGGCCATTTTTCCAGATTGGAAGACCAAAATGACCAAGGGTCCAGTTCCACAGTCATGGCATCGATGTTAACTTGGAGATACTCCTGTACCATCCTCTCTAGGCATTGGCTATGCATCAGACTTCTTGTCCCCTGTGGCCTTGCAAAGGATGGTCTAAAAAATTGTTGAAACGATTGGAAAAAATTGCTGTTACCACCAGATATGATGTTACTGTTACGGTTAGAGTGATGACTCGACAGTCCCACGGTTTGCAAGTTAGAACTCAGAGATTCACTACGTGCACCACTGATGTTTTGTGGAAAAGCGATGTAAGATTCTGTAACAGTCTCTGCTGATACTCCTGCATGCATGAATCCCTTTCTATGGCAGGAATTATTTCGCCAAATTTACTTTTGTACTGGGGATCTAAGAGTGTGGCAACCCAGTAGTCGGCATTACTTCGGATTCTGACAATCCGAGGGTCATGTTGCAGGTAGTGCCGCAAGAAGGCACTCATGTGTCTTGCACATCCAGGAGGACCAAGTCCTTGTTGTCTTGGTGGCGGCAAGGTGAGAATCATGCTTCCTTCCTCTGCCCTCTCCCCCCAACCTCGCACAACAGAAATTTAATCAAGGTTTCCCTCATCTGATGAGTCTACCATGCCCAGCGCCAGCTTGTCCTCCACTTCTTCCTTGGCTCCTGCACCTTCCTCAACAGTTTGGCTGCTACCATGCGCCCTTGGTAATCCCTCTCCCCCACCCTCCAATGCCAGCCGCCTTGCTGCTGCCGACCTTCTGGACCTTGGAGATATTATCCTTTCTGCATACGACTCCTCCTGTTCCTCCTCCTCCTCTTGTCCCATCACCTGACTCCGAATACTGTTTAAGGTGTGCTCCAGCATGTAAATGACCGGAATAGTCATGCTGATAATGGCATCGTCAGCACTAAACATCTTCGTCACTATTTCAAAATTGTGCAGAAGGGTGCATAGGTCCCTGATCTGAGACCACTAGTGCAGCGTGATTTGCCCTACCTCTGGATCTTGTTGGCCCAGGCTATACGTCATAACGTATTGCACCAGGGCCAACATCTGAAGAAATAAAGAACATAAAATTAGAGACAAAAAACATAAAACATTAAAAAACCAACTACTAAAAACAACAAACAGCTCAGCAAAGGGACATATAAAAATATAACAAACAGAAAAATATAATAAAATACAATGCTAGTCAAAACAATTAGTATGACGGAGGAAAGAGGATGAAATTCGTAATACAGAAATATTACATATGGGCCTACCATATGGGTAGGTTCAATTATATAGGATTTTCTTTGTCTGCTATTGGGTGCAGTGTAGCACTAGCTAATAATGAATAAAGTGTGCCATTCTTGTCTTTTTACATGATATTTAGCATTCACTGCCTGAGATATATATATATATATATACATATACACTTGTATTTGGATTTTATGTCCTTATTTTTCCAGGTTTGTCCATCTGTTTTTCTGTGCATATGTGAGCCTCACCTGTTATCTATGTGGAATTTTTATGACTATGTTTGGTCTTGTTTTATTTTATGTTACAATGAATATATATTTTTTATTATTATTTGCTCTGGTGTGGAGCCTTATTCTATTTATAGGTGTATTTATATCTTTTGGCTACCATATAGGATATATGTATAGGTGTTTTGACAAATCTTACAGACAACATGAGTTGGGTCATCCTTTGCGATCTCAAAAAATGCCCAGGCTATGCAAGGCTTAGAGACCATGCGACCTGAAGAGCCACCACGACTTGTGCTCAGAGACACAGTTGTGGTTGAGGATGCAGTTGTTGACGTGCTTCCACTACTCAGTCTCTGTCCAGGAAGGCACAACCTAACCTCGTCATCACTAGCGTCCTCCTCCACCTCCTCTGCTGACCTCATGGACTGGCAGACTGTGGGTTGATCGTAAGTGGGGTCTCCAACCTCGTCATCATCACCCTGTTCTCACACCCGTTGTCCTCAGAGCCAACCTCTTCCTGCCCTGACCGAAAAGTCAAGTTTTCGTTCCAATCAGGTATCTGTCTCATTATCATCTTCCTCATTGTCTCCACCAACAGGAGTTACAGTTTGGGAACGAGGGTCTACATTATGCTCAGAACCTTCTTCATCTGGGCCTTGATCCGACTCACAAAGATTCTGGGCATCAGTGCAGATCATTTCCTCATCTGGATTCACAGAAGCTCTGGAGCAGACCTCTGATTCCCAGGCTATAGTATGAGTTAACAGCTCTGCAGACTCAACCATTTGTGTTACCCCATACTCAGACGGGCAGCTGGAGACTTGGGAATTGTGAGGAAGCAAGTGCGATTGGGGTGACACCACTGAGGACTGGAGTATTTGTGATGTTGAAGTTGAGGTGGAGGAGAATCTACTTGAAGGAGCACTAGATATCCGTTCAAGCACCTGCTCTTTTTGTGCCTCATCTGGAATTTGTAGCAATGCTCGTAGTGATGGTCGTAAGAAAGGGATCATATCAGATTGTCCACGAAAAAAAGTAGACATCTTACTTTGGCTGTAAGATGGTCTTTCTTCTTCAGATGTTACTGTTGCTTTACCACCTACCCCACGGACACAACTTTTTTTTCCCTTTCCAACACGCCTATTCCCCTTCTACCAGCAGCAGGCCATTTGCCACTCATTTTGGTGCTTAACTAATTGGCAACTCTGTAGTTGTTGGCACAAAAAACGATGGATAGAAACCGAGCAGAGCTGAGTGGCCAAACTGTGGTACTAGCCCAAAACGATTTACTGGGTTAGATGCAGTAAAAAATTATTAGAAACACAGGCGGTGTAGCTAGTGTGATGCAGTGACCCCTGTAACAGGTAGGGGGTGCTGCATGGTCTCCCCAGTATACGCACGGAGGCATATTGAGGCCATAGGTATGCATGGATGTGATAGAGAGACAGTATCCGGCATTGTGGTTAATGGGAGGTATGTGTCACAGGGATGGATGCTCCATGCGATGCAACCCAGAGTATCTTGTCTTTAGAGCACGTAAGCACTGAAGATGTCATTTAGTGCACCTGGGTCTGGGTTGCGGGTAGCTATGAGAGATGGGAGGGTCTGGCTACCCACATACCTCACCACTGGGTGAGGTCACTCACTGTACCTTTTTCCCTGCAGGAGTATGAGGACCTGCAGTGATGTCATGATCACGTGATCAGCCCATGTGATATACCTCACCTATGGGGTGTGGTTACAAGGTACATAATGTGACCAGGGTGTGGGTCACATGGTCCCTGTGTATGTTGCTGTGTTGGAAGACCTGGGAGTAGGCTTCCTGGAAAGCACATGCTGGTGTTGGGAGGTCCTGGGAGTAGGACCGGATCCCTGAGCAGCGTGGGAGGTCCTGGGAGTAGGACCGGATCCCTGAGCAGCGCACAGTGAAACTTGGGGAAGCTACCGTCCTCCGGTGGGTCTGGACTGACTAATGTGTGCCACCCAGGCAAGTTGGTGATCCCCGTGGGCAGCTTTCCCAGTGGACTGACAAGGAGTCAGGTGGAGCAGGAGCTCCCGTAAGGTACCTCCACAGACTGTTGGTACTTGTGATATGAACTGTGTGGTAACCCACGGCAACTGGTCAAGGGAGGACCAGCGTGTTTAGTTGCCACAGACTAAGGATCTGAAACTTGATGTGATGTCCTGGTTCAGTGTGTAAATGGACTGCTCATGATATGGTTTATGAGGCTTAATAAACCGTATGGACTGCTTTGTTTGAAAAAAACGTGCCCGTGTGCTGAATATCGTGGCCAAGCGAGTGTCCCCCAATACACTCAGTAAGAGCAATCTTACACTAGCTTCACAGGCGGGCTACTCTGCTGACGTACAGACACTGCTACTAAGCCCAAAACAATTTACTAGGATAGATGCAGTAAAAAATTATTAGATACACAGGCAGTGTAGCTAGCTTCCCAGGCGGGCTACTCTGCTGACGTGCAGACACTGCTACTAGGCCCAAAAAGATTTACTGGGTTAGATGCAGTAAAAAATTATTAGATACACAGGCGGTGTAGCTAGCTTCACAGGCGGGCTACTCAGATGACTACCAGACAATGCTACTAGCCCAAAAGGATTGGCTGAGCTAGATTACACCAAATGCTGTTACAAACACTTGCACAGCACTGGCACAGACCTGCATGGCAAAAAGTGCTATGAACTGCTGTAACCTACCCCGAAAAGGGCTGATATTACAACTAGTCCCGACTCCCTAAACGCTCGCAATTCACACTCTTATACTGTATAGCGCCCACAGCAGCAGCGGTGCCATCTAACACTAAGCTGCAGCAGTGAGGAAATGGTGGCGACGGGGAAAATGGCTGGTTCTTATAGGGCAAGGACATGTGACATACACAGCCAATGACACATGCCCTTGGTTGTGTGCATCACATGCACTTTGCTGTGTGTGTGCACTGCTGATAGACTGAGAGACTGCACCGCCCCACTGTAAATGCGGGAAAGAAAAAAAAAATGAAGATCGGCATTATTTCAGCTCAGATCTATCCCCCGCACACTATACACTGAAACAGTCTATTAACAATGATAAACAGTTTTAATGTGAAAATCAAGTAATGCTTTTGGTGAACGAACAGTTATCGAAAAGAAACTCGAACAGCCGAATTTTAAGCAAATTGTTCGAGTTCGTAGAATGACTCGAACACCACCCAAAACAGCTCGAATTTGAAATTGGTGAACAGTTCGTCTCGAACACCGCTCATCTCTAATTCTAATTTACTGAGATAATGACTTTTGGGTTTTCATTGGCTGTAAGCCATAATCATCAACATTAACAGAAATAAACACTTGAAATAGATCACTCTATTTGTAATGACTATCTAACAAATGAGTTTCACTTTTTGTATTGGAGAACTAAAATAAATTAAGTTTTTGATGATATTCTAATTTTGTGAGATGCACCTGTAGATGGAAAACAAGCAGGGGAGGTGTATTTAAATGTCTGGCCCGCCATGAAGCATGGAGCGCTTGCACTTGGTTTGTACAGTCATTCTGTGTGGACAGAGTCCCTTTAAAAGCAGCGATGAGAGCTGGCTACATTCACTGCTGTTACAGGCAGATGCTGGCTGTGTAACCCAGATGGCATCTTCCTGGTATAGCATGAGCTCAGCTCCTGAGCTGACTCCATAGTCTCAAGCATGACATGCACTGTACATTTTTGGTGGATATCGAAAAGGGATTGAAAGGATTGTCTTATGAAGATGACTGCTTTCCATAGTGGTCACTTTTCACTTTATCTTATTTGGCAAAACAAGAGACATTAAAGGGGTTTTCTGGGTGCAAACTAAAAAACAATTGGGCCACTTCAATGAGTCCCCAAATCCCCAAGTCACATGTCACATTTATTTTTTTTTCTACCTTGCACTCAGCCATCATCATGGTCTGCTCTTATGTACATTCTGGCATGAATGATCCAACCACCCAACAGACAAGCATTATGTTCATTTGTCGAGTAATGGCTGGCAGTTTTACAAGAGCCTATAATTGGAGAATGAGTTTTCATCTGAATGTTCGTACCCAATTATCAACTCATCTAAATGAACCTCTGGTATAAACAAAAAAGCCTAAAACTAAACTGTAGAAATCAGCAATCGCCGGCCTGTTACATGTGTGGCAGCTATTTGTTAGTGTGAAGAATGGATTTTTTAATATATAAATATATGGCAACATATTACATATTACAACATATACGGTACATTAAAAAATATCAACAATTGAAATACGTTTACAATAAAAACAATCTGTTTAAAATGATATTACATTTTTCTGAAGATACAGTCCCTTAAGATATTCTCCCATAATTTCAGGTTTTCATTTATCAGTGAGGTCAACTGACTCTGAACCTGGTGAATCTCAAGTGAACTGAACATAGTTGAAGAATGGAAGCAATATAAGGTGCCTGTCTGTCTGCATCCTCCGTCTTTCTCTACTAGTGGGAGTCTTAAGGTACCTTCACACGAAGCGACGCTGCAGCGATAGCGACAACGATGCCGATCGCTGCAGCGTCGCTGTTTGATCGCTGGAGAGCTGTCACACAGACCGCTCTCCAGCGACCAACGATGCCGAGGTCCCCGGATAACCAGGGTAAACATCGGGTTACCAAGCGCAGGGCCGCGCTTAGTAACCCAATGTTTACCCTGGTTACCAGCGTAAAAGTAAAAAAAAAAAACAGTACATGCTCACCTGCGCGTCCCCCAGCGTCTGCTTCCTGACACTGACTGAGCTCCGGCCCTAACAGCACAGTGGTGACGTCACCGCTGTGCTTTCACTTTCACTTTAGGGCCGGCGCTCAGTAAGTGTCAGGAAGCAGACGCTGGGGGACGCGCAGGTGAGCATGTACTGTTTGTTTTTTTTACTTTTACGCTGGTAACCAGGGTAAACATCGGGTTACTAAGCGCGGCCCTGCGCTTGGTAACCCGATGTTTACCCTGGTTACCAGTGTAAAACATCGCTGGTATCGTTGCTTTTGTTTTCAAACACAACGATACACAGCAATCGGACGACCAAATAAAGTTCTGGACTTTATTCAGCGACCAGCGACATCACAGCAGGATCCTGATCGCTGCTGCGTGTCAAACGAAACGATATCGCTAGCCAGGACGCTGCAACGTCACGGATCGCTAGCGATGTCGTTTTGTGTGAAGGTACCTTTAGACAGATGACATGTGCTTGCAGTTCCTCGAATTGCTAATGCTTGGAACCAGCTGAAGGCAGATAGCAGAATAAACTTTGATAAGTAAACTGTCAATGATTACAACAAAACAGCAAAGCTCATATATCTGTGTCATCGTAGCCTGTGTGTGACATGTGCGGTTTCATTTAATTATGTGAAATAATGGACATACTGAAAGATTAGACACTTTGATACATTGCCAGGCTGGATATTGTTTGTAGACCTGTCTAAGATCTCATTAAAATGTGTTAATTAGATGCAGGCAAACACTACAGGGAATATATGCTTTTTCAAATATACTGCTTTGGTTATATTAAGTGTCAATATGGTCATTTTAAGTCAAAGAAAATAATTTTATTTTTTTGGTAAATATATACTTTTGCTCTTAAAGGTTATCTTCACTTGTTTTGATTTAATGACATGTGACTGGGCATGAAATTACCTGCAGATTGTTGGGGGTCCTAAGATCCCCATCTATCATTCAAAACATTTGTCCAAGATCCCAAACACTGCTGTTTGTGCAGCTCCTGCAAGAGCATAGTTCTCCTGCTTCCTGAGCAGAGCACATGTGATCCTGAGCAAAGTTCTCCTACTTCCTGAGCAGAGCACATGTGATCCTGAACAGAGTTCTCCTGTTTCCTGAGCAGACCACATGTGATCCTGAGCAGAGCACGTGATCCTGAGCAGAGTTTTCCTGGTTCCTGAGTGGAGCACATGTGATCCTGAGCAGAGTTCTCCTACTTCCTGAGCAGAGCACATGGGATCCTGAGCAGAGTTCTCCTGTTTCCTGAGCAGACCACATGTGATCCTGAGCAGAGCACATGTGATCCTGAGCAGGGCACGTGATTCTGAGCAGAGATCTCCTGCTTCCTGATCAGAGCACATGTGATCCTGAGCAGAGTTCTCTTCTCCTGCTTCCTGAGCAGAGCACAAGTGATCCTGAGAAGTTATCCTTCTTCCTGAGCAGAACACATGTGATCCTGAACAGAACACATGTGATCCTGAGCAGAGTACATGTGATCCTGAGCAGAGTTCTCCTGCTTCCTAAGCAGAGTTCTCCTGCTTCCTGAGCAGAGCACATGCGATAAGTGTTTTGAGGAATCGGTTGAAATTTCAGATCAGCAGGGCAATTTCAAGCCTGTTACATGCTACAAAATAGAGAAAAAAACCGAGTTGGTGTATCTTTAACCATTTCAATCTCTGTTTTTAACTTCTAAGCGGCAAATTGTACAAGTAATGGATACATTTAGCCAGTGGTGTAACTACAAAGCTATGGGCCCCGGTGCGAACTTCCAAATGGGGCCCCCCCCGCCATAAAATTCAATGTAACCCCCATAGAATACAATGCAGCCCCCCTCATAGTATAATGCAGCCCCTCCATACAGGGGCAGTGAGAAAGACACGAGCAAATGGTGACGAGGGGGCAGGGGAGAGGGCACAAGGGGGCAAGGAAGACAGGCACAAGGGGACACATGGGGGCTAGGAGGCAGGGGAGAAGGTTACAAGGGGACTAGTGGGCAAGGGAGCCTGACACAAGGGGACAATGGAGACTGACACAAGGGGCACACGGGGACAAGTGGGCAAGGGAGGCTGACACAAAGGGCACACGGGGACTAGTGGACAAGGGAGACTGGCACACGGGGACACAGGGACTAGTGGGCAAGGGAGACTGACACACGGGGAATAGTGGGCAAGGGAGACTGATACAAGGGGACTAGTGGGCAATGGAGACTGACACAAGGGGACACACGGGGACAAGGGACAAGCACAAGGGGACACACAGGGACTAGTGGGCAAGAGACTGACACAAGGGGACAAGGGATACAAGCACAAGGGGACACACAGGGACAAGTGGGAAAGGGAGACTGACACACAGGGACTAGTGGGCAAAGGAGACTGACACAAGCACAAGGGGACATAGGAGACAGGCACATGGGGACACACAGGGACTAATGGGCAAGGGAGACTGGCACATGGGGACACAAGCATAAGGGAGACAGGCTCAAGGGGACACGCGGCCCCCTGACCTGCCAGAGCCGCTTGCAGCTGCGACCGTGGTAGTTACGCCGCTGCCTCACACACACACATACTACAGATATCACACACACACTATAGATATCACACACACATCATACTACAGATATCACACACACACTACAGATATCACACACACTACAGATATCACACACACACACATACTACAGATATCACACACACACACATCATACTACAGATATCACACACACACACACATCATACTACAGATATCACACAGACACACATCAGTTATCACACACACACTACAGATATCACACACACACACATACTACAGATATCACACACACACTACAGATATCACACACACACATCAGTTATCACACACACTACAGATATCACACACATACACACACACATCATACTACAGATATCACACACACACATCAGTTATCACACACACACTACAGATATCACACACACACACACTACAGATATCACACACACACACATCATATTACAGATATCACACACATACTACAGTTATCACACACACTACAGATATCACACACACACATACTACAGATATCACACACACACTACAGATATCACACACACACACACATCATACTACACATATCACACACACATACTACAGTTATCACACACACACTACAGATATCACACACACACACATACTACAGATATCACACACACACCAGAGATACCAGCTCATATACACAACTCACAATCTCCTCTCTGGTACAGGGGTGGCTGATGTAAACCGGCTGCAGCTCCTCAGCTTGTCCTGACTAAAGCGGCTCTGTCCCGCACCTCCCCCCTGCTCTCACCTTCTGTCCCGGGGTTATTTTGGCTTTCTCTTAAATACGATCTCATTCAGATGTACATGAGATGTATGAGGGGGGAAAAATACAGACTGAGAAGCTGTCTCATCGTGATGACTGGAGCTGCTTCCTGTCTCTCACGTGCCCCGGCTGCCCCCTTCCCCTAGATACGCCTCGGACTGTTGCTGTGCAGGAGGAATCTCCAGCACTGCAACATGGTGTTGGGTGCCAGCACAGCCTGCACAGTGGTCTATCCAGCACAGCCCGCACAGTGGTCTATCCAGCACAGCCCGTACAGTGGTCTATCCAGCACAGCCCGCACAGTGGTCTATCCAGCACAGCCCGCACAGTGGTCTATCCAGCACAGCCCGCACAGTGGTCTATCCAGCACAGCCCGCACAGTGGTCTATCCAGCACAGCCCGCACAGTGGTCTATCCAGCACAGCCCGCACAGTGGTATATACAGCACAGCCCGCATCTCTGCCCCCCCCCCCTCCGAGAATACCCCCACAGTCCAGTAAAAAAAAAAAAAACACTCTCCTTACCTCTCCTCTTGCCAGTGTTGCTTCCTGCTCCGGTCTCAGGCTCGGCTGCAGTCTGCCCGGGACACAGCAGGTGCGCGATGATATGACGTCATCGCGCACCCCCAGTGTCAGAGGCAAAGCGGGGAATGATGGGAGAGGGAGCGTCTGTAGACGCTCTCTCCTCCGTCATTGCATTCAACTGTACCGGCGTCATAGACCCCGGTATAGTTGAATGCGACGGCAGGGGGGGTGAGTCGGCGGCGGCGGGGGGAGGCGGATCGAGCGGCCCATGACTGGCACCGGCTCTTCTGGCATTTGCCAGAAGTGCCCGATGGCCAGTCCGGCCCTGCTCTGACCTGCCGGCCCCGGGCCCCTGACCTGCCGGGCCTGGTCGCAATGGCGACTGCTGCAACCGCGGTAGTTACGCCCCTGTCCATACTGTACAATGGCCACACATAGTGCTCCATACTGTACAATGGCCACACATGATGCTCCATACTGTACAATGGCCACACATAGTGCTCCATACTGTACAATGGCCACACATGATGCTCCATACTGTACAATGGCCACACATAGTGCTCCATACTGTACAATGGCCACACATGTTGCTCTATACTGTACAATGGCCACACATGTTGCTCTATACTGTACAATGGCCACACATGATATTGCCTACAGTATAATGGCCACACATAGTTACTCCTACACACGCGGCTGAGCTCCGTACACATTGCACATGCGGCTCCGCTCCGTACACCTCGTACACACCTGGCTCCGCTCCGTACACCTCGTACACACGCGGCTCCGCTCCGTACACCTCGTACACACGCGGCTCCGCTCCGTACACCTCATACACACGCGGCTCCGCTCCGTACACCTCATACACACGCGGCTCCGCTCCGTACACCTCATACACACGCGGCTCCGCTCCGTACACCTCGTACACACCCGGCTCCGCTCCGTACACCTCGTACACACCCGGCTCCGCTCCGTACACCTCGTACACACACAGCTCCGCTCCGTACACCTCGTACACACACGGCTCCGCTCCGTACACCTCGTACACACCCGGCTCCGCTCCGTACACCTCGTACACACACGGCTCCGCTCCGTACACCTCGTACACACACGGCTCCGCTCCGTACACCTCGTACACACCCGGCTCCGCTCCGTACACCTCGTACACACCCAGCTCCGCTCCGTACACCTCGTACACACACGGCTCCGCTCCGTACACCTCGTACACACACGGCTCCGCTCCGTACACCTCGTACACACCCGGCTCCGCTCCGTACACCTCATACACACCCGGCTCCGCTCCGTACACCTCGTACACACCCGGCTCCGCTCCGTACACCTCGTACACACACGGCTCCGCTCCGTACACCTCATACACACACGGCTCCGCTCCGTACACCTCGTACACACCCAGCTCCGCTCCGTACACCTCGTACACACACAGCTCCGCTCCGTGCACCTCGTACACACCCGGCTCCGCTCCGTGCACCTCGTACACACCCGGCTCCGCTCTGTGCACCTCGTACACACCCGGCTCCGCTCCGTACACCTCGTACACACCCGGCTCCGCTCCGTACACCTCGTACACACACAGCTCCGCTCCGTACACTTCGTACACACCCGGCTCCGCTCCGTGCACCTCGTACACACCCGGCTCCGCTCCGTGCACCTCGTACACACCCGGCTCCGCTCCGTGCACCTCGTACACACCCGGCTCCGCTCCGTACACCTCGTACACACCCGGCTCCGCTCCGTACACCTCGTACACACACAGCTCCGCTCCGTACACCTCGTACACACACAGCTCCGCTCCGTACACTTCGTACACACCCGGCTCCGCTCCGTACACCTCGTACACACACGGCTCCGCTCCGTACACCTCGTACACACCCGGCTCCGCTCTGTGCACCTCGTACACACCCGGCTCCGCTCTGTGCACCTCGTACACACCCGGCTCCGCTCTGTGCACCTCGTACACACCCAGCTCCGCTCCGTACACTTCGTACACACCCGGCTCCGCTCCGTACACCTCATACACACCCGGCTCCGCTCCGTACACCTCGTACACACCCGGCTCCGCCTTGTACACCTCGTACACACCCGGCTCCGCTCCGTACACCTCGTACACACGCGGCTCCGCTCCGTACACCTCATACACACGCGGCTCCGCTCCGTACACCTCATACACACGCGGCTCCGCCTTGTACACCTCGTACACACCCGGCTCCGCTCCGTACACCTCGTACACACCCGGCTCCGCTCCGTACACCTCGTACACACGCGGCTCCGCTCCGTACACCTCATACACACGCGGCTCCGCCTTGTACACCTCGTACACACCCGGCTCCGCTCCGTACACCTCGTACACACCCGGCTCCGCTCCGTACACCTCGTACACACGCGGCTCCGCTCCGTACACCTCATACACACGCGGCTCCGCTCCGTACACCTCATACACACGCGGCTCCGCTCCGTACACCTCATACACACGCGGCTCCGCTCCGTACACCTCATACACACCCGGCTCCGCTCCGTACACCTCGTACACACCCGGCTCCGCTCCGTACACCTCGTACACACACGGCTCCGCTCCGTACACCTCGTACACACCCAGCTCCGCTCCGTACACCTCGTACACACACGGCTCCGCTCCGTACACCTCGTACACACCCGGCTCCGCTCCGTACACCTCGTACACACCCGGCTCCGCTCCGTACACCTCGTACACACCCGGCTCCGCTCCGTACACCTCGTACACACCCGGCTCCGCTCCGTACACCTCGTACACACACGGCTCCGCTCCGTACACCTCGTACACACCCGGCTCCGCTCCGTACACCTCATACACACCCGGCTCCGCTCCGTACACCTCGTACACACCCGGCTCCGCTCCGTACACCTCGTACACACACAGCTCCGCTCCGTACACCTCGTACACACACGGCTCCGCTCCGTACACCTCGTACACACCCAGCTCCGCTCCGTACACCTCGTACACACACAGCTCCGCTCCGTACACCTCGTACACACCCGGCTCCGCTCCGTGCACCTCGTACACACCCGGCTCCGCTCTGTGCACCTCGTACACACCCGGCTCCGCTCCGTACACCTCGTACACACACAGCTCCGCTCCGTACACTTCGTACACACCCGGCTCCGCTCCGTACACCTCGTACACACACATCTCCGCTCCGTACACCTCGTACACACCCGGCTCCGCTCCGTGCACCTCGTACACACCCGGCTCCGCTCTGTGCACCTCGTACACACCCGGCTCCGCTCTGTGCACCTCGTACACACCCGGCTCCGCTCTGTGCACCTCGTACACACCCGGCTCCGCTCTGTACACCTCGTTCACACCCGGCTCCGCTCTGTGCACCTCGTACACACCCGGCTCCGCTCCGTACACCTCGTACACACCCAGCTCCGCTCCGTACACCTCGTACACACACAGCTCCGCTCCGTACACCTCGTACACACCCGGCTCCGCTCCGTGCACCTCGTACACACCCGGCTCCGCTCTGTGCACCTCGTACACACCCGGCTCCGCTCCGTACACCTCGTACACACACAGCTCCGCTCCGTACACTTCGTACACACCCGGCTCCGCTCCGTACACCTCGTACACACACATCTCCGCTCCGTACACCTCGTACACACCCGGCTCCGCTCCGTGCACCTCGTACACACCCGGCTCCGCCTTGTACACCTCATACACACACTGCTCTGCTACATCCACACAAACCCCTCCTGACCTCACACAAAAGCTTACCCTGCGGCACCATGACGACCAGCACTGCACTACTGTCCTGCACTACACGGAAGCCCTTGATCATGTGACTCCGACTCCTCCCCTCCTGTGACCTCATCACAGGTCCTGTGCGCACAGAGCAGCTGCAGCCATAGTTGTGGTGTGCGGCTCTCAGCGGTGGAGGGGCTCTGCTGCGGGACAAGTGCAGTCCCACCCGTGATCGCGCATGCACTGAAGAGAGTGCAGGCGCACCAGGGCCTGTAAAGAAGATTTATTTTGTAGCTCAGAGTTCTTAGGGGCCCCTAAGCACTGCGGGCCCCGTCGCAATTGCGACCCCTGCGACCGCGGTAGTTACGCCCCTGCATTTAGCTATGTACATACATTGCAGCTAATGAAAAGCAGGAATGTATTATAAAACTTACTATAAAAAATACTTAACCCCTTAATGACAGCCAATACGTCTTTTAACTGACCTGAGATATAAGAGAATAGCCTTCCCATACAGGTGACAATCCAGCAGCTGTTGACTGTACACTATAGCTGACAACTTGCTGTATCAGCCACGATCAGTGTTTGCACCATCCAAATCTGTTTAACCCCTTAGATGCTGCTGTCAATAGTGACTACATCATTATAAATGGTTAACAGAGTGTGGGGTCTTCCTCTTTATTCCAATTGGCACCATGAGATCATAATTTTGTGGTCCTAATGTTTGCCATGGCAATTCATGACCAAATTCTGGCTTTAGAGTCTGACAGCTATAGTAATCTGCTCAGAAGTTAGCGGCATTTAGGTGGTAAAAATACACATTTTCATTTCTATCATGCCACTTTGCACTAATTCCTGAAAAGTACCTGAAGGGTTAATAAACTACCTGACTGCAGTTTTCAATATGTCATGGGGTGCTGTTTTTAAAATGGTATCACTTTTGGGGGTTTTACAATATATAGGACCCCTAAAGTCACTTCAAACACGGATAAGTCCCTAAAATAATAGATTTTGTAAGTTTCCTTGAAAAAAATGAAAAATTACTGCTACATTTTTAAACCTCCTAAAATGCTAACAAAATAAAAGAACATTTTACAAATGATGCTGATGTAAAGCAGACATGTGTGAAATGTTATTTATTAATGTTTTGCTGTGGTATGACTATCTGGATTAAAGGGATACTCATTCAAAGTTTGAAAATTGCTAATTTTTTTACATTTGTCTCACATTTCTGATATTTTTTATAAATAAACACAAAACATATCGACCTAAATTTACCATTATCATAAAGTATAATGTGTCATGAAAAAACAGTCTCAAAATCACTGGGATTTGTTGAAGCGTTCCAGAGTTATTACCACATAAAGTGACACTGGTCAGATTTTTAAAAATTGGCTCCGTCACTAAGGGGTTAAAATACCTACGGCTGGATTCACATTTTGATTTTTCTGTAGAAATATCTGTGACTGTTCCTTTCATCTCGATAGAACTTGCAGAAAAGCATGCACTTGCTATTAGACAATCCATTCAGATGATTGGAAAAATTATGGGTTTTTCAATAAGCACCAACCGAAGCTGCATAAAAATAATAAGCTAACTGCAGTAAAGAAGTGTAATTAAAGTATTAGAAATCTTAACTAATGAGATGCTGGAAGGGATAGGGACAATAGTACCAGAAAAAATGTAAGGCAATATGTCAGGACATATGATACATGATGTAGTTATGCTTGGTTATGGTTATATGATTGTTTTTCTCTTATTCTTTTGTACAAGAGTTAAATGTTTATTGCTAAAGGGAACCTGTCACCCCCTTCAGGCATTTGTAACTAAAAGAGCCACCTTGTGCAGCACAAATGCTGCATTCTGACAAGGTGGCTCTTTTAGTTATGCCTGCACACGCTGAAATAGACGTTAATAAAATGTGCCCCCTCATACCCTGAAACCTTCCGGGGGCGGGACTCTCGTTCCTAATCAGGTGAAGCACAGCTGTCACTCCGGGCCTGTGCGCGCCGGGCGCCACCTCCTCTTGCAGCATTATCGTCCCCGGCGCCTGCGCATTAAGTTTTTTTTTTCGGGCATGCGCAGTTGCGCTGCCCTTTGTACTTACAGCGCAGGCGCCGGGGACGATAATGCAGCAAGAGGAGGCGGCGCCCGGTGCGCACAGGCCCAGAGTGATGGCTGTGCTGCGTCTGATTAGGAAAGAGAGTCCCCCCTGGGTTGGTTTCAGAGTATGAGGGGGGGTTGGTTTCAGAGTATGAGGGGGCACATTTTATAAATGTTTATTTCAGCATGTGCAGGCATTATAACTAAAAGAGCCACCTTGTCAGAATGCAGCATTTGTGATAGACCCTATCACAGTGTTCAAAATAGAAAAATAGTAAATCAAAACCCCCTTTATCACACCCTTAGTTAAGTAAAAATAATACAATAAAACAATGTATTTATTTCCATTTCACCATCAGGGTTAGAGTTAGGGCTAGGGTTAGGGTTGGGGTTAGAGCTAGGGTTAAGGTTGGGGCTAGTTTTAGGGTTTGGGATGGGGCTAGGGTTAGGGTTAGGGTTGGGGCTAGGGTTAGGGTTGGGGCTAGGGTTAGGGTTGAGGTTACGGTTGTGGTGTTGGGGTTGCGATTGTGGGGAGAGGGTTACGGTTGTGGTGTTGGGGTTAGGGTTGTGTTGGGGTTAGGGTTGTGTTGGGGATACAGTTGGGGTGTTGGGGTTAGGGTTGTGTTGGAGTTGGGGTAAGGATTGTGGTTAGGGTTGGGATTAGGGTCAGGGGTAGGGCTGTGTTAGGGTTGAAGTTAGAATTGGGGGGTTTCCACTACTTAGGTACATCAGGGGTTCTCCAAACGAGACATGGCACCAACCATTGATTCCAGACAATTTTGGGTTCTAAAAGTCAAACGGTGCTCCCTCCCTTCTGAGCCCTGCCATGCACCCAAACAGTGGCTTTCCCCCACATGCAGGGTATTGGCATACTCAGGAGAAATTGCACAACAAATTTTGTGGTCCATTTTCTCTTGCTACCCTTGTGAAAATAAAAAGTTTGGGTCTAAAATAAATTTTTTGTGAAAAAAGTAAAATGTTAATTTTTTCCTTCCACATTGCTTTAGTTCTCATGAAGCATCTGAAGGGTTAATAAACTTCTTGAATGTGGTTTTGAGCACCTTGAGGGGGGACGTTTTTAGAATGGTGTCACTTTTGGGTATTTTCTGTCAAATTGACTCCCCAAACTCACTTCAAATGTGAGGTGGTCGCTAAAAAAATGGTTTTGTAAATTTTGTTGGAAAAATGAGAAATCGCTGGTCAAATTTTAACCCTTATAACGTCCTAACAAAAAAAATTATGTTTCCAAAATTGTGCTTATGTAAAGTAGACATGTGGGAAATGTTATTTATTAACTATTTTATGTTAAATAGTTAATGTTTTCCAAATTTCCATTTTTTTCATAAATTAAGTCATATCGAAGAAATGTTACCACTAACATGACGTACCATGAAAAAACTATCTCAGAATCAGTGAGATCCGTTGAAGCATTCCAGAGCTATAACCTGATAAATTTACAGTGGTCAGAATTGTAAAAATTGGCTTGGTCATTAAGTACAAAATTTGCTCTGTCACTAAGGGGTTAATCCAGATAGTCATATCACACAAAAACATAAATAAATAAGATTTTGCTCATGTCTGCTTTACATCAGTACCATTTGTGAAATGAGGTTTTACTTTGCTAGAATTTTAAGTTTAAAAATGTAACAGTAAGTTTTCATTTTTTTCAAGGAAATTTACTTACCGTATTTTTCGGATTATAAGATGCACTTTTTTTTCCCCCAAGGCTCTCCATACATGTGTCGTGCCTTTCACACAGCTCCGACACATGCAGCTGCAGCGGCCAGCGCAATCCAGGAAGCCGGGTTCTCTCTGCTGCTTACTCAGCAAGCATTACATCTTGCCGAATAAGAGGGAACCCAAGCAAATTTGCTCATCTCTAGTCCTTAGGAATATACCCATGGGGTGTATACATGAGTGTTTTCCTAAGGATGACAGAGGTAGTAGTCATATTTTGTCTACCACGCCCCTCATCCCTTAAGAATCCACCCATGTACTGTATACATGGGTATATTCTGAAACATGAGGGAGGTGGTAGTCACATTTACAATAAACACTATTATGGACACTTATGGTATACTCCCTGGAGTGATTATACTAAATATGACTACAATCCCCATCATCCTTCAAAATACACCCATTGGTATTCTATATTCTGAAGGATGATGGGGGTTATAGTTACCCCCCTTCAGTGTCTCCGCTCACCTTTACAAAGCCGTACATTTTAATTGAAGCTCTCAGGACCTTTCATACAAGGGTCACTTTTTTATCACTGACAGATCACTGGTGGAAGTAGCTCGGCAGCAGCTCTGTCCATCAATTAGTATCTAGCCCTCCAGAGGGGGAGGAGAATCGCTCTCTTTTACACTCAATGGAGGATTCAGTGGCCCTGTGCCTGCCCGTCGCCATGATTCACAGCCAGCAGCTCTTGCCGCCTTTATAACACTGCCCACAGCGCCCACTGGCTGCTCCACAGCCCGCCGCCTGCTTAACAGCTCGCCGCTCCTGCCGTCATGATAACGCTTCACATCCCGCCTTCCACTTAACAGCCCACTGGCTGCTTCACATCACTGCCTGCTGCACAGACTTCCCATTGCTAGCTTCCCCCTGGGCCGCGGTGAGTGATAGTGCAGTTTGTGCTTTCATGTAAATCTGTCTGTTTGCTTTATAAGATGCACTGATCTTTTCCCCTCACTTTGAGGGGGAAAAAGTGTGTCTTATAAAGCTAAAAATGATGTATTGCTCACGCATAGGGTATTACATGTTCTTGGGTACATTTCGTTGCTATATAAGCCTCAAAAAACTTGTTAAAAAATTCATGTGTTGACTGAACCATGAGGATTTACGGCGTTCAATACACCATAAGAGAAATTGACATGCTGCTATCTGAAGAGACGCGCTTCATGTCAGTCTGATGATCTGCGGGCGTCTGTGGATGCATAGTGGACATGGCATTTCTTGAAATCCCATCCACTATGCTCAGAGGCATACCTAGGGTTTTGGTTCAGGGGGGGGAAAGCTTCTGAGTGGGCCCCTAACCAGGTAACCTTGATTACAACTGGGTGACGCACCCTAATAGTGGAGGAGAACCTCAGCAGATGACCGCGCTATTACTGAAGATAATCTCTATATAAAGACCAACATGGATATTACCGCCATATGGTCAGTGGTAGATACCAGTGTTACAGAACATATAAGAGATCACAGCACAGTTACAGATAATGACTTACCGCTGACGTCCTTTCTGATGGAATTGTTCACTTTTCCCATCTTTTCCATCTGGCCCAGACCGACATGACTACTTCTCCCAGCAACGACTCACCTGCAGAGATTACAACAAAGACACGTTTCACTTCTCACATTCCAACCCAATCACCATCTATTCCCAACCTGCACAAACTCCTCATCCTGCTGATACCCCAATACTGAGCCGTTGCTGCCGTATGTGTCCTTATTACTGCACCTGATACCCCAATACTGAGCAGCTGCTGCCGTATGTCCCTATTACTGCACCTGATACCCCAATACTGAGCTACTGCTGCTGTATGTGTCCCTATTACTGCATCTGCTGTGTGATTCTCTGTGCCCTCTAAATTCTAAAGCACCTCTCTATAATATAGTAATGCCGGGTGCAAGTGCCCTAGAAAACAGAGCCCACATTTTGCCCCCTAGAAAGTAATATTGCCCTTTAATAGTCACAGTAACCTGAGTTCCCCTATAAGAATAAGTGCCCACTTTACATTTAATAATGTCCCTAGTCTCTAGTCTCCCCCTTGTACAGCTCCCCTATACACAGTATGATGCTCTCTTATACACAGTATAATGCCCCCTCACTGTATAGTACCACCCACACAGTATACTGACCCATTAGTAGCCTCCAAACTGTTTGATGGCTCCAACACTGTATGATGGCCCCTTCATTCTAATCCCCACACTGGACAATGGCCCCCTCACTGTAATCCCCACACTGTATGATGGCCTCCATATAGTATAATGCACCAGATAGTCCTCAATATAGTGTAATGCACTCCTCATAGGTAGACTCTATAGTACAAGGCAGCACCCATAGGCAGACTCTGTAGTATAAGGCTGCACCCCATAGGCAGACCCTGTAGTATAAGGCAGCGCCCCATAGGCAGACCCTTTATTATAAGGCAGCACCCCATAGGCAGACCCTGTAGTATAAGGCAGCACCCCATAGGCAGACCCTGTAGTATAAGGCAGCACCCCATAGGCAGACCTTGTAGTAAAAGGCAGCACCCCATAGGCAGACCCTGTAGCATAAGGCAGCGCCCCATAGGCAGACCCTGTAGTATAAGGCAGCGCCCCATAGGCAGACCCTGTAGTATAAGGCAGCACCCCCATAGGTAGATCCTGTAGTATAAGGCAGCACCCCCATAGGCAGATCCTGTAGTATAAGGCAGCACCCCCATAGGCAGATCCTGTAATGTAAGGCAGCACCACATAGGCAGACCCTGTAGTATAAGACAGTACCCCTATAGGCACACCCTGCAATTATAAGACAGTACCCCCATAGGCAGACCCTGTAGTATAAGACAGTACCCCCATAGGCAGACCCTGTAGTATAAGACTGTGCCCTCATAAGTAGTGTTGAGCGATACCTTCCGATATCGGAAAGTATCGGTATCGGAAAGTATCGGCCGATACCGTCAAAGTATCGGATCTAATCCGATACCGATACCCGATCCCAATGCAAGTCAATGGGACGAAAATATCGGAATTAAAATAAACCCTTTATACACTTGTAGGTTCATTCTACATGAAGGAAAACAACTAAGAATAATGTAGGATGTATTGGGGGACGTGGCGGAGATATTAAAGGCACAGAGGTTTAGCCCAATGTAATAGAATAGCAGGATTTTGCGTTTTTTTTTATGACGTTCGGCGTTAGAAAGAATTTGACTATGTTAATTTTTTTTTTAATGTCAGATATTGATGTTTCACTGCTTCCACGCCCTTCACCTTTTTTTTTACTTCTCCCACGCTTTCTTCTTAATTATCCTCATCATCAGCTTCTTTGACATCAACTTCTTCACCTTATTCATCTTCTTCTTCATCTTCTACCTATTATTTTTTGGGTTACATTGTTCATATTGTTTTTAGTTTACTATTATCTTCATCATATTCTACTTCTTCATCATATTCTTATTTGTGACAGGCATTCCCGTAGTTGTTATCTATAAAAGTTTGAAGATTACACCTTCCGTTCTGCCTGTCACAAAACAGTTACATTTGTCCGCGTTCAGTTTGGCCTGCAGCATCAGGCTTTATCCAGGGGCACCACGAGGAGGAACGGACTCACCCCCATACACTGCTTAGTCTTCTTCTGCTTATAATTTACATAATATTTTTTGCTCTGATATTTTGTGTTATGCTTAATGTCCTTCTGCTCTTTGTTCTGCAGCCTCTTGTTCTTCTGCTTCTCGGTCTTCCAGGTCGTCGTCGTCTCCAGGGTCGTCGTCTCCGGGGTCGTCGTCATCGGGGTGGTCTCCGGGGTCGTCGTCATCGGGGTGGTCTTCAGGGTCATCGTCTCCAGGGTCGTCGTCATCACGGTGGTTGTCGTCTCTGGTGTCGTCGTCATCTTAGGGGTGGTCTTCCGGGTCATCGTGTTTAGTCTCTTGAACTTGGAAATGTAGCAGAAGGTACAAGAAGGCTGAGAAAATGCCGAGAACCAGCTGATGGAACTGGAACTCGGATGGCTACCCGAAGGTCCAAGAGCCAATGGAACGACCGAGGACCAGCTGACGTTACTGGAACCCGGTTACTAAGCAGGAGGTACCTGTGCTGAAAGCACTACCAAGGACCACCTGACGTTGGTGGAACTCAGATACCCAGAGGGAGGCACCTAAGCCAAAGGCTCTGCCCGGAACCAGCTGACGGTACTGGAACCAGGATGGGGAGCAGAAGGTACAAGAGCAAAAGACACTGCCGAGAACCAGCTGACGGTGCTGGAACCCGGATGGGTAGCCGAAGGTCCAAGAGCCAATGGAACTACCGAGGACCAGCTGACGTTACTGGAACCCGGTTACTAAGCAGGAGGTACCCGTGCCTGAAAGCACTACCAAGGACCACCTGACGTTGGTGGAACTCGGATACCAAAGGGAGGCACCTAAGCCAAAGGCTCTGCCCGGAACCAGCTGATGGTACTGGAACCAGGATGGGGAGCAGAAGGTCCAAGAGCAAGTGTCTGCGTGGCTTTTGCAGGACACGTTGCCGGCTGCACAGCAGGGGAACAGCTGGCGGTGCTGGACCCCACTGACACATTGGCGAGGTGTTTGGCTCTGTGCAGCCAGCACTTCCGGACAGCAACTAGCGGTGTTGGAGCCCGGGCTCTGCAGGGGGAGCAGAGTGTAGGCCGAAGCCTACTTGAACCAATTTCAAAGGTAACCTTTAACCCCCCCTCAGGGGTTAGAAAGTAGAAGAGCCACAGCTTATGCAGCAGTAGTGCTGCACAAGTCAAAGGTTGCTCTTTTAATTTCGCTCCTTGCACACGCTGAATGAAACACGTATAACATTTAGCCCTTTATACAGTCAAACTGTGTTGGAGGCGCGAGTTCCCTTTGTAATGAGACGCAGCACAGATGTCAAGAATCCCACCTTGGTGCTGGGTGCAGCCTCCTGAGCGTTGTTATTTGCTGTACAGGAGTCTGCGCTGTCGTGTTATCCCCTGGCCTAGCGCTGTTAGCGCTGCCCATCTTCTGACCTCATTTAATGTTGGCTGGTGCGGTTCGCGATGCCCATGAATCACAGCCCCGCAGTGTATTGACATAGTTAAAACACTGCGGGGCTGGGATTCATGGCCTGGCGCAGTACATATGTTCGCCTCTCGCTTGGGTTCTTACACCTGCTTCAGACTATGTGGCGTCAGCTGATCCCTTATCGCATGCCACGGCCATGAAGCCGCACAGTCTGAAGAAGGCGGAAGGAGATGAGGGACAGGCGAACTGATGCACTGCTCATGCCCATCAAACACACCCTCGCAGTCCCAATAAATAAGACACCGAGGGGCGTTGTGTGGGTCAGGGCGGCCGCAGAGGCGCAGGCAGCCAAACAATGATGCCAGAAGACGGGCAGCGCTACCAAGGGGGTTGCAGCGTGTCATTACAAAGGAAAGTCACACCACCGGGACGGTTAAATGGTCACACAGAGGACACATTGCAGACGTGTTTTCAGTTCCACATGTGCGAGGAGAATACGTTTCTGAGCCACCTTGCACACATGCAGCATTACCGCTGTACAAGGTGGCTGGATAACGTAAAAACGCCTGGGGGAGGGGGGACAGGTTCCCTTCAATTTCAGTTCTTGTGTCTGCGTGGCTTTTGCAGGACACGTTGCCGGCTGCACAGCAGGGGAACAGCTGGCGGTGCTGGACCCCACTGACACATTGGCTGGTGTTTTTCTCTGTGCAGCTAGCACATCTGGGCCCCAACTGGCGGTTTGTTAGAGCCCAGGGTCAGCAGGAGGAGCAGGAGCAGGGGGAGGGGAGTGTAGGCCGAAGCCTGCACTGGCGGCAGCTTTGGGTCTGTTGTGTCTGCGTGGCGGTCGCAGGACACGATGCCGGCTGCACAGCAGGGGAACAGCTGGCGGTGCTGAACCCCACTGACACATTGGCGAGGTGTTTTTCTCTGTGCAGCTAGCAGTACCGGGCCCCAACTGGCGGTGTTGGAGCCCAGGGCTCTGCAGGGGGAGCAGAGTGTAGGCCGAAGCCTAATTGAACCAATTTCAAAGGTAACCTTTAACCCCCCCTCAGGGGTTACAAAGTAGAAGAGCCACAGCTTATGCAGCAGTAGTGCTGCACAAGTCAAAGGTTGCTCTTTTAATTTCGCTCCTTGCACACGCTGAATGAAACACGTATAACATTTAGCCCTTTAAACAGTCAAACTGTGTTGGAGGCGCGAGTTCCCTTTGTAATGAGACGCAGCACAGATGTCAAGAATCCCACCTTGGTGCTGGGTGCAGCCTCCTGAGCGTTGTTATTTGCTGTACAGGAGTCTGCGCTGTCGTGTTATCCCCTGGCCTAGCGCTGTTAGCGCTGCCCATCTTCTGACCTCATTTAATGTTGGCTGGTGCGGTTCGCGATGCCCATGAATCACAGCCCCGCAGTGTATTGACATAGTTAAAACACTGCGGGGCTGGGATTCATGGCCTGGCGCGGTACATATGTTCGCCTCTCGCTTGGGTTCTTACACCTGCTTCAGACTATGTGGCGTCAGCTGATCCCTTATCGCATGCCACGGCCATGAAGCCGCACAGTCTGAAGAAGGCGGAAGGAGATGAGGGACAGGCGAACTGATGCACTGCTCATGCCCATCAAACACACCCTCGCAGTCCCAATAAATAAGACACCGAGGGGCGTTGTGTGGGTCAGGGCGGCCGCAGAGGCGCAGGCAGCCAAACAATGATGCCAGAAGACGGGCAGCGCTACCAAGGGGGTTGCAGCGTGTCATTACAAAGGAAAGTCACACCACCGGGACGGTTAAATGGTCACACAGAGGACACATTGCAGACGTGTTTTCAGTTCCACATGTGCGAGGAGAATACGTTTCTGAGCCACCTTGCACACATGCAGCATTACCGCTGTACAAGGTGGCTGGATAACGTAAAAACGCCTGGGGGAGGGGGGACAGGTTCCCTTCAATTTCAGTTCTTGTGTCTGCGTGGCTTTTGCAGGACACGTTGCCGGCTGCACAGCAGGGGAACAGCTGGCGGTGCTGGACCCCACTGACACATTGGCTGGTGTTTTTCTCTGTGCAGCTAGCACATCTGGGCCCCAACTGGCGGTTTGTTAGAGCCCAGGGTCAGCAGGAGGAGGAGGAGCAGGAGCAGGGGGAGGGGAGTGTAGGCCGAAGCCTGCACTGGCGGCAGCTTTGGGTCTGTTGTGTCTGCGTGGCGGTCGCAGGACACGATGCCGGCTGCACAGCAGGGGAACAGCTGGCGGTGCTGAACCCCACTGACACATTGGCGAGGTGTTTTTCTCTGTGCAGCTAGCAGTACCGGGCCCCAACTGGCGGTGTTGGAGCCCAGGGCTCTGCAGGGGGAGCAGAGTGTAGGCCGAAGCCTAATTGAACCAATTTCAAAGGTAACCTTTAACCCCCCCTCAGGGGTTACAAAGTAGAAGAGCCACAGCTTATGCAGCAGTAGTGCTGCACAAGTCAAAGGTTGCTCTTTTAATTTCGCTCCTTGCACACGCTGAATGAAACACGTATAACATTTAGCCCTTTAAACAGTCAAACTGTGTTGGAGGCGCGAGTTCCCTTTGTAATGAGACGCAGCACAGATGTCAAGAATCCCACCTTGGTGCTGGGTGCAGCCTCCTGAGCGTTGTTATTTGCTGTACAGGAGTCTGCGCTGTCGTGTTATCCCCTGGCCTAGCGCTGTTAGCGCTGCCCATCTTCTGACCTCATTTAATGTTGGCTGGTGCGGTTCGCGATGCCCATGAATCACAGCCCCGCAGTGTATTGACATAGTTAAAACACTGCGGGGCTGGGATTCATGGCCTGGCGCAGTACATATGTTCGCCTCTCGCTTGGGTTCTTACACCTGCTTCAGACTATGTGGCGTCAGCTGATCCCTTATCGCATGCCACAGCCATGAAGCCGCACAGTCTGAAGAAGGCGGAAGGAGATGAGGGACAGGCGAACTGATGCACTGCTCATGCCCATCAAACACACCCTCGCAGTCCCAATAAATAAGACACCGAGGGGCGTTGTGTGGGTCAGGGCGGCCGCAGAGGCGCAGGCAGCCAAACAATGATGCCAGAAGACGGGCAGCGCTACCAAGGGGGTTGCAGCGTGTCATTACAAAGGAAAGTCACACCACCGGGACGGTTAAATGGTCACACAGAGGACACATTGCAGACGTGTTTTCAGTTCCACATGTGCGAGGAGAATACGTTTCTGAGCCACCTTGCACACATGCAGCATTACCGCTGTACAAGGTGGCTGGATAACGTAAAAACGCCTGGGGGAGGGGGGACAGGTTCCCTTCAATTTCAGTTCTTGTGTCTGCGTGGCTTTTGCAGGACACGTTGCCGGCTGCACAGCAGGGGAACAGCTGGCGGTGCTGGACCCCACTGACACATTGGCTGGTGTTTTTCTCTGTGCAGCTAGCACATCTGGGCCCCAACTGGCGGTTTGTTAGAGCCCAGGGTCAGCAGGAGGAGGAGGAGCAGGAGCAGGGGGAGGGGAGTGTAGGCCGAAGCCTGCACTGGCGGCAGCTTTGGGTCTGTTGTGTCTGCGTGGCGGTCGCAGGACACGATGCCGGCTGCACAGCAGGGGAACAGCTGGCGGTGCTGAACCCCACTGACACATTGGCTGGTGTTTTTCTCTGTGCAGCTAGCAGTACCGGGCCCCAACTGGCGATGTTAGAGCCCAGGGTCAGCAGGAGGAGCAGGGGGAGCGGAGTGTAGGCCGAAGCCTGCACTCGAGCAAGTTGAAAGGAAACCTTTAACCCCCCCCCCCCAGGCGTTTGTAGCTGAAAGAGCCATTGTGTACAGCACTAATGCTGGAAAAGGTAAACTTAGCTCTTTTAATTATGGTCCTTGCACATGCGGAACCTAACAGTTATGAAATGTGTCCCCTCACAGCGTTAAACCGTCCGGTAGGTGGACTGTGCGGTGTCACGGCCGTGGCATGCTATTAGGGACCAGCTGACATCGCACAGTCTGAAGAAGCCGTAGGGAGGGGAGTGAGAGGCGAGGATATGCACTGCGCACGGGCACGGATCACAGGCCCGCGGTGGGATTACATTAGACGACACTGCGAGGCGGGATCTCGGCCAGCGCACCCGCACAGGCGCAGCCAGCCTGACACCAAATGATGTCAGAAGACGGGCAGCGCAAAATGTGTGCATGGCCAAGGGCTAACCTAACAGCGCAGGCTCCGGGACAGATTCAAACAACGCTGAGGAGGCGGCGCACAGCGCCAAGGGGGTAAAAATGATGGCTGTGCTGCGTCACACGACAAAGGAAAGTTCCACCTACCGGACGGTTTAACGCTGTGATGGGACACATTTCATAACTGTTAGGTTCCGCATGTGCAAGGAGCACCACGAAAAGAGGCACTTTTTCCCTTTGCATCATTACTGCTGCACAAGGTGGCTCCTTCAGTAACAAACGCCTGGGGGGGGGGGGGGACAGGTTCCCTTAAAGTAAACTTGTTGTGACTGCGTGGCGGTCGCAGTACACGTTGCCGTATACACAGCAGGGGAACAGCTGGCGGTGCTGAACCCCACTAACACATTGGCGAGGTGTTTGGCTCTGTGCGTACAGCACTTCTGGACGGCAACTGGCGGTGTTGGAGCCCAGGGACAGGTGGAGGAGGAGGAGGTTGGAGGAGGTTGGAGGAGGTAGGAGGGATTGCCACACACACAGCAGGGGAACAGCTGACGTTACTGAACCCCAATAACAGAGGAGGGACTGTTGACTGTGCGTACAGCACTTCTGGACGGCAACTGGCGGTGTTGGAGCCCAGGGACAGGTGGAGGAGGAGGAGGTTGGAGGAGGTAGGAGGGATTGCCACACACACAGCAGGGGAACAGCTGACGTTACTGAACCCCAATAACAGAGGAGGGACTGTTGACTGTGCGTACAGCACTTCTGGACGGCAACTGGCGGTGTTGGAGCCCAGGGACAGGTGGAGGAGGAGGAGGAGGTTGGAGGAGGTTGGAGGAGGTAGGAGGGATTGCCACACACACAGCAGGGGAACAGCTGACGTTACTGAACCCCAATAACAGAGGAGGGACTGTTGACTGTGCGTACAGCACTTCTGGACGGCAACTGGCGGTGTTGGAGCCCAGGGACAGGTGGAGGAGGAGGAGGAGGTTGGAGGAGGTTGGAGGGATTGCCACACACACAGCAGGGGAACAGCTGACGTTACTGAACCCCAATAACAGAGGAGGGACTGTTGACTGTGCGTACAGCACTTCTGGACGGCAACTGGCGGTGTTGGAGCCCAGGGACAGGTGGAGGAGGAGGAGGAGGTTGGAGGAGGTTGGAGGAGGTAGGAGGGATTGCCACACACACAGCAGGGGAACAGCTGACGTTACTGAACCCCAATAACAGAGGAGGGACTGTTGACTGTGCGTACAGCACTTCTGGACGGCAACTGGCGGTGTTGGAGCCCAGGGACAGGTGGAGGAGGAGGAGGTTGGAGGAGGTAGGAGGGATTGCCACACACACAGCAGGGGAACAGCTGACGTTACTGAACCCCAATAACAGAGGAGGGACTGTTGACTGTGCGTACAGCACTTCTGGACGGCAACTGGCGGTGTTGGAGCCCAGGGACAGGTGGAGGAGGAGGAGGAGGTTGGAGGAGGTTGGAGGAGGTAGGAGGGATTGCCACACACACAGCAGGGGAACAGCTGACGTTACTGAACCCCAATAACAGAGGAGGGACTGTTGACTGTGCGTACAGCACTTCTGGACGGCAACTGGCGGTGTTGGAGCCCAGGGACAGGTGGAGGAGGAGGAGGTTGGAGGAGGTAGGAGGGATTGCCACACACACAGCAGGGGAACAGCTGACGTTACTGAACCCCAATAACAGAGGAGGGACTGTTGACTGTGCGTACAGCACTTCTGGACGGCAACTGGCGGTGTTGGAGCCCAGGGACAGGTGGAGGAGGAGGAGGAGGTTGGAGGAGGTTGGAGGAGGTAGGAGGGATTGCCACACACACAGCAGGGGAACAGCTGACGTTACTGAACCCCAATAACAGAGGAGGGACTGTTGACTGTGCGTACAGCACTTCTGGACGGCAACTGGCGGTGTTGGAGCCCAGGGACAGGTGGAGGAGGAGGAGGAGGTTGGAGGAGGTTGGAGGAGGTAGGAGGGATTGCCACACACACAGCAGGGGAACAGCTGACGTTACTGAACCCCAATAACAGAGGAGGGACTGTTGACTGTGCGTACAGCACTTCTGGACGGCAACTGGCGGTGTTGGAGCCCAGGGACAGGTGGAGGAGGAGGAGGTTGGAGGAGGTAGGAGGGATTGCCACACACACAGCAGGGGAACAGCTGACGTTACTGAACCCCAATAACAGAGGAGGGACTGTTGACTGTGCGTACAGCACTTCTGGACGGCAACTGGTGGTGTTGGAGCCCAGGGACAGGTGGAGGAGGAGGAGGAGGTTGGAGGAGGTTGGAGGAGGTAGGAGGGATTGCCACACACACAGCAGGGGAACAGCTGACGTTACTGAACCCCAATAACAGAGGAGGGACTGTTGACTGTGCGTACAGCACTTCTGGACGGCAACTGGCGGTGTTGGAGCCCAGGGACAGGTGGAGGAGGAGGAGGAGGTTGGAGGAGGTAGGAGGGATTGCCACACACACAGCAGGGGAACAGCTGACGTTACTGAACCCCAATAACAGAGGAGGGACTGTTGACTGTGCGTACAGCACTTCTGGACGGCAACTGGCGGTGTTGGAGCCCAGGGACAGGTGGAGGAGGAGGAGGAGGTTGGAGGAGGTAGGAGGGATTGCCACACACACAGCAAGGGAACAGCTGACGTTACTGAACCCCAATAACAGAGGAGGGACTGTTGACTGTGCGTACAGCACTTCTGGACGGCAACTGGCGGTGTTGGAGCCCAGGGACAGGTGGAGGAGGAGGAGGAGGTTGGAGGAGGTTGGAGGAGGTAGGAGGGATTGCCACACACACAGCAGGGGAACAGCTGACGTTACTGAACCCCAATAACAGAGGAGGGACTGTTGACTGTGCGTACAGCACTTCTGGACGGCAACTGGCGGTGTTGGAGCCCAGGGACAGGTGGAGGAGGAGGAGGTTGGAGGAGGTAGGAGGGATTGCCACACACACAGCAGGGGAACAGCTGACGTTACTGAACCCCAATAACAGAGGAGGGACTGTTCACTGTGCGTACAGCACTTCTGGACGGCAACTGGCGGTGTTGGAGCCCAGGGACAGGTGGAGGAGGAGGAGGTTGGAGGAGGTAGGAGGGATTGCCACACACACAGCAGGGGAACAGCTGACGTTACTGAACCCCAATAACAGAGGAGGGACTGTTGACTGTGCGTACAGCACTTCTGGACGGCAACTGGCGGTGTTGGAGCCCAGGGACAGGTGGAGGAGGAGGAGGAGGTTGGAGGAGGTAGGAGGGATTGCCACACACACAGCAGGGGAACAGCTGACGTTACTGAACCCCAATAACAGAGGAGGGACTGTTGACTGTGCGTACAGCACTTCTGGACGGCAACTGGCGGTGTTGGAGCCCAGGGACAGGTGGAGGAGGAGGAGGAGGTTGGAGGAGGTAGGAGGGATTGCCACACACACAGCAGGGGAACAGCTGACGTTACTGAACCCCAATAACAGAGGAGGGACTGTTGACTGTGCGTACAGCACTTCTGGACGGCAACTGGCGGTGTTGGAGCCCAGGGACAGGTGGAAAAGCAGAGGAACACAATGTAGGCCGAAGCCTGAGAAAGTCGAAAGGGAACCTTTAACCCCCCCCCCAAGGCGTTTGTAGCTGAAAGAGCCAGCTTGTGCAGCACAAAAGATGCAAAAGGAAAAGGTGGCTCTTTTCATCATGCTCCTTGCACACGCAGAACTAAACACTTATAAAATGTGTCCCCTGAAACCGTGAAACCGTCCCGGAGGTGGGACTTTCCTTCGTAATATGACGCAGCACAACCGTCATTCCTACCCCCCCGGCGCCGCGCCCCGGCTCCTCAGCGTTGTTTGATTCCGTCCCGGAGCCTGCGCTGTTATGTTATCCCGTGGCCAGGCACACTTAGCGCTGCCCATCTTCTGACATCATTTGGTGTCAGGCTGGCTGCGCCTGTGCGGCCGCGCTGGCAGAGAGCCCGCCTCGCAGTGTCTTCTGATTTAATCCCACTGGGGGCCTGGGATCCATGGACATGCGCAGTGCATATCCTCGCCTCTCACTCCCCTCCCTACGGCTTCTTAAGACTGTGCGGTGTCACGGCCGTGGCATGCTATTAGGGACCAGCTGACACCGAACAGTCTGAAGAAGCCATAGGGAAATGAGTGAGAGGTGGAGGTTCAGATATGCACTGCGCATGTCCATGGATCCCAGGCCCCCAGTGGGATTAAATCAGAAGACACTGCGAGGCGGGCTCTCTGCCAGCGCGGCCGCACAGGCGCAGCCATCCTGACACCAAATGATGCCAGAAGACGGGCAGCGCTAAGTGTGCCTGGCCACGGGATAACATAACAGCGCAGGCTCCGGGACGGAATAAAACAACGCTGAGGAGCCGGTGCGCGGCGCCGGGGGGGTAGGAATGACGGCTGTGCTGCGTCACATTACGAAGGAAAGTCCCACCTCCGGGACGGTTTTACGGTTGCAGGGGACACATTTTATAAGTGTTAAGTTCTGCGTGTGCAAGGAGCTAAACAAAAATAGCTACCTTTTCCTTGTGCAGCATTACTGCTGCACAAGGTGGCTCTTTCAGTAACAAACGCCTTGGGGGGGGGGGACAGATTCCCTTACATTTCAGTTGTTGTGTCAGCGTGGCGGTCGCATGACACATTGCCGGCTACACAGCTGGGGATCAGCTGACGTTACTGAAACCCAATAACACTGGGTCGTATGTTTTGACTGTGCAGACGGCACTTCTGAGCCTCAACTGGCGGTGTTGGAGCCCAGGAATTAAAGTTCAGGTGGTAGAAAGATGAACACAACAGGAGACCTGGATAACGTATACAGTGACCTAATTATTTAATCAGGAGGAGGAGTGGCAAATTCCTGCGAGATCCAGGCCTTGTTCATTTTCAGGAAAGTAAGCCGGTCAACGTTATCGGAGGATAGTCGCATGCGACGGTCAGTTAGTACACCACCTGCAGCACTAAAGACACGTTCCGATAATACACTGGCCGCAGGGCAAGACAGCACCTCCAATGCATACTGGCTTAGCTCTGGCCATGTATCCAGCTTTGAGACCCAAAACTTGAAAGGGGAAGAGCCGTCTGGGAGTACAGCAAGAGGGCAAGACATGTAGTCTGTCACCATCTGACGGAACCGTTGCCTCCTGCTGACTGGAGCCGTCTGTGATGGTGTAGACTTTTGTGGGGGGCACAGAAAACTGTGCCACAGTTGGGCCATACTGGTCTTGCCTTGGGCAGAGGCACTGCTTCTGCTCCCTCTTTGTGCAGAGCCTCCACCACTGCCTGGACGCACTGAGCTGCTTTGGAATGCACTAGCAGCACTTCTCTCAGTTGGAATGGAGAAGATGATGGAATTGACCAGTGTGTCTTGGTACTCCCGCATTTTTCGCTCACGGTTCAACGGTGTGATGAGGCTTTCTACGTTGTCCCGGTAGCGAGGATTGAGGAGGGTGAACACCCAATAATCAGACATGTTGAGAATGTGGGCGATGCGGCGGTCGTTTCTCAGGCACTGCAGCATGTAATCCACCATGTGCTGCAGACTGCCAACTGCCCAAGAAACGCTGTCCCCTGCTGGAGGCGTGATCTCTGCCCGCTCGTCATCACCCCACCCTCGCTGTACACACTGAGTACTGGACAATTCGGTAACTCCCTCCTCTGGACGGACGTCTTCCTCCTCCATTGACTCCTCCTCATCCTCCTCACAAACTGTCCCCTGCCTAAGCGTTTGTGAGGAACCACGTGGCGCTGACTGTCCAGAAGATGATGGAAATGGTGAATCCTCATCCTCCACCTCTTCCACAACATCATCCCTTAGCGCTTGCAGTGATTTTTCAAGCAGGCAGATAAGGGGGACAGTCATGCTGACTAGTGCATCATCTGCACTCGCCATCCGCGTGGAATAATCAAAGGGACGCAAAACCTGGCAGACGTCATTCATAGTGGCCCACTCTGTGGTTGTGAAGTCTGTACGGCGCTGAGTGCGACTTCTTTGCGCCTGAAGCAGCTGGTACTCCATTACAGCTTGCTGCTGCTCACACAACCGCTCCAACATATGTAACGTGGAATTCCACCTGGTAGGTAGGTCACATATGATGCGATGTTCCGGCAGGCGGTGTCGGCGCTGCAGAGCCGCAATGCGCGCTTTTGCCGTGCTGGAACGCCGCAAGTGAGCACACTCTAGGCGGACCTTGTGCAGCAGTGCATCAAGATCCGGATAGTCCCTCAAAAAGCTCTGCACGACCAAATTGAGCACATGTGCCAGACATGGGATGTGAGTGAGGTTGCCGAGGCCCAGAGCTGCCACCAGATTTCGGCCATTATCACACACTACCATGCCTGGCTGGAGATTCGCTGGCACAAACCACACATCGCTCTCCTCTCCTGCTTGATGGCATTCCAGAGCTCCTGCGCTGTGTGGCTACGATTCCCCAAAAAAATTAATTTCAACACGGCCTGTTGACGTTTGGCCACGGCTGTGCTCATGTCGGTCGTAACAGGTACACGTTCATCACGGGTCCATGTGGAGGTGGACTGTGACGGCTCCTGCAGCGATGATTCTGAGGAACTGGTGTAAGAGGAGGAGTCAATGCGTACAGAATGGATTCCTGCAATCCTTGGAGTGGGCAGGACACGTCCTGCGCCACTCGCACGGTCTGTACCCGGCTCAATGACATTAACCCAATGGGCAGTGAGGGAAAGGTATCGCCCCTGTCCATGTTGACTGGTCCACGCATCGGTGGTGAGGTGGACCTTGCTACTGACGGCGTTCAGTAGCGCGTGTTTTATGTGTCCCTCCACATGCTTGTGCAGGGCAGGGACGGCTTGCCTGCTGAAGTAAAAGCGGCTGGGCACATTGTACTGTGGGACTGCCAATGACATCAAGTCATGGAAGCTGTCAGTCTCCACCAGCCTGAATGACAGCATTTCCAGTGACAGAAGTTTGGCAATGCCTGCAGTCAGAGCCTGTGCTCGTGGGTGGTTTGACGAGAAAGGCCGCCTTTTCTCCCATGCCTGTACTACCGATGGCTGTAGACTGGGCTGGGAGTGTGTGGATGACTGGGAAAGTGGTGCTGCGGGTGGAATTACAGCGGGTCTCTGGACAACAGGGCCAGAGGTTCTTCCACGGCGATCCTGGGAGGAAGCCGAACCAGCTGCGTGTGAGCTAGAGGAAGAGGCAACACGAGCTGAAGAGGTGGTAGCTGCCGCTGTTGGTTGGCCTACCTCTTCAGTGTGTTTTTCTAACAACGCCGGGTGCCTGGTGCGCACATGTTTCCACATGTTGGAGGTATTGAGGCTGCTGACATTTCGACCTCTTTTGACTTTGTGATGACACACGTTGCATCTGACATAGCAAATGTCATCTGCAACTGTGTCAAAAAAGGACCAGGCACTGCAAGTCTTGGGAGCGCCCTTTTTGGCTTTTGGAAGAGACATGCTCCTAACGGGTGCCAAAGCGGAGGCTGCAGGATCCGCAGTCTTCCCCCTCCCTCTCCCTCTTTGGGCCGTACGGGGAATCTCTTCCTCAGAGCTGCTCCCACCACCTTCCTGTCCCTCACGCCAAGATGGGTCGAGGACCTCATCATCTACACTACCCTCTGCCCCCAACTGCTCCTCCTGGGTAGTCTCAGCAGCAGAGCACGCACCAGTAAGTGGCACCTGAGTGTCATCATCAGCTGATGCGGCCTGCGATGTGGTGACCGGAGCCACTGGCCCACCCGCCTCTTCAGAGGAAGACAGAAAAAGCTGTTGGGCATCACTGCACCCTGCCTCTTCTTCCATTTCTCCAATGCTGCTTGGCTGGCCCCCTGTTTCCAAGCCAAGAGATTCAGAGAACAGAAGTAGAGACGGCTCCTGTCCTGGGCTCTCTGTCTGCCTGGGCAATTTGGCAGGTGGTGAAGAGACAGATGGCTGCTCTCCAGTGCTCTGTGTCTGAGAGGATGTGGCACTAATGGAAGTTGATGCATTAGCTGCCATCCATCCGACAACGGCTTCAATTTGGTCTTCACGCAGCAGCGGTGTACGGCGCTCTGACACAAAGCTGCGCATGAACGACTGTTGCCTGGTGAAAGTGGGTGCTGATGAGTCACCGGTGCCCGCAGCAGGCACAGAATCCCCACGTCCCCTCCCTGCTCCGCGCCCACGCCCACGTGCCTTACTCACTGCCTTCTTCATCTTGGTTGACTGATAAAGATAAGCAGAAAAGTACTAACGGATTTGTGTGCTTATTCCTGAGCAACTCCTCCTAACAGGTATAAGAAACACTAATTTTCTAAAGTGTGGACTAGACTTTAATATGAGCTAATGTGGCCTACACAAATGTAAAGTGGTGTAACTGGTGTGTTTGGTGAACTTTATTATTTATTTCTTTTTTGGGGGCTGAACTGACAACAGATAGAGCTGCAGTCACACAGAGACCGTGCAGACAGACGTAAACGGCGCTGCAAGGCCCAAAAACCCTCCTCTACTTTATCCTATGTAGTGTTTTTCAACAAATTAGCTGGAGACGGGTGGAAAGACACTAATAGGATTTTTTTAAATTAATTAGCAGCAGACTACACTACTTGAAAAAAAATTAAAATTGATTTGGCGGTATGACGCAGTGAACAACCCTGAGCTGGAGACAACCAGGCTACGGCTGCTCACAGACTACAGGGCGAGCTGCAGTCACACGGAGACCGTGCAGACAGCCGTAAACGGCGCTGCAAGGCCCAAAAACCCTCCTCTACTTTATCCTATGTAGTGTTTTTCCACAAATTAGCTGGAGACGGGTGGAAAGACACTAATAGGATTTTTTAAAATTAATTAGCAGCAGACTACACTACTTGAAAAAAAATTAAAATTGATTTGGCGGTATGACGCAGTGAACAACCCTGAGCTGCAGACAACCAGGCTACGGCTGCTCACAGACTACAGGGCGAGCTGCAGTCACACGGAGACCGTGCAGACAGCCGTAAACGGCGCTGCAAGGCCCAAAAACCCTCCTCTACTTTATCCTATGTAGTGTTTTTCCACAAATTAGCTGGAGACGGGTGGAAAGACACTAATAGGATTTTTTTAAATTAATTAGCAGCAGACTACACTACTTGAAAAAAAATAAAAATTGATTTGGCGGTATGACGCAGTGAACAACCCTGAGCTGCAGACAACCAGGCTACGGCTGCTCACAGACTACAGGGCGAGCTGCAGTCACACGGAGACCGTGCAGACAGCCGTAAACGGCGCTGCAAGGCCCAAAAACCCTCCTCTACTTTATCCTATGTAGTGTTTTTCCACAAATTAGCTGGAGACGGGTGGAAAGACACTAATAGGATTTTTTTGAATAAATTAGCAGCAGACTACACTACTTGAAAAAAAAAAAAAGAACAGTATGAGGCAATGAACCACCCTCCCTGAACTGAATACAACCAGCTATGGATGGCCTATGTGGCTGCACTCAGACTAGAGAGTGGGCTGCACTCACACACACACACACACAGACCTTGCAGATCGCTGTGAAAACAGCGCTACAAGGCAAAAGCAAGGTGAATAGTAGGTGAACACAGCGGTTGCTAAATTAGCCTTTGGAAAGCACAAAGAAGCAAATCGCTATCTCTAAACTGTCCCTCAGTCAGCAAACAGCGTCCTGTCACTAACTGAATTCACAGCAGAGTGATCGGAAAATGGCGCCAGCGACTTTTAAACTGCATCATGACATCATTTCAGCAGCCAATCACAGCCTTGCCAGTAGTTTCATGCCCTCCATGCTAAACAGGATGTGCCCACACTTGGAATCATTCTCATTGGCTGAATTTCTGAATTTTGAATCTTGGAACTTCCGATTCCGGTATCCGATACGCGGCAAGTATCGGAATACCGGTATCGGAATTCCGATACCGCAAGTATCGGCCGATACCCGATACTTGCGGTATCGGAATGCTCAACACTACTCATAAGCAGACCCTGTAGTATAAGACAGTACCCTTATAAGCAGACCCTGTAAGTATAAGACAATACCCCCATAGGCAGACCCTGTAAGTATAAAACAGTAACCCCATAGGCAGACCCTGTAGTATAAGGCAGCCCCCATAAAAAAACCAATAAATAAATACTCACTTCTCTTCTTCCTTGTTCCAGCGGTGCTCCGAGCTTCCGCTCATCTTCTGACAGCGGGCACCGGGTGGTGACATCAACACGCCCACTGTCAGTGTCAGTGTCGACGTCGGTAACGTCAGATGTTGACAAGGGGGTGATGGGAGAAGGAGTGCTGCGCACTCCTTCCCTCATCAATGCGGTCAGCTGTATCGGCTAAATGCCGATACAGCTGACCTTGCAGTGACGGGCGGGGGGCCCACTGCTGGCACCGGGCCCCCGTCTGCTCAGGGGCCCCATAGCGGCCAGGTGGCAGAACAGGGAGACTGATTCTCCCTGCTCTGCCGCAGAATGTAACTGTATCGGCACACGCAGCACAGTTACAGTTGCGTAGCCCGGGGTGGGCCCCCTCTGAGTGCCCGACCCTGGGCGACCGCACCCTCTGCCCCCCCGGTTACTACTATACTGACTATGCTGTAACATCTGGCTGCTGCGGGTTTGATGCTGCATAAATAGGCAGAGTCAAAACTGCAGCACTTTCAGATCGTGGGCATGTACCGAAAGAGTCATGGAGAAATTGAGTATTTTTGACTTGCAGATTTGGTTCAGAAAATAATCTGCAGCGTGTCAATTCTCTGTGCGCTTTTGCCCTACATTTTTCACTATTGACTTCAGCCAAATCAATCAAAAACACAGGACAAAAACGCACCAAAAATGCTGCGCTTTTCCTGCCAAGAGATGCAGAAATTGTGCAGAAATGTTACTTAACGTGTGCACATATCCTTAATGGCATTATATTGCTCACCCGTAGACTATTCCGTGGTCTGGAGTACATTTCCCTGGTATATAACCCTCAAAAGTGCATAGCTTTTATGAGTCTAGGAGTGCCAATACATGACAATTTGAACAGATTGTGTATGAGGCGCTCCTTTATGTCTAAGGGCTCATACCCATCACAGTGAAAAAAAAGGTCCAATTTCGGTCCAGAGAAGTGGGATAAGTGTCATGCAATTTTCATGAGAGTACAATCTGATTTTTAACACCTAGCTTCCGATTTACATGCGAATGCGATCCGATTGCAATGCGATTTTAACATGAGCTTTTACAATTCTCTATTTAATTTACATAGTTTTCCAAGGAAATATTCTTCCAGAGATATACAGTACAGACCAAAAGTTTGGAAACACCTTCTCATTTAAAGATTTTTCTGTATTTTCATGACTATGAAAATTGTACATTCACACTGAAGGCATCAAAACTATGAATTAACACGTCAAATTATATACTTAACAAAAAAGTGTGAAACAACTGAAATTATGTCTTATATTCTAGGTTCTTCAAAGTAGCCACCTGATGACTGCAAAAAAATCTTTAAATGAGAAGGTGTGTCCAAACTTTTGGTCTGTACTGTATATATATATATAGAGAGAGAGAGGGAATGAGAGCGAGAGAGATTGGATAGATAGATAGATAGATAGATAGATAGATAGATAGATAGATAGATAGATAGACAGACAGACAGACAGACAGATAGATAGATAGATAGATAGATAGATAGATAGATAGATAGATAGATAGATAGATTCTACGCTACTCTTTGGTGATGGCACAGCACGCAGCGAACTCCAGACAAGACTTGTGTTTCCCATTTGTCTGCTGGAAGAGGAGTCTCTGTGGAACAATGTAAGATGGAGCAGTGGGTCAGCTCCAACAGACTTTGTTCACAGCACCTTTGCTGATATGTATGTAAATATGGTTAATTTTGGAATATTCTTAATATAGTCGAGGACTGACTTTTCCTCTAGTTTTCCTGAAATTATACCGGAATGTGAGGGGAATATTTGATTGGGAAATATGAATAGAAATATATATGCAGAGCCCCAGAGTCCTGGTCGTTGCAATATTGTCGCTCTTCCACCAGGGGGAGTGATGGTACGTCTGATGGTACTAAAGGAGTTCACCTGACCAGGTATCACAGTCACACACTACACTTCACACTCCGGCCACCAGGGGGAGCAAAAGGTTCTATCTATTAGGCCACTCCTCACACTCGGGTAAAACTGGGGGTTGGATAGGAAGTGAAAGAGAAGCTACCTGGGTTTGACCCAGAGAAGACCTGTCAGGCAGACAGAAGGAGAAGGAGGAACATCGGAACTGTAGACAAAGGTCCCTGTCAGGGGTGGGATCCTGACAGAGACATAGCAAGAGATAGAACATTACGGAGCTGCGCCTGCACCTCATTGCGGCAGCATCCTAAGAAAGGACAAGAAGCGAAGTATATTGTGGAGAAGTGAGAAACGAGATCACAGCACAAGGAGATAATACCAGGAGGAGTCCTGCCTTAAGATCGGCAACTATTATGATCTGGTGGCCTAGTAGCAGCATGAGACGTACTCTGGAGAAGGTGGTACCTGTACTGACCACAGACCCTGAACTTAACACCGCAACTAGAAGTAGCCGTGGAATGTACCTAACACTCCCTAGACATCTCGACACAGCCGGAGGACTAAATACCCCTAGAGATAGAAAAGGGAAAACTATCTTGCCTCAGAGAAAATCCCCAAAGGATAGACAGCCCCCCACAAATATTGACTGTGAGAGGAGAGGGAAATAACATACGCAAACTGAAATCAGGATTTAGCAAAGGGGGCCACTCTAGCTAAATAGAAAGGATAGGACAGAGTACTATGCGGTCAGTATTAACACACTAGAAAATATCCACCACAGAAAATACAAAATCTCCACATCTAACTAAAGATATGGAGGGTATATCTGCATCTCCAGAGATACCAGCTTGGCTGAACAAATCCTTATGCAGACCAAGCTGGACAAGACAAAAATATGGAAAAGAACTGAACAATAAAGCCCACAGCATGTGGACTGCAAAAAACAAAGCCAGAACTTATCTTTGTTGAAAAGAACAGCAAAGCAGGAGAGACCAGGCAGGGATGTGAATCCTCCAGGAACAATGGACAACTGGCACTGACTAAAGGGTCAAGCAAGACTAAATAGCCCAGTCAGAATTGCAATAAGTGAACACACCTGATAAATTCAGCGATCCAAAGACAGCAGCGCTACCATTTATAACCACCGGAGGGAGCCCAAGAGCAGAATTCACAACAGTACCCCCCCTTGAGGAGGGGTCACCGAACCCTCACCAAAGCCCCCAGGCCGATCAGGCCGAGCCAAATGAAAGGCACGAACCAAATCGTCAGCATGAACATCGGAGGCAACAACCCAAGAATTATCCTCCTGGCCATAACCCTTCCATTTGACAAGATACTGAAGCTTCCGCCTCGAAATACGAGAATCCAAAATCTTCTCAACCACATACTCCAACTCCTCATCAATCAACACCGGGGCAGGAGGATCAACAGAGGGAACAACGGGCACCACATATTTCCGCAACAAAGATCTATGAAAAACATTATGGATGGAAAAAGATGCTGGAAGGGCCAAACGAAAAGACAAAGGATTGATAATCTCAGAAATCCTATAAGGACCAATAAACCGAGGCTTGAACTTAGGGGAAGAAACCTTCATAGGAACATGACGGGAAGACAACCAGACCAAATCCCCAACCCGAAGCCGGGAACCAACACACCGACGACGGTTAGCAAAATGCTGAGCCTCCTCCTGAGACAACACCAAATTGTCCACAACATGAGCCCAAATTTACTGCAACCTGTCAACCACAGAGTCCACCCCAGGACAATCAGAAGGCTCAACCTGCCCTGAAGAAAAACGAGGATGAAAACCAGAATTACAAAAGAAGGGTGAAACCAAGGTAGCAGAACTAACCCGATTATTAAGGGCAAACTCGGCCAATGGCAAGAAAGCCACCCAATCATCCTGATCAGCAGACACAAAGCATCTCAAATAAGTTTCCAAAGTCTGGTTAGTTCGCTCGGTTTGGCCATTTGTCTGAGGATGAAATGCGGAAGAAAAAGACAAATCAATGCCCAGCCTAGCACAAAAGGCCCGCCAAAACCTAGAAACAAACTGGGAACCTCTATCGGACACAATATTCTCCGGAATGCCATGCAAACGAACCACATGCTGGAAAAACAACGGAACCAAATTAGAAGAGGAAGGCAATTTAGGAAAAGGTACCAAATGAACCATCTTAGAAAACCGGTCACAAACCACCCAGATAACCGACATCCTCTGGGAAACTGGAAGATCTGAAATAAAATCCATAGAAATATGCATCCAAGGCCTCTCAGGGACCGGCAAAGGTAAAAGCAACCCACTAGCGTGGCAACAGCAAGGCTTGGCCCGCGCACAAGTCCCACAGGACTGCACAAAAGAACGCACATCCCGTGACAAAGAAGGCCACCAAAAGGACCTACCAACCAAATCTCTGGTACCAAATATCCCAGGATGGCCAGCCAACACAGAACAATGAACCTCAGAAATCACTTTACTAGTCCATCTGTCAAGAACAAACAGTTTCCCCACTGGACAGTGGTCAGGTTTATCAGCCTGAAATTCCTGAAGAACCCGCGTAAATCAGGGGAGATGGCAGAAAGAATCACCCCTTCCTTCAGAATGCCGACCGGCCCAAGGACCCCAGGGGAATCAGGCAAAAAGCTCCTAGAGAGGGCATCAGCCTTAACATTCTTAGAACCCGGAAGATACGAGACCACAAAATCAAAATGGGAGAAAAACAGGGACCATCAGGCCTGTCTAGTATTCAGCCGTTTGGCAGACTCGAGGTAAATCAGATTCTTATGATCGGTCAAGACCACAATACGGTGCTTGGCCCCCTCAAGCCAATGTCGCCATTCCTCAAATGCCCACTTAATAGCCAACAACTCACGATTGCCGACATCATAATTGCGTTCCGCAGGCGAAAACTTTCGAGAAAAGAAGGCACACGGTTTCATCAAGGAACCATCAGAATTCCTCTGAGACAAAACGGCCCCTGCCCCAATCTCAGAAGCGTCAACCTCCACCTGAAAAGGAAGAGAAACATCCGGCTGACGCAACACAGGGGCAGAAGTAAATCGGCGTTTAAGCTCCTGAAAGGCAGAAACAGCCTCAGAGGACCAATTTGTCACATCAGCGCCTTTCTTCGTCAAATTGGTAAGGGGTTTAACCACACTGGAGAAGTTGGCAATGAAACGGCGATAAAAATTAGCAAAGCCCAAAAATTTCTGAAGGCTCTTCACGGATGTGGGCTGGATCCAATCATGAATGGCCTGAACCTTAACCGGATCCATTTCTATAGATGAGGGAGAAAAAATGAAGCCCAAAAAAGAAACCTTCTGTACTCCAAAGAGGCACTTGGACCCCTTCACAAACAAGGCATTATCACGAAGGATCTGAAATACCATCCTGACTTGTTTCACATGAGACTCCCAATCATCTGAAAAAATCAAAATATCATCCAAACATACAATCATGAATTTATCAAGATAATTCTGAAATATATCATGCATGAAGGACTGAAACACAGATGGAGCATTAGAGAGTCCGAATGGCATCACAAGGTATTCAAAATGGCCTTCGGGCGTATTAAACGCAGTTTTCCATTCGTCACCCTGCTTAATACGAACAAGATTTTTTGCCCCTCGAAGGTCAATCTTAGTAAACCAACTAGCCCCCTTAATCCTAGCAAACAAATCAGAAAGCAAAGGCAAAGGGTATTGGAATTTGACCGTGATCTTATTCAAGAGGCGATAATCAATAAAGGGTCTCAAAGAGCCATCCTTCTTGGCAACAAAAAAAAAACCTGCTCCCAATGGTGAAGAAGATGGCCGAATATGCCCCTTCTCCAAAGACTCCTTAACATAACTCCGCATGGCGGCATGTTCTGGCACAGACAGTTGAAAAGTCGGCCCTTAGGGAACTTACAGCCTGGAACAAAGTCAATAGCACAATCACAGTCCCTATGCGGTGGAAGGGAACTGGATTTGGGCTCATCGAATACATCCTGGAAATCTGACAAAAACTCAGGAATTTCAGAAGAGGGGGAGGAGGAAATTGACATGAAAGGAACGTCACCATGAACCCCCTGACAACCCCACCTAGTCACAGACATAGATTTCCAATCCAATACCAGATTATGCACCTGTAACCATGGGAAACCCAGCACAATAGCATCATGCAAATTATGCAACACCAGAAAACGACAATCTTCCTGATAGGCTGGTGCCATGCACATGGTCAGCTGTGTCCAAAACTGAGGTTTATTTTTAGCCAACGGTGTAGCATCAATGCCCCTCAAAGGAATAGGACTCTGCAAAGGCTGCAAGGGGAAACCACAACGTCTGGCAAATTCTAAGTCCATTAAGTTTAGAGCGGCGCCTGAATCCACAAATGCCATGACAGAAAATGACGATAATGAGCAGATCAGGGTCACAGATAACAGAAATTTGGGTTGTACAGTACTGATGGTAACGGAACTTGCGATTCTCTTGGTACGCTTAGGACAATCAGAAATAACATGAGCAGAATCGCCGCAGTAAAAACACAACCTATTCTGATGTCTGAATCCTTGTCGTTCAGCTCTAGACATAATCCTATCACACTGCATAGGCTCAGGACTCCGCTCGGAAGACAACGCCATAGTGTGCACAACTCTGCGTTCGCGCAAGCGCCGATCAATCTGAATGGCCAGAGACATAGAATCACTCAGACCAGCAGGTGTGGGGAACCCCACCATAACATCTTTAACGGATTCAGAAAGACCCTTTATGAAAATTGCCGCCAAGGCATCCTCATTCCATTTAGTCAGCACAGACCATTTTCTAAATTTCTGGCAATACGATTCTGCCGCTTCTTGACCCTGACACAGGGCCAACAAGGTCTTCTCAGCATGATCCACTGAATTAGGTTCATCATACAATAACCCTAGCGCTTGAAAAAAGGTGTCTACATTAAGCAAAGCAGGATTCCCAGATTCCAGGGAAAATGCCCAATCCTGAGGATCGCCACGCAGCAGAGAGATGACTATTTTAACCTGCTGGGTGGGATCACCAGAGGAACGGGGTTTCAGAGCAAAAAACAGTTTACAGTTTACAATTTTTAAAGCTCAAAAATTAGGACCTGTCCCCAAAAAACAAATCAGGAGTTGGAATTCTAGGCTCTAAAACCGGAATCTGAACGATATAATCGGAAATATCCTGTACTCTAGCAGCAAGTTGATCCACACGAGAAGCCAATCCCTGAACATCCATGCCAGCGCCAAACTCCTGAGCCACCCAGAGGTAAAGAGGGAAGAAAAGACACAACAGACTACAGAAAAAAAAATGGCTCAGCACTTTCTTTCCCTTCTTCTGAGATGCGATTAACTCATTGTTGGCCAGTTGTACTGTTAAGATCTGGTGGCCTAGGAGCAGCATGAGACGTACTCTGGAGAAGGTGGTACCTGTACTGACCGCAGACCCTGAACTTAACACCGTTCTAGAAGTAGCCGTGGAATGTACCTAACACTCCCTAGACATCTCGACACAGCCGGAGGACTAAATACCCCTAGAGATAGAAAAGGGAAAACTATCTTGCCTCAGAGAAAATCCCCAAAGGATAGACAGCCCCCCACAAATATTGACTGTGAGAGGAGAGGGAAATAACATACGCAGACTGAAATCAGGATTTAGCAAAGGGGGCCACTCTAGCTCAATAGAAAGGATAGGACAGAGTACTATGTGGTCAGTATTAACACACTAGAAAATATCCACCACAGAAAATACAAAATCTCCACATCTAACTAAAGATATGGAGGGTATATCTGCATCTCCAGAGATACCAGCTTGGCTGAACAAATCCTTATGCAGACCAAGCTGGACAAGACAAAAACATGGAAAAGAACTGAACAATAAAGCCCACAGCATGTGGACTGCAAAAAACAAAGCCAGAACTTATCTTTGTTGAAAAGAACAGCAAAGCAGGGGAGACCAGGCAGGGATGTGAATCCTCCAGGAACAATGGACAACTGGCACTGACTAAAGGGTCAAGCAAGACTAAATAGCCCAGTCAGAATTGCAATAAGTGAACACACCTGATAAATGCAGCGATCCAAAGACAGCAGTGCTACCACATATAACCACCGGAGGGAGCCCAAGAGCAGAATTCACAACAGGCAACATCCTTCTGAGGCGCGTAGCCGGTGGCCGGAACACCGAGGAAGTAATTGGCTCTACGCATTACTTTGAAACACGGCAGGACAGTTCAATTCCAAGTTGGCTGCCCGACCTTAATACCTAATGAAGACAACGGAGGCAAATTGTGGGAGAGGGGCGTCTCTAGGGTCCCTATAAAATAGCTCCAGGCCTACCTCGTCATACGGGTCGTCCTAGCCATACCATCTGGGGGACGGAGAGAGAACATCAGAAATATACACGAGAGTTGTGAGGACTATCCCGTGTTGCTCAGCAGGGAGGTACTACAACACACAGGCGCTAGTAGGAAGGCTACTGATTTCCACCTGCAAAGGGAACTCTGGATGTGCCTTTGGACCGGCCGGACTTAGCCTGCCCTGTGAACAGTGCTCTGGACTGTGGATGTTGAAGTCTTCAGTAAAAGGTAAAGAGACTGCAACCTTTGTGTCCTCGTTATTCATCGCGCCTTACAACATCCACCATTACCACCTACTCATCAAGGGAAGCCCTGGGGACATACTGGGAAGGTATAACATCTAGCTGCCATTCCATCACCCCAGCGGACCCCTAGCAGCGTCGGTCACCCTGACCGAACACCACAGGTGGCGTCACGAACACTTGACAAACTACACCTTTAATTGGGCGCCCCTTAGCAGGGCCACGGACCGGGTGGGGCCACCGTGACATCCCCAGAACCGAGACTGAGGGACCCGGTGCTGAGTACCCCACTGCCCTGCGCCTGGGGGTGATCCATATATTTTTAGGTTTGTGAATCACTGTGCTGAACCGCAGGTGAACCTGTGCTTTGCACTCATTTAATTAAACCAGCTTCTCTCAGGGTGTAATAAGGTAACGGCGGCCGGTTCAGACGGGCCCGCTAACAGGTAAATTTACATAGAGAATATAACAGAAACAGCTCTCTTGGGTGCCGAGCAGTTCAGCACAGAGGATATTGCCTTCTGGCAAAATATTTGTTTGATGTGTTCTCATTGTGTGGTTATGAAAACCGAGTAGAATTAATTTCCTCTCTAAGTAAAATAGTTACAGAAAGTGGACTGTGTGAAATTGGTTCTTCTCCTGTCCATGACTCCTCTGTATCTGGAACAACACCCTCGGTGCATGAGTTACAACTAGGGTTGAGCGAAACGGGTCGATCATTTTCAAAAGTCGCCGACTTTTGGCTAAGTCGGCGTCTCATGAAACCCGATCCGACCCCCGTGCTTGTCGGCCATGCGGTACGCGACTTTCGCGCCAAAGTCGCGTTTCAATGACGCGAAAAGCGCCATTTCTCAGCCAATGAAGGTGAACGCAGAGTGTGGGCAGCGTGATGACATAGATCCTGGTCCCCACCATCTTAGAGAAGGGCATTGCAGTGATTGGCTTGCTGTCTGCGGCGTCACAGGGGCTATAAAGGGGCGTTCCCGCCGACCGCCATCTTACTGCTGCTGATCTGAGCTTAGGGAGAGGTTGCTGCCGCTTCGTCAGAAGCAGGGAGAGCGTTAGGCAGGGTCCACTAACCACCAAACCGCTTGTGCTGTAGCGATTTCCACTGTCCAACACCACCTTCGGTGTGCAGGAACAGTGGAAGCTATTTTTTTTTTTTTTTCCTCAGCGCTGTAGCTCATTGGGCTGCCCTAGAAGGCTCCGTGATAGCTGTATTGCTGTGTGTACGCCACTGTGGAAACCAACTGCTTTTTTCAAAGCACATATCCTCTTGTTCCTTTCTGCACAGCTATCTTTTTTGTTTGTCCACACTTTTTATTTAATTTGTGCATCAGTCCACTCCTATTGCTGCCTGCCATACCTGGCTTAGATTACTGCAGGGAGATAGTAATTGTAGGACAGTCCCTGTTTTTTTTTTTGTTTTTTTTTTGTGGGAGATTAAGATTGGCATTTCTGCTACAGTGCCATCCCTGTGTGTGCCATCTCTCACTGAGTGGGCCATAGAAAGCCTATTTATTTTTTCCGTGATTTGTGTTCTAAATTCTACCTCAACACAAAAACACTACATCAATCAGTGGTAGAAAAATATTGGCCTCAGTCAGGGCTTGTGTGCCACTGCTGTGTGTGCTATCTCTCATTCAGTGGGCTATAGAAAGCCTATTTATTTATTTATTTTTTTTTCTTATTATTTGGTTTCTAAAGTCTCCCTGAAAAAAAAAAAAAAAAAAAAAAACAGTGGGAGAGTAATATTGCCCTTTCAGCTTGTGTGCCAGTCTTGACTCCTGGGTGTGCCACCTCTCTCTCATTCAGTGGGCCATAGAAAGCCTATTTATTTTTTTGGTTTTTTTAATATTATTTGGTTTCTAAAGTCTCCCTGAAAAAAAAAAAAACATAAAAAAACAGTGGGAGAGTAATATTGCCCTTTCAGCTTGTGTGCCAGTCTTGACTCCTGGGTGTGCCACCTCTCTCATTCAGTGGGCCATAGAAAGCCTATTTATTTTTTTAAAAAAATATTATTGGGTTTCTAAAGTCTCCCTTAAAAAACAAAAAATACATAAAAAAACAGTGGGAGAGTAATATTGCCCTTTCAGCTTGTGTGCCAGTCTTGACTCCTGGGTGTGCCACCTCTCTCATTCAGTGGGCCATAGAAAGCATTTTTTTTTTTTTCCTTGATTTGTGTTCTAAAATCTACCTCAACACAAAAACACTACATCAATCAGTGGGAGAAAAATATTGGCCTCAGTCAGGGCTTGTGTGCCACTGCTGTGTGTGCTATCTCTCATTCAGTGGGCTATAGAAAGCCTATTTATTTATTTATTTTTTTTCTTATTATTTGCTTTCTAAAGTCTCCCTGAAAAAAAAAAAAAAAAAAAAAAACAGTGGGAGAGTAATATTGCCCTTTCAGCTTGTGTGCCAGTCTTGACTCCTGGGTGTGCCACCTCTCTCTCATTCAGTGGGCCATAGAAAGCCTATTTATTTTTTTGGTTTTTTTTAATATTATTTGGTTTCTAAAGTCTCCCTGAAAAAAAAAAATAAATAAAAAAACAGTGGGAGAGTAATATTGCCCTTTCAGCTTGTGTGCCAGTCTTGACTCCTGGGTGTGCCACCTCTCTCTCTCATTCAGTGGGCCATAGAAAGGCTATTTACTGATGCACAGCCACAGCCAGAGTACTATGCTGCTCCTTTGACTCAGACCACCACATTGCCCTCTCAGGGTACAGATCCACAATCAGACCCTGATGAGACTATGTTGCCCCGCCACGAACGCTATACCACCGACCGACACAGTGACACAGACGAAGTTGCACACGAGCTCGAAGAGGAGGTAATAGATGACCCAGTTATTGACCCCGATTGGCAGCCATTGGGGGAACAGGGTGCAGGCGGCAGTAGTTCAGAAGCGGAGGTGGAGGAGGGGCCGCAGCAGGCATCAACATCGCAACAGGTTCCATCTGCCGGGCCCGTATCTGGCCCAAAACGCGTGTCAAAGCCAAAACCTGTTGGAGGACAGCGTGGCCATCCGGTTAAAGCTCAGTCTGCAATCCCTGAAAAGGGATCCGAGTCTAGGAAGAGTGCAGTCTGGCATTTTTTTAAACAACATCCAACTGATCAGCGCAAAGTCATCTGTCAAAAATGTTCAACTAGCTTAAGCAGAGGTCAGAATCTGAAAAGTCTAAATACTAGTTGCATGCATAGACACTTAACCACCATGCATTTTCAAGCCTGGACTAACTACCAAACGTCCCTTAAGGTTGTAGCACCCTCGGCCAATGAAGCTAGTCAGCAACGCAACATCCCTTCCGTCACTGTAAGGCCACCATTTTCCGCACCACCGGCAGTATCTGTGCAGGTTTCTTTGCCAGCCAAAAGCAGTCAGGGTCAGGGAACCACCAGTTTTGTAGGAGGAAATATTGCATCTAGGGCACCGGCGGAAACAATACCGTCTCCAACCGTCTCTCAGTCTGCCATGTACACCGGCACACCCGAAAGTTCCACGATCTCCAGCTCTCCAGTCCAGCTCACCCTACATGAGACTCTGGTTAGAAAAAGGAAGTACTTATCCTCGCATCCGCGTACACAGGGTTTTAACGCCCACATAGCTAGACTAATCTCGTTAGAGATGATGCCCTACCGGTTAGTTGAAAGCGAAGCTTTCAAAGCCCTGATGGAGTACGCTGAACCACGATACGAGCTACCCAGTCGACACTTTTTTTCCAGAAAAGCCATCCCAGCCCTGCACCAGCATGTTAAACAGCGCATCGTCCATGCACTCAGGCAATCTGTGAGTACAAAGGTGCACCTGACTACAGATGCATGGACCAGTAGGCATGGCCAGGGACGTTATGTGTCCATCACGGCACACTGGGTGAATGTGGTGGATGCAGGGTCCACAGGCGACATCAATTTAGGGACAGTTGTGCCTAGCCCACGGTCTAGGAAACAGTTGGCTGTAGGCGTTCGCACCCCCTCCTCCTCCTCCTCCTCGTCCTCCTGCAGAAGCTACAGCTCTTCCACAGAACGCAGTCTGCCAACCACTCCATCGGCAGATGACACTGTTGCACACCAGTTGTCCCATTATGGGCCAGCTACTGCCAAGCGTCAGCAGGCTGTATTGGCTATGAAGTGTTTGGGCGACAACAGACACACCGCGGAAGTTCTATCCGAGTTCTTGCAACAAGAAACGCAGTCGTGGCTGGGCACAGTAGATCTTGAGGCAGGCAAGGTAGTGAGTGATAACGGAAGGAATTTCATGGCTGCCATCTCCCTTTCCCAACTGAAACACATTCCTTGCCTGGCTCACACCTTAAACCTGGTGGTGCAGTGCTTATTGAAAACTTATCCTGGGTTCTCCGACCTGCTCCTCAAAGTGCGTGCACTTTGCTCACATATCCGACGTTCGCCTGTACACGCCAGCCGTATGCAGACCTATCAGCGGTCTTTGAACCTTCCCCAGCATCGCCTAATCATAGACGTTGCAACAAGGTGGAACTCAACACTGCACATGCTTCAGAGACTGTGCGAACAGAGGCGTGCTGTTATTTATTTGTGGGAGGATACACGGGCAGGCAGTAGGATGGCAGACATGGAGTTGTCAGGTGTGCAGTGGTCTAAGATACAAGACATGTGTCAAGTCCTTCAGTGTTTTGAGGAATGCACACGGCTGGTTAGTGCAGACAACGCCGTAATAAGCATGAGCATCCCCCTAATGCGTCTGCTGATGCAAAGTTTGACGCACATAAAGGAGCAGGCGTCTGCACCAGAGGAAGAGGAAAGCCTTGATGACAGTCAGCCATTGTCTGGTCAGGGCAGTGTACAGGACGAGGTAGCGGGCGAAGAGGAGGTGGAGGACGAGGAGGATGATGGGGATGAGTATATTTTTAATGCCGAACCTTTCCCGGGGGCACAGGAAATTGGTTGCGTGTCACGGCCGGGTTCTGGTTTTTTGAGGGACACAAGTGACGTAGATTTGCCTGCAACTGCCCCTCAACCAATCACAACCGGAGATTTGACAACTGGAACTTTGGCCCACATGGCGGATTATGCCTTACGTATCCTAAAAAGGGACACACGCATTACGAAAATGATGAACGATGACGATTACTGGTTGGCCTGCCTCCTTGATCCACGCTATAAAGGCAAATTGCAAAATATTATGCCACATGAGAACTTGGAACTAATATTAGCAACCAAACAATCAACTCTTGTTGACCGTTTGCTTCAGGCATTCCCAGCACACAGCGCACGTGATCGTTCTCACACGAGCTCCAGGGGGCAGCAGACTAGGAGTGTTAGGGGTGCACACATCAGAAGTGGCGTTGGACAGAGGGGTTTTCTGACCAGGTTGTGGAGTGATTTTGCTATGACCGCAGACAGGACAGGTACTGCTGCATCAATTGAAAGTGACAGGAGACAACATTTGTCCAGTATGGTTACTAACTATTTTTCATCCCTTATCGATGTTCTCCCTCAACCGTCATTCCCATTTGATTACTGGGCCTCCAAATTAGACACCTGGCCAGAATTGGCAGAATATGCATTGCAGGAGCTTGCTTGCCCGGCAGCAAGTGTCCTATCAGAAAGAGTATCCAGTGCTGCAGGTTCAATATTAACCGAAAAAAGGACTCGTCTGGCTACCCAAAATGTTGACGATCTAACATTCATTAAAATGAACCACAACTGGATTTCGAAATCTTTTGCCCCACCTTGCCCGGCCGACACCTAGCTTTCCTATGAAAAGCTCTTGCCTGTGAATTACTTTTCTAATGTCTAATTTGCTGCAGCTGATTGTACAGCATACGACATGTTTACACCTCCCTAAATGGCAAAACTCCCCACACGGGGCCATGGTATCGCGACTTGGCGCAAGCACCCGTGAGACTGCTGTTTGTCTGAAGAGGTGGGTGTGCTCGCTTTTGGTTGACGGCATTGCTACTGGGTCCCTCATAGTACAATGTAGTGTCTCTGGCGGTGGTGGTGCGCACCCAACGTCAGACACACCGTTGTAACATGAGGGGCCCTGGGGCGGTCCCGCCGGCCTCAAGAGAGTTCCCCCCTACCCCAGCTCAAAATGTGCTCTACCACGTGCAAAATTATGTCGCACAGCTCCACCAATCTTTAGTCTATTCGCTGACATCATTCAATGTCTGGCACTGACAATACAAATTTGTAGACATCTATGATGCAACTTAAAGTAGTCTGTGTCTGTGTCCTATATTGGCACCATTAAATAGTTACTGCCAAATTACTATGTCAGAAACTCAGTAGATGAGCCCACCCCTGTACCTAAGTATGCCACCTTTTTTTTTGTTTTGGTTGTTTTGCGAGACATTAACATCTATTTATATTTTGGGAGTACTGGGACAGACACTCCTTGCACTACTCCTCCACTGACCACCAAGCTGCCTGCCCGTGTATCCATGTAACCGCTGTAAAACTGCCAGAAGCCTATTGTTTGTTATTTTAGGCCTTTGATAGCCTGTCTGCGGTCCCTACTTTAAATACTCCTCCACTCACCACTAAGCTGCCTGTGTATCCATGTAACCGCTGTAAAGCTGCCATGAGCCTATTGTTTGTTATTTTAGGCCTTTGATAGCCTGTCTGCGGTCCCTACTTTAAATACTCCTCCACTGACCACCAAGCTGCCTGCCCGTGTATCCATGTAACCGCTGTAAAACTGCCATAAGCCTATTGTTTGTTATTTTAGGCCTTTGATAGCCTGTCTGCGGTCCCTACTTTAAATACTCCTCCACTCACCACCAAGCTGCCTGTGTATCCATGTAACCGATGTAAAACTGCAGTATTTTGCTTATAAAAAAGAAAATACTGGAGAGATATCAAATGCAGACATTTTAACATTAAAAACAAAAACACATACAACAAAAAACTGGTACAGTACAAAAATTGGCCACCAGCTACAAAAACTTTCTCCTGCAAGTAGTTAACTGAAAGGTTTTTTTCCATTGAAAACACAGATATGGCATCCACCGAGTGTTGTCCTGTCGCGTCTTCTTTATATTATTGCCAAGAAGCTGCAACTGAATAAAGCTGAGCTTCTACCTTCTGCCTCTTATTAACTGCTTTTTTTAAAAAAAATTGTCCACCAGCTACAAAAACTTGCTCCTGCAAGTAGTTAACTGAAAGGTTTTTTTCCATTGAAAACACAGATATGGCATCCACCGAGTGTTGTCCTGTCGCGTCTTCTTTATATTATTGCCAAGAAGCTGCAACTGAAAAAAGCTGAGCTTCTACCTTCTGCCTCTTATTAACTGCTTTTTTTTTATAAAATTGGCTGTTCCGGCCTACTAAAGGTGTCTGTCTGCCCCTGCCTGGTGTTGTCCTCAACTGAATAAAGCTGAGCTTCAACCTTCTGTTCCAAATTACCATTTTTAAAAATGCAATTGGCTGTTCCGGCCTACTAAAGGTGAATGTCTGCCCCTGCCTGGTGTTGTCCTCAACTGAATAAAGCTGAGCTTCTACCTTCTGTTCCAAATTACCATTTTTAAAAATGCAATTGGCTGTTCCGGCCTACTAAAGGTGAATGTCTGCCCCTGCCTGGTGTTGTCCTCAACTGAATAAAGCTGAGCTTCAACCTTCTGTTCCAAATTACCATTTTTAAAAATGCAATTGGCTGTTCCGGCCTACTAAAGGTGTCTGTCTGCCCCTGCCTGGTGTTGTCCTCAACTGAATAAAGCTGAGCTTCTACCTTCTGCCTCTTACTAACTGCTGTTTTTTTTAAAAATTGGCTGTTCCGGCCTACTAAAGGTGTCTGTCTGCCCCTGCCTGGTGTTGTCCTCAACTGAATAAAGCTGAGCTTCAACCTTCTGTTCCAAATTACCATTTTTAAAAATGCAATTGGCTGTTCCGGCCTACTAAAGGTGTCTGTCTGCCCCTGCCTGGTGTTGTCCTCAACTGAATAAAGCTGAGCTTCTACCTTCTGCCTCTTACTAACTGCTGTTTTTTTTAAAAATTGGCTGTTCCGGCCTACTAAAGGTGTCTGTCTGCCCCTGCCTGGTGTTGTCCTCAACTGAATAAAGCTGAGCTTCAACCTTCTGTTCCAAATTACCATTTTTAAAAATGCAATTGGCTGTTCCGGCCTACTAAAGGTGTCTGTCTGCCCCTGCCTGGTGTTGTCCTCAACTGAATAAAGCTGAGCTTCTACCTTCTGCCTCTTACTAACTGCTGTTTTTTTAAAAAATTGGCTGTTCCGGCCTACTAAAGGTGTCTGTCTGCCCCTGCCTGGTGTTGTCCTCAACTGAATAAAGCTGAGCTTCAACCTTCTGTTCCAAATTACCATTTTTAAAAATGCAATTGGCTGTTCCGGCCTACTAAAGGTGTCTGTCTGCCCCTGCCTGGTGTTGTCCTCAACTGAATAAAGCTGAGCTTCTACCTTCTGCCTCTTACTAACTGCTGTTTTTTTTTAAAATTGGCTGTTCCGGCCTACTAAAGGTGTCTGTCTGCCCCTGCCTGGTGTTGTCCTCAACTGAATAAAGCTGAGCTTCAACCTTCTGTTCCAAATTACCATTTTTAAAAATGCAATTGGCTGTTCCGGCCTACTAAAGGTGTCTGTCTGCCCCTGCCTGGTGTTGTCCTCAACTGAATAAAGCTGAGCTTCTACCTTCTGCCTCTTACTAACTGCTGTTTTTTTAAAAAATTGGCTGTTCCGGCCTACTAAAGGTGTCTGTCTGCCCCTGCCTGGTGTTGTCCTCAACTGAATAAAGCTGAGCTTCAACCTTCAGTTCCAAATTACCATTTTTAAAAATGCAATTGGCTGTTCCGGCCTACTAAAGGTGAATGTCTGCCCCTGCCTGGTGTTGTCCTCAACTGAATAAAGCTGAGCTTCTACCTTCTGTTCCAAATTACCATTTTTAAAAATGCCATTGGCTGTTCCGGCCTACTAAAGGTGTCTGTCTGCCCCTGCCTGGTGTTGTCCTCAACTGAATAAAGCTGAGCTTCAACCTTCAGTTCCAAATTACCATTTTTAAAAATGCAATTGGCTGTTCCGGCCTACTAAAGGTGTCTGTCTGCCCCTGCCTGGTGTTGTCCTCAACTGAATAAAGCTGAGCTTCTACCTTCTGCCTCTTACTAACTGCTGTTTTTTTTAAAAATTGGCTGTTCCGGCCTACTAAAGGTGTCTGTCTGCCCCTGCCTGGTGTTGTCCTCAACTGAATAAAGCTGAGCTTCAACCTTCTGTTCCAAATTACCATTTTTAAAAATGCAATTGGCTGTTCCGGCCTACTAAAGGTGTCTGTCTGCCCCTGCCTGGTGTTGTCCTCAACTGAATAAAGCTGAGCTTCTACCTTCTGCCTCTTACTAACTGCTGTTTTTTTAAAAAATTGGCTGTTCCGGCCTACTAAAGGTGTCTGTCTGCCCCTGCCTGGTGTTGTCCTCAACTGAATAAAGCTGAGCTTCTACCTTCTGTTCCAAATTACCATTTTTAAAAATGCAATTGGCTGTTCCGGCCTACTAAAGGTGTCTGTCTGCCCCTGCCTGGTGTTGTCCTCAACTGAATAAAGCTGAGCTTCAACCTTCTGTTCCAAATTACCATTTTTAAAAATGCAATTGGCTGTTCCGGCCTACTAAAGGTGAATGTCTGCCCCTGCCTGGTGTTGTCCTCAACTGAATAAAGCTGAGCTTCTACCTTCTGTTCCAAATTACCATTTTTAAAAATGCAATTGGCTGTTCCGGCCTACTAAAGGTGAATGTCTGCCCCTGCCTGGTGTTGTCCTCAACTGAATAAAGCTGAGCTTCAACCTTCAGTTCCAAATTACCATTTTTAAAAATGCAATTGGCTGTTCCGGCCTACTAAAGGTGAATGTCTGCCCCTGCCTGGTGTTGTCCTCAACTGAATAAAGCTGAGCTTCTACCTTCTGTTCCAAATTACCATTTTTAAAAATGCAATTGGCTGTTCCGGCCTACTAAAGGTGAATGTCTGCCCCTGCCTGGTGTTGTCCTCAACTGAATAAAGCTGAGCTTCAACCTTCAGTTCCAAATTACCATTTTTAAAAATGCAATTGGCTGTTCCGGCCTACTAAAGGTGTCTGTCTGCCCCTGCCTGGTGTTGTCCTCAACTGAATAAAGCTGAGCTTCTACCTTCTGCCTCTTACTAACTGCTGTTTTTTTAAAAAATTGGCTGTTCCGGCCTACTAATGGTGTCTGACTGCCCCTGCCTGGTGTTGTCCTCAACTGAATAAAGCTGAGCTTCAACCATCTGTTCCAAATTACCATTTTTAAAAATGCAATTGGCTGTTCCGGCCTACTAAAGGTGAATGTCTGCCCCTGCCTGGTGTTGTCCTCAACTGAATAAAGCTGAGCTTCTACCTTCTGTTCCAAATTACCATTTTTAAAAATGCAATTGGCTGTTCCGGCCTACTAAAGGTGAATGTCTGCCCCTGCCTGGTGTTGTCCTCAACTGAATAAAGCTGAGCTTCTACCTTCTGCCTCTTACTAACTGCTGTTTTTTAAAAAAATTGGCTGTTCCGGCCTACTAAAGGTGTCTGTCTGCCCCTGCCTGGTGTTGTCCTCAACTGAACAAAGCTGAGCTTCCACATTCTGGCTTTCGCCCTATACTATCAGATATTAAACTGCATTTGGCCTACTAGTGTGGTTATGCCCTTGAAACAGTGTCTGCTGCTCTTGGGTTTGCTACTCCACTGAACAAAGCAATGCCGCCTGTTTAGTCCTGTTACCAATTTTGAACTGCATTTAGCCTACTTTATTCTTTGGCCCTATATCTGTTTCCTCCTCATCCTGCCAATTGCCCAGCCATTGCTAGATGAGTCTGCTGGTACATTGACCTAGACCACTACATTCCCCTTATACTCTACACAGCCAGAATCTGACCCTGCTGAAAGTAAGGTTCCCCTTCCCGCATGTTATACCACCTTACACAGGGACAGAGAGGAAGGTGCAGATGAAAGTGCAGGTTCCTTCATCAGGTGGGGGGGCATACTCGTTGGCGACGTCACTGGCACAGGGCCCCTCAGAGTACGCAAAAGTGTCGCTGCTGGTGGGAGGCGCCCCCGCCATGCAAACACACATCGCTGTACTTTGAGGGGCCCTGTGCCAGTGCCAATGCGAACGAGTGGGCCCCCCCTGCTTGCTCAGGATCACAGCACTTGCAACGTTGAATGTTATGGTTCTCAATGGCAAGAGAACATAGCCCAGCATACATAGGAACTAGCTCTTGGAAGGATGGAAACTTAAACTGACCATGAACTAAACCTGCCGCACAACTAACAGTAGCCGGGTAGTGTAGCCTGCGTTTTATCCCTAGACGCCCAGCGCCGGCCGGAGGACTAACTAATCCTGGCAGAGGAAAATATAGTCCTGGCTCACCTCTAGAGAAATTTCCCCAAAAGGCAGACAGAGGCCCCCACATATATTGGCGGTGATTTAAGATGAAAATGACAAACGTAGTATGAAAATAGGTTTAGCAAAATCGAGGTCCGCTTACTAGATAGCAGGAAGACAGAAAGCGTACTTTCATGGTCAGCTGAAAACCCTATCAATACACCATCCTGAAATTACTTTAAGACTCTAGTATTAACTCATAACATCAGAGTGGCAATTTCAGATCACAAGAGCTTTCCAGACACAGAAACGAAACTGCAGCTGTGAACTGGAACAAAATGCAAAAAACAAACAAGGACAAAAGTCCGACTTAGCTGGAAGTTGTCTGGTAGCAGGAACATGCACAGAAAGGCTTCTGATTACAATGTTGACCGGCATGGAAGTGACAGAGGAGCAAGGTTAAATAGCGACTCCCACATCCTGATGGGAACAGGTGAACAGAGGGGATGATGCACACAAGTTCAATTCCACCAGTGGCCACCGGGGGAGCCCAAAATCCAATTTCACAACAGTACCCCCCCTCAAGGAGGGGGCACCGAACCCTCACCAGAACCACCAGGGCGATCAGGATGAGCCCTATGAAAGGCACGGACCAGATCGGAGGCATGAACATCAGAGGCAGTCACCCAAGAATTATCCTCCTGACCGTATCCCTTCCATTTGACCAGATACTGGAGTTTCCGTCTGGAAACACGGGAGTCCAAGATTTTTTCCACAACGTACTCCAACTCGCCCTCAACCAACACCGGAGCAGGAGGCTCAACGGAAGGCACAACCGGTACCTCATACCTGCGCAACAATGACCGATGAAAAACATTATGAATAGAAAAAGATGCAGGGAGGTCCAAACGGAAGGACACAGGGTTAAGAATCTCCAATATCTTGTACGGGCCGATGAACCGAGGCTTAAACTTAGGAGAAGAAACCCTCATAGGGACAAAACGAGAAGACAACCACACCAAGTCCCCGACACAAAGCCGAGGACCAACCCGACGCCGGCGGTTGGCAAAAAGCTGAGTCTTCTCCTGGGACAACTTCAAATTGTCCACCACCTGCCCCCAAATCTGATGCAACCTCTCCACCACAGCATCCACTCCAGGACAATCCGAAGATTCCACCTGACCGGAGGAAAATCGAGGATGAAACCCCGAATTACAGAAAAAAGGAGACACCAAGGTGGCAGAGCTGGCCCGATTATTGAGGGCAAACTCCGCTAAAGGCAAAAAAGCAACCCAATCATCCTGATCTGCAGACACAAAACACCTCAAATATGTCTCCAAAGTCTGATTCGTCCGCTCGGTCTGGCCATTAGTCTGAGGATGGAAAGCAGACGAGAAAGACAAATCTATGCCCATCCTAGCACAGAATGCCCGCCAAAATCTAGACACGAATTGGGTTCCTCTGTCAGAAACGATATTCTCCGGAATACCATGCAAACGAACCACATTTTGAAAAAACAGAGGAACCAACTCGGAAGAAGAAGGCAACTTAGGCAGGGGAACCAAATGGACCATCTTAGAGAAACGGTCACACACCACCCAGATGACAGACATCTTCTGAGAAACAGGAAGATCCGAAATAAAATCCATCGAGATGTGCGTCCAAGGCCTCTTCGGGATAGGCAAGGGCAACAACAATCCACTAGCCCGAGAACAACAAGGCTTGGCCCGAGCACAAACGTCACAAGACTGCACAAAGCCTCGTACATCTCGTGACAGGGAAGGCCACCAGAAGGACCTTGCCACCAAATCCCTGGTACCAAAGATTCCAGGATGACCTGCCAACGCAGAAGAATGAACCTCAGAAATGACTTTACTGGTCCAATCATCAGGAACAAACAGTCTACCAGGTGGGCAACGATCAGGTCTATCCGCCTGAAAATCCTGCAAGGCCCGCCGCAGGTCTGGAGAAACGGCAGACAATATCACTCCATCCTTAAGGATACCTGTAGGTTCAGAATTACCAGGGGAGTCAGGCTCAAAACTCCTAGAAAGGGCATCCGCCTTAACATTCTTAGAACCCGGTAGGTATGACTCCACAAAATTAAACCGAGAGAAAAACAACGACCAGCGCGCCTGTCTAGGATTCAGGCGTCTGGCGGACTCAAGATAAATTAAATTTTTGTGGTCGGTCAATACCACCACCTGATGTCTAGCCCCCTCAAGCCAATGACGCCACTCCTCAAAAGCCCACTTCATGGCCAAAAGCTCCCGATTCCCAATATCATAATTCCGCTCGGCGGGCGAAAATTTACGAGAAAAAAAAGCACAAGGTTTCATCACGGAGCAGTCGGAACTTCTTTGCGACAAAACCGCCCCAGCTCCGATTTCAGAAGCGTCGACCTCAACCTGAAAAGGAAGAGCAACATCAGGCTGATGCAACACAGGGGCGGAAGAAAAGCGGCGCTTAAGCTCCCGAAAGGCCTCCACAGCAGCAGGGGACCAATCAGCAACATCAGCACCCTTCTTAGTCAAATCAGTCAATGGTTTAACAACATCAGAAAAACCAGCAATAAATCGACGATAAAAGTTAGCAAAGCCCAAAAATTTCTGAAGACTCTTAAGAGAAGAGGGTTGCGTCCAATCACAAATAGCCCGAACCTTGACAGGATCCATCTCGATGGAAGAGGGGGAAAAAATGTATCCCAAGAAGGAAATCTTTTGAACCCCAAAAACGCACTTAGAACCCTTCACACACAAGGAATTAGACCGCAAAACCTGAAAAACCCTCCTGACCTGCTGGACATGAGAGTCCCAGTCATCCGAAAAAATCAGAATATCATCCAGATACACGATCATAAATTTATCCAAATAATCACGGAAAATGTCATGCATAAAGGACTGAAAGACTGAAGGGGCATTTGAAAGGCCAAAAGGCATCACCAAATACTCAAAGTGGCCCTCGGGCGTATTAAATGCGGTTTTCCACTCATCCCCCTGCTTAATTCGCACCAAATTATACGCCCCACGGAGATCTATCTTAGAGAACCACTTGGCCCCCTTTATGCGAGCAAACAAATCAGTCAGCAGTGGCAACGGATATTGATATTTAACCGTGATTTTATTCAAAAGCCGATAATCAATACACGGCCTCAAAGAGCCATCTTTCTTAGACACAAAGAAAAAACCGGCTCCTAAGGGAGATGACGAAGGACGAATATGTCCCTTTTCCAAGGACTCCTTTATATATTCTCGCATAGCAGCATGTTCAGGCACAGACAGATTAAATAAACGACCCTTAGGGTATTTACTACCCGGAATCAAATCTATGGCACAATCGCACTCCCGGTGCGGAGGTAATGAACCAAGCTTAGGTTCTTCAAAAACGTCACGATAGTCAGACAAGAATTCAGGAATCTCAGAGGGAATAGATGACGAAATGGAAACCAAAGGTACGTCCCCATGCATCCCCTTACATCCCCAGCTTAACACAGACATAGCGTTCCAGTCGAGGACTGGGTTATGAGATTGCAGCCATGGCAATCCAAGCACCAACACATCATGTAGATTATACAGCACAAGAAAGCGAATAATCTCCTGATGATCCGGATTAATTCGCATAGTTACTTGTGTCCAGTATTGTGGTTTATTACTAGCCAATGGGGTGGAGTCAATCCCCTTCAGAGGTATAGGAGTTTCAAGAGGCTCTAAATCATACCCACAGCGTTTGGCAAAGGACCAATCCATAAGACTCAAAGCGGCGCCAGAGTCGACATAGGCATCCGCGGTAATAGATGATAAAGAACAAATCAGGGTCACAGATAGAATAAACTTAGACTGAAAAGTGCCAATTGAAACTGACTTATCAAGCTTCTTAGTACGCTTAGAGCATGCTGATATAACATGAGTTGAATCACCACAATAAAAGCACAACCCATTTTTTCGTCTAAAATTCTGCCGTTCGCTTCTGGACAGAATTCTATCACATTGCATATTCTCTGGCGTCTTCTCAGTAGACACCGCCAAATGGTGCACAGGTTTGCGCTCCCGCAGACGTCTATCGATCTGGATAGCCATTGTCATGGACTCATTCAGACCCGCAGGCACAGGGAACCCCACCATAACATCCTTAACGGCATCAGAGAGACCCTCTCTGAAATTCGCCGCCAGGGCGCACTCATTCCACTGAGTAAGCACAGACCATTTACGGAATTTTTGGCAGTATATTTCAACTTCATCTTGCCCCTGAGATAGGGACATCAAGGCTTTTTCCGCCTGAAGCTCTAAATGAGGTTCCTCATAAAGCAACCCCAAGGCCAGAAAAAACGCATCCACATTGAGCAACGCAGGATCCCCTGGAGCCAATGCAAAAGCCCAATCTTGAGGGTCACCCCGGAGCAAGGAAATCACAATCCTGACCTGCTGAGCAGGATCTCCAGCAGAGCGAGATTTCAGGGACAAAAACAACTTGCAATTATTTTTGAAATTTTGAAAGCAAGATCTATTCCCCGAGAAAAATTCAGGCAAAGGAATTCTAGGTTCAGATATAGGAACATGAACAACAAAATCTTGTAAATTTTGAACTTTCGTGGTGAGATTATTCAAACCTGCAGCTAAACTCTGAATATCCATTTTAAACAGGTGAACACAGAGCCATTCCAGGATTAGAAGGAGAGAGAGAGAGGAAGGCTGCAATATAGGCAGACTTGCAAGTGATTCAATTGAAAGCACACTCAGAACTGAAGGAAAAAAAAAAAAAAAAAACATTTTTCAGCAGACTTCTTTTTTCTCTCCTTTCTCTGCCAATTAATTTAACCCTTTGAGGCCGGTCAAACTGTTATGGTTCTCAATGGCAAGAGAACATAGCCCAGCATACATAGGAACTAGCTCTTGGAAGGATGGAAACTTAAACTGACCATGAACTAAACCTGCCGCACAACTAACAGTAGCCGGGTAGCGTAGCCTGCGTTTTATCCCTAGACGCCCAGCGCCGGCCGGAGGACTAACTAATCCTGGCAGAGGAAAATATAGTCCTGGCTCACCTCTACAGAAATTTCCCCGAAAGGCAGACAGAGGCCCCCACATATATTGGCGGTGATTTAAGATGAAAATGACAAACGTAGTATGAAAATAGGTTTAGCAAAATCGAGGTCCGCTTACTAGATAGCAGGAAGACAGAAAGGGTACTTTCATGGTCAGCTGAAAACCCTATCAATACACCATCCTGAAATTACTTTAAGACTCTAGTATTAACTCATAACATCAGAGTGGCAATTTCAGATCACAAGAGCTTTCCAGACACAGAAACGAAACTGCAGCTGTGAACTGGAACAAAATGCAAAAAACAAACAAGGACAAAAGTCCGACTTAGCTGGAAGTTGTCTGGTAGCAGGAACATGCACAGAAAGGCTTCTTATTACAATGTTGACCGGCATGGAAGTGACAGAGGAGCAAGGTTAAATAGCGACTCCCACATCCTGATGGGAACAGGTGAACAGAGGGGATGATGCACACAAGTTCAATTCCACCAGTGGCCACCGGGGGAGCCCAAAATCCAATTTCACAACAGTTGAAATACTTACCTTTCCCTGCAACACCGCCATGACGTAGTCCGCATTTCCTGGGCCCACGAAAAACTTGAGCCGGCCCTACTCCCCCCACAACTTTTGCCAAATGACCCCCAATTCCCTATGCCCAACTATTATTATAAAGTTAATTAAGATTGACAAGCTTCAGAAACAAGAATGGATGTTTTTGGCATTAAAATGGGCACTGTAGGTGTTTTCCTGGCCTCCACTCACTGCCGACTATGCTTCCCCATTGACTTGCATTGGGTTTCGTGTTTCGGTCGATCCCCGACTTTTAGCGATAATCGGCCGACTGCACTCGACTCGACTCTGGACAAAATCGGGTTTCACAAAACCCGACTCGATCTTAAAAAAATGAAAGTCGCTCAACTCTAGTTACAACTCAATGAGTTACAATCTCCATTGCTGTAAACACAAAAACAAAATATGTGGGAATTGCAAAGGTTTGTCAGGCAACTCCCATATGTTTTGTGGATGTCTAACAGCTGCGAAACATGCGTCCGTGGGGACGCGAACATTTCACTCGAGCACCCTCTGCAAACTTGAGTAACGAGTTCTTGTGCTTATCACTAAATATAATGTTGAGGCATTTCATAAGTACTGTGTCTGTACTACAAATGCAGACTTCTCAAGAAATGAAAATATCTTTGGTGTTATTACCTCCTACATCTTGCAGTTATAGCCTAAAATCACAGTAGATGATTAGCATGGGACCCCCTCACTCCTAGCCCACCAAGGAATTTTACCATCAGGTCATGTTCATACATTCGTTTACTTGGTCAGTATTTTACATCAGTATTTGTAAGCCAAAATCAGGAAAGAAACAGTGAAAGGAAAAGTATAATAGAAACCTGTCACCATTTCTGTATTCATCACCCACTCCTGGTTTTGGCTTACAAATACTGAGGTAAAATACTGACCAAATACTGAACATGTGTGAACGCGGCCTAAACCTCTCACTGCAATAGAAATCACACGGTTGCCAAAACAGTTTTCACTTCTCAGCTGAAATGTGTACAGGTTTTCAGCCTCTGAATGTAAGGTAGCATTCAGTCATCAGTTGTTTTCGTACGAGTTACATCCGTGTTTTTCACAAATAGCACTCATACCTATGATAGTTTTCAACCCCTTCACCCACGGGCAATTTTCATTTTTTAGTCTTTGTTTTTTCATCCCTTTCTGCTAATTGTCATAACTTTTTTTTTCCACTAATATAGCCGTATCAGGGCTTGTTTTTTGCGAGACGAGTTGTACTTTTGTGTGACACCATTCATTTTACCATATAGTGCACTGGTGAATATATGGTGAAACTGACGTAGCAATATCATTCTCCAGGCCAGTGCGAGTACACAGATACCAAACATATATAGTTTTTTTTTAATTTATTTAAGTGTTGTTTTGTTGTTATTTTCCTAGACCCATAGCATTTTTATTTTTCAAGATATGGGTCTGTGCGAAGGTTTATTTTTTTGTGCCGTGCTGACATTTTTACCTATACCGTTTTGGGGCAGATACGATGTTTTGACTGTCATTGAATTTTATTGTAATGTTACGGCGGCCAAAAAAAATTCTGGCATTTCATTTTTTTTCTCATTATGCTGTTTACCAATCAGATTTAATTGTTTTATTTCCAATGGGGCAAAATGGGAGGGATTTGAACGTCTGTGTTTTTTATGATTTTTTTCATATTTAATAACATTTTCTTTTAACTTATTACTGTATTTGTTAGTCTCCTCTGGGGACAGTAGCAGTGCCAGGAGCGGAAAAGGAACCAACAAATGACAAGGGTAAGCATACAGTATCTGTTCCAAGTTCTGAAAAGTTTTTTTTGTCCAATTTGGAGTCTGAATTTAGGTGTCAGGTCTGAGGACTGTATTTAGGGATCTGGTTTGTGGTCTGCATTTATTTAGGAGTCTGATCTGAGGTGTGCATCAATTTAAGTGTTTGGAGTCAACCTGTTGGCTCTTCTCTCTGTTTTTATCAACACTTGTACTCCAAATTAGATAATTCTGGACTATATTACCACTCTCTGTTGTGCTGTTTCTGTGTTATCTGCCCACATTTGTGCAACACCTCAGGGTCAAAATTTAACCTAATGTTTCACAGACCCTCAGTGACTCATACGTTATGGTACAGAAATAAAATACAAAGTCAGAAGGATGCGATGGATAATATTATGCCCAAGGCACTCTCATACAATCAAAATATTTTGGTGTACGTCTCAAAATATTGAACCATTAGAGTTCTTTGAGCACTGACCAGAAGTTCCTCAGAACATAGCAACAAGACCACCTGCGACTTCTACATTACGGAAGGAAAACTGATTTCAGTCTGTTCATAGATGCTTTGCCAAGCAGAAAAACATTTGTGATCCAAATTATTATAATTATAGCACAGACAAGAACTAATGAATGCTTTACCCAACCTTAGACCATTTTTCTTTGAGGCAAGAATTCATTTTTCAGGGATTTCCGTGCAGTAATAAGGTTGGTAATCACTGCCTTACATAATTATATAAATTCTCCTTAGCATTAAGACTATTTGTACGTTAAACTTGGTGCACTATGAATAACTAACCAAGTTTGTCCTTTCTTCCTGTTACTTTAATTGGCAAAAAGTATTTGCTGTTGTTAAGTTCATTATGTAATTTCTTCATTATTTCCAAAATTTCCAAAAATGTCATTAGAAACTCTATCATCAAAAGTGCATTAAAGGGTTTGTCTACAACTACTTTACTTTTTATATTACGGGCCTAAAAACATAAGCAAGTAGTTGCTAACAGAGGCAAGTACCTGCATGTTCTACATTGTGCCGGCTGATAGCAGTCATCGACTGCTCCTGCTGGCGATCCAGCCGCTCCTCATCAACAGAGCAGCTCTTCTTCCTGGCTTCCCTGTCTACAAGGCATGACAGTCAACATCAGGCTGATTGACAATTGGGTCCCCGCAGTTATGCAGCAGGGAGCCGGTTGTCAATCAGCATAACGTCAGCAGTCACATCCCATCAACAGAGCAGAGCAGAAGAGAAGCCACTGCTCTGTAGACGTGACATCAGTGGAAGCCGCTGAATCACCAGCAAGGACAGTCTGTGACTTAACATAGTAACATAGTAACATAGTTAGCAAGGCTGAAAAATGATATTTGTCCATCCAATTCAGCCTATATTCCATCAGAATAAATCCCCAGATCTACGTCCTTCTAAAGATCCTTATCACTGTAAGATACATTATTGTTATGCTCCAGGAAGCCATCCAGGCCTCTCTTGAACCCCTTGACTGAGTTCGCCATCACCACCTCCTCAGGCAAGGAATTCCAGATTCTCACTGCCCTAACAGTAAAGAATCTTCTATGTTGTTTGAAAAACCTTCTCTCCTCCAGATGCAGAGAATGCCCCCTTGTGACCGTCACCTTCCTTGGTATAAACAGATCCTCGGAGAGATATTTTTATTGTCCCCTTATATACTTCTACATGGTTATTAGATCGCCCCTCAGTCGTCTTTTTTCTAGACTAAATAATCCTAATTTTGCTAATCTCTCTGGGTATTGTAGTTCCCCCATCCCCTTTAATAATTTTGTTGCCCTCCTTTGTACTCGCTCTAGTTCCATTATATCCTTCCTGAGCACCGGTGCCCAAAACTGTACACAGTACACCATGTGCAGTCTAACCAGGGATTTGTACAGAGGCAGTATAATGCTCTCATCATGTGTATCCAGACCTGTTTTAATGCACCCCATGATCCTGTTTGCCTTGGCAGCCACTGTCTGGCACTGGCTGCTCCAGGTAAGTTTATCATTAACTAGGATCCCCAAGTTTCTTCTCCATGTCAGATTTACCCAATGGTTTCCCGTTCAGTGTGTAATGGTGATATTGATTCCTTCTTCCCATGTGTATAACTTTACATTTATCATTGTTAAACCGCATCTGCCACCTCTCGGCCCAAGTTTCCAACTTATTCAGATCCATCTGTAGCAGAATACTATCTTCTTTTGTATTGACTGATTTACATAGTTTTGAATCATCTGCAAATATCGATATTTTACTGTGTAAACCTTCTACAAGATTGTTAATAAATATGTTGAAGAGAATAGGCCCCAACTCGACCCCTGTGGTACCCCACTGGTCACAGCGACCCAGTTAGAGAATCTACCATTTATAACCACCCTCTGCTTTCTGTCACTAAGCCAGTTACTTACCCATTTACACACATTTTCCCCCAGACCCAGCATTCTCGTTTTGTGTACCAACCTCTTGCGTGGCACGGTATCAAACGCTTTGGAAAAATCAAGATATACCACGTCCAATGACTCACTTTGGTCTAGTCTGTATCTTACCTCTTCATAAAAACTGATTAGATTGGTTTGACAGGAGCGATTCCTCATAAACCCATGCTGGTATGGAGGTAAACAGTTATTCTCATTGAGATAATCCAGAATAACATACCTCAGAAACCCTTCAAATATTTTACCAACAGTAGAGGTTAGACTTACTGGCCTATAATTTCCATGTTCACTTTTAGAGCCCTTTTTGAATATTGGTACCACATTTGCTATGCACCAGTCCTGTGGAACAGACCCCATCACTATAGAGTCCCTAAATATAAGAAATAATGGTTTGTCTATTACATTACTTAGTTCTCTTGGTACTCGTGGGTGTATGCCATCCGGACCTGGAGATTTAGCTATTTTAATCTTATTTAGCCGGTTTCGCACCTCTTCTTTGGTTAGATTGGTGACCCTTATATAGGGTTTTCTTTGTCTCTCGATATCTCACCTAGCATTTTATTTTCCACGTTGAATACCATGGAGAAGGTTATTATATATTATATTATATATATTAGCTTTTTCCTCATCATCTACAATCATTCTTTCCTCAAAATTTTTTAAGAGGCCTACACTTTCATTGTTGATTCTTTTACTATTTATATAGTTGAAGAACAGTTTGGGATTAATTTTACTCTCCTTAGCAATGTGCTTCTCTGTTTCCTTTTTGGCAGCTTTAATTAATTTTTTAGATAAAGTATTTTTATTTTTATAGTTTTTAGAGCTTCAACGGTGCCATCCTGCTTTAGTTTCTTTTTACTGTTAATTGCCCCTCTTACTTCTTTCATAAGCCACATTGGGTTTTTCCTAATTCTTGTCTTTGTCATCGGGTAGTTGGCAACCATGTGCCTGTTTGTTCTTAAGCCCGTAGGGGAAAAAAATAGTCCTGGATAACCCCTTTAAACATTATGATCTAATCCTGTTTTACATTATACTTACAATTTTCAATTACTAGTTAAATTAAAGTATGCCATTCCTTTATTCTGATTTCTGTGATACAACTGTACACTTTTATTTTATTTCATCTTTTAATCTGCCATAGACTAATTAACCCATAAATATAATAGCCATCTTGGTATTCACAACTCCTCTATTACATATAATAACTAATTAATGCTAATATTAAAGCTACAAAGTAATTTCCAAAGTCCATGAAGTCATAATGCAGGATGGAGCGCACTGACAAATCTAAAAAGAATTACCGTAAGAACAATTGTGTTTGTCTTATAGACAAGTTTCTACTGTGTGTACTGATGTTATCAGTAATCCCTTGATATAATTAAATAATTCATTAATTATTTGGTTACACTTGATCTTATTAGTACGCTGTAATTGTATTGCTGGTGACAGCCATGTGCTAACTAGTTTACATTCAACAGATTAAAATGTCTACTTATTACAGAAAATGGAATAAACATAATCACAATTTCAAAACTTACAGAAAATTACTTAAGAACTTAAGTAAAATGGTAAAATCTGAAAGCCTATGTACAAAAAAATTATAGTATGCAAGGAAATGCACCTGATAGTTAAACTTATATGTAAAATGTATTTAATATAAAATAAAGATGAGTCATAAATTGCACTGTTAATACAATATAATGTTCTAACAGCATTTTTAAATTATTATAGAACGCTTACTATGATGTGATATATGACTTTAGGTCACATAAAATAAAATGTGACTGTGGCATATACAACTATAAAGTATTCAGTCATTTCACCTTTATTCAATTTTAGCCTGGCATGTAAAATAAACTGGAAAAACTATTTTCAGGATCTATTTTTACAAGAGAAGAGCTTTTTTACTGTACATATTGGCAAGCCTGAATATAATAATTATATTATTACAACTCATCCAAGCAAGGCAAGATTTATTGTGTAGTTTATTGTATGTTTTAACGGGTCTACATAAAATATGTCAAAATGAAAAATAACATTTAATAACATTTCCAACAAAGCGACAAGCAACATTTACAGTCTAAATGAAAATATCTACTGTAAAGTGCAGTGAGTCATTGATCAATAGCATGAAAATAAAACGAAAAGCATTTCATTATTTTGCCTCTGATAATCTCTAGGGAAGTTGGGGATAATCAGATATCTGTGTTACATTTATGACTTGGGCTTCTTTTAAAACGAAATGAGTTGTTCTATGGAGACAAGCAATGTCGTTGCTGCTGCAGATGTGTTGCGGACAACTATTACTTGATATGCTGTCAGGAAATACAGGGACTGCACTGAGGACTTGTCCTCTTCATATGCACTTCAAGAGGAAAGAGTTACAAGATGATCCACGGGAACAATCACACAGCTTGCCGATTCTGGGACCTTGCTTCATTGCACACCTCTCTCCAATATCACACTGCGCAGGGAATAAAGAGACAGCATAGGCTACTTAATCATGATATAGCCAGCAGTGATTTCCTAATGTATTTCTGCAAAATACATAACTGTGTGATTGATGTACAGTCTGCTGCGCCACTATCAAAGTCCTATAGAATCAGCAATTGATAGTGCTACAGTAGCTTATTCTGGAAATTCATATTAATCTATACATACAACGCTAAACTGCCTATATCTAACATATAAGTGATATTTTTAGTGTGTGTATGTGTGTATATATATATATATATATATATATATATATATACACACATACATGTATATACCTATATATAACATATAAGTGATATTTTTAGTGTGTGTGTATGTATATATATATACATATACATATATACATATATATATATATATATATATATATATAAAATCATGTATGTATGTATTTTTTTAACCTAGAAATACATGAAGTTAGTAATATTTTTAGTAGTGTGTATATATATGTATGAATTTATTTTTTTTAATATTTAAGTACATGAAATAAGTAATATTTTCAGTGTTGTGTATACACACACATATATGTGCATGCATTTTGTTCATCTAAGTACATGAAATAAGTAATATTTTATCGGTGTATATCTATATATATATATATCTACAGTATATACAGTATATATATATAATTTTTTTTATTACTTTATTTGTATTAAATTCCATTCAATGCATGCCTGTAAATCTGTAATAAAACCCAATTCTTAAACTTCCCCACCACCTGTAGTATTTTTGGAGTTAAATAGAAATCACAGGATGATAGCATCTTTAATTATGTACTAATATAAAACATTAGAAGTACAATGAATATAAAGATTGATGGTTCTCACCAAAGGGATCTGTGCTCTCTTTTGGTAAGCGGGGTACCTGTCTTGAAATTTCCCCAATAATTCCTCCATAGCTTCTACCTGAAGAAACACATAAGCGTGCAATAATAATAACAATAACATAACAAAAGATGTATAAAAGATATAACTACTACTCGCAATGCAAATAATGGCAGCTAACGCTAATTGAAGACACCTTGAAGTGCTTAAAAAGTCATTTCAAGTAAACACTATCAATATTCATGCAAGAATACAATATCAGGGATGCAGGAAAAAAAACTCAAGACCAAGCAATACAGAAGGACACACCAGAGCTTTCTCAGAAGATGAAGGACTGTTCTGTAAATCAAAATCTTCTACAGTTGTTTCCCTGGAAGACTGGCCATGGCAGAGGCAGGAGAGGAGGATGCTGGCACACAGGAGTCTGAGCAGTAGGGAGGAACTGTTCATGGTGCTGAAAGTTTAGCTCTGCTCCTCACTGTCCTTGTGTTCATCAGGTGATGACTCCAGTGCCCCTGACTTGGTGCTTTTAAATTCCTAGTGCCCCTCCTGTTCTGTGATCTCAGGCAGATTCTGGAGACAGATCCATGGTGTGATTCGTTGTTTAACCACTGAGACTTGTGAGACCACCAATGAGATTCACAGAATGCAATCAATATTCTTCATGCTGAGTTCTGTGCAGTTTTGTAAAGCATTTATTATCAGATATCAGCAACATGTTTCAAAGCCTACAAACACTAAAACATCTTACAAGTCCATCTAGAATGCTGCAGTGAAGAAGGAGTTACGGGGAAACATGCTGCGAGTCAACCCTTAAATGTAGCATTTCAATTAGTATTACTGAATACAATTGTATTACATCATCTGCTTATGATTTATTTATTATCCTCTGCTTATATAGCGCCATGATATTTCTCGGCGCTTTGCACACATTGTCATCGCTGTCCTCAACAGGGCTCACAATCTACTGTAAATGCTACATCAACTGATCTCCATAACCTTTTGGCTGTAACTAATTATATAACTATGCAAACAGTGCGCAGACAGTCTGAGTGTCAGATAGTGTGGGAACATGCTTCTCCAACAAGAAAGGGAATGTGCGAATGATCAGTAAACGCTGCGGTTGGATGCTGTTACTGCCTAGTGGATGTGATTTCAAGACGCCCATGGCTCACCCGCGGAGACTGACATGTGGCGAGTCTATTCAGAAAGAAGCATGTCAATTTCTCTTGTATAGACACGAGTCTCCGCAAGAGAAATTTCATCCATACAATCAATTGGATGCAGTCAATCCGCACGGTTTAGTGACCAAATGCGAATTCACCTGCTTTCAATAGATGGCAGGGCTTTAGACGGAGTGAACGCACATACCCTAAAATTATATATATATATATTTACAGGAAGTGTAGCAGTGGAATGAAAATACTGTAGTCTCGAAAAAGATCCCACAAAATTGTTACCTTATGTCAGTGGCATAGCAAGGGTTGCAGTGCCTTAGGCAAAGTAATCAGTAATAATAAAGTCTCCTGAATGTCCCTTTAAAACGAGTAATGTCCCCCTGAGTACTATGTTTAGATGCTCCCCGAGTGCCTCTCCAAAAATTATTATGCCACATTTGTGTCATCCTACACAGGAAAAATAAAGTTTATGCTGACGTAAACCAAGCGACTGAGTCCTTTTTGCTCCTGTACACAAAGCGAGCGGTGACAGAAAACGTCATGCAGTGTCATGATTGCACAGCATGCGCCAGGGCTCTGACATCTTTTAGGCCTGCAGTTGCCTGCTGCCTATGTCTCCTTGCTCTACAACAGGGTCTGTCTGTGTAATGTTGATGTCAATACAGTGTAAAGTGGTGCACGTCTATAAGCGGCTTGTGCACTGCCCCGGATCTTTGGTGCTGGTAATGCCATTTCTTAAAAGCACAACATTTTTATAGAAAAAAAAAATACTAATTCCTTTTTGAAATTTTGCACTCCTAAAAATATTGCACCCAGGGCAACTATTTCAGTGCCCTTCCCCTCCCAGCAAAACAATTTTACATACCTTTTTTCTTCGGGTAACATTGGTGGAGATTTACTAAGCTAAATGCACCAGAATTCTTGTTCTTTTTTGGGCAAAAAAACAAATTTATCATGTGTTTTAGTCACCATCTTTTGCATTTCACCCAACAACTGGATGTGACTTAGTTGGAAAGAAGCACACATTTCTATGAAAAGGGCATGACTTGGTATGCCACCTTGTTCACCGAAACACAAGACACAAATTTCTAGCTGAAAAAAGACAAGTAATAAGATGTGTAAACTTAGACAAGTCAGTCAAATTTATCAAATATAATAAATTTTGGCACTCAACTTTGTCAACTGAAAGAATTTAATTCGCAGCCACTTGTACAAACGTTTCGGTCAATAAGGTTGACCTTCTTCAGTATACTTGCTATTATGAATTAACGTATATTTGTGGCTCAAATCAAAAGGGGTCCTACTCGGATCCTATGAGGTAATGTAAATTATGCTAATGTGCAGATAATCCGATAGAAGTCTCCGGATAGTTTCTTGCGGAGTGATGTCCCCATATAGTTTTATGTGGTGTTCAGATCCATATTGTGGACCGAGATGGTGCTTGTCCCTAGGGTGGGCTGTGATGGCATCTGTCAGGAACGCGGTGTCCGCTGCTTGTTCACAGATCTCGGTCCACAATACGGATCTGAACACCACATAAAACTATATGGGGACATCACTCCGCAAGTAACTATCCGGAGACTTCTATCGGATTATCTGCACATTAGCATCATTTACATTACCTCATAGGATCCGAGTAGGACCCCTTTTGATTTGAGCCACAAATATATGTTATTTCATAATAGCAAGTATACTGAAGAAGGTCAACCTTATTGACCGAAACGTTTGTACAAGTGGCTGCGAATAAAATTCTTTCAGTTGACAAAGTTGAGTGCCAAAATTTATTATATTTAGTTTCTGGTGTGGGAACCTTCTTTTTAGCACCACTACAGCTGTGCCACGATACACTTTAATATATGAGTCAAATTTATCAAACAGGATGAGCCACTATTCGGAACTTTCTAAAATGTAAACAATTTTAGCAAATCTGTCTTTTGTCTTAAATTCTTTTCATCTTTTGTTGGATCTGCAAAAAGAATCAGTAACTTTAGAATGGCTATGCTACACATTGATATACAATTTACTATAAGCTGCAGTCAGGAGAAAGGATCTCATAAGAAAGGACGTGTTTGTTCATAATGAAAAGCGCATCCATTTTGAACTGTCCTCCCACCTCTCCTCCCACTTCCTTCGACAGCTTACAATCTGGCTTCTGACCACATCATTCCACTGATACTGCCCTGGCTAAAGTTGCCAATTACCTACTAACTGCCAAATCCTAGCAACACTACTCTGTCCTCCTCCTCCTAGACCTGTCCTCGGCCTTTGACACAGTGGACTATTCCCTCTTACTACAGATTCTTTCATTTCTTGGCATCACAGACTTGGCTCTATCTTGGATCTCCTCATACCTAATAAATTGGACATTCAGAGTCTTCCACTCACACACCACCTCCTCATTTGCCACCTATCTGTCGGTGTTCCCCAAGGTTCTAGGAGTTATGCTCTTCTCCATCTACACCTTTGGCCTGTGACAGTTCACAGAGTCCCACGGCTTTCAATATCATCTCTATGCTGATGACACACATATGTACTTCTCTGGACCCAATATCACCTCCTTACTAACCATAATCTCACAATGTCTGTCAGCTATTTCACCTTTCTTCTCTGCTATATTTCTAAAACTTAACATGGATGAAACAGAATTTATCATCTTTCCCCTATCTCACCTCAACACCCACAACAGACCTATCCATCAAAGTTAATGGCTGCTCACTCTCCCAGTCCCGCTAGCTCACTGGCTCAGGGTAACCCTTGCCTCTGACCTCTCATTCAAACCGCATATCCATGCCCTTTACACTTCCTGTCAGCTCCAACTCAAAAATATTTCCTGGATCCACACATTCCTCAACCAAGAATCTGCAAAAACACTAGTGCATGCCCTCATCATCACCCGTCTCAACTACAGAAACCTCCTGTTCTGTGGCCTCCCTCTAACACTCTCGCACCCCTCCAATCTATCCTAAACTCTGCTGCCTAACTAATCCACCTTTCCCCCCACTATTCCCCAGCCTCTCCTCTTTGTCAATCCCTTAACTGGCTCCCCATTACCCAGAGACTCCAGTCCAAAGCTCTAACCATGGCATACAAAGCCATCCACAACCTGTCTCCTCTATACATCTGTGACCTACTCTCCCGGTACTCACCTGCACGCAACCTCCAATCCTCACAAGATCTCCCTCTCTACTCTCCTCTTATCTACTCTTTCCACAATGGCATACAAGATTTCTCCCGAGCATCCTCCCTTCTCTGATCCACTCTACCCCAACATATCAGACTCTCGACTACCATGGAAACCTTCAAAAGGAACCTAAAGACCTACCTCTCTCAACAAGTGTTCAACCCTCTGTAACCATTGTTCCACCATACCACTGCATGACCAGCTCTGCCCTCACTTACTGTATCCTCACCCATCTCTTGTAGACTGTGACCCCTTGTGTGCATGGTCCTCGCTTCTCCTGTACCAGTCGGTGAGAAGTTTTGTTCAAGATTATTGTACCTGTTTTTTATTATGTATACCCTTTTCATATTGTAAGGAGGCTAACGGCCGCGTAATCAATGGGAGATATGTGTCACAGGGATGGCTACTCCCTGTGATGTAACCCAGAGTATTTTTATCTCGTGCACGTAAGCACTAGAATTTTAGTTGGTGCACCTGGGTCCGGGTTGCGGGTAGCTATGAGAGATGGGTGAGTCTGGCTACCCACATACCTCAAATATGGGTGCTTACAGCCTACATAACGGAGGCTGTTGTTTGGCACATAGTCTGTGTCTGGGGAGGGAAAAGCCCTCCTGTGTGTATGGCTCCAGAGCGAGACTGCATGCTCAACATTGCCCAGCCTGTGTGCTCACAGCCCTGAGGGAGCAAAAACTGACTAAGGACATTTTTCTGTTGTTTTGCCGACTCTAAAGGCCATGTGCCTTTTGTTGTTGTGTAGGGGTTTAGCAAATAAACCCGAATTGACTTTTTTGAAGAAATACGCCTCCTGTCTTCCTCCTGCCGCACCTGAGTGAGTACGATCTCTAAATATGTAAAGCGTCTAGGAATAAATCTATATATATATAAAACTTAAAATCTGTAGTAGCTTGCTCTATACAAATCGATTTGGGTGAAATTTGGCACGCCTCCTCTCCACCCACAGGAGCAGAATACTGTGCATGTTAAATCTCGCTAGCGCCCCCCCGTCATGAGAATGGGGCCCCCAAAATTAGGCCCTACACATATAATGGAGAAATGTGAAGGTGAAAGTAAAAGTGCTGAGGGGAAAACAACAGTTGTGACAGACAGGGACAGATTATAGCGACGGCGCCAAGAGTCGCTGCTAAAGGGGTCACACCACCACACACAACACACAAACATTTCACAAACACCATACAAATATCACACAGACAACACACATACACCAACTCACAAACACAACACCACACAAATGCCACAACACACCTCACAAACACCAGACCACTCTAGACACACACAACACAAACACCACCCCATAAATACCACAAGCACACCACACACACACACACGCAAGGACCACAGGCGCATGCAAACACACTCATATGGATGCACCCTACGCACACGGAAGAATATTACTGAGCAGCAAATTTACTCAGGCGAAAAATGCCTCAGTAAGATTGTCATTATTGCTTACTATACAGGGAGCTTTTATCACTGAAGCTGCTGAGGTAAAGTGAAAGCTGAGCTCTGATTGGTTGCTATGGGCAACTATAGATCAGAGCAACGGGAATGTCATCTTCACAAGAATCAGATAAGCCAGGCTGAATCAAGGAATATGGAAACATCTGAACAAAAGGATGAGTGTTGTGAAAATGACCGCATACGACATATGCAACTCGTGCAAAGATGGAGGCAGGCTGACTTGAGTTTGGAAGCATTTCACTACAACCCAATTCAAGACTATAGGTCACATCAGAAAGTCATAATTGGCAAAATGGACATAATATGCAAACATTATCAAGCAAAGAAAATTAACTTGGAATCGCCTGGTATGTGCTGCTCAAATGGCAAAGTCACCTTTAGATCTACCTTCTGAACGACTTCTTTCTTACATGTCAATAGCAACTCCCAAGTCCAAGCATTTTCTGCAAAATATTAGGAGATACAATTCATCTTTCCAGATGACATCCTTTGGTACAACAGCTGTACTCCAGCAAGCAGGATTTATACCAACTTTTAAAGTCCTGGGCCAAATATATCACAAAATTGGTTCAATGCTTTATGTAGCATTTGAAGATTTAACCCCTTCCCGACCTGTGACCCCCACATAGGCATCATGAAAGTTGGTGCCAATCTGACCTGTGACGCCTATATGGCGTCATGGAGGGATCGAGTCCCTGCAGATCGGGTGAAAGGGTTAACTCCAATTTCACCCGATCTGCAGGGACAAGGGCAGTGGTACTTTAGCCCAGGGGGGGTGGCTTTGCCCCCACGTGGCTACGATCGCTCTAATTGGCTGTTGCACTTTCAACAGCCAATCAGAGCAATTTGTAATATTTCACCTGTGAAAAGTGGTGAAATATTACAATCCAGACATGGCCGATGCTGCAATATCATCGGCCATGGCTGGAAACCCTGATCTGCCCCGCCACCACCACCGATCTCCTCCCCAGTCCTTCCTCCTGTGCTCCGCTTCCCTCCGTCCACCTGTCCTCTCCCCCTTCCTCCTGCCCGCTCCCCCCGTGCTCCGATCTCACCCCCCGTGCTCCGATCCCCCCCTGTGCTCCGATCCCCCCCTCATACTTACCGAGCCTCCCAGTGTCCGTCCATCTGTTCCATGGGCGCCGCCACCTTCCAAAATGGCGGGCGCATGCGCAGTGTGCCCGCCGAATCTGCCGTTCCATGTACATTTTGATCACTGTGATAAAACCTATCACAGTGATCAAAATAAAAAAAAAGTAAATGAACCCCCCCCCTTTATCACCCCCATAGGTAGGGACAATAATAAAATGAAGAAAATATATTTACTTTTCCACTAGGGTTAGGGTTAGAACTAGGGTTAGAACTAGGGTTCGGGTTAGGGTTAGGGCTAGGGTTAGGGTTAGGGCTAGGGTTAGAATTAGACTTAGGGTAAGGCTATGTGCACACGTATTCTGGTCCTCTGCGGATTTTTCCGCAGCGGATTTATTGCGGATTTACCGCGGTTTTTCTGCGGTTTTTCTGCGGATTTCACTGCGGTTTTACAACTGCAGTTTTCTATAGGAGCAGCTTTAAAACCGCTGCGGAATCCGTAGAAAGAAGTGACATGCTGCGGAATGTAAACCGCTGCGTTTCCGCGCAGTTTTTTCCACAGCATGTGCACAGCGTTTTTTGTTTCCCATAGGTGTACATTGAACTGTACACTCATGGGAAACTGCTGCGGACCCGCAGCTGCAGAAACGCTGCGGATCCGCAGCGTTTTCCGCAACATGTGCACATACCCTTAGAATTAGGCTATGTGCACACGGTGCGGATTTGGCTGTGGATCCGCAGCGGATTGGCCGCTGTGGATTCATAGCAGTTTTCCATCAGGTTTACAGTACCATGTAAACCTATGGAAAAGCAAATTCGCTGTGCCCATCGTGCAGAAAATACTGCGCGGAAATGCTGCAATGTATTTTCCGCAGCATGTCAATTCTTTGTACGGATTCCGCAGCATTTTACAACTGTTCCTCAATAGCAATCCGCAGGTGAAATCCGCACAAAAAGCGCTGGAAATCCACGGTAAATCCGCAGGTAAAACGCAGTGCCTTTTACCTGCGGACTTTTCAAAAATGCTGCGGAAAAATCTCACACGAATCCGCAACGTGGGCACATAGCCTTAGGGTTAGGGTTGGAAGTAGAGTTAGGGTTGGATTTAGGGCTAGGGTTAGAAATAGGGTTAAGATTATGCTTGTGGTTAGGGTTATGGTTAGGGTTAGGGGTGTGTTGGGGTTAGGTTTGTGGTTAGGGGTGTGTTGGGGTTAGGGTTGTGGTTAGGGTTGGGATTAGGGTTAGGGGTGTGTTGGGGTTAGGGTTGTGGTTAGGGGTGTGTTGGGGTTAAGGTTGTGATTAGGGTTATGGCTAGAGTTGGGATTAGGGTTAGGGGTGTGTTTGGGTTAGTGTTGGAGTTAGAATTGAGGGGTTTCCACTGTTTAGGCACATCAGGGGTCTCCAAACGCAACATGGCACCACCATTGATTCCAGCCAATCTTGCGTTCAAAAGTCAAATGGTGCTCCCTCCCTTCCGAGCGCTGACGTGCACCCAAACAGTGGTTTACCCCCACATATGGGGTACCAACATACTCAGAACAAACTGGGCAACAATTATTGGGATCCAATTTCTCCTGTTACCCTTGCAAAAATAAAAAATTGCTTGCTAAAACATCATTTTTGAGGAAAGAAAAATATTTTTTTATTTTCACGGCTCTGTGTTGTAAACTTCTGTGAAGCACTTGGGGGTTCAAAGTGCTCACCACACATCTAGATAAGTTCCTTGGGGGGTCTAGTTTCCAAAATGGGGTCACTTGTGGGGTGTTTCTACTGTTTAGGCACATCAGGGGCTCTGCAAATGCAACGTGACGCCCGCAGACCATTCCATTAAAGTCTGCATTTAAAAAACGTCACTACTTCCCTTCCAGGCCCCGACGTGTGCCCAAACAGTGGTTCCCCCCACATATGGGGTACCAGCATACTCAGGACAAACTGGGCAACAACTATTGGGGTCCAATTTCTCCTATTACCCTTGTGAAAATAAAAAATTGCTTGCTAAAACATCATTTGTGAGGAAAGAAAAATGATTTTTTATTTTCACGGCTCTGCGTTGTAAACTTCTGTCAAGCACTTGGGGGTTCAAAGTCCTCACCACTAGTGTTGAGCGATACCGTCCGATACTTGAAAGTATCGGTATCGGAAAGTATCGGCCGATACCGGCAAAGTATCGGATCCAATCCGATACCGATACCCGATACCAATACAAGTCAATGGGACTCAAGTATCGGACGGTATTCCTGATGGTTCCCAGGGTCTGAAGGAGAGGAAACTCTCCTTCAGGCCCTGGGATCCATATAAATGTGTAAAAGAAAGAATTAAAATAAAAAATATCGCTATACTCACCTGTCCGACGCAGCCTGGACCTCAGCGAGGGAACCGGCAGCGTTGTTTGTTTAAAATTCGCGCTTTTACTTGGTTACGTGAAGTCCCGGCTTGTGATTGGTCAGGGCGGCCATGTTGCCGGGACGCGGACCAATCACAGCAAGCCATGACAAAATTACGTCACGGCTTGCTGTGATTGGTCCGCGTCCCGGCAACATGGCCGTCATTAACCAATCACAAGCCGTGACGTCACGGGAGGCTGGACACGCGCGCTTTTTAAAATGGGCGCGTGTCCAGCCTCCCGTGACGTCCCGGCTTGTGATTGGTTGCGCCGCGATCAACCAATCACAAGCCGGGAGGCTGGACACGCGCGCATTTTAAAATTTTTAAATGCGCGCGTGTCCAGCCTCCCGGCTTGTGATTGGTTGACCGCGGCGCAACCAATCACAAGCCGGGACGTCACGGGAGGCTGGACACGCGCCCATTTTAAAATTTTAAAATGCGCGCGTGTCCAGCCTCCCGGCTTGTGATTGGTTGACCGCGGCGCAACCAATCACAAGCCGGGACGTCACGGGAGGCTGGACACGCGCCCATTTTAAAATGCGCGCGTGTCCAGCCTCCCGTGACGTCACGGCTTGTGATTGGTTGCGTCTCCCATGTGACTGCGACGCAACCAATCACAAAGCCGGGACGTAATTTTAAAATCCTTAAGGACCTGAAATTACGTCACGGCTTGCTGTGATTGGTTGCGTCGCCCATGTGACTGCGACGCAACCAATCACAACGCCGGAACGTAATTTTAAAATCCTGAAGGACCTGAAATTACGTCACGGCTTGCTGTGATTGGTTGCGTCCCGGTCACATGGGCGGCACGCAACCAATCACAAGCCGGGACTCACGTAAAGGAAAGAAAAGCGCGAATTTTAAACAAAGAACGCTGCCGCTTCCCTCGGTAAGGTGCAGGCTGTGTCGGAGAGGTGAGTATAGCAATATTTTTTATTTTAATGCTCTCTTTTACACATTTTTACATTAATGTTGTTTCGATACCGATACCCGATATCACAAAAATATCGGATCTCGGTATCGGAATTCCGATACAGCAAGTATCGGCCGATACCCGATACTTGCAGTATCGGAATGCTCAACACTACTCACCACATATCTAGATAAGTTCCTTAGGGGGTCTAGTTTCCAAAATGGGGTCTCTTGTGGGGGGTTTCTATTGTTTAGGCACATCAGGGGCTCGGCAAACGTAACATGATGCCCGCAGACCATTCCATCAAAGTCTGCATTCCAAAATGTCACTACTTCTCTTCCGAGCCCCGACGTGTACCCAAACAGTGGTTCCCCCCCACATATGGGGTATCAGCGTACTCAGGACAAACTGGACAACAACTTTTGTGGTCCAATTTCTCCAGTTACCCTTGTGAAAATAAAAAATAGCAGACTAAAAAATCATTTTTGAGGAAAGAAAAATGATTTTTTATTTTCACGGCTCTGCGTTATAAACTTCTGTGAAGCACTTGGGGGTTTAAAGTGGTCACCGCACATCAAGATTAGTTCCACGGGAGGTCTAGTTTCCAAAATGGGGTCACATGTGGGGGAGCTCCAATGTTTAGGCACACAGGGGCTCTCCAAACGCGACATGGTGTCCGCTAACGATTGGAGCTAATTTTTCATTCAAAAAGTCAAATGGCGCTCCTTCCCTTCTGAGCCCTGCCGTGTGCCCAAACAGTGGTTTACCCCCACATGTGAGGTATCAGTGTACTCAGGAGAAATTGCCCAATAAATTTTAGGATCCATTTTATCCTGTTGCTCATGTGGAAATTAACAAATTGAGGCTAAAATAATTTTTTTGCGAAAAAAAAGTACGTTTTCATTTTTTATGGATCAATTTGTGAAGCACCTTGGGGTTCAAAGTGCTCACTATACATATAGATAAGCTCCTTGGGGGGTCTAGTTTCCAAAATGGGGTCACATGTGGGGAAGCTCCAATGTTTAGGCACACAGGGGCTCTCCAAACGCAATATGGTATCCGCTAACAATTGGAGCTAATTTTTCATTCAAAAGTCAAATGGCGCTCCTTCCCTTCCGAGCCCTGCCGTGTGCACAAACAGTGGTTTACCCCCACATGTGAGGTATCAGTGTACTCAGGAGAAATTGCCCAACACAATTTAGGATCCATTTTATCCTTTTGCCCATGTGGAAATGAACAAATTGAGGCTAAAAGAATTTTTTTGTGAAAAAAAGTACTTTTTCATTTTTATGGATCAATTTGTGACACACCTGGGGGTTCAAAGTGCTCACTATGCATCTAGATAAGTTCCTTGGGGGGTCTAGTTTACAAAATGGGGTCACTTATGAGGGAGCTCCAATGTTTAGGCACACAGGGGCTCTCCAAACGCGACATGGTGTCCGCTAAAGATTGGAGCCAATTTTTCATTGAAAAAGTCAAATGGCGCTCCTTCCCTTCCGAGCCCTGTCGTGCACCCAAACAGTGGTTACCCCCCACATATGGGGTATCGGCGTACTCAGGATAAATTGTACAATAACTTTTGGGGTCCAGTTTCTCTTTTTACCCTTGGGAAAATAAAAAAAACTGTTGCTAAAAGATCATTTTTGTGACTAAAAAGTTAAATGTTCATTTTTTCCTTCCATGTTGCTTCTGCTGCTGTGAAGCACCTGAAGGGTTAATAAACTTCTTGAATGTGGTTTTGAGCACCGTGAGGGGTGCAGTTTTTAGAATGGTGTCACTTTTGGGTATTTCAGCCATATAGACCCCTCAAACTGACTTCAAATGTGAGGTGGTCCCTAAAAAAAGGTTTTGTAAATTTTGTTGTAAAAATGAGAAATCGCTGGTCAAATTTTAACCCTTATAACTTCCTAGCAAAAAAAATAATTTAGCTTCCAAAATTGTGCTGATGTAAAGTAGACATGTGGGTAAGGTTATTTATTAACTAGTTTGTGTCACATAACTCCCTTGTTCAACAGAATAAAAATTCAAAATTTAAAAATTGTGAAATTTTCTAAATTTTTGCTAAATTTCCATTTCTTTCACAAATAAACGCAAAAATTATCGACCTAAATTTACCACTAACGTGAAGCCCAATATGTCACGAAAAAACAGTCTCAGAACCGCTAGGATCCGTTGAAGCGTTCCTGAGTTATTACCTAAGGTCAAAATAGGCTGGGTCATGAAGGGGTTAACGTTTTTACAAATGTATTTTTTGGGAGACAAACAAATGCAAGCTGATAAATGTTGTGAAGCTATAGTTGAGACAAATAAAGAGATTGTATTGAATTTGCAAAGATTTTTGCAAAGACACCGGTTGGCGAGCATGAAAGGCGATTTATTTCTCCCACTGTTAACGAAGTAGCTGTTGCAATGGTTGGACAAGACTTTCAAAGCCGAGATATAATTATTCAGCGACGAAGTGACAATCTTCAATGTATTGCAGAAATACATAGATCATATGATGTGCTGCAATATCCAATAATATTTTGGAATGGCCAAGATGGCTGTCACGTTAATCTAACACAGACTGATCTCAAGACTGCTAGGCCAACCAATAAAAAATATCAGCTATGGACTTTTATGCCTACCAAATAATGATCAGACATGGGTCTTCTAACCACATTTTACAATGTAGGCAACTTTTTCATCAATTTATAGTTGACATGTATGCCAAGGTGGAAAGTGAGCGTCTTTTGTACATATGGCTGAACCAGCAAAAACTTAGAGTGGATGAATATATTAATTTAAGGGATGCTGTTGCTAATGATGGCAACGTGGCTGATGTTGGGCATATGTTTATTTTACCGGCTACATTTACTGTAAGTCCCAGACATGCATGAGTATGCTCAGGACGCCATGACATATGTTCGGATAAATGGTCATCCTGATTTGTTTATTACAGTTACATGTAATCCAACTTGGCCAGAGATAAGGGACAAGCTTCTGAATGGTCAGGGCCCCTCTGATCGACATGATTTAACAGTAAGGGTTTTTAAACCAAAACTGATCATGGATGTAATTACAAAGTGTTACATTTTTGGTGAATGTTAGTGTTGGATGTATTTAATTGAATGCAAAAAAGAGGTCTTCCACAAGCTCATTTACTGATATGGCTAAAGGATAAGATACACCCTGATCAAATTGACAGTGTTATTTCAGCTGAGCTTCCAAATATAAAAGAGGACCCGGAACTTTTTGAAACTATTTCTAAAAATATGATCCATGGCCCATGTGGGCCACTTAACCCCATGTATGAAGGAAGGAAAATGTACTAAACAGTATCCTCGCAACTTGATTGTAGAAACACAAACAAGAGATGATGGTTATCCTCTTTACAGAAGATTGAAACCTAAACAGGGAGGATATACTGCAACAATCAGTTTAAAAAGGGTTAAACAAAACACAGATATTGAAATAGATAATCGATGGGTTGTACCTTAAGGTACCGTCACACTAAACGATATCGCTAGCGATCCGTGACGTTGCAGCGTCCTCGCTAGCGATATCGTTTAGTTTGACACGCAGCAGCGATCAGGATCCTGCTGTGATGTCGCTGGTCGCTGAATAAAGTCCAGAACTTTATTTGGTCGTCCGATCGCCGTGTATCGTTGTGTTTGACACCAAAAGCAACGATACCAGCGATGTTTTACACTGGTAACCAGGGTAAACATCGGGTTACTAAGCGCAGGGCCGCGCTTAGTAACCCGATGTTTACCCTGGTTACCAGCGTAAAAGTAAAAAAAACAAACAGTACATGCTCACCTGCGCGTCCCCCAGCGTCTGCTTCCTGCTCTGACTGAGATCCGGCCCTAAAGTGAAAGTGAAAGCACAGCGGTGACGTCACCGCTCTGCTGTTAGGGCCGGAGCTCAGTCAGTGTCAGGAAGCAGACGCTGGGAGACGCGCAGGTGAGCATGTACTGTTTGTTTTTTTTACTTTTACGCTGGTAACCAGGGTAAACATCGGGTTACTAAGCGCGGCCCAGCGCCTAGCAACCCGATGTTTACCCTGGTTACCCGGGGACCTCGGCATCGTTGGTCGCTGGAGAGCGGTCTGTGTGACAGCTCTCCAGCGATCAAACAGCGACGCTGCAGCGATCGGCATCGTTGTCGCTATCGCTGCAGCGTCGCTTAATGTGACGGTACCTTTACTCTCCACTGCTTTCAAAAATGTTTGATGCATACATTAATGTAGAATATTGTAACTCTGTTAAGCCAATTAAATACATTTGCAAATATGTTAACAAGGGCAGTGATATGGCAGTTTTCCAGCTACAGAATAGCTGGAATCCAAAATGTACATCGGATGAGATTATGCTGTATCAGATGGGAAGGTATATAAGTAGTAATGAAGCAGTGTGGCGATTGCTAAATTCTCCCATCCATGAAAGACATCCGACTGTAGTTTATCTCAGTGTCCATCTTGAAAATGGACAAGTTTTTTTAACTCACAAAAATGCAGAGGAAAGAGCTGCTCAACCACCCAATACAACATTGACAACTTTCTTTCTCCTATGTCAAGCAGATCCATTTGCAAGGACATTATTATATTCAGATGTTCCAAAATATCATACATGGAATAAATCGAGAAAAGTATTTTGCAAGAGGAAACAAGGTGCAAGGGTCCCAGGATAGGATGGACGTTGCAGTAATGCTCTTGGACGTATGTATACAAGGCATCCAAACAACGCAGAGTGTTACTAACTTTGATTACTGTTTCACACTGTCTGTGGGCCAACTTCTTTCACAGATTTGAAAATAGTTGGAGAGCTGTGTCAAACTTACAGGGAAGCATGCCAAAAGTGTGGTCTGATCGAAGATGATCAACACTGGGACATGACATTGCAGGAAGCATCTCTCACTCGCTTTCCACCTCAGCTAAGAGACCTGTTCGCTATAATAATTACAACCTGCGCACCTTCCAATCCCTGTGCGCTTTGGGACAAATACAAAGAATATCTTAGTGAAGATATTCTTAGAGTGCAAAGGAGATTTAATCCAGACTTAGGCTGGTTTCAATTTAGTGTATCTGTGCACAGCTGTGCGTATGATCCGCATCGATCCACATACGTCTTGCGTACATATCTTTAACATGGTGTACGCAGGGATATGCGTTTGCATGCATTCGCATGCGTTCGCATGCATCGTTTCCCTGTGTGTGGCGGTGTCTGGCGAATGCAACATGTTGCATTTTTGAAGCTTCAAATATTGCGCAATCATGCGCATGCGGATATGATTGTGGATGAGTGCGTCAAAACAACGCAGTACTGTCTATGGGAACGCATTGGTACGCTAGGGCATGCGTATGCATGCGTTCCATATGCATGCGTACTTCAGACTTTGCATGCCCAGGAAATGATTTCACCACCTCCACCATGCGCATAAACAACACAAATGCATGTCAAACACATTTAAATTAATGCACACGCAGCGGAGTTTTTTGCGTCGTGCGTAAGATGATGCAGATAAAAACACTGCGTAAACATGCATTTGCATGAGTTTTTGCATACGTTTGCACATGTAAATGATACGCTGCGCACAGAAATGCTAATATGAACCTAGCCTTAGGGTACCGTCACACAGTACCATTTACATCGCTACGACGGCACGATTCGTGACGTCGTAGCATCGTATGATTATCGCTCCAGCATCGTAGACTGCGGTCACACATTGCAATCACGGCGCTGGAGCGATGCCGAAGTCCCCGGGTAACCAGGGTAAACATCGGGTTACTAAGCGCAGAGCCGCGCTTAGTAACCCGATGTTTACCCTGGTTACCAGCGTAAACGTAAAAAAAAAAAAAACAGTACATACTTACATTCCGGTGTCTGTCCCCCGGCGTTCTGCTTCTCTCCACTGTGTAAGCGCCATAGCCGGAAAGCACAGCGGTGACGTCACCGTGTCACCGCTGTGCTCGCTTTCCGGCTTGCCGGCGCTCACAGTGCAGAGAAGCTGAGACGCCGGAGGACATACACCGGAATGTGAGTATGTACTGTTTGTTTTTTTTACGTTTACGCTGGTAACCACGGTAAACATCGGGTTACTAAGCGCGGCCCTGCGCTTAGTTACCCGATGTTTACCCTGGTTACAAGCGAACACATCGCTGGATCGTTGTCACACACAACGATCCAGCGATGTCAGCGGGTGATCAAGCGACGAAAGAAAGTTCCATACGATCTGCTACGACGTACGATTCTCAGCAGGATCCCTGATCGCTGCTGCGTGTCAGACACTGCGATATCGTATGGATATCGCTAGAACGTCACGAATCGTACCGTCGTAGCGATCAAAATGGCACTGTGTGACGGTACCCTTAGACTTAAATTTCACTGCTGCTGACATATTCAACAAAGCCCTCTTGATGTTAGAAGAAAGGTGCATATCTATGAATAGTAAAACTCTAATAGAATTAGGTGCACCAGCACCAAATCGACCAGACTTTGATATTATGAACAGAGATATTCTGCAAGAAAAAAGCTATGATTTGGAAAATTTTAAAGAATTTGTCGTATTAAATAAGCCTCTTTTGGTTGATGACCAAAGATCGGCCTATATGGCAATTATGGCTCAGATTTCTAGTGGAAATGGGGGACTATTTTTCCTAGATGCATCAGGAGGTACTGGTAAAACATTTTTAATTAATTTGCTGCTTGCAGAAATTCGCACAAACAATGACATTGCCTTGGCTGTTGCATCATCTGGGATTGCGGCCACTCTTTTAGATGGAGGGTGCACGGCTCATTCAGCACTAGGATTGCCCTTTAATCTAGCGCTGTCAGAAACTACTGTCTGTAATATCACTAAGGGCTCTGGGAAAGCTAAGGTATTACAAACTTGAAAAGTAATTGTTTGGGATGAATGTACCATGGCACACAAGAAAGCGGTCGAGGGCCTTGATTGCACCTTGAAAGATCTGTGGGGAACTGATCGTTTAATGGGGGGGAATTGTAATTTTTGCAGGTGACTTCTGCCAGACATTACCTGTTCTTAAGGGAGCAACACCAGCAGATGAGCTGAATGCCTGTCTAAAATCTTCTTATCTGTGGATACATGTTAAGAAGGAAACTCTTACTACTAATATTCGGGTTCATTTGATGGGAAATACAACTGTGGACAAATTTACACACCAGCTACTATGCCTTGAAATTGACAGGTTCCCTACTGGTTCCACTACTGGTCTCATTTCCTTTCCGGAAGATTTTAGTGAAATGACATCTTCGGTAATGGAACTTATTCACCAAGTTTTCTCTGATATTTGTAACAATTTTAACAACCATCAGTGGCTTTGTGAATGTGCAACCCCTCGCCTAAAAATGATAGTGTCAGCTTCATAAATCTACTAATTCAGGGAAGGTTGCCTAGTCTAGTGACCACATACATGTCCATTGATTCGGTCATGGAGAGTGAACATAATGTATCCATTGGAGTTCTTGAATTCTTTGGAGCCTCCTGGAATGCCACCGCATAAGCTCACTTTAAAAATAGAAGCCACAATAATTTTGCTTCGGAACCTTGACCCACCAAAAATGTGTAACAGCACAAGATTGTGCATTAATACAGGTCCTTCTCAAAAAATTAACATATAGTGTTAAATTTCATTATTTACCATAATGTAATGATTACAATTAAACTTTCATATATTATAGATTCATTATCCACCAACTGAAAATTGTCAGGTCTTTTATTGTTTTAATACTGATGATTTTGGCCTACAACTCCTGATAACCCAAAAAACCTGTCTCAATAAATTAGCATATCAAGAAAAGGTTCTCTAAACGACCTATTACCCTAATCTTCTGAATCAACTAATTAACTCTAAACACATGCAAAAGATACCTGAGGCTTTTAAAAACTCCCTGCCTGGTTCATTACTCAAAACCCCCATCATGGGTAAGACTAGCGACCTGACAGATGTCAAGAAGGCCATCATTGACACCCTCAAGCAAGAGGGTAAGACCCAGAAAGAAATTTCTCAACAAATAGGCTGTTCCCAGAGTGCTGTATCAAGGCACCTCAATGGTAAGTCTGTTGGAAGGAAACAATGTGGCAGAAAACGCTGTACAACGAGAAGAGGTGACCGGACCCTGAGGAAGATTGTGGAGAAGGACCGATTCCAGACCTTGGGGAACCTGAGGAAGCAGTGGACTGAGTCTGGTGTGGAAACATCCAGAGCCACCGTGCACAGGCGTGTGCAGGAAATGGGCTACAGGTGCCGCATTCCCCAGGTAAAGCCACTTTTGAACCATAAACAGCGGCAGAAGCGCCTGACCTGGGCTACAGAGAAGCAGCACTGGACTGTTGCTAAGTGGTCCCAAGTACTTTTTTCTGATGAAAGCAAATTTTGCATGTCATTCGGAAATCAAGGTGCCAGAGTCTGGAGGAAGACTGGGGAGAAGGAAATGCCAAAATGCCTGAAGTCCAGTGTCAAGTACCCAGTCAGTGGTGGTGTGGGGTGCCATGTCAGCTGCTGGTGTTGGTCCACTGTGTTTCATCAAGGGCAGGGTCAATGCAGCTAGCTATCAGGAGATTTTGGAGCACTTCATGCTTCCTGGCACCTGCTCACAGTGCCAAAACCACTGGTAAATGGTTTACTGACCATGGTATTACTGTGCTCAATTGGCCTGCCAACTCTCCTGACCTGAACCCCATAGAGAATCTGTTGGATATTGTGAAGAGAAAGTTGAGAGACGCAAGACCCAACACTCTGGATGAGCTTAAGGCCGCTATTGAAGCATCCTGGGCCTCCATAACATCTCAGCAGTGTCACAGGCTGATTGCCTCCATGCCACGCCGCATTGAAGCAGTCATTTCTGCCAAAGGATTCCCGACCAAGTATTGAGTGCATAAATGAACATTATTATTTGATGGTTTTTTTGTTTGTTATTAAAAAACACTTTTATTTGATTGGACGGTTGAAATATGCTAATTTATTGAGACAGGTTTTTTTGGGTTATCAGGAGCTGTAGGCCAAAATCATCAATATTAAAACAATAAAAGACCTGACAAATTTCAGTTGGTGGATAATGAATCTATAATATATGAAAGTTTAATTGTAATCATTACATTATGGTAAATAATGAAATTTAACACTATATGCTAATTTTTTGAGAAGGACCTGTAGTCTCATGCCCAATGGTATTGAAGCCACTATTCTTATGGAAAACTCTAAAGGAGTAAATGTTTTCATTCTGCATATTCCTTTGCTACCAAGCGACATGCCCTTCAGTTTTAAGCGTTTGCTGTCCCGTTGCTTGCTCTAGAGTAGAGTGCGTAACCCCAAAAATCTTTCCATATATGCACTTGAAGGTAAAACCAGAAACATTGTTTACCAAAAAACACTATAATAGATAGTTGATTAACTGTAAACCAATTTTACTCTTTTGTACATGAACTAGTTATAGATTACACTGGAGGGAGGGGGGAAGGGTTGCACTATGATGTTACTTGGGTGTAAATGTTTTATGTTTGTGTAAGGTGCATAAATATTCATTTTTGAAAAAAAAATAGTTCAAAAAAATGGTTGTAATAGTTTTTACTACATAATATATATTGAATATGTAAAATCAATAAAAATGTTGAACAAATTAGTAAAAAGTGGAAAAAAATGTTTACTGTAGCACTCTGAAAATGTCAATTTCAGGGTGACACTGACAATTTTACTTTAGCTACCATAACCAACAAATGAACATATTTTTCAAGAGAGAAGCCGAGGGTATTCTACTAGTGGCACTATAATAATAAATAATAATAATAAGACATTGTGCACAACAAAACCCATTATCTTGATAGCTGTGGTTGTTATGCTTTAAGCTGAATCTCTTGTAAGCAATCACTGGAGGCATTCCTCTGCAGTCCTTTGGAGAGAACATTTACATACATCATTAACAAGGTATTAATGTATTTTACTACAGCTTGGACAATTCACTTACATCAATTAGTAATGACTTCATTTGCAGTATTTCAAAGCACAGCTAATGTAGATTATTCAACTTAATTTGCCTGTCCATTTACAAGTATAGAAGTAAAAGTGTTTCAGCGCCTAGATACGCAGATAATAATGTATGTAATGCATAAATATAAAATTATAAAACAAATGAATAAAAATGCATTTAGGCCATGTGCACACGTTCAGGATTTTTCGCGTTTTTTTCGCGTTTTTTCGCTATAAAAACGTGATAAAAACGCGAAAAAAACGCTAAACTATGCCTCCTATTATTTACAGTGTATTCCGCATTTTTTGTGCAAATGTTGCGATTTTTTCCGCGAAAAAATCGCATCGCGGAAAAAAAAGCAACATGTTCATTAAAAATGCGGAATTGCGGGGATTCCGCACACCTAGGAGTGCATTGATCTGCTTACTTCCTGCATGGGGCTGTGCACACCATGCGGGAAGTAAGCAGATTATGTGCGGTTGGTACCCAGGGTGGAGGAGAGGAGACTCTCCTCCACGCACTGGGCACCATATAATTGGTCGAAAAAAAAGAATTAAAATAAAAAATAGTCATATACTCACCTTCGATGTCCCCGGAGTGTTCCCGCCTCTCACCGCTGCATGCTGCCGCTTCTGTTCGTATAGATGGTGTGGTTCAGGACCTGCGGTGACGTCACTGTCTTGTGATTGGTCGCGTGACCGCTCATGTGACCGCTCGCGACCAATCACAAGCCGTGACGTCACCGAAGGCCCTGAACCACACCGGCATCTATAGGAACGGAGGCTGCAGAGGGTGAGTATAACCATTTTTTTATTTTTTTTATTATTTTTAAACATTCTATCTTTTACTATAGATGCTGCATAAGCAGCATCTATAGTAAAAAGTTGGTCACACTTGTCAAACAGTATGTTTGACAAGTGTGACCAACCGATCAGTCAGTTTTCCAAGCGATGCTACAGATCGCTTGGAAAACTTTAGCATTCTGCAAGCTAATTACGCTTGCAAAATGCTAAAAAAACGCGAAAAAAACAGAAAAAAAAAATTGCGGATTTCTTGCAGAAAATTTCCGGTTTTCTTCAGGAAATTTCTGCAAGAAATCCGGACGTGTGCACATACCCTTACACTGGCAGATGGAGGCCATTAAGCAATCGCTGATCTCTTACGTACAGTCCGATTGGCAGTCATTAAATAGCCTGTTGGACAGGCTGACTGCACTCCATGTGCACAGGATGATCGTTATTTCAATCATTCAGAGCACATAGAATATTACTTTCTTCAGTAGTACATGTTCTGCTTACACATGATGATGTACTGTTGAAAACAATGATTTTTAAGCAGCCTTATAAATTGTTTTAACCGATGACTAAGTGTTTTGCTCTTTCGCTAGGAAATAGATCATTCCCAATTATCGGCCACTGTAGCTGTACCCTTAGGCCTCAGTTAGATGTTTGCTTTTCACATGCATATTCTATTCGTGGTCTTCATAAATAGTACGTACTCATCTATAGTCTATGGGGCAAAAATCACAGAAATGTGTCTGTTTACAAGTCTATGGGTCCGTGAAATGCACAGACAACAACTATGTGCTATCAGTGTACAGTCCATGTGCTGTCTGTGATTAACATTGCATAGGATAGGAGAAGCTTTATAATTTCTTTATTTATCCATACGTGAAAATCACTGATGAAATTCTAATGGTAAAAACTGACACTGACCTCACGCTGATGAAAATCAGATCCAAAAACACTGATGTATCTTGTGCCATTTTTTGCTTCCACATAAGGCCTTTTTACACATTGCAGAATATTGCATCGACCACAGAAGGCTGACATGACCTCAGGCGTGACAGCACTGACTTCCCCATAATTCCTTGCTATCATGTCACATGGTATAGTACAGGCAGTCAGGAGGGATTAACATAACTTGTATAAAAGCCTAGTCAGGGAATATAGTAGCCATTATAAGGTGATTTTATGATAGTGATAGTTTGTTGCAGCTCATAGCCAGGGCTGGTCTTAGACAAAGTGTGACAAAAAATGTAAAGTGGAGCGCCCAAATAATAAGATATCTGTGTCATCACACAGAAATATTAAAGGTGGAAGCTGATTTCAGACCACTACTCGAGTGCCATTCCACTACATTCTGTCACAGTTCCATCATTGACTGTTCCCAAGAGATGCTGTGAGCAATAGCTCAACCACCCTATGCGATCTGGAGCGTGCTGGTCTGTTAGTTTTGTGATAGTCCAGTCTTCCAATCTGATCCTGGTGCATGCTGGTCTGTCAGCATTTTGATTGACAGCCCTGCTGCTCAATCTAGTCTAGCCTGCAAGCATATCCACAGGTGCCTCCCATACTTAAATATTTGCTATTTAGCTGGTTAGCTGTGAGCAGTCAGTGTCAGCTGTAGCTTAGCTTGGTTCGGTGTGTGTGCTTAGCATTCTGTCAGCTCCTCTGATATTGTTGCCGGACCTCGGATTTGTCGTAAGGTTTGCAATTTGCATATTTAATTTCCCGGAGGAGCATGAAAGGCGTTTAAGTCTCCTCAAACTGGCGTCCCAGACCTGGCATGTCACTCTCCACAAGAGATATCCTTACTCCTTAGATCCCAGTCTTAGCCTCTCACCCAGCCAAATCAGATCTCATACTTTGTACTGATGAGGGGCAATACCACGAAACACAGTGTCAGCAAATTGAGATTCTGATTTGGCTTGTATCCAAAGTCATATTGCAAGGCTCGTTAAAGGGTTGATCATGACTTGCAGGATTGCTACTTTCAATAGGTGGCGCTAGTGTTCAAGTCCTCTTCCTCTCTGAAGAGACAATTCGCAATATTTAACTTTCTCAGAAGAGCATGCAAGGTGTTTAAGTCTACTCATACTGGCGTGCCACTCTCCACAAGGAGAAACCTTACCCATTAGATCCCAGTCTTAGCCTCTCACCCAGTCAAATCAGATCTCATACTTTGTACTGACGAGGAGCTATACCCCAAAACACCGTGTCTGCAAATTGAGATTCTGATTTGGCTTTTATCCTAAGTCATATTGCAGAGAGCCTACATTTATAGGCTCTCTGACTGAGCACTCCACCCCACAGCCTCAGGCATTTTTAACTACAGCAGGATCCTACCATCTTCCTTGGCTGTGTTTCCACTAGTTGGGCTCAGTCGGTCTCAGCCCTTTTCTACATGCATGTCACTTGACAAACGGTAAGGTTTTTAAATATTAGAGTTAGGACTGTCCCAATTATGGCTGCCATTTCGAGGTAGGATGGCTTTCAATTATGTTTCTGTCTTTGGTTTCTTCCCATATAAATGTAGGCTTTAGACCAAGAGAGGATTCACATTGGGACGTTACCAGAAATGAGAATCACCTTATCACGGCTGCTGGGTACACATCAATTGGTCAATTTATGCATTAAGTATTCTCAATTTTTCTAATTTTCTAGAGTAGTAATGCAATAAAATTTTCATATATTTCATGTTTGCATGCTATAGTGCTACAGAGTGATACTTTATTTGTTGGTTATATATGGAGATGGCTACTCTTAGTAAACACCTATTGTTCACACCTATTTTCTGATTGGAAGTGCCAGTCAGTCTTTTGATATATGTTTTGATATAAACACGTATGAAGAAAAAACAAAATCAACAAAAATGGCGAAAGTGTAATGTGGCGTATGTACAGTAGTTGTTGGCATATTGCACCACTGTATAAACTTTAAAAAACAACAACCTTGTTGGTGAAAAAAATGTATGAAAAACACAGCAGAAAATCGGCAAACAAATTAATAGGAATGTCACATGTGAATACAGAAATGTTGGATATAACAGGCTTAGTAATAATGAAACCTGGGTGTGTCTGGTCTAAAGGTGCCTGAATGAGAACATGTTTGTGATGGCTGACTGATAACTGAATGGCAAAACCATACATTAACTGCAAATTGCTACTTGGCTTTATGATGTGGGTTTTTATCTGCATGGTTTGCAGTTTTGAAGTTTTGATTGATTAGTTGACATCATAAGGCTGCCCCTAGACATAATGGTAGTATGCTCATTTAAGGACTAAATGCAGTTTTTCATTGTTTGGCTGTGTGCAGGTGAAACATTAGCTCTATGCATATATTTAGAGATGAGCGAATCTGCTCGGGTTTCCTCTTACTTGGCAAGTTATAGCGCTTGCCGAATAAGCTGCAGAGGGAACCCGGCTTCCTGGATCACGCCGGCCGATCAGCTGATCGGTGCTGCAGCTGCATGTGTTGCAGCTATGTGACAGTCACGACACATGCATGGAGAGCCCAAGCTGGGGCTAGCGTCCGAACCCTCCCGCAAAACGGGATTTGGGCATATGTGTTGACGGGGCTATGAACTATAATGGTGCCGACAAGACCATGAACTATAGTGGTGAGGAGCGAATGAACACGTGCTTTGTCGTGCATCATTTTTGGGTGTATACGCCTACTGGAGGCAGGCGCTCAGACATAGTAGACTGCATCTTGGTGTCCGCCTCCAGCAAGCGTACATGCCCGAAAATGATGCACAACAGAGCACATGCAGGAGGTTCGGACATAAGCCCCGATGGGACCAACGAACGGGTGCCAAAACATAGTGTGAATGCTCCCTTACCCAATTAGGGCAAGTAGATAGCTATGTATACTGTATACAATTGTGAGCTTTACACCGTAATAGTATATATGCTGTGTCTATCTATGTGTAAGCAGGTTGTGGGATAAAGTGACAGACAAGAGGCACTGTAGATGCTGCTTGAAAGTCAGTAGCGCCGACAACAGCTGGTGCGGTGCTTGTCCAAGAAGGTCCTGCTGGTAACGGTGGTCTGTCTTCTTCTGGCAGTGGTCTGTGTCCGGTACCTTCCACTGGGACCCTAGTCCATAAGTGGCTGCAGCCAATGCAGGCAAGGCCGCAATACTGTCAGGGTCCTGGTCGAACGATGTGGCAACGTCCGGCAATGTGGGCAGCATAAAACAGTCCTGCACACTGCCCTGGCTCTTACGCTTACATGCAGTGTTCAGCTGAACAGGGCACCCGGCTCTCTCACTGTCACTGCCACAGGCTCCAACAGCGTCCTGGCATATGGCCAGCCCTGTTTCGTCTCGGCCTAGCTGGGCACCTCGCAGATCACATTGCACACGCACCTTGCCCCTCTCATGGCTGGTGGGCCTGCGCTACAGTGATGCTCGAGGGCTGGAGCATTAACGTCCCCCTGCTGCATGCTGTCTCTTCCTGTGAAGTCTCTCTCTAGGCCACTGGGTCTGTCTGCTGCAGTCCGTCGCTGCACCAGCGGGTCGGGTGTGGAGCGCGCTGCCTGCCCTGCTGATCGCACGCTCACGGCAGGGGCCTCTCTGCAGCTTCACGTGCTTTCTCCCTCAGCTTCTGTCTGGGTTCTCTCTCTAAACATGCTCCCTCTTCTTGAGTCATGGGGCCTGTCCAATCCCCTATTCCTTCCCCCAGGAAACAGGGGATGCAGCCTCAACAGTTCTGGGCCCGGCTCCATACAGGTAATTGCAGCCTGGTCTTCCTCCTTACATATGTAAGTGACAACAGAAGAGGCAATGTTATCATCTGGGAATTCTTCTGCTGTGCATCCTTGGATCTTGACATTCATGTGGATGTTACCTCTACGTGTGCCTCCTACCATTGTTGCATATCGCGTACACTACTTTTACTGTATTTCCTAATGGCAGTGACCTCTTTTAACAGCATAATGATCCCTGCCACACTAAAAATGATCAGAATTAATTTGAGAAATGTGACAATCAGCTCAAGATGATAGCTTAGCCTTCAGTTTCCCTAGATCTTCAACTATTGAGGTCTCTACTTTCAACTTCTTATCTTTTTATTTTAAAAGAGGCCAAACGTGGTCCAGTAGAAAAAAACAAAAACTATCGACTCACATTCTGAACCCTCACCGCCCCTGTGCACTGGTCCCAGGATACCCAGCAGGTTTACTCACTTTCTCTGCCAGTGGGAACAGCATGCAACATCTATGGCCAATTAGTAACAGTAAATTTGAGCAATTATGTTGGAGTAGAGTTAGAACCCTGCCGGCTGGGTCACCGCGTGGTCACTGATTGGTACCTTTCCTATTGATGGATCATTATTATGTTGTAACTGGACATCTCCTTCAAAGTGTTCTTCATATCTCCTTTTTTAGGCATGTTGGACAAAAACATTGAGAGTGCACTCTGGATGCATGAGGGTTCATGGATACATCAATGTGTTATTTCATTATATCTGACGGCAGTGCACAGTGTACGAGGCGTTCTTACACAGAGGGACACAACACAGAAATATACAGGATATATTTTTTTACAATGTAAGTCTATTGCCGGAGTATTTCACTGTACTGTATATCTTCACAGCAGCATACATTATATGTATCAGGCTGTATCGTGACATGCAACGTGAATGTGCCTCCGAAGTGAGCAAACCCTTACACTGATTTGTAAAATCTGGCTTGGATTTACACTTGTCTGTTATGAAATAACTATAGTTGCGAGAGGAGAAGTTCCATTTAAAGCTGATGACGTCCTGTGCTTAGGGCTGCATGTGTTCCCTGGACAGATTGTGTTAACTATTTTGTTTCAATTCAATGTTATGCGCAATATAAATCTGTTGTCACATTCTGTGAGATGACATCTGGAATTTGCCATTTCATTCCCTAACATATATTTCTGCAATATTATTGTTAGCAAGGTTATGTAAAAACAATGAGAATAGATAAAAAATAAAGTAAAATTAACCTGGAGCGCCCCCACTGCCGCAGGGCCGAGGGGTACCCAGTACTGGGCCTCTCTGTCTCAGTTCTGGGAGTGTCACGGTGGCTAGACCAGGTCCATGACCCTGCTGAGGGGCGTCCAGTGAAAGTTGAGAATGATGTGGTGTGGTGCAGGTCGCGATGAATAACGAGGACACCAGGTTGCAGTCTCTTTACCTCTTTACTGAGGGCTTCAGGATCCTCAATCCGGAGTACAGTTAAGAGGGCTGTCTGAGACCGGCCGGTCTGATGGCACCTCCAGAGTTTCCTTTGCAGGTGGAAATCTGTGCCTACCTTCTAGCGCTTGTGTGTTGTAGTCCTTCCCTGCTGAGCACCACGGGATAGTCCTCACAACTGTTGTGTCTGTTTCTGAAGTTCCCTCACAACTGATTCTGATGTTCTTCTCCGTCCCCCAGATTATATGGCTAGGACGCACCCGTATGACGGGTAGGCCTGGAGTTCTTCCGGGACCCTAGAGTCGTCCCTCTCCAACTGTTGCCCCCTATGTCTGCTTAGGTGATTTAGGTGAGACAGCCCGCCTATAACTGACTGTCCTGCCGTAGGTTTGAAGTAAGGCTTGGAGCTCAATACTTCCTCGGCGTTTCCGGCCACCGGCTATGCACCTCAATAGGATGTTGCCTCGGTCTTACAGCACGACTCCTACTGGTGTTATCTCCTTGTTGCGTTGATCTCGTTTCTCACTCTTCACAATAAACCTCGCTTCTTGTCCGTTCTGGGGGTACCGCCGCAATGAAGTGTAGGCGCGGTCCCGTAACGTTCTTTCTGTTCGCTAGGCCTCTGTCAGGATCCCACCCCTGTTCAGGGACCCCCCTGAATCTTCCCCTGCAACACCCTCTGCCACAGGATGTTGCCTGGTTCCAACCCAATCAGCTTTCTCCCTAACTTCCTATCTAACCCCCAGTTTTACCAGATTGTGAGGAGTGGCCTAATACATAGCACCCTTAGCTCCCCCTGGAGGCCAGACTGTGAAGTGTATTGGTGTCTGTGATACCTGGTCAGGTGAACTCCTTCAGTGCCATCAGACGTACCAATACCCCCCTTAGCGGCGGAGCATCAGTACTGCAATGACCAGGACTCTGGGGCACTGCACTCCCCCCTGGTTAAATCCAGTACTCCTGGACTGGGAAGAAAACAACAATACATGTCAGCAAAAAGACGCACAATTTTGAAATGCAATAACAAGTAAATTTTAACAGAGCTTCCCTTTATGGGAGGTGAGGACTCTTAAACGTTACGAACATGGTTAAATATTTTAAATAACATACTATAAATAAATAATAAATACTATAAATAACTTCTATTACCCAACCGGGTATTCTACTTAGTGCAATCACTGAACAATAATTTAACTTTGCCTCTAAGGACGTATAAGCTGAATCCACTAAAGGCTTACTCATAAAACACTACAATGTTAATCAACTTTTCTTTATTTTCCAACTTTACATCCGCAGGACCGCCTGTCTATCTGCCCCAGGCCTACTGCCTCTCGCTCTTTTGCAGGACCGCCCCGTTCCTCATCTGGGCCTACTGCCTTTCTCTTTCTATACACAGTATAGGACTTATCAATCTTCTCTCAGCATAAGATCACTGAGCCATCTCTGTATGGCTCCTAGGAGGACTCACCAATTAACCCCATATGGGTTCACTTCCTGTCCTCATTCTCTAGCATATTATTAAACATTTCCTACAATCAACTAACTGACTACATATAACTTTTACATATAAATATTATCATTACTTCTTTTAAGGCAACATTATACTTTAAGTGCTATTGGTGAACGTTCCCTTTAAGAGGGAACCAAGTCTCTTGGAGGTAGTGCAACTTCTCAAGCTGCGAGTTCGTGTAAGGCAGGGACTCCTGTACTGTTTCCAGGAACAGTTTCTTCGCAGAGTCCTTTTCCTTGTAAAACCAGTAGGGAGCACCTTTAAGAAGGTGCAAACTATTTACAATAAGTTTGTAATCATGCAGTGTTCATGATCCAGCAGTTCTTTTCAACAGTGATAAACAAAACAAGACAAAAAGGCAAAAATAGTTATCCCGGGTAAACTAAGGGATCCCTTTAAGAGTTAACCCTAGTCGGGTTGTAGCAGCAGAATAACAGCAGGAAAGTAAACAGTTAACTATTTACATTTTCGTGGCATCGAGGTTTATCCCTCTAAGTCTGGGGGTGGTTTCCGTGGGTACCACCCACCACCTACTACCACATAGAGTGCGTCCGCACCCTGGATAAGGGTCTGTGTACTCACAGTTCTCCTCAGGGTGATGGTCCGCAGGCATTTGGCACACAGGGAGATCGGAGCAATGACCGCTGGTCCCGGAGAATCGCCGGATGGTGGCACAGTCACTTCTGGCTTGTATTTGCTCACGTGCAAAGCATACCATCCTTTGTCTCCCCAGTGGCGGGTGTACCGAACGCGGTCTCCCGGGTAAAGATCCCGGCCTGGGTGTCCCTCTATGAAGTGCGCCTCCACATCCCGCCGGTTCATGAATACCTCCAAAGCGAGACCGGGCTCTTTGATGAAGCCCCAACCTCCCTGCATCCGGAAGGTGCTGATGACTCCATGGCGCTGTGGGCCCCAGTCCTCCTCAACCATCTGTCTAACCCGCATCTTGGCCTGGAGTTCCTTTTCCCGTTCGGCCCGTCGGCAGAGTTCCTTCTTACGGGCCCACTCCTCCTCTTGTCGGCGTAGCTGTTGGCGATACTCCCGCTGGTGGATGACCTCGATGCTTTCCCCCTCCGGCTGAGCCTCTCCGGGGAACCCGATCAAGTTGGTGGTAGCGCGGGTCCACGTAAAGGTCATCCACTCACCCTGGAGGTTCACGGGCTGTACAATGGGCCGTAAGGGGACATCAGCGGTTTCTAGCGTCTCCCATGGCCTCCCACATTCAAGGCGGCTACACACCCTTCCGGGTGGTCGTGGTGGAGGGGAGTCTATGTCAACAAGCAGGAGTTCCTCGGCCGCCCGGGCCGGGTCCATGGCGCCATCCGCCTCCGCAGTGTCTCCGGCGTCAGCCTCCTTCTCCACAGATTGTGGTATCAGGGCTTGGGGATGACGTGGCCCCTCACTGGCAGCGGCTTTACGCCGACACAGACTCCAGAGTTGACGGCATAGCTCTTCCACTTCCGCCCCGAGGATTCCTTGGTCCTCGCAACCTAGCGAAAGCTTGCTCGGCTCCCATTGGCTGGGACTGGTGCGGGCCTTATCCCCCTCTTCCGGGCGGCCTCCACTCGCCATGTTGCCAAACTGACTCCGTCTCGCGTCGTCCAGGGCTTCTGGCTTTCCCCCGTCCGGAGGGCGGTTCCTTTTCCCGCCACCGTCCCAGACTCGAAGGCGGGCCTCCCTCGTTGATGGGCATATCTCCCGAACATAGTAGTACCTGTCAGGGGCTGGCTCAAGCTTTGCGCCATTCTTCCAAGCTACTCCCACGACGACACGCCCCACTCTTCCTGCGCGCCACATGATGTCACAATGGCGGCAGTTTTGGCGGGAATTTTTGGCGGCAAGTGGCAATACACAGTCTTTGCAATAAGTCACAGTCCAAGCACAACATATCACAGTTCCAAGGCACACATGACCTGATTCTTCAGGCTTGAGTAGAATCCTGTTCATGACGCCAAGTTGGAGCGCCCCCACTGCCGCAGGCCGAGGGGTACCCGGTACCGGGCCTCTCTGTCTCGGTTCTGGGAGTGTCACGGTGGCTAGACCAGGTCCGTGACCCTGCTGAGGGGCGTCCAGTGAAAGTTGAGAATGATGTGGTGTGGTGCAGGTCGAGATGAATAACGAGGACACCAGGTTGCAGTCTCTTTACCTCTTTACTGAAGGCTTCAGGATCCTCAATCCGGAATACGGTTAACAGGGCTGTTTGAGACCGGCCGGTCCGATGGCACCTCCAGAGTTCCCTTTGCAGGTGGAAATCTGTGCCTACCTTCTAGCGCTTGTGTGTTGTAGTCCTTCCCTGCTGAGCACCACGGGATAGTCCTCACAACTGTTGTGTCTGTTTCTGAAGTTCCCTCACAACTGATTCTGATGTTCTTCTCCGTCCCCCAGATGATATGGCTAGGACGCACCCGTATGACGGGTAGGACTGTAGTTCTTCCGGGACCCTAGAGTCGCCCCTCTCCAACTGTTGCCCCCTATGTCTGCTTAGGTGATTTAGATGAGACAGCCCGCCTATAACTGACTGTCCTGCCGTAGGTTTGAAGTAAGGCTTGGAGCTCAATACTTCCTCGGCGTTTCCGGCCACCGGCTACGCGCCTCAGTAGGATGTTGCCTGGGTCTTACAGCACGACTCCTACTGGTGTTATCTCCTTGTTGCGTTGATCTCGTTTCTCACTCTTCACAATAAACCTCACTTCTTGTCCTTTCTGGGGGTACCGCCGCAATGAAGTGCAGGCGCGGTCCCGTAACGTTCTTTCTGTTCGCTAGGCCTCTGTCAGGATCCCACCGCTGACAGGGACCCCCCTGAATCTTCCCCTGCAACACCCTCTGCCACAGGATGTTGCCTGGTTCCAACCCAGTCAGCTTTCTCCCTAACTTCCTATCTAACCCCCAGTTTTACCAGATTGTGAGGAGTGGCCTAATACATAGCACCCTTAGCTCCCCCTGGAGGCCAGACTGTGAAGTGTATTGGTGTCTGTGATACCTGGTCAGGTGAACTCCTTCAGTGCCATCAGACGTACCAATTCCCCCCTTAGCGGCGGAGCATCAGTACTGCAACGACCAGGACTCTGGGGCGCTACAAACCCCTTAAAGCTAATCTATCACAAAATGACACAATACAAACTATACTCATTATTAAAGAGACCTCTTAGACCAAATGTGACTGCTGTACTTATTTTGAAAATCTACATCAGCATGGCTGTATAATTTTAATATTGAAATGAGCAAATGCGAAAATAAGGAAAACCAGCACCAAACAACTTGTAACATACCTTTTCAAGCTTACTCGGCTGACAAGCAGTGTACGGCTTGCAAAAATCCCAGGTGCAACACCTGAAACAATGAGCGTCGTGTAGTCCAAAGAGGAAAAATAGGTGATGCAGTAAAACAATACCTTTTTTATTCAATACAAGTAGGACATGGATGCAGGGGAGCAGGTGCCGCGGAGGATGGCAGATATTTTGAGTCGATCAGATGCTTTAACGGGTCCAGGATAATATTAAAATTACTATTTTATGAGTCCAGATAAAGAGAAAGACAGTTCCTGAGTTCAAGAGTATCTAATCCTTGGCTGACAACTGCCTTATAGTGAGCAGAGTGAGATCTCAGAAACAGCAGGACGAGAGATACTGAAGAACTATCAATCAGGCTAGTTGGGCGGTGATTGTGAAGGGGGGACAAGGTTGGTTTGCTGTGGGCCAGAACTGAGTTCTCTTGGCCCTAAAGCCCCTTTTCTAAACAGGAGTCAAACAGGTGTGTGTGAGCGGTGGAGCTTGTTCTTCACTCACTTGTCACTCAGGTGTTCTTGTTACCTCGCCGTCCATGGGACCGGATCCAGCTTCACCTTCAGATATGACAGGAGACCATAGGTTTGGTTCAACAGGTTCAGCTTTACTGTGTAATATGGATACAAGCAATTGCGGCCTACATATTGAGACAGAGTCCCCTTTGTGGTGATGTTCCCTTGGTTCTTTGTGTTATCAGTCCTTGACTCTATTCTACCCGACCTGCCCCTCTTAAACAACTTCTGTTGGTCCCGGGAGCTTCTCACCGGCATAGCAGTTTCCCTGAAGCTCACCATCCTTCCCTTTCGCTGTGACCCAGCTGACATCTTTCTCACAAGAGACACAACACACAATGTCTCTTTGAGGGCCTAAGCCCAAGACTGTCCCGGTGTCCACACAAAGCTTGGGATGTGCCTTCCTACTGTTAAGAGACTTGTACTGCAAGAACGCTTATGCCTCTGCTACATCTGTTTATTTTTAGAAACCGTCATTATCTAGCACTTCCTAGAACTAACTCAAACACTTGACTCTCCTAGACTCCTCACTAACTCTCTGTTAGGGCTAGCGGAACGCACCAAATTATAAGAGAGATGGTATAAGGTGCATTCGCAGCCCGGGGTACACCATGCAGAGATGGAACCTGCTGCTGAGTAATGACGGACTATATGGCAGTACAATGTGGATACACACACGGGTTAACTTCACCCTGTGTGAAGGAAGCAAACCCTGTTGCGTCACAGGGCCGCGGTACCGCACCAAAAGCGAAAGCAAGGAGTCTCAGGACTCTATCCCAAGACACAGGATTAAAGTACTCACTGTTACACTTTATTTATTATGTCATTTCTCATGTGTTGTTTTTAACTATTGTGAAAATAAAGTTATGTTTTATACTTGGTACATTTTTGGATCCATTGCCTTCATGGTTCTTTATTGGTAGTTTCATGTTATTTATGAAGGGATCCCGTCATAGGGGATGAGGAACTAATAACTGTTTATTAAAGTACGTTCAGACCACTTGCGCTCAAACCGCAACTGGGGTGTCAGAGTAACTGAAAATATAATTTAAATGCACAAGAGTGCATGCTGTGCCGCTTTGGTGGATGCCACTAACCACCCAGACTTGGGATAGGAAAGCGCTCTTATAGCACACGGCGCCGCACTGGTGGTCACGGCAATTGACGCTGTATCTTGTGTTTAGTACTGATAGCAAACATCCACCTTACACGAGCAGTCATACACAAGGGAGGGGATGATTAATGAGCGACTTTCACACATCAACACACTCAAGATTTCAAGTATACACTAGTGCATGGCTGTGCGGTCATGCAAACCTTTTATAGCTGCAGCAAGTACAGGACCTTCCCAGAAGGACCAATGGGAGGCTGCCACAGAAGTTGAGCACCTTTAGGACCTTCCTAGAGGACCAATGGGATTTGCTGCAGTATCTAAGCATGTGACCCTTGATCTCTCATGAGAGATCTTACCCTGGGCACGCTCAGTATGTTAAAAGCAGGACTTAGTCCCAGAAATACCTGCTCGCTGCTGAACATTGCTGGCTAGAAGGACAAAGCCTGGAAGGGCAGTAGTAACCAGTCGTCCAGTATCAGCCTGAGCTAGATGCTGGGACCGACGTCTCTGCTGAGCAGACTCCACTGTGGCTGGAGAAGAATGGGAGACTGCATCGGGGATGGTTCAAGATTCCCCCTGTGCAGAGGCGGGAACTCGACACCTAACATTGTTCCCCCCCCTTGGACCTCGCTACGCTTGAAGGCAGCAATGAGCTGTGGAGCTCGAATATGCTCAGCAGGCTCCCAGGACCTGTCCTCTGGGCTATAACCCTTCCAATCCACCAAATAAAATTTTTTACCACGTACCACCTTACACCCCAAGATAGCGTTCACCTTGTAATCATCCATAGACAAACCCGATGTCCCGGCAGATGACTCGGAAAACCGGGACAAGTATACGGGCTTCAAGAGGGACACATGAAAGGTGTCGGTGATACCTAGGTGTGGAGGAAGGGCCAGACGGTAGACCACAGGGTTAACCTGTTCGAGGACCTTGAAGGGACCCAAGTAACGAGGTGCAAACTTAGTGGACTCAACTCGCAGCCTGATGTTACGGGCAGAGAGCCACACCAAGTCGCCAGGAGCAAAGGTCGGAGCGGGGCGCCGATGTGCATTGGCGGAGGACCTCATTCTCTCCGTGGAGGCCCGGATGGCATCCTGAGTTCGGTCCCAAATGTCCTGTGCCTACACAGCCCAGTCTGCCACCCTGGAGATGGCGGAAGACACAGGCGTAGGCACAGGAACCCGCGGATGCTGGCCGTAATTAAGGAGGAATGGGGTCTGACCAGTGGAGTCGGCTACGATGTTGTTTAGCACAAATTCCAACCACGGTAGCAAGGATGCCCAGTCATCCTGCCTAGCTGACACAAAATGTCGCAGATATGTGACCAGGGTCTGGTTGGCCCTCTCTACCAAGCCATTCGTCACGGGATGATATGCTGAAGAGAGATTCAACTCAATGCTGAGTAGATGACAAAGCTCTCTCCAGAACCGAGATGCAAACTGGGGACCCCGGTCACTGACAATTTTGTCCGGCATACCGTGTAGGCGAAAGATATATTTAATAAACAACACTGACAGAAGCCGTGGAAGAGGCACCAAGTGCACCATTTTGGAAAAATGGTCGGTGATCACCCAAATAATGTTGCAGCTACGAGACTTGGGTAAGCCCACCACAAAATCCATCCAGACCATCTCCCAGGGCCTGTCCACCACCGGCAGGGGGTAAAGCAACCCAGCTGGCCATTGCCGAGGAGACTTGTTCTTGGTACAGGAGACACACACCCGAACATAGTCTGCGACGTCACAAGCCATATGCGGCCACCAGTATGTCCTCACCAGTAGTTCAGATGTCCTTTTGGACCCAAAATGTCCACCCACCCTGGGTCCACCCACCCTGGACAAGTGAGCCCAAGAGAGAACCTCCGGACGCAGACTGGATGGTACAAAAGTCGTGCCCGGAGGCACAGACTCTAGCGAAACCGGGGCCACAGTTCTCAGGCTCTCGGTGGTGACAATAAGCCGAGGCTCCTCTTCTTCCTCCTCAGATGATACAACGGAACGAGAGAGAATGTTGGCATGAATGTTCTTCTCCCCGGAAAGAAAATGGAGGGTGAAATGGAATCGGGAGAAGAACAAGGACCATCTGGCCTGGCGAGAATTTAACCGCTGGGCTGTTTGCAAGTACACCAAATTCTTGTGGTCTGTGAAGACTTGGAAGGGTAAACGAGCCCCCTCCAAGAGATGTCTCCACTCTGAGAAGACCAACTTCATGGCTAGCAACTCCCTGTCCCCGATGGAATAATTCCTCTCCGCTGGTGAGAAGGTCTTGGAAAAGAAGAAGCAAGGATGCTTCCGACCTTGAGCATCCTTTTGGAAAAGGACTGCTCCAGCACCAACGGATGAGGCATCCACCTCCATTATAAATGGCTTATCTACATCGAGGCGATGCAGGATGAGAGCGCTAGTGAAGTGTGACTTAATGGAGTGAAAGGCCTTGGAGACCTCCTCAGACCACAATTTGAGATTTGCTCCCTTCTTGGTGAGGGCAACCAAGGGAGCTACCAAAGTTGAGAAGTGTGGAATGAACTGGCGATAGTAATTAATGAACCCCATAAAGCGCTGCACCACTTTAAGAGAATGGGGTTCCTGCCAGTCAATCACAGCCTGTAGTTTGGCAGGATCCATAGCCAATCCCTGGGCAGAGATGATATAGCCCAGGAAAGGTAAGGACTCCTGCTCAAACACACATTTCTCCAACTTTGCGTAGAGGGAATTTGCCCGTAAGAGGTCGAAGACTCTGCAAACATCTCTCTGGTGGGAGTCAATATCTGGAGAGTAGATGAGAATATCATCCAGATAGACTACGACCGAGGCGGAGAGCATATCCCGGAAGATGTCATTCACAAAGTCTTGGAAAACAGCTGGGGCATTACAGAGCCCGAAGGGCATCACCAGATATTCATAGAGCCCATCCTTGGTGTTAAAAGCCGTCTTCCATTCGTCACCCTCTCGGATGCTAATCAGGTTGTAAGTACTCCGCAGATCTAGTTTAGTAAATACCCTTGCTCCCCGAAGCCTATCAAAGAGCTCAGATATCAGTGGCAGGGGATACTTGTTCTTAACGGTGATGGCGTTAAGACCCCTGTAATCTATGCATGGCCGTAGTTCCCCATTCTTCTTCTGCACAAAGAAGAACCCAGCCCCTGCCGGTGACACTGACTTCCTAATGAATCCTCTTGAAAGATTTTCCTGGATGTACTGTGATATTGACTCCGTCTCCCCAGGAGAGATAACGTATAGACTTGACCCCAGGGAGGCTCAGCACCAGGCAAGAGGTCAATAGGACAGTCATAGGGGCGGTGAGGCGGAAGGGTCTCCGCAGCCCTTTTGGAGAACACGTCAGCATAGGGCCAATATTGCTTGGGGAGAGAGGATAGATCTGCGGGTACCTCAGTAGTAGCAACCTGAACACATTCCCTCTGACATCTACCCCCACAAGATTCACCCCATCCCAAAATTCTGCCTGTGCACCACTCAATATGCGGAGAGTGGTACCGTAACCAAGGTATCCCTAACAGGACCTCATCAATTCCCTCAGGAATGACAAGCAGAGATATGATTTCCTGATGAGATGGAGACATTGACAGAGAAAAAGGAATGGTCTGGTGTGTTATCTGTGAGGGCAGTGTCGACCCATTTACCACTCGTATGGTTACTTGTTGAGCCAACATTACCTAGGGAATTGTGTGACGTTGGGTGAAGGCAGAAGACATAAAATTGCCCACCGCCCCAGAATCCACGCAGAGCTCCACTGAGTGGGTAAATGAGCCAATAGTAATTGTCCCCTTAAAGGACAATTTGGAGGCAAACGTCGCCATGTCTACTGTAGTGTACCTTCACCTACTACCACTAGACGCTGACGTTTCCTCGATCGCTGGGAACATCTGTTGGCAAGATATCCTGACTGCATGGCAAACATGACAAACCTGGAGTGCATGAGTAGTCTGGGACTTAGATCCTGCTCGTGACACTTCCATGGCCTCATGTAACTCAGGGGCCTGGACTGGAGATTCCAAAGGTTTGGCGAAGGTAGGAGCCAGCCGAAACCTCTGCCTACACTGGGCTTGCTCTAACCTCCGCTCGTGAAAACGGAGGTCAATATGAGTGGACACTGCTATTAACTCCTCCAGTGTGGCGGGAATCTCCCTAGTGGCCAGAGCGTCCTTCACGTGGTCTGCCAGCCCCCTCCAAAATATCGGAATAAGGGCTTTATCCGACAACTCCAGCTCAGATGCTAGGGTGCGAAAGTGGACGGCAAAATGGCTGACCAAGGACGAGCCCTGAGCCCCTCAATGCCAACAGTTGAAGCGCCGTATCATGGGTGACATGAGGTCCTAAAAAGACCTGTTTCAGAGTGCTCAGAAACAAAGAAGCACTCTGCACCACATGATCGCCACGCTCCCACAGCGGCATAGCCCACTCCAACGACCTGTCCAACAGGAGAGACACAATAAATCCCACCTTAGCCCGCTCTGTGGGGAAACGAGCAGCCAGAAGCTCAAGATGTATAGAGCACTGACTCACGAAACCCCTACAAGACTTACTATCACCAGAAAAATTTTCTGGCAGCGGGAGGCGAGATAGAGTCGGAACAGGGGTGGCAGTGGACAAGGTTGCTGCAGCCACGCTAGCAGCCTGAACAGCAACTGCGGTTACATCCACAGCTGAGGTTGTGTGTTTGAGAGCCGCCAACCTACCCTCCAGCTGCTGGATGTACAGCAAGGATGGCTGTTTGTCCGTCATTACTAGCCAGACCCTGGTGCTAGTGTGATGTTAGGGCTAGCGGAACGCACCAAATTATAAGAAAGATGGTATAAGGTGCATTCGCAGCCCGGGGTCCACCGTGCAGAGATGGAACCTGCTGCTGAGTAATGACGGACTATATGGCGGTACAATGTGGATACACACACGGGTTAACTTCACCCTGTGTGAAGGAAGAAAACCCTGTTGCGTCACAGGGCCGTGGTACTGCACCAAGAGCGCAAGCAAGGAGTCTCAGGACTCTATCCCAAGACACAGGATTAGAGTATGTTCAGACCACTTGCGCTCAACACCGCAACTGGGGTGTCAGAGTAACTTAAAATATAATTTAAATGCACAAGAGTGCGTGCTTTGCCGCTTTGGCGGATGCCACTAACCACCCAGACTTGGGATAGGAAAGCGCTCTAATAGCGCACGGCACCGCACTGGCGGTCACAGCAATTGACGCTGTATCGTGTGTTTAGTACTGATGGCTCTGTCGGGCGCTAGATAGCAAACATCCACCTTATATGAGCAGTCATACACAAGGGAGGGGATGATTAATGACTGACTTTCACACATCAACACACACAAGATTTCAAGTATACACAAGCGCATGGCTGTGCGGTCATGCCAACCTTTTATAGCTGCAGCAAGTACAGGACCTTCCCAGAAGGACCAATGGGAGGCTGCCACAGAAGTTGAGCACCTTCAGGACCTTCCTAGAGGACCAATGGGATTTGCTGCAGTATCTAAGCATGTGACCCTTGATCTCCAACGAGAGATCTTACCCTGGGCATGCTCAGTATGTGAAAAGCAGGACTTAGTCCCAGAAAGCCCTGCTCACTGCTGAACATTGCTGGCTACAAGGACAGAACCTGGAAGGGCAGTAGTAACCAGTTGTCCAGTGTCAGCTTGAGCTAGACGCTGGGACCGATGTCTCTGCTGAGCAGACTCCACTGTGGCTGGAGAAGAATGGGAGACCGCAGCGGAGATGGATTGAGATTCCCCCTGTGCAGAGGCAGGAACGCAACACCTAACACTCTCTTCCATTTCTTAACTGACTCAACTAGTTAGTCCTTCCCCTATAAATTAATCTAACCTTTCTAAACTAGTGGGCAAATCCCATAAGTTTAGCTAAATGTTTTCTTGTGTAGTGTCACCTGTATCCCTAGTGGACAGACCTCCCGCATTCCCAGGGACGGCTTTAAGGCAAAACCTAGAGGCGGATCAAAACACAAAACCCGCTATAGAAATAAAATATAACCTTTTTATCACAAACATGAATTTATAAAACAGCAAACAACATCATGTAAATCCTTTATTGCAACAGCGTCTTCTCAACCTTCCACCCCCCTACAATTGAGTTAAAGTTTCTTAAAGGATTATACAACCATTCTGACATGGATTTTCAAAGTAAGCATTGCTTCCTTGTCATGTCTAAGGCTGCCGTCACATTAGCATTATTTGGTCAGTATTTTACATCAGTATTTGTAAGCCAAAACCAGGAGTGGGTGATAAATGCAGAAGTGGTGCATATGTTTCTATTATACTTTTCCTCTAATTGTTCCACTCCTGGTTTTGGCTTACAAATACTGATGTAAAATACTGACCAAATACTGCTAGTGTGACGGCGGCCTAAGAGATCTATAATGCAATGTTTTATGAAATCTGGAGACAGATCCACTTTTAAGGAAAGGCTTAGTTTAGTACTTAGCAATACTGTAGCAGCATGTTTCTTTCTTCCTTTTTCTGACTGATACATTTTCCACATCTTGCTTACTTGAACTACTCCTCTGTCCTGTCAACAGCAGGTCAGGGATTTGTACAGTACACAGACAAATGTACTGGAATATAGCTTTATTTTTAAAAAAAAATCATAATGAAAAATGACACATAAGGATCTAAAAAAAAATGAAAGGAATAAAAATATAAAAAATTAAGAATAAGCCACAAAAAATATTTTTAAAATATTTTTACGTTTTTATGTTTCTATGTGTAAGTCCTAAAACATAAAATAATTCACTTATTTGTTATTGTCATAAATTGATAATTTCCTACTCTGTGGACATTTTTTTAAATAAATGATTGGTATTAGCATATTACTGGGAGTCCAAATTCTGAGACTCTCTTTGAGGAGTTTGCGTGGGTTTCCTCCAGGTATTTTGGTTTCCTCCCACACTCAACAAACATACTGGTAGGATATTTAGATTGTAAGCCCCAATGGGGACAGTGATGATAATGTATATAAAGCGCTGTGGAATTAATGGCGCTACAGTTGTTCTCAAAAGTTTACATACCCCGGCAGAATTGTTGCTTTCTTGGCCTTTTTTCGAAGAATATGAATGATAACACCAAAACTTTTTCTCCACTCATGGTTAGTGGTTGGGTGAAGCCATTTATTGTCAAACTAGTGTGTTTTCTCTTTTTCAAAATACTGACGTGCTTAATAATTCTGCACGCAGTGTATAACTTAAGAAAATGGAATGAGAGGATGGAGGAATGGAAGAACTCATGTCATTGATGAAACTGACATTGAATGTCATAAATTTACTTTTTATTAAATTATTATAATGGTCTTAGAGCAAAAAAAAACTTTAATTCTTTTCCTAAAAGAAAAACTAACTAAACAATGCTACATAGTTTATTATTTGATAAATATAATTGACTAGATGGTAGCCCGATTCTAACGCATCGGGTATTCTAGAATATGTATGTAGTTTATTTATGAAGATTTTAGAATAATACATTGAACACATGATTTGGCCGGCCGCGACCAATTAGAGAAGCGTGGTTCAAATCCCGTGCCAATTCGCGGCCGGACTGCGCGTGTCGCTGATTGTTCGCGGCCGGCCACGTAGTATATAGCACAGCTACGTAGTATATAACAGCCCACATAGTAAATAGCACAGCCACGTAGTATATTGCACAGCCATGTAGTATATAGCACAGCCCACAGAGTGTATAACAGCCCACATAGCATATAACATAGCCACGTAGTATATAACAGCGCACGCACGTAGCATATAACACAGCCACGTAGTGTATAACACAGCCCACGTAGTGTATAACACAGCCCACGTAGTGTATAACACAGCCCACGTAGTGTATAACACAGCCCACGTAGTGTATAGCACAGCCATGTAGTATATTGCACAGCCCACGTAGTATATTGTACAGCCCACGTAGTATATTGCACAGCCCAAGCAGTATATTGCACAGCCCACGCAGTATATTGCACAGCCCACGCAGTATATTGCACAGCTCACGTAGTATATAGCACAGCTCACATAGTATATAGCACAGCCCACGCATTATATTGCACAGCCCACGCAGTATATTGCCCAGCCCACATAGTATATTGCACAGCCCACGTAGTATATTGCACAGCCACGTAGTATATTGCACAGCCACATAGTATATTGCACAGCCACATAGTATATTGCACAGCCCACGTAGTATATTGCACAGCCCATGTAGTATATTGCACAGCCCATGTAGTATACTGCACAGCCCACGTAGTATATAGCAATGTGGTCATCATATCCCTGTTAAAAAAAAGAATTAAAATAAAAAATAGTTATATAGTCACCTTCCGTTGGCCCTCGGATCCAGGCAAAGCGGTTACCGACGCTTCTCGCGTGCTCCGGTCTCAAGAGTGCATTGCGGTCTCGCGAGATGATGACGTAGCGGTCTCGCAAGATCGCAATACATGGAGCGGTCACCAGAGCGTTGCAAGGAGCGGGGAAGGCCTGTTCTGGATCCGAGGGGCCGACGGACGGTGAGTATATAACGATTTTTTATTTTTTTTATTACTTTTAACATTAGATCTTTTTACTATTGATGCTGCATAGGCAGCATCAATAGTAAAAAGTTGGTCACACAGGGTTAATAGCAGCGTTAATGGAGTGCATTACACCGCGGCATAACGTGGTCCATTAACGCTGCCATTAACCATGTGTGAGCGCTGACTGTAGGGGATTATGGAGCGGGCACTGACTGTGGGGAGGAAGGAGCAGCCATTTTGCTGCCGGACTATGCCCATCGCTGATTGGTCGTGACTAGTGTTGAGCATTCCGTACCGCAAGTATCGGGTATCGGCCGATACTTGCGGGTATCTGAATTCCGATACCGAGATCCGATACTTTTGTGGTATCGGGTATCGGTATCGAAACAACATTAATGTAAAAATGTGTAAAAGAGAGAATTAAAATAAAAAATATTGCTATACTCACCTCTCCGACGCAGCCTGCACCTTACCGAGGGAAGCGGCAGCGTTCTTTGTTTAAAATTCGCGCTTTTCTTTCCTTTACGTGAAGTCCCGGCTTGTGATTGGTTGCGTCGCAGTCACATGGGCGACGCAACCAATCACAGCAAGCCGTGACGTAATTTCAGGTCCTTAAGGATTTTAAAATTACGTCCCGGCTTTGTGATTGGTTGCGTCGCCCATGTGACTGCGACGCAACCAATCACAGCAAGCCATGACGTAATTTCAGGCCCTTAAGGATTTTAAAATTACGTCCCGGCTTTGTGATTGGTTGCGTCGCAGTCACATGGGCGACACAACCAATCACAAGCCGTGACGTCACGGGAGGCTGGACACGCGCGCATTTTAAAATGCGCGCTTGTCCAGCCTCCCGTGACGTCCCGGCTTGTGATTGGTTGCGTCGCGGTCAACCAATCACAAGCCGGGAGGCTGGACACGCGCGCATTTTAAAATGCGCGCTTGTCCAGCCTCCCGTGACGTCCCGGCTTGTGATTGGTTGCGTCGCGGTCAACCAATCACAAGCCGGGAGGCTGGACACGCGCGCATTTTAAAATGCGCGCTTGTCCAGCCTCCCGTGACGTCCCGGCTTGTGATTGGTTGCGTCGCGGTCAACCAATCACAAGCCGGGAGGCTGGACACGCGCGCATTTTAAAATGCGCGCGTGTCCAGCCTCCCGTGACGTCCCGGCTTGTGATTGGTTGCGTCGCGGTCAACCAATCACAAGCCGGGAGGCTGGACACGCGCGCATTTTAAAAATTTTAAAATGCGCGCGTGTCCAGCCTCCCGGCTTGTGATTGGTTGACCGCGACGCAACCGATCACAAGCCAGGACGTCACGGGAGGCTGGACAAGCGCGCATTTTAAAATGCGCGCGTGTCCAGCCTCCTGTGATGTCACGGCTTGTGATTGGTTGCGTCGCCCATGTGACTGCGACGCAACCAATCACAAAGCCGGGACGTAATTTTAAAATCCTTAAGGACCTGAAATTACGTCACGGCTTGCTGTGATTGGTTGCGTCGCCCATGTGACTGCGACGCAACCAATCACAAAGCCAAGACGTAATTTTAAAATCCTTAAGGACCTGAAATTACGTCACGGCTTGCTGTGATTGGTTGCGTCGCCCATGTGACTGCGACGCAACCAATCACAAAGCCGGGACTTCACGTAAGGAAAGAAAAGCGCGAATTTTAAGCAAACAACGCTGCCGGTTCCCTCGGAGAGGTGAGTATAGCAATATTTTTTATTTTAATTCTTTCTTTTACACATTAATATGGTTCCCAGGGCCTGAAGGAGAGTTTCCTCTCCTTCAGACCCTGGGAACCATCAGGAATACCGTCCGATACTTGAGTCCCATTGACTTGTATTGGTATCGGGTATCGGTATCGGATTGGATCCGATACTTTGCCGGTATCGGCCGATACTTTCCGATACCGATACTTTCAAGTATCGGACGGTATCGCTCAACACTAGTCGTGACTGTTTTGCCGCGACCAATCAGCGACTTGGATATCCATGACAGACAGAGGCCGCGACCAATGAATATCCGTGACAGACAGACAGACAGAAGGACAGATGGAAGTGACCCTTAGACAATTATATAGTAGATAAGGTCATGTAGAACAATACGTTTATGCCGAGCATTTTTCTACTTTGAGGGGACATGAGTTTAAGCCCCACACACTGACACTGCATTAAGTGCTGGCACATTACAGATAGTGATGAGCAAATATACTCTTTACTCGAGATTTCTCGAGCACGCTCGGGTGTCCTCCGAGTATTTTTTAGTGCTCGGAGATTTAGTTTTCATTGCTGCAGCTGAATGATTTACATCTGTTAGCCAGCCTGAGTACATGTGGGGATTGCCTGGTTGCTAGGGAATCCCCACATGTAATCAAGCAGGCTAAAAGATGTAAATCATTCAGCTAAGGTGAGAAAAACTAAATCTCCGAGCACTAAAAAATGCTCGGAGGTCACCTGAGCGTGCTCGAGAAATCTCGAGTAACGAGTATATTCGCTCATCACTGATTACAGATGTAATGGCAGAAAATATCCTCACTGGGAATAGTTGAATCCTTCATTAGGCATATTGGCGCTGGTGTTCTCCCCGTGATAACAGCATGGCACTGGATAGAGAAAAGTCTACATGTGCACAGAATGATGTGTATGATAAACTATTGATAAACTATTCACTTACTACTATCTAAGGCTACGTTCACATTTGCGTTGTGCGCCGCAGCGTCGGCGCCGCAGCGCACAACGCAAGCAAAAACGCGGCAAAACGCACGCTAAAACGCTGCGTTTTGCGCCGCATGCGTCGTTTTTGCCCGCAAGTTGGACGCAAAAAAAATGCAACTTGAAGCGTTTCTTGCGTCCAACGCTTGCGGCCATGCGGCGCAAAACGCAGCACAACGCATGTCCATGCGCCCCCATGTTAAGTATAGGGGCGCATGACGCATGCGGCGCCGCTGCGGCGCCCGACGCTGCGGCGCTGACCGCAAATGTGAACGTAGCCTTACTGTGGAGAGAAGTTGTATGTTCATTACACCCACTTCTAATACAATGTTTTGTTCTAATGTTTATCAATATTTCTAGCCCCTTTCTGTAATTTGGTGTTTTGTCTGCTCTAATAAGTGAATAAATAAATAACATTTCCATAGAATGTTTTCTTTAGGTTAGTGCTCAGCAGTAAAATAATAAACATGTAATAATGATTTAATAATGGATTGGCCTCCTGAGAATGCAAGCAATTAAAAGCACTTGCAGTTCTGTCACTTGTTCACTAGACTGCGCATTAATCTAAGTGCGCCATATTTCAGAAGATGCCACATACCTTTAGGGGATGATCAATACCCTTGTGGCTGATGTTTTCCACCATTCTCATGGGCTTTATTAACTATTATTAACTTTTCATTCACAGTGAGGATTAGCTAGATAATATCAACTTTAGATTGAAGATTGGACAAAGAGGTTGTCCAACTAAAACATTGACTTAAAAGGGCTTAAATTAGTTATGGAACTTAGTAATATACTTCTGTCTAAAAGGACCTCTGGTCATAAGTTAAAAACTCATGCCCCAGATCCCCCCCAGATTTTTTCCAGTTTTTCTCTTAAAGGGAATTTGTAGCCGGTTTTTGCTATATAACCTATTGGCAGCATAACATAGGATGAGAAAACCTGATTCCAGGGATAAATCCTTTACTAGACTGCTTGATATACTTTCCATAGAATATGTGTTTTGTCTGATGGAGATGCAGCAGATCTAAGCCTTCTCCTGTGTATAATCCCACCCACAGCCCTGACTGACAGGTTCCTTTGTACACTGTGCATTGTAAGCAAGCTCCGTCTCAGTGGTGGGGGTGGGGTTACACAAATTAGCAGCACATGAGCTGTAGTGCAAGCAGTGTTAATCTCTTGCTGATAAAATGCTGATTACATTGAAAATACAACACACAGCCTAATAAGTGACATATCCCTGGAATCAGGGTCTCGTGCCCTATATTATGCTGCTCTCAGATTAAATGGCAAAAACCTGCTGACAGATTCCCTTTAAACAGGACATGATCACCTGTGTAAGCATGTCACCAAGTGCGCTGGATGACTTTATTTCAATAGCTAATCCAATCGTAAACTGACCTCCTTCTATGTCACAGAAAATTAAATAAATTCTGTAAAAAGCAAATCAAGGCAACAAAGATTGAGACAGAGAGACTCATTGCCAGAGAGAGCAAAAATAATCCCAAAATATTCTTTAACTACATAAATAGTAAGAAACTAAAAAATGAAAGTGTTGGCCCCCTTAAAAATAGTCTGGGTGAAATGGTGGATGAGGATGAGGAAAAAGCCAATATGCTAAATGACTTTTTTTCATTAGTATTTACAAAAGAAAATCCCATGGCAGCCAATATGACTAGTGATAAAAATTCCCAATTAAAGGTTACCTGCTTAACCCAGCAGGAAGTACGGCGGCGTCTAAAAATCACTAAAATTGACAAATCTCTGGGCCCGGATGGGATACACCCCCGAGTACTGCAGGAATTAAGTACAGTCATTGATAGACCATTATTTTTAATCTTTAAAGAGTCCATAATAACAGGGTCTGTACCACAGGACTGGCGTATAGCAAATGTGGTGCCAATATTCAAAAAGGGGACAAAAACTGAACTCGGAAATTATAGGCCAGTAAGTTTAACCTCTACTGTGGGTAAAATCCTGGAGGGCATTCTAAGAGATGCTATACTGGAGTATCTGAAGAGGAATAACCTCATGACCCAGTATCAGCACGGGTTTACTAGGGACCGTTCATGTCAGACTAATTTGATCAGCTTCTATGAAGAGGTAAGTTCTGGTCTGGACCAAGGGAGCCCAGTAGATGTAGTGTATATGGACTTTTCAAAAGCTTTTGATACGGTGCCACACAAAAGGTTGATACAAAAAATGAGAATAATGGGGATAGGGGAAAATATGTGCAAGTGGGTTGAGAGTTGGCTCAGGGATAGGAAACAAAGGGTGGTTATTAATGGAGCACACTCGGACTGGGTCGCGGTTAGCAGTGGGGTACCACAGGGGTCAGTATTAGGCCCTCTTCTTTTTAACATATTTATTAATGACCTTGTAGGGGGCATTCAGAGTAGAATTTCAATATTTGCAGATGACACTAAACTCTGCAGGGTAATCAATACAGGGGAGGACAATTTTATATTACAGGATGATTTATGTAAACTAGAAGCTTGGGCTGATAAATGGCAAATGAGCTTTAATGGGGATAAATGTAAGGTCATGCACTTGGGTAGAAGTAATAAGATGTATAACTATGTGCTTAATTCTAAAACTCTGGGCAAAACCGTCAATGAAAAAGACCTGGGTGTATGAGTGGATGACAAACTCATATTCAGTGGCCAGTGTCAGGCAGCTGCTACAAAGGCAAATAAAATAATGGGATGCATTAAAAGAGGCATAGATGCTCATGAGGAGAACATAATTTTACCTCTATACAAGTCACTAGTTCGACCACACTTAGAATACTGTGCACAGTTCTGGTCTCTGGTGTATAAGAAAGACATAGCTGAACTGGAGCGGGTGCAGAGAAGAGCGACCAAGGTTATTAGAGGACTGGGGGGTCTGCAATATCAAGATAGGTTATTACACTTGGGGCTGTTTAGTTTGGAAAAACGAAGGCTAAGGGGTGATCTTATGTTAATGTATAAATATATGAGGGGACAGTACAAAGACCTTTCTGATGATCTTTTTAATCATAGACCGGTGACAGGGACAAGGGGGCATCCTCTACGTCTGGAGGAAAAAAGGTTTAAGCATAATAACAGACGCGGATTCTTTACTGTAAGAGCAGTGAGACTATGGAACACTCTGCCGTATGATGTTGTAATGAGTGAGTCATTACTTAAATTTAAGAGGGGACTGGATACCTTTCTGGAAAAGTATAATGTTACAGGTTATATATATTAGATTCTTTGATAGGGCGTTGATCCAGGGAACTAGTCTGATTGCCGTATGTGGGGTCGGGAAGGAATTTTTTTCCCCATGGTGGAGTTACTCTTTGCCACATGGGTTTTTTTTTTGCCTTCCCCTGGATCAACATGTTAGGGCATGTTAGGTTAGGCTATGGGTTGAACTAGATGGACTTAAAGTCTTCCTTCAACCTTAATAACTATGTTACTGCTCATGTAGGTAGAAAAGAGGACTCTCCTCACATCAAATTATTGATTGTGATGCATAAAGGATTTCATTCGCCTTATGTGACATTGGGATGTAGAAAAGGGACACTTCATGTGGACTTACTCGGTGAAGTGGATTCTCTGAGCGGTGGTGTTAGGTGAGCAAGATGGATCAAAGAAGATGGCACAGTGGGCAAGATTTGCCAACTTGCACATGGATCTGTGAGGATCATGACAGCAGGATATACAGAATGTCAGGCAGATTTAAGGTAGTAAATGCACAAAGTAGATAAACAGGATGATTTTTAGTAATGTACCCCTACATGTACCCTACCCTGTTATAATGTCTCCCATCCTGGTACCCTTCCTGGTATAATGTCACCATCCTGGGACCCTTCCTAGTGTAATATCCCACATCAGGTAACAATGTCCTCCATCCTGGGCTGCTTCTTGGTATAGTGTCCCCCATCATGTAATGATGTCCCACATCCCTGGCCCCTTCCAGTAATAATGTCTCCTATCCTAGGACCCTTCCTGATATAATGTCCCCTATTTTGTAATAATGTTCTCCATCTTGGTTCCCTTTCTGCTATAATGTCCCCTATCCTTAGCCCCTTCTTGGTATAATGTCCTCCTCTCTGGGCCCCTTCTTGCTATAAAGTTTTGATTAGCTATATAAAAAAACATTCTAAACGCTGACTAATAGTACTGAGTACTCATTGTACTGTGTGGACTTATAACTAACAATTTGCTAACTGTTTGATAACTCTCAATGGATAAATGGCAGTAATTTTAGGATAATGGGTAAACGGACTTAATATTTTAATAACAAACACATAAAGTTGCACTCTGTAGTGCTAAAGCATGCAAATATGAAATATATGAAATATGAATATCATTGATTCTCTAGCTAATAAAAAAAAAATGGAGATGCTTAGCACATACTTTGGCCAATTCATGCATGCCCAGCAGCCAGTAAGGTGATCTCTGGTTTTGTTGGGAGCCTATCTAGTGTGGATACCTATCTTAGGCTACAGCCTGAATTTATGGGTAGGTAGGATCCTGCTGCTATTAAAACCGCCACAGGCTGGAGGGCAGAGTGCTCGGTCAGAGGGCTCGGTCAGAGGGCTCGGTCAGAGGGCCAATATACAAATAACAAAAGACTGACTGGCACTTCCAAATCAGAAAACTGGTGTGTACAGGAGCAAAGTAGGAGCAGCCATCTCTATGTATAGCAAACAAAGTTGCAGTCTTTTGCACTAATAACGTGCTTTAGCACTACAGAGTGCAACTTTATTTGTTTGTTATATTACTCCTAGTTCGCACCTGTACACACCAAGTTTCTGATTTGGAAGTGCCAGTCAGTTTTTTGTTATTTATTAATATTTTAATAAGCTGCTATTACAGTGTATTCAAGTGACTTCTTTAAATGGAGACTTTTCCATTTAATAGTCTGCTATGCCCTAGTGTTATGTGAAATACAGTTTACTTCATGTGTATCGTTGATTGAGAAAATTAATGGTACGCTAGTGAATTACTGTAATTCATCTGACTATAAAAGACTGTATATTTTGAGAGTTATTGCTAATCCCAGTATTGGTCTCATATCAATATTGTATGCTGTATATTGTATAATGCTGCTGAGAGCCATTACTATATTTACAATGAGCAAGATAATAAAGAGAACATCAGATCGTTTTTCAAAAAACATAAAATATACATTAAATTTATAGAAAATTATGGCTTTAGCATCTGTGATTCATTTTTTTTCTCAGATATAATAATCAGAACATTAAAAAAAAAAGTGTCTAGTAAGAAATCTTCAAGTAATACAGCTCTGCTGTCTGTAAACAGAACATATTAAATGTAATAGATCTTAGCAGAATAAGATAATCTTCTGTATTATTACATTTTTCCAGGGAATCATTTATTCACAAAGAGGTTGTATAGTTCCTAACTTGCAGCACATCTGTATTTTACGAAACAAAACAGCAGTTGCAATGCTTCTAATCTTTCTTTCGGATTTGTACCAAATGATTTCTCATGCTTGATGTTTAAATGTATAATTTTAATTCTCTTTCAGCTTCCTGTTCATTTTTAATAAAGCAGAGAATGTAAATGACAACAGTATTCTCTTGATTGCTTCTGTAGGGTATGGAATGGTGATGAAGCTCTGTTCTTGGTGGCCTGGCAGCTCTTAAAGGGGGTGTCCGGTCTTTTCACATTTTCTATGTGACTGCAGACCTCTGAATCCTTTCATCTCGCGCACCGCATGCTACCAGGATTCTCCAGTGTTGTTAGCAGAAATGGAGGTCACATGACTGCAAGTACACAATTTGCATACATTCAGCCACATTCAGACTAGAAGTGCTGAGCCTTCAATTCACTTGTATTGAACAAAGTTAAGCATATGTATGCAAACTGCATCACGTGACTGCCCACTCTCGCCCATAATACTGAAAAATCCCTCCAGAAAGCGGCGCAAGCGCTGTAACGATTTAGAAGTCTACAGTCACATAGCGTGACTGCAGACTTCAATCAAAAGAATGGACAGTCCCTTTAAGGGTATGTGCACATGCTGCGGATCTGCAGCGGATTGGCCGCTGCGGATTCCTAGCAGTTTTCCATGAGTTTACAGTACCATGTAAATGTCGCACCCCAGGAGTTCGGGTACCACAATAGTGATGCCTTCCTCTCAAGGAGGGTAGTGCTATCCCTGGAAACAAGGGGGATCTCTTTGGCAGGTAATCTCACACACAACACCTTCTGAATCCAGGCCAGGAGGGGGAGCTCAAAACTCGGTTTTTGGGCAGCTTCCCTGAATAAAGATCCTGGTTTGGAGGAGTCAGTTCAGTCTGGAGCAGACAGTGAAGGGAAAGGAGCACAGAGGAGAGAATAGGGCTCATGGAGGCTGCGAGTGGGCTTCCGAGGAGCCAGAGCGCAGAGACCGGATACCGGGAGCCCAAAGCTGTGGGGAGCTGAAAGCCCCATAGCAGAACCGGAGGGCACAGAACTACACGTATATTGCCCAAATTAAGCCTGTGGTACAGCAGCATTCTGGAGCCTGGAGTCACCGTGCAGCGACTCTAGAAGGAACGGCTCAAACTGCCTACCATATAGGTACCTATCCCAGGACAAGGGGAAAGAACCAGGACCTCGTTAGGACACTTCAGGCAGCAAGGGACTTATAGCGAGCGCAAAGTCGAAGTCTCCCAACCTGATTTGCCAAGGGGATTTCACTTGTTTCCAGGCTGCCTGGACACCTAATGTACCTGTTGCCGATACCCTGGACTGACACCTGTTACATCTTCAGTAAACCAGGTAAAGACTGCAACGCTGTGTACTTTACTCATTGACCGGCATACACTATCATCGCCATACACCTTGGGAGCCCTGGGGACCCCGCTTCACCTGTGGGAAGCGTCACCATCATTGCTGCAACAACATCCCCCAGAGGACCCCTTTAAAGCAGCGTCAGTCCCCCTATTGACCGAACCCCACAGGTGGCTTCTCGACAGACTTTATCACAATTCCCTTTAAAGGCCATTCCCCTTTTACAATGAGTCCCAGGGCCACAGACCGGGTCGCAGCCATCATGACATTCCCTTTAATAGCAACCAGACCTGGTGCCGAGTACCCCGCTGCCCTGGTGGGCGACTCATAAACCTATGGAAAACAAAATCCGCAGTGCACATGCTGCGGAAAAAACTGCGCGGAAACACAGCATTGTTTATTCCGCAGCATGTCAATTCTTTGTGCGGATTCCGCAGCGGTTTACACCAACTCCTCAATATGAATCTGCAGGTGTAAAACCACAGGTGGAATCCGCACAAAAACCGCAGAAAAATCCACACACCTTTCCGCAACGTATGCACATACCCTAAAATGGTTGTCCACTTCCTGAAAAAACCCTTTTTGAATTTAATAGTCCCCCTTGGAAATGAAAAGATATGCTCACCTTCTGTTAGAATTTGTTTAGTTTGGGACTATCCGCCATTTCCTTGTGGAGTTCTGGCTGCTGATCTTTTTCCTCTGGTGCTGGGTTTGTCTTGGGTTAGGTGTTTGTATCACTCTTTATTAACCAGCACCTGCCTCCAATTCCTTGCTGGACAACAGTGTTAATCTGCTTGAGCTCTAGCTTGGTGCTTTGCTTTGTCTTCTGTGTGTTATTGGTGCAGGGCTGGTTGATCGGTAGGAGTGTGATTGTTTATTTGGATGATATGTTGATCTATTCGCCCGATCTGGAGTCGCATTGGCAGAGAGTCCATGAGGTTCTGCAGATTCTGAGCGAAAACCCACTCTTTGCTAAACTGGAGAAATGCAAATTTGCGGTACAGAAAATTAGTTTTTTGGGGTACTTTGTTTCCAGTGATGGTTTTGTGATGGACCCAGTGAAGGTTCAGGCGGTATTGGAGTGGTATAGACCTGAATGCTTGAAGTCGATTCAGAGATTTTTGGGGTTTGCTAATTATTATAGAAAATTCATAAAGAATTTTTCTGTTATTGCAAAACCACTTACTGATGTTACTAAGAAGGGTTCCAATACTGTCCAATGGTCCCCTGAGGCTGTTAAGGCTTTTGAGCATCTCAAAGAGAGGTTTAGCTCTGCTCCTGTTTTGATCCAGACAGATGAGACTAAGCCTTTTCTGGTAGAGGTGGCCGCCTCATCAGTAGGAGTGGGGGCTGTTCTGTCCCAGGAGGGAGAGGATGGGGTGCATCCCTGTGCTTTCTTTTCTAAGAAATTTTTAGAGGAGGAGCTCAACTACTATGTTGGGAACTGAGAATTGCTGGATATTAAGCTTGCATTTGAGAATTGGCGACATTTTTTGGAGGGCGCTAGACATCCTATACAAGTCTTTACTGATCATAAGAACCTGATCTATCTGGATGCTGCTAAACGTTTGAATGCCCTTCAAGCTAGCTGGGCATTGTTTTTTGCCTGGTTCCATTTCTCTGTGACATATATCCCTGGGACAAAAAATGTTAAAGCTGATGCTTTGTCTCGAAGTTTCTCCCCAGCGGTTAATACTGAAAAGGAAGAATCTATTCTGTAGAGAGGGGTGGTGGTGGCAGCATTGGGTTCTGAGTTGGAAAATAGCATTCTTAAAGCCCAGGATGCGGCACCAACTAACACTCCATATGGGAAATTATTTGTGCCTAAAGTCCTGAGGAGAGCTTTGTTTACGGAATGTCATGAGTCTTGTTTGGCGGGTCATCCAGGGATTGCCGAAACAAGAAAGTCGATCAGTCGGAGTTTCTGGTGGCCGGGGTGGCTAAGAGAAATTATCATGTGGGTGCGTCAGTGTACCGTGTGCGCTAGGTCTAAAGCTTCTCATGCTCCGGCGGCAGGGTTGCTTTGCGCTTTAGAGGTTTCTAGTTCATAAGCAAAAATTGATATATGAAGGAATTAAATTAAACTTTGTGAACATGAACTCCTATAAAACTAAATTTTATTTAAATATTTAAAAGAATCACCTACCCAGTGTAGGCAAAAACAGTTAGATACCATGTATAAATGACCACAAAATTTGCCTACAACTCCCTGCAATAGGCCTAACTAATAGCCTACCTACCTGTGGAGGTTGGCACCCTAAAGAGCGATTTGGCGCCCCCACTCACCGTAGTCAATCCCTATCTTCCCTACCACAGCCCTTGCAATAAGGTTGGAAAACAATATATAAAAAAGAATAGAGATGAAGAGAGTCTTTTTAGATATATACGCTCGGTAGACCTAGTTCAACAGGGATATCGTATAGCAAAATAAAAGATCCAGCAACAAAAAATATCCGTAATCAACCGTTGATAATACTTCCAACAACAAAGACACATACACTTTCCACAATACTAGTATATATGATATAAATTTCCACAATAGCAGTCCATATCATATGAATGCCCTTCTCGATCTTGATACCATTACATCTGGGGGCATCCCAAAATGATCTGCTGAAAAAAACGCCGCAGTGACAGATATCACAGTGGAAAGAGATAAATGCTAGATAAAGCTGGGAGTAAACTTATCTGATCCGGATATACCCCGACGCGTTTCCCCGCAATCTGCGGTTCATCAGGAGGTAAACCGATGCCATAGATGCTGACCGGGTCCGGATGAAAAAGATAGAAAAAAGACCCGTCCCAGCGGTCATAACCGGTGGACTTAAATAACCACCCTGATTGCTGTTACTATCACAAGCTCCGCCCGCCAATGAGGCAGGTATATTTACCGGGTTCTGAAATACCTGCATTCCACAGCCATGCTCGCTCGTCGGGGTGCGTTCCAGGCAGCTAAGTATGACGTAGCTTCCGGCCACCAGGGGGAGTGCATGTGCTTCAGTATGTGGAACATATACATCACTTCCCCATTACGTAATCTCAGTGCCGGCTCTAAGGAGTGCGCACCACACCGTGGAGAGCACATAAATTAGGCCAAATGTCTGGTTAGGATCCTTGATATGATACAATATGTATGGACATGATTATAGTGGCCAGAACGATAAAATAAATAGGAGGCTCAAAAGTATTCTTTTGTTATACATATCAATATAAGGTATTTCTCAAATATAAAATGAATATATATATAAATAAACATCCAAATATATTAAAAAGAGTACCAAGAGACCTTCCTAATTTAAACAATATAGATGTAATCAATTTCACTAAGATACACCACCAAAAAAAAAAAGGAGGTACAAATTAAAGAAACGCAGGTCAGTAGTTAGATAGTATAAATAGTAAAGATAAGAAAAAGCTAAAACTAGCCATATAGCAATAAATTAGCCCGCAATGTGGTCCATATAAAGACATATGTTGCCATGGTGCTTCATAAAGTCATCCCATAAACGAACAGGGCCATTCCTACAAAGACAAAATTCCACTAATCGTACCCAGAAAAATAATAATAATAAGCCTCAAATAAAGCAGGCATAGGACAAGGATTCATTCAGTCCTTTCGGGGAGAGCGATTGTAGTCTGAACGTCCACTCTGCCTCTCGTCTCAGGATTTTTTTTATCAAAATCCCCTCCTCTAGTATTAGGTCTGACCATCTCAATCATCATAAATGTGATGTCACTAATACGGCCACCATGGACCTCGTTCATATGTCGGGCAACAGGGGTGTCCCTTTGGTTTTTTATGTCACCCACATGTTCCCCAACCCTTGTTCTTAATTCTCTCTTTGTTTTTCCAAAGTAGTCCATTATATACCAAGCCCATTGATCTACAATTACCACAGTCCCAGATTGAGAAGGTTTTACCATTCGCTGCACTGCAAAAGGTTTTACTCTGCATCATCACAGCACATCTGGAACAGTTTCCACAATGAAAGAAACCCAGGGGTTTTCTATCAAGCCAGGTCCCTGGCTGAGTCGGTCTCTGATACAAACTATGCACCAAACGATCCCCAATAGAACGACCCCTCCTGTATGTTATACTAGGTTTGGATGACACAAAACTGCTCAGACTGGGGTCAGCTGTAAGGATCCCCCAATGTTTTTTAATGACCTGATATACCCTATCAGACTGAGCATCAAAGGTACCAATCAACCTCACATACTGTTCATCCATAATCTTCCGTGTTCCATTTGTCCTCAAAAGCAATTGTCTATCAGCCTCACAGGCCTCCCTCATAGGCCTATCCAAAACACTGCACGGATACCCCCTCGACCTAAACCTATGATAGAGATCTTTGGACTGTCTCCTAAAAGTCCCAAAATCGGAACAGTTCCTCCTGATACGGAGGAACTGTCCCTTGGGTATTCCCTTTTTGAGAGGGACAGGGTGGTGACTAGTCCATCTCAAAAGGCTATTAGTCGAGGTGGGTTTTCGATACGTGCACGTATTAATCCTACCATCAATCTCTTTAGAGATTGTAAGATCAAGGAAATTAATGCTTCGGTTATGGTGCTCTGAGGTGAAACCAAGTCCGATGTTGTTTTTATTTATATCCTCCACAAAACGGCAGAAATCCTCCTCTGGGCCAGACCAAAAGACCAGGATGTCATCAATATATCTGGCCCAGAGGCTGATAAAGGGGGTCCACCATCCCTCCACCTCGCCAAAAATATGGGTCTCCTCCTACCAGCCCAGGAAGATATTTGCATAAGTAGGGGCACAAGGGCTCCCTATTGCGGTCCCCCTGAGCTGGTGGAAGTACCGCCCATTAAAGATGAAATAATTGTGGGTAAGGGTGAAGAGCAAGAGTTTCTCGATGAACAGATTGTGCCCGTAGCACTCAACTGATCTTGTTTTCAAAAAGTGGGTAATGGCCTTCATAGCACAGTCATGTGGAATATTGCTGTAGAGCACCTCCACATCAATTGATGCCAATAGAGTGTTGGGCTCCACAGCAATCCCTTCCAACATGTTCAAGAGATGTGACGTTTCCCGGACATATGAAGGGAGCGATATCACAAAAGGTCTCAAGACTCTATCAAGGTAAATCCCGCAGTTCTGCGTTAAAGAATCTATCCCTGCCACAATGGGTCGACCCCTTAGGGGTTCTAGACCCTTGTGGATCTTAGGCAGGGCATAGAAAGTTGGTATGGTGGGATTATCAGACAACATACATTTCTTTTCATTTTCAGATATCAAATTCTCCTCCCTCGCCTGGTCCAATACCAACTAATTCCCTCTTAAAGGTAGTAGTTGGGTCCCCTCGTAATATCTCATTGGTCTCCACATCATGCAACAATGTATAGCACATCCTCAAATAAATGTAGTGGTCCATAAGCACGAGGTTGCCACCCTTGTCGGATGCTTTGATTACAATATCCTTATTCCTTTCAGGGTTCTCAAGAGCTGATATCTCTTCCCCAGTGAGGTTTGAGAAACCTAGATGATTACTACATGGAATCTTACAAAGATCCGCCTCAACTAGTTTCATAAAAATATCAACACTGGTGACCTCAGTAATGGGTGGCTGTTATGGTTCTCAATGGCAAGAGAACATAGCCCAGCAAACATAAGTACTAGCTCTTGGAAGGATGGAAACTAAACTGACCATGAACTAAACCTGCCGCACAACTAACAGTAGCCGGGTAGCGTTGCCTACGTTTTTTATCCCTAGACGCCCAGCGCCGGCCGGAGGACTAACTAATCCTGGCAGAGGAAAATATAGTCCTGGCTCACCTCTAGAGAAATTTCCCCGATAGGCAGACAGAGGCCCCCACATATATTGGCGGTGATTTTAGATGAAATGACAAACGTAGTATGAAAATAGGTTTAGCAAAATTGAGGTCCGCTTACTAGATAGCAGGAAGACAGAAAGGGCACTTTCATGGTCAGCTGAAAACCCTATCAAAATACCATCCTGAAATTACTTTAAGACTCTAGTATTAACTCATAACATCAGAGTGGCAATTTCAGATCACAAGAGCTTTCCAGACACAGAAACGAAACTACAGCTGTGAACTGGAACAAAATGCAAAAACAAACGAGGACAAAAGTCCAACTTAACTGGGAGTTGTCTAGCAGCAGGAACATGCACAGAAAGGCTTCTGATTACAATGTTGACCGGCATGGAAGTGACAGAGGAGCAAGGTTAAATAGCGACTCCCACCTCCTGATGGAAACAGGTGAACAGAGGGGATGATGCACACCAGTTCAATTCCACCAGTGGCCACCGGGGGAGCCCAAAATCCAATTTCACAACAGTACCCCCCCCTCAAGGAGGGGGCACCGAACCCTCACCAGAACCACCAGGGTGATCAGGATGAGCCCTATGAAAGGCACGGACCAGATCGGAAGCATGAACATCAGAGGCAGTCACCCAAGAATTATCCTCCTGACCGTATCCCTTCCATTTGACCAGATACTGGAGTTTCCGTCTGGAAACACGGGAGTCCAAGATTTTTTCCACAACGTACTCCAACTCGCCCTCAACCAACACCGGAGCAGGAGGCTCAACGGAAGGCACAACCGGTACCTCATACCTGCGCAACAATGACCGATGAAAAACATTATGAATAGAAAAAGATGCAGGGAGGTCCAAACGGAAGGACACAGGGTTAAGAATCTCCAATATCTTGTACGGGCCGATGAACCGAGGCTTAAACTTAGGAGAAGAAACCCTCATAGGGACAAAACGAGAAGACAACTGAAGTGACCGAGGGCAAGTTCGCCCATGTATATCCATGATCTGGCCCAGCAAAACTTCCACACTCAGATTCCATCTTAACAAACGTATCTTTACTGTTAAACATTTTCTTAACACAGTGGAACACAATTGTAGACAATACAAAATATACCTATTCACAGAAATAACGTGTAATAACAAACTTTCCCTCACTGTCCCTATCCACACGTTACCAGTCTCTTTGCTCCAGAAGATTATCTTCCCACGTCGCAGGCCTGTCTGTCTCTGCAGGGATTAAACAAAGCTCCGTCTCTCAGGTCCAGACTGTAGTCCTTTGGGTACGGCAGGTAAGGGTGGAATATTCGGCCTCTCAACAGAGGACCCGCTTACAGTTCGTGGGTTCAGGATCTGTGGAGATGTCACCGCTGAGTGAATATTCGGCCTCTCAACAGAGGACCCGCTTACAATTCGTGGGTTCAGGATCTGGAAGTCAGCTTTCAAGGGAGAGGGATCATCCAGACAATCTGTTATATCGCATTCACAGGAGGGCACCAGCATACACAGACTTCTCTCTGCACAGACTGATTTCCCGGGCTCTTCTTTCTCTCTCCCTCCTTCCTGGTCACATGACATAACAGGGGGGAGCTTAGCCAATACAGTTTGTTTCTCTGTAATCACATTCGGCGTAGGTATAACTTCTGGCCACACGGGGGCAGTGTCTGTCACAGATTCTTCTATGTCAATGATAACAGAACAGTCAGAGCCGGCCAGCTCATTACACGCCCCCCCACTTGAAGGTTGGCAGTCCCTGTCAACGACTGTCTCCAGGGCGGCGATGGCTGTGGAGGTTGTAGGACCCGGCTGTGAAGAGGGCCACACATATTGGTCTCTGTAGGACTGTCCCGGGGGCACTCCTGCGGTGGTCCTCGCTGTCCGCCTAACGGGTGCTAGTCTCTCTCCCCGATCAGTCACTCCACTCTCCACCCCAGTCGGTAAGTCAGTCGAGGAGGTAAGGGGTTCAGACGTGTCAGTCAGGCGAGCCGGGGTAGGTATGTCTTCTACCTCTACATCCCCGGTGTCGGTGTCTCCCACAGTATTAGTGATATCCATCTCACTAGGTATCACAGGAGGGGAGTCAGGCTGAGAACGACAGGGGCGCAACATGTTGCGGTGCTGTCTTGTCCTAGGTGGAACTCTTCTCTTCCAGCCGTACCATTCCCTCCAGGGGCGTCGTTCCTTCCAGTTAGCAGGACCCTCAGAGGGGTGAGCGGATCTCTGCCACCGCTCTTCTCGGGTAGGGCAATTTCTGGACATGTGTCCCACCTTTCTGCACGTCCAGCACTCACGTCTGCGTCTGTCTGGAGGGCGCTTCAGCCTGTATCGTTGACCTCGGTAGGGGACATCTGTCATCTGCGGTTGCTCTTCACCCCAGGATACGGAGTTACACTCTGGGGCCACCACCGAAACCGCCTTCATGCTGCGTACCTCTCCTTTAACTCTTTCTGGCGGCTTCCGCATGTTATCTTGGGATAGGCCGCTGGTCCCCAGAACGGCAGTAAGGGCTTTCCCCAGACTCTCAATCTCCTCCCAGATTCTTCTTATCAGCCGCTGGTTCTGTTTTTCTACACCCCGTTCTCTGTCCCCCCCTGCTGCTCGAACCTCAGCTGCAGGGGTGTCTAGTTTAACGGCGGCCATTGTGGTGAGACCTGGCGTGGTGACTCTGCTCGTGGGTGTAGCTGATATTCGGTTCGTCGTGGTAATTGATGGTTTGTTCGTTGAGGACAACGATTCGCCCTATGACGGGGGTCACCACATGACCAACACGGTCCCGCGGGACGGCTAGGTCGTATCCGCTGGTCTCTCTGTCGTTCTAGTATTAACTGTGACACCTGTTGCTGTAAATCTGCTACCATCTGTTTCAGCTTCTCGGTGTCACTGTTGGGCTGTTTAATGTCTAATATGGATCTGCACGCAGTGCTCTGAGTCCCCACATCCATGACGGGTCCCCTAGAACGTTCTATGGCTTCCTGCTGGACTTCAGCGAAGGTGAGAGTCGGCGTCATCCGAATCAAGTCCTGTAGCGTACGGTTAAGATACTGGTCTCTCAGCCCTATAACGAATTGGTCTCTCAGTACCAGGTCACGAGGAGCTATAGTAGCCAGCTGTTCCCCTTTTGCACAGACTTGTTCAAGGAGTACCTGAAGGGCATTTGCATATTGGGGAATGTCCTCCCATTCAAGCTGTGTCCGTCTGAAGAACAGGTACCGCAGTGTTCCCTGGTACGTAGTAGGTCCATAGGTCTTTTCCAGCACCCGCACCAAATCCTCTAACACACGTTGCCCCCTGACCATCTCCAGTCTGACTGTCGTCCATGCCTCCCCCTCTAGCGTCAGTACCGCCATTTCCGCCAAGGTCTTAGGGTCAATATTATACATTTCTCCCAGTATCCGCACTTGTTCCGCCCACTCTGGTACGGGGTAGTTTCGCCCGCCAAATTTCCTGACCTGGTTTACAATGGACACCGGCGGCGGTTTCTGACTGTATACTGGGCCTGGGTGGGAATCCTGCTGGGCACAGATCCTGCCGACTACGCCAGATGAAGTGACCGAGGGCAAGTTCGCCCATGTATATCCATGATCTGGCCCAGCAAAACTTCCACACTCAGATTCCATCTTAACAAACGTATCTTTACTGTTAAACATTTTCTTAACACAGTGGAACACAATTGTAGACAATACAAAATATACCTATTCACAGAAATAACGTGTAATAACAAACTTTCCCTCACTGTCCCTATCCACACGTTACCAGTCTCTTTGCTCCAGAAGATTATCTTCCCACGTCGCAGGCCTGTCTGTCTCTGCAGGGATTAAACAAAGCTCCGTCTCTCAGGTCCAGACTGTAGTCCTTGGGGTACGGCAGGTAGGGGTGGAATATTCGGCCTCTCAACAGAGGACCCGCTTACAGTTCGTGGGTTCAGGATCTGTGGAGATGTCACCGCTGAGTGAATATTCGGCCTCTCAACAGAGGACCCGCTTACAATTCGTGGGTTCAGGATCTGGAAGTCAGCTTTCAAGGGAGAGGGATCATCCAGACAATCTGTTATATCGCATTCACAGGAGGGCACCAGCATACACAGACTTCTCTCTGCACAGACTGATTTCCCGGGCTCTTCTTTCTCTCTCCCTCCTTCCTGGTCACATGACATAACAGGGGGGAGCTTAGCCAATACAGTTTGTTTCTCTGTAATCACATTCGGCGTAGGTATAACTTCTGGCCACACGGGGGCAGTGTCTGTCACAGATTCTTCTATGTCAATGATAACAGAACAGTCAGAGCCGGCCAGCTCATTACACAACCACACCAAGTCCCCAACACAAAGCCGAGGACCAACCCGACGCCGGCGGTTGGCAAAAAGCTGAGTCTTCTCCTGGGACAACTTCAAATTGTCCACTACCTGCCCCCAAATCTGATTCAACCTCTCCACCACAGCATCCACTCCAGGACAATCCGAAGATTCCACCTGACCAGAAGAAAATCGAGGATGAAACCCCGAATTACAGAAAAAAGGAGACACCAAGGTGGCAGAGCTGGCCCGATTATTGAGGGCAAACTCCGCTAAAGGCAAAAAAGCAACCCAATCATCCTGATCTGCAGACACAAAACACCTCAAATATGTCTCCAAGGTCTGATTCGTCCGCTCGGTCTGGCCATTAGTCTGAGGATGGAAAGCAGACGAGAAAGACAAATCTATGCCCATCCTAGCACAGAATGCTCGCCAAAATCTAGACACGAATTGGGTTCCTCTGTCAGAAACGATATTCTCCGGAATACCATGCAAACGGACCACATTTTGAAAAAACAGAGGAACCAACTCGGAAGAAGAAGGCAACTTAGGCAGGGGAACCAAATGGACCATCTTAGAGAAACGGTCACACACCACCCAGATGACAGACATCTTCTGAGAAACAGGAAGATCCGAAATAAAATCCATCGAGATGTGCGTCCAGGGCCTCTTCGGGATAGGCAAGGGCAACAACAATCCACTAGCCCGAGAACAACAAGGCTTGGCCCGAGCACAAACGTCACAAGACTGCACAAAGCCTCGCACATCTCGAGACAGGGAAGGCCACCAGAAGGACCTTGCCACCAAATCCCTGGTACCAAAGATTCCAGGATGACCTGCCAACGCAGAAGAATGAACCTCAGAAATGACTTTACTGGTCCAATCATCAGGAACAAACAGTCTACCAGGTGGGCAACGATCAGGTCTATCCGCCTGAAACTCCTGCAAGGCCCGCCGCAGGTCTGGAGAAACGGCAGACAATATCACTCCATCCTTAAGGATGCCTGTAGGTTCAGAGTTACCAGGGGAGTCAGGCTCAAAACTCCTAGAAAGGGCATCCGCCTTAACATTCTTAGAACCCGGCAGGTAGGACACCACAAAATTAAACCGAGAGAAAAACAACGACCAGCGCGCCTGTCTAGGATTCAGGCGTCTGGCGGACTCAAGATAAATTAGATTTTTGTGGTCAGTCAATACCACCACCTGATGTCTAGCCCCCTCAAGCCAATGACGCCACTCCTCAAAAGCCCACTTCATGGCCAAAAGCTCCCGATTACCAACATCATAATTCCGCTCGGCGGGCGAAAATTTACGCGAGAAAAAGGCACAAGGTCTCATCACGGAACAATCGGAACTTCTCTGCGACAAAACTGCCCCAGCTCCGATTTCAGAAGCGTCGACCTCAACCTGAAAAGGAAGAGCAACATCAGGCTGACGCAACACAGGGGCGGAAGAAAAGCGGCGCTTAAGCTCCCGAAAGGCCTCCACAGCAGCAGGGGACCAATCAGCAACATCAGCACCCTTCTTAGTCAAATCAGTCAATGGTTTAACAACATCAGAAAAACCAGCAATAAATCGACGATAAAAGTTAGCAAAGCCCAAAAATTTCTGAAGACTCTTAAGAGAAGAGGGTTGCGTCCAATCACAAATAGCCTGAACCTTGACAGGATCCATCTCGATGGAAGAGGGGGAAAAAATATATCCCAAAAAGGAAATCTTTTGAACCCCAAAAACGCACTTAGAACCCTTCACACACAAGGAATTAGACCGCAAAACCTGAAAAACCCTCCTGACCTGCTGGACATGAGAGTCCCAGTCATCCGAAAACATCAAAATATCATCCAGATACACAATCATAAATTTATCCAAATAATCACGGAAAATGTCATGCATAAAGGACTGAAAGACTGAAGGGGCATTTGAAAGACCAAAAGGCATCACCAAGTACTCAAAGTGGCCCTCGGGTGTATTAAATGCGGTCTTCCACTCATCCCCCTGCTTAATTCGCACCAAATTATACGCCCCACGGAGATCTATCTTAGAGAACCACTTGGCCCCCTTTATGCGAGCAAACAAATCAGTCAGCAGTGGCAACGGATATTGATATTTAACCGTGATTTTATTCAAAAGCCGATAATCAATACACGGTCTCAAAGAGCCATCTTTCTTAGCCACAAAGAAAAAACCGGCTCCTAAGGGAGATGACGAAGGACGAATATGTCCCTTTTCCAAGGACTCCTTTATATATTCTCGCATAGCAGCATGTTCAGGCACAGACAGATTAAATAAACGACCCTTAGGGTATTTACTACCCGGAATCAAATCTATGGCACAATCGCACTCCCGGTGCGGAGGTAATGAACCAAGCTTAGGTTCTTCAAAAACGTCACGATATTCAGTCAAGAATTCAGGAATCTCAGAGGGAATAGATGATGAAATGGAAACCACAGGTACGTCCCCATGCGTCCCCTTACATCCCCAGCTTAACACAGACATAGCTTTCCAGTCAAGGACTGGGTTATGAGATTGCAGCCATGGCAATCCAAGCACCAACACATCATGTAGGTTATACAGCACAAGAAAGCGAATAATCTCCTGATGATCCGGATTAATCCGCATAGTTACTTGTGTCCAGTATTGTGGTTTATTACTAGCCAATGGGGTGGAGTCAATCCCCTTCAGGGGTATAGGAGTTTCAAGAGGCTCCAAATCATACCCACAGCGTTTGGCAAAGGACCAATCCATAAGACTCAAAGCGGCGCCAGAGTCGACATAGGCATCCGCAGTAATAGATGATAAAGAACAAATCAGGGTCACAGATAGAATAAACTTAGACTGTAAAGTGCCAATTGAAACAGACTTATCAAGCTTCTTAGTACGCTTAGAGCATGCTGATATAACATGAGTTGAATCACCGCAATAGAAGCACAACCCATTTTTTCGTCTTAAATTCTGCCGTTCACTTCTGGACAGAATTCTATCACATTGCATATTCTCTGGCGTCTTCTCAGTAGACACCGCCAAATGGTGCACAGGTTTGCGCTCCCGCAGACGCCTATCGATCTGGATAGCCATTGTCATGGACTCATTCAGACCCGCAGGCACAGGGAACCCCACCATAACATCCTTAATGGCATCAGAGAGACCCTCTCTGAAATTCGCCGCCAGGGCGCACTCATTCCACTGAGTAAGCACAGCCCATTTACGGAATTTCTGGCAGTATATTTCAGCTTCGTCTTGCCCCTGAGATAGGGACATCAAGGCTTTTTCCGCCTGAAGCTCTAACTGAGGTTCCTCATAAAGCAACCCCAAGGCCAAAAAAAAAACGCATCCACATTGAGCAACGCAGGATCCCCTGGAGCCAATGCAAAAGCCCAATCCTGAGGGTCGCCCCGGAGCAAGGAAATCACAATCCTGACCTGCTGAGCAGGATCTCCAGCAGAGCGAGATTTCAGGGACAAAAACAACTTGCAATTATTTTTGAAATTTTGAAAGCAAGATCTATTCCCCGAGAAAAATTCAGGCAAAGGAATTCTAGGTTCAGATATAGGAACATGAACAACAAAATCTTGTAAATTTTGAACTTTCGTGGTAAGATTATTCAAACCTGCAGCTAAACTCTGAATATCCATTTTAAACAGGTGAACACAGAGCCATTCCAGGATTAGAAGGAGAGAGAGAGAGAGAAAGGCTGCAATATAGGCAGACTTGCAAGAGATTCAATTACAAGCACACTCAGAACTGAAGGGAAGGGGAAAAAAAAAGAAAAAAAAAATATTCAGCAGACTTCTCTTTTCTCTCCTTTCTCTGTCAATTAATTTAACCCTTTTTGGCCGGTCAAACTGTTATGGTTCTCAATGGCAAGAGAACATAGCCCAGCAAACATAAGTACTAGCTCTTGGAAGGATGGAAACTAAACTGACCATGAACTAAACCTGCCGCACAACTAACAGTAGCCGGGTAGCGTTGCCTACGTTTTTTATCCCTAGACGCCCAGCGCCGGCCGGAGGACTAACTAATCCTGGCAGAGGAAAATATAGTCCTGGCTCACCTCTAGAGAAATTTCCCCGATAGGCAGACAGAGGCCCCCACATATATTGGCGGTGATTTTAGATGAAATGACAAACGTAGTATGAAAATAGGTTTAGCAAAATTGAGGTCCGCTTACTAGATAGCAGGAAGACAGAAAGGGCACTTTCATGGTCAGCTGAAAACCCTATCAAAATACCATCCTGAAATTACTTTAAGACTCTAGTATTAACTCATAACATCAGAGTGGCAATTTCAGATCACAAGAGCTTTCCAGACACAGAAACGAAACTACAGCTGTGAACTGGAACAAAATGCAAAAACAAACGAGGACAAAAGTCCAACTTAACTGGGAGTTGTCTAGCAGCAGGAACATGCACAGAAAGGCTTCTGATTACAATGTTGACCGGCATGGAAGTGACAGAGGAGCAAGGTTAAATAGCGACTCCCACCTCCTGATGGAAACAGGTGAACAGAGGGGATGATGCACACCAGTTCAATTCCACCAGTGGCCACCGGGGGAGCCCAAAGTCCAATTTCACAACAGGTGGCATCCTCGTGCTTCTTTTTAAGGTAGTAAATAGGCCCTTACCACGGTCCTGAGTGTTCTCATTAAGGAGGCCAGTCAAAGCCTGCAGACCCTCAAGATCATCTTCTGATAAGCCCAGTGTTTTGCACTGTTCCACGTCATTCCTTTGGAAGAAAAGCTTCCATTGTAGGTTACGGCCAAATAAATTGATGTCCTTTACCCACTCAAAACAGTTAAACGAATTAGTCGGCACAAAATTCAAACCTTTCTGTAGTACAGAGAAATCATCCCCAGATGGCATGTAAGAGGATAAATTAATAATCTGACCCTGTGTTATACCACCCTCCGTCTCAGATCGTACCCTGTTGTTGGGCCCCGATCCAAAAAAGATTGTGGTACAGAGGATGAGGAAGCCATAGGTCCTACTGGATATGCTTGGGCGCCTCTCCTATTTCCTCTCTGCCTGTATTGATTTTGTGGTGTACGCCATTTCCCCTTTATTTGTCTGCCCCTGCTCTGGTAACCTACAAAGTTTTCGGTACGTTCTGTGTCCGAGGTGTCAATATCAGATGATGATGCCTCAGTAAGAGTTTCGGATTGATAGCTATATGCTTTGTTGTCTTTGAATTCCCCAAAATCACGCAAAAATTGTGCGTGCTTTCGGTCCTTCAAGTTCGATTGAAATTTTTCTACCAACGTTTGTAGGATACCCTCCCTCCTGATAAAATCGGGGTCTGATTTATGTTTTTGGACTCTTTCTATAAGGCTGTTAAGTTTCTTTGTAGAGTCCTCAAATAGCTTTTGCTCCTCACTCAGAAGAAGCTGCATAAAACGCAGTGAGGCCTCAATGGACTCCTCAACCGGCACTGAGATTACGTAATGGGGAAGTGATGTATACGTTCCACATACTGAAGTGCATGCACTCCCCCTGGTGGCCGGAAGCTACGTCATGCTTAGCTGCCTGGAACGCACGCCGAGGAGCGAGCATGGCTGTGGAATGCAGGTATTTCAGAACCCGGTAAATATACCTGCCTCATTGGTGGGCGGAGCTTGTGATAGTAACAGCAATCAGGGTGGTTATTTAAGTCCACCGGTTATGACCGCTGGGACGGGTCTTTTTTCTATCTTTTTCATCCGGACCCGGTCAGCATCTATGGCATCAGTTTACCTCCTGATGAACCGCAGATTGCGGGGAAACGCGTTGGGTATATCCGGATCAGATAAGTTTACTCCCAGCTTTATCTAGCATTTATCTCTTTCCACTGTGATATCTGTCACTGTGGCGTTTTTTTCAGCAGATCATTTTGGGATGCCCCCAGATGTAATGGTATCAAGATCGAGAAGGGCATTCATATGATATGGACTGCTATTGTGGAAATTTATATCATATATACTACCGTGTTTCCCCGAAAGTAAGACAGTGTCCTACATTCTTTTACCACTCAAAAGTCCCACTATGTCTTACTTTCGGGGTATGTCTTACATTGGGAAAAAAATGTCATTTTTTGTTTTTACCATGAGGGCACTGAGGCGGCGTGTTTTTGTATCGTATGTTGCATCAGAGGTGTATCTAGCCTTTCCTGCACCCGGGTCAAAGGATCAGTTCGGCGCCCCCCCCTCCTCCCCTCCCCCATTTGAACATTAAGTCTATGGGGGCACAGATCTGGACAGTATGGGGGCACAGATCAGGACAGTATGGGGGCACAGATCAGGACAGTATGGGGGCACAGATCTGGACATTATGGCCCATACTGTCCAGATTTGTGCCCACATAATGTCCAGATCTGTGCCCCCATACAGTCCAGATCTGTGCCCCCATCACAGTCGTCAGATTCAGACTCATTCTCACAACAGTGAGTGAGTGAGTCTGACAGTCTCGTCACATACCCAGTTTGCAACTTGCAACTCCCTCCCCCTCCTCCTACAGTGTGAGTGACTACTACACACGAGCACACTCACTGCACGACGACACCCGAACGAACGAACCGAGTCTCAGTCACCGGCGCTGCGGCGCAACGAATGACCAACGAAGCAGCCTGCCTGTGTGATGTGTCACACGCTCAGTCAGACTGTGACGTCGGTCAGCCGCAGCCGCTGCTGGCGCTTCCCTGATGCGGAAGTGGCCAGCAGCGGTCAGTGGCTGAGCCTCTCAGCGGGTGTCAGGGGGTGGGGCGCAGCCAGCCAGGAGCTTAGACTGAGAAGGAAGGGGCTCCTTCCTTGAAGCAAGCGAACCACAGTGCAGAGAAGCACAGCGCCGGGGGACAGACACCAGAATGTAAGTATGTAGTGTTTGGTTTTTTTTACGTTTACGCTGGTAACCAGGGTAAACATCGGGTTACTAAGCGCGGCCCTGCGCTTAGTAACCCGATGTTTACCCTGGTTACCAGTGAAGACATCGCTGAATCGTCCGCATCCCGCATCCGTCCGTATCCCGCAGTTAATGCAGCAAAAGGTACCGGTACTACCGGTATGGCTTATATTTTTCCAACGCACAGTTTACTATGTCTTACTTTCGGGGTGCGTCTTACATTAGCCGACCCCGTTAAAACCCCCACTACGTCTTACTATCGGGGGTGTCTTACTATCGGGGAAACACGGTAGTATTGTGGAAAGTGTATGTGTCTTTGTTGTTGGAAGTATTATCAACGGTTGATTACAGATATTTTTTGTTGCTGGATCTTTTATTTTGCTATACGATATCCCTGCTGAACTAGGTCTACCGAGCGTATATATCTAAAAAGACTCTCTTCATCTCTATTCTTTTTTATATATTGTTTTCCAACCTTATTGCAAGGGCTGTGGTTTCTAGTTCTCCATGGACATATCTTGCAATGGATTTTATCACCGACCTGCCGGTCTCTGAGGGTTTTTCTGTTATCTGGGTTGTTGTGGACCGGTTTAGTAAGATGTGTCATCTGGTCCCATTCAATAAATTACCCTGTGCTAAGACACTTGCCAGGGCATTTGTGAAAGAGATTGTCAGACTCCATGGTGTTACCACGGACATTGTCTCCGATAGGGGACTACAGTTTGTGGCTCGCTTTTGGCGTGCCTTTTGTGACAGACTTAAGGTTCATTTGTCATTTTCGAAGGGCTATCATCCACAGTCCAATGGACAGACTGAGAGGAAGAACCTGGACGTTGAGCAGTTTTTGAGATGTTTTGTAGCGGACAATCAAGAGATGTGGTCGGAATATTTACCATTAGCTGAGTTTGCTCTCAATAATCATACGTCTTCTTCGGCTGGGTGTTCTTTCTTTTGTTGTACTGGGAAGAATCCATCTTTTGGTCCTTTTTCTAGGATTGGGGCGGTGGTACCTGAGGTGGAGAGTTTTTCTGGAAATTTGGAAAGGGTTTGGACCAGTGTGCGCCATAATCTTAAACAGTCTAATAAGAGGTCTAAGAAATATTTTGACAAGAGAAGACGGGAGGCGAGGTTTGTTGTTGGGGACATGGCTTGGTTGTCCTCTAGGAATCTGCGTTTGAAGATCCCTTCTAAAAAGTTGAGGCCGAAGTTTGTAGGACCTTTCAAAGTGGTTCACATTGTGAACTCGGCAGCGGTGAGATTAGACATTCCTTCGTCCTGGAAAATTAATTCAGTTTTTCATGTAGAAGGTTGACACGCCAGATAAGGTGGCTATGCCGTCTGCTCCTCCAATTGATGAGGACTGCGAGTTTGAGATTTCATGCATTCTTGATTCCAGGTGGCATAGAGGAGGGTTACAGTATCTTGTTCCTGGAAGGGTTTCGGTCCCGAGGACAATTCCTGGGTGAAAGCTGTGGACGTCTCAGCCTCAAGGTTAATTAAGGCTTTTCACAGGAGATTTCCGAATAAGGCCCGGCCTAGAGGATCCGAGGGATCCTCGTTTAAAGGGGAGGTACTGTTGGAATCTGTTTAGTTTGTGACTATCCGCCATTTTCTTGTGGAGTTCTGGCTGCTGGTCTTTTTCCTCTGGTGCTGGGTTTGTCTTGGGTCAGGTGTTTGTATCACTCTTTATTAACCAGCACCTGCCTCCCAGTCCTTGCTGGACAACAGTGTTAATCTGCTTGAGCTCTAGCTTGGTGCTTTGGTTTGTCTTCTGTGTGTTATTGGTGCAGTGCTGGTACCTCTGGTTCTGCTAGCCTTAGTTTCTGTTTTCTATTGGTTTCTGCAGCCTTCTCTGTGTTTTCTATTAGGAGGTGACCCATTCTTGTACGCAGTCCTTAGTTCTTTTAGGGAACCCCTTCCCCATATCTATAGGTCTTCGCTTGAGATTAACCTAGGATCGTCGGTGGGTCTATTCGCAAGGAATGGGTCGCCCACTCCATCGTAGGGTTTCGCTCTTGGGCTGCTGCTATATTACTTCCCATGAAAGAATATTGAACATGCAGAAGAAGCACCGATTGGCTAATTACATAGCATAATAATGCCACAAAAACCCCGGCAGACCTGGTGCCATTATTGCTGAAATGACGCCTGTGCAGGAGGTGAGGTACGGTATATGTTTATTTTACCAGGAAGACTAATTCATTTAAACTCTTCCCAACATGGCCAATTTCTGTTTGTCATTTTCATTTTTTCTTTCCCTTCTTTCAAGAGCCATCATTTTTTTTTATCTTTCCACACAAACATATGAGGGCTTGTTGCTGAACGAGTTATACTTTTGACACCATTCATTTTACCACATAGTGCACTCGAAAATCAGAAAAATTTATAGAAAAAAGTGCAGTGAAATTGTGAGAAAAAAACGCAGTTCTGACAGTTTTTTGGAAATTGTTTTTAAGGTGTACATTGTGTTAAAAATGACTTGGCAATATAATTCTCTTCATCAGTATGATTATGGAGATGCCAAACTTATTCATTTTTTTATTATTTTGGTGGTGGAAAAAAAATCAGAAATGTGAAAAAAAACCAAACATTTTTGATTGTGCCACCAACTTTCAAGATAAATAATGCTTTAATTTTTTGGTTGTGAGAACTGGAGCTGTATGGGGACTTGTTTTTTGTGGGGTGACGCAACGTTTTTATTGATTCCATTTTGAAACAGATATGACATTTCAATCGCTTCTTACAGCATTTTTTACAGTATTGCAGAGAGCAAAAATCACAATTTAGGTGTTTTTCAAATTTTTTCTGCTTACGGAATTTATAGATGGGGTACTTTTATACATTGATAGATTGGACTTTTCTGGGCGCTGTGATATCACATATGTATATTTTGCTTTTTTATTATCTTTATTTTTAAAGGGGGAAAAGGGTGGTGATTTGTACCTTTATGCTTTATGGGTTTTTTCATATTTTTTTAAACTTTTTTTAATTTTCTCTGTATTTATTAGTCCCCTTAGGGGACTTGAACCTGCGATTGTCTAATCGCTTGCACTATATATAGCAATACCACAGTATTCCTGCATATCGTAGAAAGCATGGTCTAGTCTGAAGCCCAGTCACAGCATCTACAAACCACTGGCTGTCATAGCAACCCATCTGCGCCCCAACAGGAGCATAAAATGACATGCCCCCCCCCCCCCCCCCCCCCCCCCGTTCTGGTGAGCTATCAGAGTTTCACAGCAGAATTTAACAGTTGGCGGGGGAGGGGGAGCTTTGCTCCATCCACAGCTACTAGAAACAGGTCCACTGTGTAAGGCATCCTTCACATGTCCGTGTTTCCAATACGTGAGGGATCTATTTTTTCTTTTCATGGATACCACACTTACCCATTATAACCTATGCTGCTATGCACATGTCCATACTTTTACCCAGATCGTCTGTTCATATAAAACATACAGAGACATAACAAGAGCAAATGCAAGTCTATGGGTCCATGAAAAACACGTACAGCATACGGATGGCATCCATGTGTCACTCGTGTGCAGTTCATGTGCTGGCCGTGTTTAACATTGCAAAGTATAGGAGAAGCTTTGTAATTTCTTTCTTTCTTTATCCATACCGTAAAAACACCAATGACCACACTTATGGTAAAAATCAACACACAAATAACACACTGATAATACAGATGACACTGGTACCATTTTTTCACATATACCGTATGTGAAGGAGGCCTAATACACAACCATTAAATGCCAGGCATGGGGGAAAGCTCACCCACTGAGCCTGCTACATACACCCGCTAAAGACTTTCACCGTACATGTACAGTGAATGTCAAAAAGGGGTTAAAAAGAGATTACATAAGCTTTTGTAATAGGGCTACCACAGGCAAGCTTTATACAAGCTATACCATTATGCAATTCCCAGGAGAACCTTGGTCTTCATCCTTTAACCCCCATACTGGAATATGCACTTATGCATGGCCCCGTGGGTTATGCTCACGGAGTGGATGTTGGTGAAGCAAGCTGCCAGAGTAAAAAGTCATCCTGCCAGGTCGTTACCAGGAGGTCTAAGTTAGGAGTCGGTCTGTATGAAGATAGAGCAATATATGTGGTCTCAGAATGGAGAAGGGGCAGTCTGTATGGGGATAGGGCAATATATGGGGCTCAGAATGGAGGAAGGGTAATATATGGAAGCTCAGAAAGGAGGAGGGGCAGTATAGGGGATGGTCTGGATGGAGATAGGGCAAATATGGAAGCTCAGAATGAAGAAGTGGAAGTGTATGGGCTGGTCTGTTTGGAGATAGGGCAATATATGGGGCTCAGAATGGAGGAGGGGCAGTATAGAGGGCAGTCTGTATGGAGATAGGACAATACATGGGGGCTCTGAATGGAGGAGGGGCAGTATAGGGGGCAGCCTTTATGGGAATAGGGCCATATATGGGGGCTCAGAATAAAAAAGGGGTAGTCTGCTTGCAGATGGGGCAGTATTAGGGGCTCTATGGAGATACGGTAGTATATGCAGGTCTCTGTATAATGATGGGGAGTATAGGTGGCTCCATATGGAGATGGTGGAGTATGGGGCAACTCTGTATGGAGATGGGGCAGTACTGTGGGCTCCTTATGGAGGTGAGGCAGTATGGGGGGCTCTATGGTGATGGGGTAGTATAAGGAGTCACTGAAGAGAGAAGGGGCACTATGGAGGGGCTGTATATGGAGATGGGGTATTATTAGAAAGAGCGCTATAGGAGTGTATTTGTATAGAGCTGGAGCAGTATGTGGGTCAGTATGGAGAAAGGGCAGCATGGTATGGACCATCTGAAGAGGAGGCTCAGTATAGAGTTTGGGAGAAATAGTGTGGAGGCCATAGTTCATAAATGAGGAAGGCATGATGGGTATAACTCATAAGGGTGGAGAGTATGATGACTAGTTCACAGAGACGGACAGTGTGGAGGTCATAGTATGTAAGGGGGATGGTGTAGTAGGAACATTTTATAGGAGAAAATAGTTTGGATGCTATATATAAAAGAGACTATATGAGGTTATTTATGTGGAGGGATCACAGTGAGGGGTGATTATTTATTCAGGGGCACACTATGTGTGGTTATTTTTATTCAGGAGCATTATAATCAGGGCACCGTGTTAAGATGTGCTGCAGAAGACCGGAGAAAGGGGAATCTGCAGAAATGAGCTGTGGCTGTGAAAAGTCATCATGGAGTCAGGACCAGATGAAGAATAAAAGGCAAGAAGAGCTCCAATCAGAGAAGATGTCACTGAGCTCTAAGTGTGCAAATACATTGGCCAATTTCCGCCTATAAAACGGTTGACTATATGAAGCCAAGGAAATGACCACTCTTTCATGTGTGCAGAGCAATCGTTCACATGATCATTTTGTGCAGCTAGAATAGCATTGCTTTAGGAAACGCATGTTTACACAGGACGATGTGCTGTTGAGAAGGATGATATTTAAAGAGAACTTGACAGCTACACATGCTACCCAATCCGTGGGCAGCATTTATCGGGCACTGGCTGCATGAACTCAGTCAGGTATGTTTGACTCTGAAATGCTGCGGCGTTTCAGAGAAAACATCCTTTTAAAAGCCGCTGGGGCCAAGCCTACTGCCCTTTAGAGGCAGTGGATGGAGTGGGCTTTTAAAGTATTTTTTTCTGAAACACCACAATGTTTAGAGTCAAACACACGTGGCCAAGTTCATACAGCCAGTGCCTGAGACATGCTGCCACGGATAAGGCAGCATGTATCAGCTGTCAGGTTCTCTTTAAGAAGCTTAAAATAATTTGAATGCATGCGCAAAGGAATGTTTTGCTTATGCATCATGTGATTGACAGCCTGTTTAGATACGCCCATATTTAGTTTCTGATTGTCAGCGAATGTTAATGCACCTTAAAGAGTCCTAAACGTTTGGTACATTTTTATATGCTTTAGGCTCATTAATTCAGAGCACATTTGAGGTGGTTTCAAGATTGGATCCCCCCGGACTTCTCAGAATTACTGGACTTAAAGCATTAAAATTCTTATTCTTTCAATTAAATGAAAGTTTAGTGCTCTTTAAGGTGCATTAACACTGCGACTGAAACACTCAAAAGACCTGTTACAAAAGTACAGCTCAGGAAACAGGAAAGCGCAGAATCAGTAGAAAATCATAGTCCTTTCTCCTGAGCCGCGCACTTCTAAGAGGACTTTTGAATGATTGGTGGGGTTTTCTGGATGCAAACCCTCACCAATTTGCTCAGAAATAATTGGCCTAAAAGATATATAAGATATTTCCCAAAAGTTACTCTTTAAAGGTTTAAGAGTGCTTCACCCGACTTGTCATCAGTACTGTGGTTCCTGTATGGTCCGCAGTCTGGTGATGGCTGATAAGAGAAACTCCCATCATTCCTTACCATTGTTAAGGAAATACCTGTAAGGGGCAGTTTCATAACATGCAATTGAATTTTCTGGGTGCTAACCTAAGGTTGCAGTTGATTGCGGTACTAAGCTTGGTGCTGTAGTCACATACTGATGAAGGCTCTGTTAATGTATTAATGTACTAACGTTGGTTCTGGTGATGTATTTTTATACTGACGGTGGCTCAGGTAATGTAGTTGTGTACTTACATTCTGGAGATTTGGTCATGGTGGTTCTGGTGATGTATTTTTTGTGCTGTTGGTGGTTCTGAATAAAACAGCAGGAGGGCACCACCAGGAGGTAAAAGGGATACACCTGAAACACAAAACTATACATGAAAGAGAGAAAGACTATAGGCCATACAAGCAGGGATCACCTTAAAAAATGTTTTAAATAATTTATTGGGTACAAAAAAGACCAAACCAAATATATATAAAAACATTGAAAAGTCAAACAAGTACCATAAGAAATATACACTTTTGCTCATAATAGAGCTACAGCCCATAACCAGGTGACATGCAAAATGCTATAATAAAGAATACAGATGCCAAATCAGGATGTGTATAGGTATAAATGGATACAAACAGAACCCCACAAAATTCAGGAAGGGTTCACATACAGTATATGTCATCAAAAGATATACCCGAAAACATGAACCAATCTGGATATAAACAAGAACCATCAAGACATGATGTACTATTCCGTCCTTGGGAATTAGGGCTCACCCCACATGGACGGAATAGTATGTCCAATGGCAGAAAGGGGTTAAATTTAGCTTGAATGCTTTGCTGGTCCCTTATCATATTTTCAGAGCTACTGAGGTATTAGTACAGAGGATACCCTCAAAAGTAACCCCATTTTATCAAATTATATTCCTAAACGAATTTATCTAGGGGTAAATAACAATAGATTCATTGGGCACATAATCTACTATATAATTGTCTAAGGTCTACTTCCGTCTTTCTTTCATTCTTTCTTTCTTTCTTTCTTTCTTTCTTTCTTTCTTTCTTTCTTTCAAGGAAATCCCAAGTCGCTGATTGGTCGCGGCAAAACGGCCATGACCAATCAGCGACAGGCACAGTCCGGCGGCAAAATGGCCGTTTCTTACTCCCCGCAGTCATTTCCCGCTCCATACTCCCCTCCAGTCAGCGCTCACACAGGGTTAATAGCAGCGTTAACGCTATTAACCCTGTGTGACCAACTTTTTACTATTGATGCTGCCTATGCAGCATCAATAGTAAAAAGATCTAATGTTAAAAATAATAAAAAAAAAAAAATAGCTATATACTCACCGTCCGTCGGCCCCTCAGATCCAGAACAGGCCTTTCCCGCTCCTCGCGACACTCCAGTGACCGCTCCATGCATTGTGGTCTCGTGAGATGATGACGTAGCAGTCTCGCGAAACTGCTACGTCATCATCTCGTGAGACCGTAATGCACTCTTGGGACCGGAGCACGCGAGGAGCATCGGTAAATTCAGGAGTTCCTGAAGAAGTTCTAACGAAACGTGCGTTGGGGCGGCGGGGATCACACGCCACCAGCACTTTTTTGCCAGTTTAAGTCATTGTAAGTATTTCTCATCTCCTTAATCTATATGTGTGTGCATAGATTTAAAGGTTAGTCCGTTTTGGACACCATGCACTTAGCGCTTTTTTATTAGTTTACATATGCTACCTTAGCACTTTATACGGACATGGTTCTGTCTGTTTTTTGCACACTCCAACTAATTGATAATTGTTGAGAGCTACTAAGCAAGAACTTTTTACTAAGGCATGTTTCTGTGCTGGCCACAGTGGTCCTTGTTACTGTAGCATCCAATAATGTTCTTTTTTATTATGTCGTTTTGACCAAATAAAATTATTTATTCATGGATTATACTCGTTTGGTGGTTTTTATATACCGCTTATGTGTTAATACTACGTGGTATGTGTTATACACTACGAGGGCTGTGTTATACACTACGTGGGCTGTGTTATATACTGCGTGCGTGGGCTGTTATATACTACATGAGCTGTGTTATATGCTACGTGGGCTGTTATACACTCTGTGGCTGTGTTATATGCTATGTGAGCTGTTATACACTCCGTGGGCTGTGCTATATACTACGTGGCTGTGCTATATACTCCATGGGTTGTGTTATATATTATGTGGCTGTGCTATATACTCCGTAGGCAGTGCTATATACTCCGTGGGCTGTGCTATATACTAGGTGGCTGTGCTATATACTACGTGGCTGTGCAATATACTATGTGGCTGTGCTATTTACTACGTGGGCTGTTATATACTACGTGGCTGTGCTATATACTATGTGGCCAGCCGCGAGCAATCAGCGACAGGTGCAGTCCAGCCGCGAATTGGCGCGGTATTTGAACCACGCTTCGCTAATTGGTCGTGGCCGGCGGAATCCTGTGTATTCAATGTATTATTCTAAAATCTTCATAGATAAACTACATAAATATTCTAGACTACCCGATGCGTTAGAATCGGGCTACCATCTAGTTATCAATAAATGTGAGCTATAATCAAACCGGAAAATTTGATGATAGGCCCAAATGCCACTCCAAACAATATATTTAAACAACACAATAACACAATAAAGGAGGTTTATAGCCAAAATAGTATATATTTTGTTACACTTGTAGACATAACACATGGCTTAAAAAGTTATGAACAACCAGTAGCAAAAATACTTAGATGTCGTATCAAAGATATAGTTGTATCAATTATATAAATTGTATATTGAATGATTGTGAATAAATCATCAATATATATTGGTCAGCACTGCAAATGGTCTGCGGCCTGGGCCCTCCGACATGCAATCAGATCCCGGTCCCAAAACCCCAGGAATAAGTTTGTAAATGAGGGCGCACATGGCAGTGCTGTGTTTCTGTCAACAAAAACTATCCTTTAAAACAAAAAAAATCTGTTTTAAGACAAACCGGAGCAACTCAAATCACAAAATTGGCTGTCCCGGTTGGAAGTCCCCAAAAAGAAGCAGACAGCGTTCAAACCATCATTATGATTTTATGCAGTTACAGAAGGATTCAATGTCAACAGTAACCAGCAACAGCATATCTAGTTCCATAAAAGTTCTTGTTGACCCTCCTTAGCATATCAGCTGTATCCTTAACAAATGAGGGTAATGCTTCAGCTAAGGATTTAAAATAATAGTCGTTAAATTTGCAAACCGAACGGCATAAAACGTCAACACATTATATAATAGCCAGGATGGCCAGGAGGGTCCAGGAGGGTCCACAAGATCTTCTGGGGACTTACAACTGGGACAGTCAAGTTTGTGATTTGGTTCTTGAGTTGCACCGCTTTGTCTTTATTTAAGCACAATTTTGTGTTTTTAGGGATAATTTTTATTTACAGAAACATGGCACTGCCATGGGTGCGGCTTGTGTGCCCTCATATGCAAACTTATTCCTGGTGTTCTGTGAGTGGGGTTGTTCGCCTGTGGGGGGGGGGGGGCGGGATGCAGAACATGTGCAGTGCTGGCTAAAATATATCTAGAATTTATTCATAATATAGCACGGTACTGTGACTCAACCAGAGCAATTCATTGATCATATAAATACAAACGCTTGTAACATTAAATTGATTTTCACATATGACACGAGTAAAATAGAACTTTTGGATATCACTATTGATGCAGATGAACATTGTTATTTATTGCTATTTGCTTAAGTGCTGTTTATTGAGATAGGCTGTAAGTGTATTTTATATGTCCATAGTGACTATTAGTATATATTAATAATATACTTCCCAGTGTTTTCTCTTTATGCTACTATCAATTTGGATTTTTTCTGCATACCCTTACTGTAGCTACCCCAGTATATACTATATACAATTTATATAATAAGTATTTTTGCTACTGGTTGCTCATCCCTTTTTAAACCATGTGTTTTTTGTATGTCTACAAGTGTAATAAAATGTATAGTATTTTGCCTAAAAATGTCTTTGTTGCATTGTTTAAATGTATTTAGAGGTGTAGCGACTATTTTGACCCCGAATGGTCTTCAAGAGATTAAAATGTGGCAGATGGCAAAAAGTGAAAATTTAAATTTTTTTCCCAATTAAGGGTTATTTTTTCTGATGTTTTCTCTATGGCATAAATTACACATTAACTTTATTCTATAGGTCGATACTATTAATGAGACATCATTAATAACATTTTAAGTTTCTTTTTAAAGAACTGTATGAGTTCTTATTCTTGTGAGATGTAGCTTTTATTGGTACCGTTTTGGAAATATCTGACAATTTGAGAACATTTCTTTTTATAATGTTCAGTGGGTGGGGATAAATTGTATGCTTATTTTATAGTTTGGGTCATTATGGACATAGAGATACCAAATATGTATTGTTTATATATATTTTATTATTTTTTTTACAATAAAATCCAATTTTTTCAAAACATTTGTGTTTTTATGTGTTGCTGTATTGAGCCTCAACTTATTTTATTTTATTATCGACAAGCTGTAAAAACAGTGTTTAATGAGCGGACTAAATAACATTATTTTATAGTTTGGGCTATCAAACATGTATAGTGTTACAGGATTAGGGATTTAGTTTATGGGATTACAATGTCCTGGGTTAAACAGGCTCTTCAGGAACTCCAAGGCACAGTTCACCCCTTGCAGGTTTGATACATTTGACTAGTTTTATTGGTTTCGAACAACAGCAAGACAAAAACAAAGCATACAAAATAAATCTTAGGCCGGTTGACTGCTAACTAAATAATCAATCAAAGACCTGACTTACCAGACCTTGGCCTAATGCACAGCTCTTAACCAAGCAATTACACCATTTTCCCCAAGAGCACAGAGAGAGCAATCAGCTTGTGGACTCTCTGCCTTTCATACCATACCTCAGCATTGCAGGTGATTAACCACGCTCATGTCAGTCTGTGTCCATGTACCATGTGTCCGTGGGCAAAAGACACAGACATGTTCGTTGTTAGCAGCAACATGGGCCGCAAAACGTCCCGCACACGTACACACTGATGACACATGGTTGACATCTGTGTGTCATCAGTGTGACATGTATCAACGCCTGTTCGCACTGCTCCCCAGTGCTAGGTGCTGAAAAAAGCTACGATCATTGTCCCATGCTCTGCCTGCGATCAAAGTGATTTAGGGACAATGCTGAGCGTTGTATTCAAGTGTAAAATTAAGAATAAAATAACAAATCACATTCTATTCACTTTAACACCTAATCCCCTGAAGCATTTGTTCCCTGTAAACAAAAATAAAAAACAACAATATCCCTCACCTGTCTGAAGATAAAATTTTCCCTCTGGTTACAGAAGTTGACTGATTGGATTACTACTCCCATCAGCTGACACTTGCTGCCGCTGATAGCAGCGAGAGCAGGTGCCAGCTGATGGGAGTATTCTTCAGCCAGCGCCTGCACTATAAATAAATAATACAAAAAAATGATGTGGGTTCCCCTGTGTTTTTGATAGCCAGTATGGCAAAAATGAAAGATGCAGGCTGCAGACCTCAGCTGTCAACTTTAGCAAGGCAGGTTATCCAGAGTAGAGGGGTAAAACACAGTTTTTTATTATTTAAATAAATAATTTTTTTAAATGGCATGGGGTCCCCAGCATTATTTATAACTAACCAAGCTAAAGCAGACAACTGGGGGCTGCTATTCTCAGTCTGATAAGGGGCCATGGATATTTCCCTCCCCAGCATAAAGATAGCAGTAGCAGCCTGCAACCATCCCAGAAAAGGCGCAGCTTTCAGATGGGCCAATTCTGGCACTTTGCCTGGCTATTTCTTTGTGGAATTGATGTCACCTTTGTATTGTCAGGTGACATCAAGCTCACAGGTTAGTAATGGAGAGATGTCTATAAGATACCTATAGTCATCTCTAGTCATAGTCATATTGTAAATAAACACACAGCAAGAATAAAGTATTTTATTTGAAATAAAAAGACATACAGTTTTACTTTTCTATATAAAAATAACAAACACAATTATACTCACTTAGCGCCCTTTCCATTGAAGCCCTGGTCTCATGTAAAAAAAAACACAAACATATCCCTCACCTATCCGACATTCTTTCCCACACAAGATTCAACTGTCCAGGATGAAAACCACTGGAGAATGAGCTGTTGAGAGCACAGCGCCAGTGAAAAGCCCTGACCTCATTAAGGTTACCGCTGCACCGTGAGACTTTTTCTCATGGTGCTAGCGGTAATCTAATTGAGGTCACCGCAGCTCACCATTAGGCCTGCTCTCACTGCAGCGAGTTATTCTCCCCAGCTCTTCAGCTTGAACGGACACCTCCAGCCACCGCTCATATTGATAAGCACATGTCGCACATATGGATCACGGCGTGGGACACTATGGATTCTTTCGACTTCGGACAGGTGAGGGATATTGTTGTTTTTAATTTTTCGCTTGAATACAGCTGTCAACATTCTCCCCTGCTCGCGCTGATCGCAAGCATAGCAGGGGACAATGATGTGAGCTGTCTTCAGCACCTGGCACCTGAGAACGACACAAACTGTGCCGGCTTTTTCACATGCAGTGGTATAGGAGTCACACAGTTGACACACATATGCCAGAAATATGAAACACATGGGCACTGATATCTCCGGTACTAGTGTTTCCAGTACCAGAAATATAAGGACGTGTGAAAGAAGTCTAAGACACCTAGGGAAAATGTACACACCATCAACCACTTTTTCCTAGTTCTGTTACAATAGCTCTTTATAGGGGGTCTGTGGGATCATAATACTGCATATAGTAGGGCTATGGGGTAGCATACTGTGTATAAAGGTTAGTGGGGGCATTATACTGTGTTTGAGTATGAGGCCTCCACAGCCGCCACAAGTACTGGCTGACAATATAATTTAAAAAAAAAATCCTCTAGCCACATTACCCCAATGCACTGCTTTGCTTTATGCAACAGTGGTAATGAGCCTCCACACAGCAGGCACGATCTAGTGATATCATTGCACCTGCTGTGCTGAGTCTCAAATGCACAGGTTGAATGGCAAAAGGAGCGAGTCCTCCACTCTCTCCTCCACCATTGTATTTAAAGGTATCTGTGTTCTGAGAATGCAGGTATTCCACCAAAATACAGATGCCGGCACCAGATTCTCCCCAATTCACAGGCCCTATGGTCTGCTGCCATGGACAGTACACCCCTGATAAATGGTTTATGATTATTCGCATTATGGGCAGCTGGAAAGTACAACGCTGTATTGGTTTATTTTTAAGTTCATGTATCATGATCGCATTTGCTCCCCGTGTCCCAGTCTACTCCTCAAAATGTAATAACTATCTTCATCTTTATGATGCTCTTCGATATATTCCTGAGGTTTGTCCTTCACAGTATTAATCATGACTAAGATCAACTTGCAGTGACTTTCAGTAGCACTTGGCTAAGGCTTAGCTCCACTTACATCTATTTTCTGGTGTTTCAAGCTTCATCGCTGAAGCGCAGAGCATTTGTCCGGTCATATGTCACTAATATGTTTACCCATCCATTCTAAATTCCATTGTACACGTTGTCTTTTCTGAATTTGTGCATTCTGTAAGCTTTTGTAGCTGTTTGGGTCAGCATTCACTCTCTTACATTAATAATATACACGTTCTTTCACACAATTTTAACTGTTGTAAATATTTACCCAATATAATTAGGAATGTAAAGTAATTTATGTGTTTATGCTTGTTACTTTTTTGTTAATTTGTTAGATTTCTTTATGTAAGTGTTTATTTTTTATTATTTTTATGAAACATGAGAAAGATAAGCCAGCATGCCCGTGCTGGTGTGGGTGGGCATAAAGTTTCCAGTTGCCATAAATAATATGCATTGGTGCTGGAAATTGGGAGATAATTTGTGTGACTTTGTTATCAGATCAAACTGATCTGCTACAGATGGACACTACCCCTCATACCTGTTATATATTGCCATGATGCCCTTTATAATAGCATATTGTGTTCTTCACGATTGCAGTTTGTTTGCAGTTGCCTGGAAACATATTAGAATTGTGTGTTAAGGAATAATGTGGAAGTATTACAAGGGTCACACTCCCCCTCATCTGTCAAACTAATTGGAAAACTAGTTAACCATGCCGCTACAAATGTTTAAATGAAAAGTTATTACCGAATAGAGACTAAAACACAAAACTTATGCCATTATCAAGTTGTCCTATTTTCTTAGAAAAGTAATTTTATTTATAAATCTTCTCACTGAGAACCCACATTTAGAAGATCTACTGGCTGAATGCAGGGTAGCAACAATGTAATTTTCTTTATAAAAACCTTAATGGTCAGATCGGTCTTTGTACATGATAGCAAGTTTGGGGCTGTGAATTTATGAGTTTTATTAGTTCTTCATTGCTACTGCTTACTATGAACTTTGTAGTGTAATTTAAACAATCTTGAATATTGTACATTAAAGTATTGAGTATACAAATTAAAGGGAATCTGTCAGCAAGTTTTTTATATGTAATCTGAGAGCATCATGATATAGGGTCAAGAGATCCTGATTCCAGTGATTTTTTGCTAACTGGGCTGCGTTTTGCTGTTTCAATAAAATCGGTGTTTTATCAGCAAGAAATGATCACTAGAGGACTAGATGTCTCGTGCTACCTAGTCCGACCATGATCCGACCATTGATTAGCAGCTTTCTGTCACTACATATTGTACACAGAAAGCTGCCAATGAGTGGTGTTTAGTGTTGAGCATTCCGATGCTGCAAGTATCGGGTATCGGCCGATACTTGCTGTATCGGAATTCCGATACCGGGATTCCGATACTCTTGTGGTATCGGGTATCGGGTATCGCAACAACATTAATGTTAAAATGTGTAAAAGAGAGAATTAAAATAAAAAATATCGCTATACTCACCTCTCCGACGCAGCCGGGACTTCAGCGAGGGAACCGGCAGCGTTGTTTGTTTAAAATTCGCGCTATTACTTGGTTACGTGAATTCCCGGCTTGTGATTGGTCAGGTCGGCCATGTTGCCGGGACGCGGACCAATCACAGCAAGCCGTGACGAAATTACGTCACGGCTTGCTGTGATTGGTCCGCGTCCCGGCAATATGGCCGCCCTGACCAATCACAAGCCGTGACGTCACGGGAGGCTGGACACGCGCCCATTTTAAAATGAGCGCGTCCAGCCTCCCGGCTTGTGATTGGTTGACCGCGGCGCAACCAATCACAAGCCGTGACGTCACGGGAGGCTGGACACGCGCCCATTTTAAAATGAGCGCGTCCAGCCTCCCGGCTTGTGATTGGTTGACCGCGGCGCAACCAATCACAAGCCGTGACGTCACGGGAGGCTGGACACGCGCCCATTTTAAAATGAGCGCGTGTCCAGCCTCCCGTGACGTCACGGCTTGTGATTGGTCAGGGCGGCCATATTGCCGGGACGCGGACCAATCACAGCAAGCCGTGACGTAATTTCGTCACGGCTTGCTGTGATTGGTCCGCGTCCCGGCAACATGGCCGACCTGACCAATCACAAGCCGGGAATTCACGTAACCAAGTAATAGCGCGAATTTTAAACAAACAACGCTGCCGGTTCCCTCGCTGAAGTCCCGGCTGCGTCGGAGAGGTGAGTATAGCGATATTTTTTATTTTAATTCTTTCTTTTACACATTTATATGGTTCCCAGGGCCTGAAGGAGAGTTTCCTCTCCTTCAGACCCTGGGAACCATCAGGAATACCGTCCGATACATGAGTCCCATTGACTTGTATTGGTATCGGGTATCGGTATCGGATTGGATCCGATATTTTGCCGGTATCGGCCGATACTTTCCGATACCGATACTTTCAAGTATCGGACGGTATCGCTCAACACTAGTGGTGTTGATGTGGTTATCAACAGCTCAGCATTCCGAGCTCTGCATGTCACTTGCATACCTTGACGGAGAGGAGCCAGAGACCGCAGCATCTGATTTCTCCTACTCCTGCTCTGTTAAGAAGCACTTCACCTTCATATTAAATGGTGCAAGTTTCTTTTAGCAGGGCAGAGGTTTATCTGCTCAGTTCAATGCTCGGAAGCTTTACTGAATTAAGGCTCTAAGGGTATGTTTCCACAGTCAGTAAACGCTGTGGGTTTGACGCTGTGTTCATCCAGCCATGTCTCTGGCAATTGCCGTCTTTGCCAGAGACATAAAGAGACACCACAATATGCGGTAGGTCCGGAGCCAAGGAAAACCTGGTCTGAGTCATCTGAGGAGCCCATGAAGTTGGATGGGGCTACAACTTCTGGGAATCAGGATGTTTGGGAGTATGTAGCCTCCTACAGTGTCTGAGCGCATTCTAAAACCTCTCATGCTCATCTGTCTGGGTCTCTCCAACTATTGGCGATTCCCAATAGGGCATTTTGCACTCATTTGGAGATCCATCTGTCGTTCTTTTCAGCATTTCACCCGCAGTCTAATGGGCAAACTGAATGGGGTTATCCAGAATCTTGAGACTTATCTTATGTGTTTTGTGTCTGTGAATCAGGAGGACTTAGTTACCTACTTAACTCTAGCTGAAATTGTGGCAACTAATCATTGTCATGAGTCTACTGGTAAGTCCCTGTTCTTTGAGGCATACGGGTTTCATCCTCAGCTCATTTAATAGGAAATTGAATTGTTCTTCTGTAATACCTGAAGATGAACGGTTTTCATCATCAATTACATCTGTGTGGCAAGGAGTTCTTTATAATTTGAGGAAGATGGATGTGGCTGATCGGAGACATTTGATGGGTCCGGACCTCTGTGTTGGTGACTTGATGTAGTTGTCCTCAAGGAACATTAAGTTGAGGAAAATGTAAACTGGAAACTGGGTCCCAGGATCTTTATAAGGTTGTTACCTTCGTTAATCCTGTAGCATTCCGTTTTGCTTTGCTGCCCACCTTCAGGATTCATAATGTATTTCATCGATCTCTACTCAAAAAATACATTGCATCCTCTGTACCATCATCGCTACCACCATCTCCGGTAATTGTGGATGGAAATTTAGAATTTCAAATAGCTGAGATCGTTGATTCTCATTTAGCTCGTCAGTCGTTTCAGTATTTGGGACATTGGAAGGGATACGGTCCTAAAGAGAGGATGTGTGTACCAGCATCTGATGTCCATGCTGCTAGATTGATTTGGTCTTTTTACGTGGCACACCCTGATAAACATGGATCTGAGGTTCTAGAGGTCTCCCTCGTAGAAGGTGGGGTACTGTCGCGGGTTTTACAGCGGCAGAGAGAAGACAGAAGACCGTAACGTCTGATTTCTGCTACTCAAGCACTGTTTAGAAGCACTTCATATTAAAAAGTACGGGTTTCTTTTAGCAGCGCAGGCGTTAATCTACTCTTGGAAGCTTTACTGCATTAAGGCTATCAGCTGTTCACTATTAGCCACTCCCTTTCTCCCATATAATCTGTGCCCTGGCTTGCACTCATTGACAGAGCTAACTTATGCTGCATGGTTAGTAGATGGTGGTTTGTGGTTGTTGTTTGAGAAGGCGCTTGGTGCATTTATCTGAGACTGATGCTAGGCTTTGGGTGTGTGCTAATACTTGACCTTCTCCTACTTTAGTTTTATCCCATCCTCTACTCCCAGGTGTATACCTCTGCTGTTTGTGTGAGTATATTTGCATGATTGGTATTTTCCTTTATCCCTGTTTGTATTACCTTGTTAGTAAACAAGAAATAATACTAATCTTACAAATATACACATAAGCAACAGAGGTAAACATTGGGGAGTGGAGGATGGGGTTAAACCAAAGTAGGAGAAGAAAGGGAATTATCACACACTCAAAACCTAGCAACAGTCACGGATAAATCCACCAAACACCTTCTCCAATAACAACCACCAACAACATCCAGCCATGCAGCATAAGCTAGTTCTGACAATCAGTTCTAGCCAGAGCCAAGTTTATATAGGAGATTGGAGTGGCTAACAGTACACAGCTGAGAGCCTTAACTCAGGAGCTCTCAAATGAGCAGATTAACCCCTGCATTGCTAAAAGAAATGTACACAATTTAATATGAAGGTGAAGTGCTTCTAATCAGTGCAGGCATAGGAGAAATCAGATGCTGCAATCTTCTGGCTTTTTTCTGTTGCGGTAAACCCGTGACACCTCCATTCCACTGCCGTTTGAACTTGGCCTTGTCTCTAAATGAACGCTCTATTACTTTGTCTATCAGACTAAACCAGGAAGCAGTTCCATTTTCTACTTACCCAAGCCCCTCCCAATCTGGGTTACTCCCAATCATTAACTGTGTCTTGCCCAATTGTACCTACAGGAACTGCCTATCTCTATCCTGAGCACTTAGACCACTTAGACTACAATATATCACAAAAGTGAGTACACCCCTCACATTTTGTAAATATTTTATTTTATCTTTTCATGCGGCAACACTGAAGATATGACACTTTGAAACAATGTAAAGTAGTCACTATACAGCTTGTATAACAGTGTAGATTTGGCGTGCCCTCTGAATAACTCAACACACAGCTATTAATGTCTAAACCACTTGCAACCAAAGTGAGTACATCCCTAAGTGAAAATGGACAAGTTTTGCCCAAAGTGTCAATATTTTGTGTGGCCACCATTATTTTCAAGCACTGCCTTAACTCAGTAGAGCTTCACAAGTTGCCACTGGAATCATCTTCCACTCCTCCATGATGACATCACGGAGCTGGTGGATGTTGGAGACCTTGTGCTCCTCCACCTTCCATTTGAGGAAGCTCTACAGATGTTAGATAGGGTTTAGGTCTAGAGACATGCTTGGCCAGTTTGGCACTTTTACCCTCTGTTTCTTTAGCAATTCAGTGGTTGTCTTGAAGCTGTGTTTGGGGTCATTATCATGATAGAATACTGCTGTGTGGCCCAGTTTCTGAAAGGAGGGGATCATGCTCTGCTTCAGTATATCTTAGGAAGTGTTGGCATTCATAGTTTCTTCGATGAACTGTAGCTCCCCAGAGCCAGCAGTACTCATGCAGCCCCAAACCATGACACCACCATGCTTGACTGTAGGCAACCACCATGCTTGACTGTAGGCAAGAAACACTTGTACTTCTCACCTGGTTACTGCCACACACGCTTGACACCATTCAAACCAAATAAGTTTATCTTGGTCTCATCAGACCACAGGATATGTTCCAGCGGTCCAGCAGTATAAGGAAATTCAATTACAGTAAATTTAAAACTATCATAGGCATGTGCTTAGATATTAAGATTAAAGAATGATTAAAAAAAACTCATCTCCCTTTCATAGCCAGTCATCACAGATGTTTGTATTTTCCCTATGCCTAAGACAGTACTAGAAGCTGGTGCTATCATGAGCTTGGTAAAATCCACTCACTGGTAAGTAAAAAACACGTCACACATTCCAATGATTTGTAGCGCAGGTATCATAGTGCTTACTTACCGCCAGCTGCTGGATAGATCTGCTGGCTTCTTCACTTATCCTCCTCCTGGGGCCAGTCAGGTGTCTTCAGAGTAATAGAGGTCTTCATCCATATGGAACTCCCTGATGGTGTTGGACATCCAATTTTCTGGTCTTCTCTGCATGGTCTTCTGGAAGCTCAGGCACACAGCTTGCTCTGATATTATTGAGCTGGTATCTTGTTGAGGGTTTTCCAGTTGACAAATGAAAACCCTCTGAACACGGCCTGGTCTGCTGGTGTTATAGAAAATGGAGCCTCTGCCACTTGGATCTTATTAAGCTTAAAAGCATGGAATTTGGGATTAGGCTTAGTTGGCTACAGAAAAACATGCAGAAAAATTAATGGTGAACCTGGTGACTAATCAAAACAGGCTTGGCTTGAAGTATTGGAAAAAAAAGATTAATATCAAAGGAAAGTTTTTAAATGTAAAAATAATATCTTACAGACAGCACCACAAGTCTAGTCACTTTAATAAGATGAAGTACTACTAATGAACTCTGTGGCCAATCATACATCTGTCTCATCATGCATAGGATGCAGAATTATGTGTACATTACCATGCAAGAGCTCAAGTATGGTTAGAATGAGAAGTTTTTAAATAAAGGCAGTATAATCTGTACTTATCACTCCAACTCTCAACTTTGACCTGTTAGCAGACAGGGCTAGCTCCATCAGTACTATTTTTTTTTAGAAAAATTGGTTCATATTTTTTGTTTTATTTTACTTCTGGCCAAAATCAACAGTGGAGACTATAAGAAGAAGGTTTTTTTTATTGAAAAATGTAAACTACTCTTTAGATTCACTTCCAGGTCTGCATGAAATATTATCAAAACTTTGTGAACTGATCCTTATGGAGGGCTCATTTCAATCTTTTAAGTCAAGGGTTCTCTTCTCTAGCTCAAGCTGCAGATGCCTATGCAATGCTCTGCCTTATTCAATGGCTTGCACATTATGGAGTTTATAACTAGCTAAATATTTGCATCAAACAAAAGTCTTCAGTCCTTTATAATAGTAATTTAAAGATTAACGCCATCCAAATTATCTTCCAACCCTAACATTAAACATAATGAATCTCTGAGCCACAAGCATAGAAGATTGTGGGAGAGAATCTGATTCAGATCCATGGACAATTCTGCCCATTACTTACTACAGGGATGTATGGTGGGGCCATCCTAAGGGCTTCCACAGAGACCCAATCAATTCTCTGGAAGAAGGGGTGTTCTCGGATGTCACCATGGACTCCTAATCGCTGGACTGGATCTTCCTGGAGGAGCTGAAAAGGAGAAATGTATTTAGGATTTAGTAAGTGAACCCTGTAATATGAGCACAACACAAGGATTTGACCAGTAAAGATTATAACATAATGATCACTTCTTTGTGATTGTTGCTCTCTATAATGTGTTATACGCAGCGATGGTATATGTTAGTAATATTTAGTGATACTGAGATGCTATGAATTTCTACACCTTTAATTCCAAAACAGGACATTGTAAATGTTGCTTAGGACGTTGGACATTGGGAGAAAATGTCTGTGTAATGCCGGGGTCACACTAGAGAATCACATCCGATGAGCTAATGACACTCAGCTCCTGCTCTGCTGAGTATTTATTTATTGGATTAATACTTTTTTTTTCTTTATTTTGTGATTTATTTATTTTTATATTTTTACTATTTTTAATAAATTTGTTTTTATTACTTTTTTACAATGTCCCAGGATTGGACATCAACTTTCCCTGCCCTGATTGCTGATCTAATACTCTGTAATGCTTTTGCATTGCATGACATTATATCTTTGCATTGTAGGCAGGGAGGAAGCATGTCATATCCTGCTGTGAGCGTTAGCTTCCAGGCCACCTTCTCTGGGTGATCCTGTGGCCATCTTTTGGCCTGGGGTCACCATGGAGACCATCGGCACAACGCAATCACAATCGCAATTTAAGAAAAATTACAGATTTTTCAGGGCCTATGAATTATACTTTATCAACTGTGATAATTTGGGGGTCAAATTAGCTTCAAAATTCATAGTTTCAGGGACTACAGAAATACTTGAGGGCTGAATGCCATGGAACCTCTTATAAAGTAATGGCAGTCCAGGGGAAATAGCTTTGCTCAGCTTATAGGTGGCAGGAAAATAAAATAAAAATAGCCTAGCCCACACACAGGGCACTGCTACACTTCTTGAGCTCTTACTAAGCAAATTATGAAGTATTCACAATTTTGTTTCTTTTTGTTGTTGCTTTTTTTACATGAAGTGAAAGGGGTTATAGAGCCTTGACACATGACTTAGGATAAGAAGCTAAACCAGAAACTATTTGCAGACACATGTTTCCTGATGTTTGCCACTCATCAGTGCAAAGCAGGAGAACTTATTTTGCTGGGTGAGAAGCCTCTGACAGTGGTTCAGAGGGCAAAGTTTCTTCTTTTATGGTCAACTATGGAAGTTTTACCAGAGTCTTACACATCTTATTCAAGGATATGAGACTCACTAATCATAATTAGTTTCTTGCTCCTAAAGACTTGCACATCCAACATGGAGTCACATCCTCTGGATAGAGCAGTGAGTGTGTTTTTGCTTGTTAACCTCACTAGTATAGACATAGATGTAATTCAATGACATCACAGCTGTAGACCCAGTTTTTAAATACCTTATTGTGATATCAACATATGATGTCACAACTTGAGATGGATAAGAAATATTTTATCCTTTAATGACTGTAGAATCTGACATTTAACCCACCCCTACAAATAAAAACATGCATATTTGCCATTTTATGCTGTAGAAAAGGTCAACTTTCTTTTCAGTAAAAAAACATACAAGGTATAAAAGGAACAAGATGATATTTAGGGTGAACTTCTTCTCATCTTCCAGAAGGTGGCAGAACATTTGCTTTCATTGTCTGCCGTTTGTAATTTAAAAAAAAGCTTGAGCTAGGTGTTACCTATAAGAAACCACATTTATTTTAAGAAATTCTCATTTACCATATGGTAAGACTGATCATATAGTAAACCAGGATTTATTTCTTATACTAATGTTTGTTTTATGGCATGTCACATAGGTTACATGGATTCTCTGTCCAGATTTTCTGGTTGGAAAATCTGAAACGTACTATAGTAGAAGCAATGTGGATGAGATTTGACCAAAAGTCATCTATAAGCAGAGGAAAAAAGTCCCACGGGAAATTTGATGATCTCTAATATCAATTTATGCTGCAAATTTTTAACGTGGATATCACCCTTTGCAATGCAAAGCCAGTTTGATTTAAAAAAAAAAAACTTTTTTGGTTAAAATGTTTCATTTCTTTGTTGAATAAAGTGCAATCAGTGTTACCCCTTGGATAAGGATGAGAGAACCTGAATGGGAAAGCTCGGGGTCCTTATCGGATCTAGTGTTCGTGACGAACCTCGAACACAGACTTTTTGCTGTATGTCTGGTTTCTCCTGTTTGGGTTCACCTGCCTAACATGCTTTTTAGACTGTGGGAACTCCCAGAGCCATCACAGCTATGACAAGTATTAGCATGGCTGTGGTTGGCCGGCGTAGCATGTGACCCAGCCCGTTTCAAGGTCGGATCTCGAGTGCCGATGCCATTATGCTCTCATTAGTGAAGGGATTAGTGATGAGTGAGCACTAAAATACCAATCATCAAGCAAATCTTAATGCTCGGGTGCTCGACCCGAGTAACGAAGATAATAGAAGGCAATTGGAAACTTGAGCATTTTTCCGGCGCTCCAACCTACAGAGGTCGGGAGGTCCGTTGAAAAAAAATCGATCGAAACAGCGCTTACATGGCATGGAAACAGCATGTGGAAGACTCCTTGAAGCATCTCTGAATCCCAGGTCACTGCTGGGAGAGTCAGAGAGGTCAGAGTATCACGCAACTTTTATGGACTGACAATAAAACATACAAAACAGAAGATATCTTTCCAGGATAATGATTTGTATAAAAGGCAAAACAAATAAGAGAAAAAAATGCTCCTCTACACTTTGGGCAAAAAAATGCTGCTCCACATCTTGGGCTATGTTCACACGAAATGTCTTTGCTGCGTTTTTGCACGTTTGCATTGCTTTCAATGGTGAAAAAAACATTCATCAGGAAATTTAATCATTTTAATACCTTATCTGGCCATGTGGTGTGAGAGACATGATCAGACATAACCTGTTTAATTTATGAAGGAGGGACTCTGAAATTCATAAGAAAACATTTTTTCAGGGCTATCAGGTTGCCATCACTATTTTTAGAGGGCCATCATGCAGCCTTTACTATTTTTAGGGGGCCAGCAGGTCGCCCTCACTATTGTCAGAGGGCCATCAGGCGGTCCTCACTCAAATTTTAAAGGCCCAGCAGCCAGCTCTCACTAAGTATTTTTGGAGAGTCAGCAGACGGCAATGCTTTGCATAGCCGTATATTGCTGCTGCAATATAATTTATCCATCTGAGGTAGACAAATTTTCTTTTTCATATTAATACTGTAAAGTTTGAAACTTGGAGGGCCAGCAGGTGGCCTTCACAATTTATAGAGGGCCAGTAGAGGGCCCCCACTATTTTTAGAGGGCAAGTGCAGCGCCCCAGAGTCCTGGTCGTTGCAGTACTGATGCTCCGCCGCTAAGGGGGGCTATGGTACGTCTGATGGCACTGAAGGAGTTCATCTGACCAGGTATCACAGACACCAATATATTTCACAGTCTGGCCTCCAGGGGGAGCTAAGGGTTCTATTTATTAGGCCACTCCTCACAATCTGGTAAAACTGGGGGTTAGGCAGGAAGTTAGAACAGAAAGCTGACTGGGTTGGAACCAGGCAACACCTTGTGGCAGAGGGTGTTGTAGGGGAAGATTCGGAGGGGTCCCTGTCAGGGGTGGGATCCTGACAGAGGCCTAGCAACCAGAGAGAACGTTACGGGACCGCGCCTGCACGATATAGCGGCGGTACCCCAAGGAAGGACAAGAAGCGAGGTTTATTGTGCTGAGTGAGAAACGAGATCAACGCAGCAAGGAGAATACCAGTAGGAGTCGTGCTGTAAGACGAGGCAACATCCTATTGAGGCGCATAACCGGTGGCCGGAACGCCGAGGAAGTATAGAGCTCCAAGCCAAACTTCAAACCTATGGCAGGACAGTCAGTTACAGGCGGGCTGTCTCACCCAGACCCAGGAAGACACAGGGGGGTAACAACAGGAGTGGGGCGACGCTGGAGTCCCGGAAGAGCTCCGAGCCTCCCCGTCATACGGGTGCGTCCTAACCGTAAGATCAGGGGGACGTAGAGGGAGAACATCAGAATCGAGTTGTGAGGGAACACGAGAAACAGACACAACAGTTGTGGGGTACTATCCGGTAAGCACAGCAGGGGAGGACCACAACACACAAGCTCAGGAAGGTAGGCACAGATTTCCACCTGCAAAGGGAACTCTGGAGGTGCCATCGGACCGGCCGGACTTGCGCAGCCTGGTTAACCGTATTCCGGACTGAGGACTCAGAAGCCTTCAGTAAAGAGGTAAAGAGACTGCAGCCTGGTGTCCTCGTTATTGACTGCGACCGGCACTACACCGCACCATAACATCAGCACCATACCACCATCTTTCATTGTGCGCCCCTCAGCAGGGTCACGGACCGGGTCTAGCCACCATGACAACCCCAGAGCAGAGACTCAGAGGCCCGGTACCGGGTACCCTTCGGCCCTGCGGCAGTGGGGGCGCTACAAACTTGGCGTCACGAACAGGATCTACTTAAGCCTGAAGAATCAGGTCATGTGTGCCTTGGAACTGTGATTTATTATACTTGGACTGTGACTTATTGCAAAGACTGTGGATTGCCAATTGCCGCCAAAACCAGCCGCCATTACAGTGCTAAGGAGAGTGCAGGAGAAGAAGAGGGGCGTGGAGTAGGCGTGGACCAGCTGGAGAGCGCGAAGGACAATGGCCGCCCAGTCTAAATATTTCTGCACTGAGAGGACGTGTCCATCAGCAGCCGAGATCCGCCTTCTGATTCTCAATGGTGGGCGGAGACAGAGAAAACGAAACCGCCCACGAAGATATATCTATAGATACATAGATGTATCTATCCATATATTTGGGTGCTTTCACACATCAGGTTTTTGCCGTGAGGCACAATCCGGCGAGTTTTGAAAAAAACGGATCCATTTTTTTCCGACGGATCCATCTTTTTCTCATAGAGTTTCATCTGTTTTTTGCCGGATCCGTCAAAAAAGCTGTTTCCGCCGGATGGAGAGGAACACATACAGAGGAACGTTTTTTCTGTCCGGCGAAAAAACGCACAGCAACGGATCCGGCTAAAAAAGTATGAAACTGAGCTGTGAAATGATGAATCCGGCCTTGGAATCCGTTTTTTCATGCATGTTTCCATTCAAATCATGCACATTTTCCGTTTATTTACTTATTTCCAAAAACGGCATTAAAACCGCGCATAAACCGCACCAAAAAAAGCATAAAAACTGCACCAAAAACTGCATCAAAACTGCACCAAAAACTGCATCAAAACCTGGTGCAGTTTTGCAGTTTTGGTGCGGTTTTGATACAGTTTTTGGTGCGGTTTTGATGCAGTTCTTGGTGCGGTTTCGGTGCGGCTTTTTCCGCAGCATGTGCACAAGTCTGCGGCTCCCATAGACTTACATTGGTTGTACACTACACTGCGGATTTGATGCAATTCAGTGCAGCAAAAAACGCTGCGGATCTGCAATCAGATCCGCAACGTGTGCACACAGCCTTAGCATTTAGTGAACCTAGCCAAAAAGCCAAGCAAAAAACAAGTGTGGGATTGCACTTTTTTTGCCATTTCATTGCACTTTGAATTTTTTTCACATTTTCTGCTACACGACATAGTAAAACCAACGGTGTCGTTCAAAAGTAGAACTTGTCCCGCAAAAGATAAGCCCTCACATGGCCATATTGACGGAAAAATTATGTCTCTGGATAGAAGGGGAGCGATAAAGGAAACCAAAAATGCTCCAGGGGGTGAAGGGGTTTAGAAACATGGATATGGACATATCTATGGAAATAGACATAGATATATAGATATATCTGTATGTATCTATCTATCTATCTATCTATCTATCTATCTATCTATCTATCTATCTATCTATCTATCTATCTATCTTTCCCTCTATCTATCTGTAATGGAGTGTGGGTTGGACAAATGTAAAAGAGGAGGTTGGACAGAAATGACATCACAAATCTTTTTGAAGATAGAGGGGGGAGAGGAGGGAGGGGTTGGGGTGTGTTTTGGAGAGGGTGTGGTAGGTTCGTGCTTAGTAGCAGTGCAATGCATCATGGAACTTGTAGTATTAGAGCACAATGACTCAGGAGAAAGGAAGTTGTCGATTAACCCCATGAGAGCTGAATCCAGCACTAAAGTGGGCTGCTACAGCATGATAAAAGGTAATATTGTTAAAATAAACACAGTAGATGTTTTCAGTGGCACATAATAGCAAGATTTATGAAAAAAAAAAAAAAAGGTTATAGTAGTGGACAACTTCTTTAACCCCTTAATCCCGTATGACGTACTATACCGTCGAGGTGGGGTGGGCCTTAATTCCCGGTGACGGGATAGTACGTCATACGCGATCGGCCGCGCTCACGGGGGAAGCGCGGCCGATCGCGGCCGGGTGTCGGCTGCATATCGCAGCTGACATCCGGCACTATGTGCCAGGAGCGGTCACGGACCGCCCCCGGCACATTAACCCCCGGCACACCGCGATCAAACATGATCGCGGTGTACCGGCGGTACAGGGAAGCATCGCGCAGGGAGGGGGCTCCCTGCGTGCTTCCCTGAGACGATCGGTACAAGGTGATGTACTCACCTCGTACCGAACGTCTTCTCCCTGCAGGCCCCGGATCCAAAATGGCCGAGGGGCTGTATCCGGGTCCTGCAGGGAGCACTTCCGGGTCGGAGCAGGCTGCAGATGAAAGCTGCAGCCTGCTCCGATGAAAGTATGATCGCCGATCTGATAGAGTGCTGTGCACACTGTGAGATCAGCGATCTGTAATGTCCCCCCCTGGGACAAAGTAAAAAAGTAAAAAAAAAAATTTCCACATGTGTAAAAAAAAAAAAAAAAAATTCCTAAATAAATAATAATAAAAAAAAAAAATATTATTCCCATAAATACATTTCTTTATCTAAAAAAAACAAACAAAAACAATAAAAGTACACATATTTAGTATCGCCGCGTCCGTAACGACCCAACCTATAAAACTGGCCCACTAGTTAACCCCTTCAGTAAACACCGTAAGAAAAAAAAAAAAAAGAGGCAAAAAACAACGCTTTATTACCATACCGCCGAACAAAAAGTGGAATAACACGCGATCAAAAAGACGGATATAAATAACCATGTTACCGCTGAAAACGTCATCTTGTCCCGCAAAAAACGAGCCGCCATACAGCATCATCAGCAAAAAAATAAAAAAGTTATAGTCCTGAGAATAAAGCGATGCCAAAATAATTATTTTTTCTATAAAATAGTTTTTATCGTATAAAAGCGTCAAAACATAAAAAAATGATATAAATGAGGTATCGCTGTAATCGTACTGACCCGACGAATAAAACTGCTTTATCAATTTTACCAAGCGCAGAACGGTATAAACGCCTCTCCCAAAAGAAATTCATGAATAGCTGGTTTTTGGTTATTCTGCCTCACAAAAATCGGAATAAAAAGTGATAAAAAATGGTCACGTGTCCGAAAATGTTACCAATAAAAACGTCAACTCGTCCCGCAAAAAACAAGACCTCACATGACTCTGTGGACCAAAATGTGGAAAAATTATAGGTCTCAAAATGTGGAGACGCAAAAACTTTTTTGCTATAAAAAGCGTCTTTTAGTCTGGTTTCACACTTGCGTTTTTATCTGCATGCGTTTTTTAAAAAAACCGCATGTGTGAAAAAAATGCATGTAAACGCGGTAAAACGCATGCGTTTTTATAGAAAAACACAAGAAAACAAGAAAAAAACAAAAAACCCTAACCCTACCCCTAACCTGAAATACGTGGCACTGAAATACGTGGCACTGAAATATACGTTTATATACGTATATACGTATATAAGTGCCACGATATTTCAGTGGCCACGTATATAAGTGCCACGTATTTAAGTGCCACGTATTTAAGTGCCACGTATTTAAGTGCCACGTATTTAAGTGCCACGTATTTAAGTGCCACGTATTTAAGTGCCACGTATTTAAGTGCCACGTATTTAAGTGCCACGTATTTTTCAGTGCCTGAAATACGTGGCACTGAAATACGTGGCACTGAAATATCGTGGCACTTAAATACGTGGCACTTAAATACGTGGCACTTAAATACGTGGCACTTATATACGTGGCACTTATATACGTGGCACTTATATACGTGGCACTTATATACGTGGCACTTATATACGTGGCACTTACATACGTGGCACTTACATACGTGGCACTTATATACGTGGCACTTATATACGTGGCACTTATGACTGTCAGAAAATGTTCAGTAAACGGTTAGGGGTGAGGTTAGGGGTAGGGTTTCAGGTAGAATTGGGGAGTTTCCACTGTTCAGGCACATCAGGGGCTCTCCAAATGCGACATGGCGTCCAATCTCAATTCCAGCCAATTCTGCGTTGAAAAAGTAAAACAGTGCTCCTTCCCTTCCGAGCTCTCCCGTGCGTCCAAAAAGGGGTTTACCCCAACATATGGGGTATCAGCGTACTAGGGACAAATTGAACAACAACTTCTGGGGTCCAAGTTCTCTTGTTATCCTTGGGAAAATAAAAATTTGGGGGGCTAAAAATCATTTTTGTGGGAAAAAAAATATGTTTTATTTTCACGGCTCTGCGTTGTAAACTGTAGTGAAACACTTGGGGGTTCAAAGTTCTCACAACACATCTAGATAAGTTCCTTGGGAGGTCTAGTTTCCAATATGGGGTCACTTGTGGGGGGTTTGTACTATTTGGGTACATCAGGGGCTCTGCAAATGCAACGTGACGCCTGCAGACCAATCCATTTAAGTCTGCATTCCAAATGGCGCTCCTTCCCTTCCGAGCTCTGTCATGCGCCCAAACAGTGGTTCCCCCCCCACATAGGGGGTATCAGCGTACTCAGGACAAATTGGACAACAACTTTTAGGGTCCAATTTATCCTGATACCCTTGTGAAAATACAAAACTGGGGGCTAAAAAATCATTTTTGTGAAAAAAAAAATAATTTTTATTTTCACGGCTCTGCGTTATAAACTGTAATGAAACACTTGGGGGTTCAAAGTTCTCACAACACATCTAGATAAGTTCCTTGGGGGGTCTAGTTTCCAATATGGGGTCACTTGTGGGGGGTTTGTACTGTTTGGGTACATCAGGGGCTCTGCAAATGCAACGTGACGCCTGCAGACCAATCCATTTAAGTCTGCATTCCAAATGGCGCTCCTTCCCTTCCGAGCTCTGTCATGCGCCCAAACAGTGGTTCCCCCCCACATAGGGGGTATCAGCGTACTCAGGACAAATTGGACAACAACTTTTAGGGTCCAATTTATCCTGATACCCTTGTGAAAATACAAAACTGGGGGCTAAAAAATCATTTTTGTGAAAAAAAAAATAATTTTTATTTTCACGGCTCTGCGTTATAAACTGTAGTGAAACACTTGGGGGTTCAAAGTTCTCACAACACATCTAGATAAGTTCCTTGGGGGGTCTAGTTTCCAATATGGGGTCACTTGTGGGGGGTTTGTACTGTTTGGGTACATCAGGGGCTCTGCAAATGCAACGTGACGCCTGCAGACCAATCCATTTAAGTCTGCATTCCAAATGGCGCTCCTTCCCTTCTGAGCTCTGTCATGCGCCCAAACAGTGGTTCCCCCCCACATAGGGGGTATCAGCGTACTCAGGACAAATTGGACAACAACTTTTAGGGTCCAATTTATCCTGATACCCTTGTGAAAATACAAAACTGGGGGCTAAATTTCATTTTTGTGAAAAAAAAAAAAAAAAATTATTTTCACGGCTCTGCGTTATAAACTGTAGTGAAACACTTGGGGGTTCAAAGCTCTCAAAACACATCTAGATAAGTTCCTTAGGGGGTCTACTTTCCAAAATGGTGTCACTTGTGGGGGGGTTTAATGTTTAGGCACATCAGGGGCTCTCCAAACGCAACATGGCATCCCATCTTAATTCCAGTCAATTTTGCATTGAAAAGTAAAATAGCGCTTCTTCCCTTCTGAGCTCTGCTATGCGCCCAAACAATGGTTTACACCCACATATGGGGTATCGTCGTACTCAGGACAAATTGCACAACAACTTTTGTGGTCTAATTTCTTCTCTTACCCTTGGGGAAATAAAAAAATGGGGGTGAAAAGATCATTTTTGTGAAAAAATATGATTTTTTATTTTTACGGCTCTGCATTATAAACTTCTGTAAAGCACTTGTTGGGTTAAAGTGCTCACCACACATCTAGATAAGTTCCTTAGGGGGTCTACTTTCCAAAATGGTGTCACTTGTTAGGGGTTTCAATGTTTAGGCACATCAGGGGCTCTCCAAATGCAACATGGCGTCCCATCTCAATTCCAGTCAATTTTGCATTGAAAAGTCAAATGGCGCTCCTTTGCTTCCAAGCTCTGCCCTGCGCCCAAACAATGGTTTACACCCACATATGGGGTATCAGCGTACTCAGGACAAATTGCACAACAATTTTTGGGGTCCAATTTCTTCTCTCACCCTTGGGAAAATAAAAAATTGGGGGTGAAAAGATCATTTTTGTGAAAAAATATGATTTTTTATTTTTACGGCTCTGCATTATAAACTTCTGTAAAGCACTTGTTGGGTCAAAGTGCTCACCACACATCTAGATAAGTTCCTTAGGGGGTCTACTTTCCAAAATGGTGTCACTTGTTAGGGGTTTCAATGTTTAGGCACATCAGGGGCTCTCCAAATGCAACATGGCGTCCCATCTCAATTCCAGTCAATTTTGCATTGAAAAGTCAAATGGCGCTCCTTTGCTTCCAAGCTCTGCCATGCGCCCAAACTGTGGTTTACCCCCACATATGGGGTATCAGCGTACTCAGGACAAATTGTACAACAACTTTTGGGGTCTATTTTCACCTGTTACCCTTGGTAAAATAAAACAAATTGGAGCTGAAATAAATTTTGTGTGAAAAAAAGTTAAATGTTCATTTTTATTTAAACATTCCAAAAATTCCTGTGAAACACCTGAAGGGTTAATAAACTTCTTGAAAGTGGTTTTGAGTACCTTGAGGGGTGCAGTTTTTAGAATGGTGTCACACTTGGGTATTTTCTATCATATAGACCCGTCAAAATGACTTCAAATGAGATGTGGTCCCTAAAAAAAAATGGTGTTGTAAAAATGAGAAATTGCTGGTCAACTTTTAACCCTTATAACTCCGTCACAAAAAAAAATTTTGGTTCCAAAATTGTGCTGATGTAAAGTAGACATGTGGGAAATGTTATTTATTAAGTATTTTGTGTGACATATGTCTGTGATTTAAGGGCATAAAAATTCAAAGTTGGAAAATTGCGATATTTTCAAAATTTTCGCCAAATATTCGTTTTTTTCACAAATAAACGCAAGTTATATCGAAGAAATTTTACCACTAACATGAAGTACAATATGTCACGAGAAAACAATGTCAGAATCGCCAAGATCCGTTGAAGCGTTCCAGAGTTATAACCTCATAAAGGGACAGTGGTCAGAATTGTAAAAATTGGCCTGGTCATTAACGTGCAAACCACCCTCGGGGCTTAAGGGGTTAATATCAAAGGAAAGTTTTTAAATGTAAAAATAATATCTTACAGACAGCACCACAAGTCTAGTCACTTTAATAAGATGAAGTACTACTAATGAACTCTGTGGCCAATCATACATCTGTCTCATCATGCATAGGATGCAGAATTATGTGTACATTACCATGCAAGAGCTCAAGTATGGTTAGAATGAGAAGTTTTTAAATAAAGGCAGTATAATCTGTACTTATCACTCCAACTCTCAACTTTGACCTGTTAGCAGACAGGGCTAGCTCCATCAGTACTATTTTTTTTTAGAAAAATTGGTTCATATTTTTTGTTTTATTTTACTTCTGGCCAAAATCAACAGTGGAGACTATAAGAAGAAGTTTTTTTTTATTGAAAAATGTAAACTACTCTTTAGATTCACTTCCAGGTCTGCATGAAATATTATCAAAACTTTGTGAACTGATCCTTATGGAGGGCTCATTTCAATCTTTTAAGTCAAGGGTTCTCTTCTCTAGCTCAAGCTGCAGATGCCTATGCAATGCTCTGCCTTATTCAATGGCTTGCACATTATGGAGTTTATAACTAGCTAAATATTTGCATCAAACAAAAGTCTTCAGTCCTTTATAATAGTAATTTAAAGATTAACGCCATCCAAATTATCTTCCAACCCTAACATTAAACATAATGAATCTCTGAGCCACAAGCGTAGAAGATTGTGTGAGAGAATCTTATTCAGATCCATGGACAATTCTGCCCATTACTTACTACAGGGATGTATGGTGGGGCCATCCTAAGGGCTTCCACAGAGACCCAATCAATTAGCTGGAAGAAGAGGTGTTCTCGGATGTCACCATGGACTCCTAATCTCTGGACAGGATCTTCCTGTAGGAGCTGAAAAGGAGAAATGTATTTAGAATTTAGTAAGTGAACCCTGTAATCTGAGCTCAACACAAGGATTTGACCAGTAAAGATTATATTTGTTACCATCTTTTCAGTTAGCCATTAAAAGGTATCAACCACTGAGGACTCTCAATTCTAAATATTTTTCTAAAAACATTTCTAGAATTCGCCCTTTTCTTACTTTCGACTCTGCAAAAACTCTTACTGTCTCACTTATTCATTCTCGTCTGGACTATTGTAACTCTCTACTAATCGGCCTCCCTCTTACCAAACTCTCCCCGCTCCAATCTGTCCTGAATGCTGCTGCCAGGATCATATACCTCACCAACCGTTACACCGATGCCTCTACCTTGTGCCAGTCATTACACTGGCTACCCATCCACTCCAGAATCCAGTACAAAACTACTACCCTCATCCGCAAAGCACTCCATGGCTCAGCACCACCCTACATCTCCTCTCTGGTCTCAGTCACACCCTACCCGTGCCCTCCGCTCCGCTAATGACCTCTGGTTAGCATCCTTAATAATCAGAACCTCCCATTTCCAAGACTTTTCACGTGCTTCGCCAATTCTTTGGAATGCACTACCCAGGTTAATACGATTAATCCCCAATCCCCACAGTTTTAAACGTGCCCTAAAAACGCATTTGTTCAGACTGGCCTACCGCCTCAACGCATTAACCTAACTATCCCTGTGTGGCCCATTCAAAAAACTTCAACCATAACCAGGTTCCTCGCATCATGTTCTCATACACTTTATGCAGTTAATAGCACTCTGTGTCTGTACTGCTACATACTTAGGCTGTTAACTGGTTCATGCAGCTTTACATGAACACCTGAGCCTTACACTATGGCTGGTCCAAATAACTAAAGCAATTGTTGCCATCCACCTCTTGTGTCTCCCCTTTTCCTCATAGTTTGTAAGCTTGCGAGCAGGGCCCTCATTCCTACTGGTATCTGTTTTGAACTGTGATTTCTGTTATGCTGTAATGTCTATTGTTTGTACAAGTCCCCTCTATAAGTTGTAAAGCGCTGCGGAATATGTTGGCGCTATATAAATAAAAATTATTATTATATTATTATTTGTGATTGTAGCTCTCCATAATGCGTTATACGCAGCGATGGTAAATGTTAGTAATATTTAGTGATACTGAGGTGCTATGAATTTCTACACCTTTAATTCCAAAACAGGACATTGTAAATGTTGCTTAGGAGGTTGGACATTGGGAGAAAATGTCTGTGTAAGGCCGGGGTCACACTAGAGAACCACATACGATGCGCTAATGACCCTCAGCTCCTCCTCTGCTGAGTATTTACTTATTGGATTAATACTTTTTTTTGTTTATTTTGTGATTTATTCATTTTTATATTTTTACTATTTTTAATAAATTTGTTTTTATTACTTTTTTACAATGTCCCAGGATTGGACATCAACTTTCCCTGCCCTGATTGCTGATCTAATACTCTGTAATGCTTTTGCATTGCATGACATTATATCTATGCATTGTAGGCAGGGAGGAAGCATGTCATATCCTGCTGTGAGCGTTAGCTTACAGGCCACCTTCTCTGGGTGATCCTGTGGCCATCTTTTGGCCTGGGGTCACCATGGAGACCATCGGCACAACGCAATCACAATCGCAATTTAAGAAAAATTACAGATTTTTCAGGGCCTATGAATTATACTTTATCAACTGTGATAATTTTGGGGGCAAATTAGCTTCAAAATTCATAGTTTTCGGGACTACAGAAATACTTGAGGGCTGAATGCCATGGAACCTCTTATAAAGTAATGGCAGTCCAAGGGAAATAGCTTTGCTCAGCTTATAGGTGGCAGGAAAATAAAATAAAAATAGCCTAGCCCACACACAGGGCACTGCTACACTTCTTGAGCTCTTACTAAGCAAATTATGAAGTATTCACAATTTTGTTTCTTTTTGTTGTTGCTTTTTTTACATGAAGTGAAAGGGGTTATAGAGCCTTGACACATGACTTAGGATAAGAAGCTAAACCAGAAACTATTTGCAGACACATGTTTCCTGATGTTTGCCACTCATCAGTGCAAAGCAGGAGAACTTATTTTGCTGGGTGAGAAGCCTCTGACAGTGGTTCAGAGGGCAAAGTTTCTTCTTTTATGGTCAACTATGGAAGTTTTACCAGAGTCTTACACATCTTATTCAAGGATATGAGACTCACTAATCATAATTAGTTTCTTGCTCCTAAAGACTTGCACATCCAACATGGAGTCACATCCTCTGGATAGAGCAGTGAGTGTGTTTTTGCTTGTTAACCTCACTAGTATAGACATAGATGTAATTCAATGACATCACAGCTGTAGACCCAGTTTTTAAATACCTTATTGTGATATCAACATATGATGTCACAACTTGAGATGGATAAGAAATATTTTATCCTTTAATGACTGTAGAATCTGACATTTAACCCACCCCTACAAATAAAAACATGCATATTTGCCATTTTATGCTGTAGAAAAGGTCAACTTTCTTTTCAGTAAAAAAACATACAAGGTATAAAAGGAACAAGATGATATTTAGGGTGAACTTCTTCTCATCTTCCAGAAGGTGGCAGAACATTTGCTTTCATTGTCTGCCGTTTGTAATTTAAAAAAAAGCTTGAGCTAGGTGTTACCTATAAGAAACCACATTTATTTTAAGAAATTCTCATTTACCATATGGTAAGACTGATCATATAGTAAACCAGGATTTATTTCTTATACTAATGTTTGTTTTATGGCATGTCACATAGGTTACATGGATTCTCTGTCCAGATTTTCTGGTTGGAAAATCTGAAACGTACTATAGTAGAAGCAATGTGGATGAGATTTGACCAAAAGTCATCTATAAGCAGAGGAAAAAAGTCCCACGGGAAATTTGATGATCTCTAATATCAATTTATGCTGCAAATTTTTAACGTGGATATCACCCTTTGCAATGCAAAGCCAGTTTGATTTAAAAAAAAAAACTTTTTTGGTTAAAATGTTTCATTTCTTTGTTGAATAAAGTGCAATCAGTGTTACCTCTTGGATAAGGATGAGAGAACCTGAATGGGAAAGCTCGGGGTCCTTATCGGATCTAGTGTTCGTGAAGAACCTCGAACACAGACTTTTTGCTGTATGTCTGGTTTCTCCTGTTTGGGTTCACCTGCCTAACATGCTTTTTAGACTGTGGGAACTCCCAGAGCCATCACAGCTATGACAAGTATTGGCATGGCTGTGGTTGGCCGGCGTAGCATGTGACCCAGCCCGTTTCAAGGTCGGATCTCGAGTGCCGATGCCATTATGCTCTCATTAGTGAAGGGATTAGTGATGAGTGAGCACTAAAATACCAATCATCAAGCAAATCTTAATGCTCGGGTGCTCGACCCGAGTAACGAAGATAATAGAAGGCAATTGGAAACTTGAGCATTTTTCCGGCGCTCCAACCTACAGAGGTCGGGAGGTCCGTTGAAAAAAAATCGATCGAAACAGCGCTTACATGGCATGGAAACAGCATGTGGAAGACTCCTTGAAGCATCTCTGAATCCCAGGTCACTGTCACTGGAGAGTCAGAGAGGTCAGAGTATCACGCAACTTTTATGGACTGACAATAAAACATACAAAACAGAAGATATAATGGATTTTATGGGAAAAAATGTTAAGAAACATTCTTTCCAGGATAATGATTTGTGATAAAAGGCAAAACAAATAAGAGAAAAAAATGCTCCTCCACATCTTGGGCTATGTTCACACGAAATGTCTTTGCTGCGTTTTTGCACGTTTGCATTGCTTTCAATGGTGAAAAAAACATTCATCAGGAAATTTAATCATTTTAATACCTTATCTGGCCATGTGGTGTGAGAGACATGATCAGACATAACCTGTTTAATTTATGAAGGAGGGACTCTGAAATTCATAAGAAAACATTTTTTCAGGGCTATCAGGTTGCCACCACTATTTTTAGAGGGCCATCATGCAGCCTTTACTATTTTTAGGGGGCCAGCAGGTCGCCCTCACTATTGTCAGAGGGCCATCAGGCGGTCCTCACTCAAATTTTAAAGGCCCAGCAGCCAGCTCTCACTAAGTATTTTTGGAGAGTCAGCAGACGGCAATGCTTTGCATAGCCGTATATTGCTGCTCCAATATAATTTATCCATCTGAGGTAGACAAATTTTCTTTTTCGTATTAATACTGTAAAGTTTGAAACTTGGAGGGCCAGCAGGTGGCTTTCACAATTTATAGAGGGCCAGTAGAGGGCCCCCACTATTTTTAGAGGGCAAGCAGGCGTCTTGTGGAAAGATGAGATCAAGATAGAGTTTTTTGGTAAAAGACATCATATTGTCATTAGCTATTGAACCCGTTCTACGCCCAGGTGGCATGCATTTGTATTGGTAAAAGGTTCTACATCCTAGTATGTGCTGCTTCCATTCTGTGTCCTAACTTTATGGGCTGCTACCATCTTGCACCTCCATCCTGTCATATGCTGCTATTATCCTGTTCCAATTTCTTGTCATGTGCAGCCCCTATGCTATGCTCTTATCCTGTTTTGTGCGTCTGCATGTTGTCATTGTGTCATGTGCTGCTTTGATAATGCGCCCTCATCCTGTAATGTGCTGCTCCCATCCTGCGCCCCCATCCTGTCATGTGCTGCTCCCATCCTACGCCACCATCCTGTCATGTGCTGCTCCCATCCGGCTGCGCCCCCATCCTGTCATGTGCTGCTTCCATCTTGAGCCCCTATTCTGTCATGTGCTGCTCCCATCCTGCGCCCCCATCCTGTCATGTGCTGCTCCCATCCTGCGCCCCATCCTTTCATGTGCTGCTGCCATCCTGCGCCCCCGTTCTGTCATGTGCTGCTCCCATCCTGCGCCGCCATTCTGTCATGTGCTCCCATCCTGCGCCCTGTTCTGTCATGTGCTCCTCCCATCCTGCGCCCCCATTCTCTCATGTGCTCCTCCGTCATGTGCACCCCCGTTCTGTCATGTGCTCCCATCCTGCGCCCCGTTGTCATGTGCTCCTCCCATCCTGCGCCCCCATTCTGTCATGTGCTCCTCCCATCCTGCACCCCCATTCTGTCATGTGCTCCTCCCATCCTGCTCCCCCATTCTGTCATGTGCTCCCATCCTGCGCCCCTATTCTGTAATGAGCTGCTTCCATCCATATGCCCTATACGCTGCTCTACAAAGGTTGATGGCCCCCATAAGATGCTCTATAGTATATGCCCTGTATGCTGCTCCATAAAGGTTGATGGCCCCCATAAGATGCTCCATAGTGTTATATGCGCCGTATGCTGCTGCGATAAACAAAAAAAAAGACATACTTACCTATCGTCGCTGGGCGCTGAGTGCCGCAGTGTCTCTTCAAGAAAATGGAGCAGGAAAGCGCAGACTGCGTAGGTGCTGATTGCCGCAACGTCATGAGGGGGCGGGATTTTTTTTCCTTTTTTTTTTTTTTTTGGTAGAGCATTGAACAGCAAGGTGGATTGTTGCTGAAGGGAAAAAAAAAATCTTTAAATCTTCAGCTTAGCGAGTGTGAGCGAGCTGAGTGTGACCTGAGCGTAAGTGTGAACGGCGGTAAGTGTGACTTGTGATTCAGTGACTTTGGAATCAGGGAGTTTCCAAGGGAGGAATTGCTGTCTGTATTTTATTAATACTTTGTATTTATTTTTATTTAACGCTTTTGTCTGGTGCAATCCCCATTAGGAAATGTGCTCCACTATTGTTAATGCCATCCAGTGCACATCTTGCCACATGTATGCAGTCCTTGATCAGCCGGTCGAGGGTGCATACTGCTGTGCGAGATGTGAGCACGTTGTGCATTTGGAAACCCAGATTCTGGATCTAAATGTGCAGCTGGCAACACTGAGATCCATAGACAATATGGAAAGGAGTCTTCTGCTCAATGAGGGGGGGGATGGTAGGATGGAGCTGCAGGACAGTGAAGTAGCTAGCTGGGTGACAGTCAGAAAGCGGGGTAGAGGGAAGAGTGCCAGGGAGGCTAGTCCTGATCTGGCACACGCCAATAAGTTTGCTAAGTTGGCAGATGAGGTGTGTGCCAGTACAGGGGTAGCACTGCTGCAGCCAGGCATGCCCTCTGAAAGCTGGAGGAGTGACTGCTACAGTAAGGAGGGAAATAGGAGAGCAGTACAGGCCAGACAGGTGCTGGTAGTGGGGGACTCAATTATTAGGGGAACAGATAGGGCAATCTGTCACAAAGACAGGGATCGTCGGACAGTGTGCTGCCTACCTGGCGCTCGAGTCCGACACATCGCTGATCGGGTTGACAGATTACTGGGAGGGTCTGGTGAGGACCCAGCGGTCATGGTGCACATTGGCACAAATGACAAAGTTAGAGGTAGGTGGAAGGTCCTTAAAGATGATTTCAGGGAATTAGGCTGCAAGCTGAAAGCAAGGACCTCCAACGTGGTATTTTCCGAAATACTGCCTGTACCACGTGCCACGCCAGAGAGGCAACGGGAGATTAGGGAGGTTAATAAGTGGCTTAAGAATTGGTGTAGGAAGGAGGGGTTTGGGTTTCTGCAGAACTGGGCCGACTTCTCAGTGGGCTACAGGCTCTACGCTAGGGATGGGCTGCACCTCAATGGGGAAGGTGCAGCAGTGCTGGGGGAGAAAATGGCTAGAAGGTTGGAGGAGTGTTTAAACTAGGGATTGGGGGGGGGGGTATTCAATTTATAGGAGTGTAAGATAGGGCAGATAGAGACCTGGGCACAAATAAGGAAGTTGAGGGTGGCAGTGGCATGGGGGGTGGGGTTAGAACAGTTAATAATTTAAGAAAGAATAGAGGTACAGAGAGGAACATCAAGTGCATGTATACTAATGCCAGAAGCCTCGCCAACAAAATGGACGAATTAGAATTAATGTTGTTAGAGCATAATTATGACATGGTGGGGATATCTGAAACATGGCTGGATGAGAGCCATGACTGGGCTGTTAACTTGCAGGGCTATAGCCTGTTCAGAAATGACCGTACAGATAAGCGAGGGGGTGGGGTGTGTCTGTATGTAAAATCGTCCTTAAAGCCCATCCGGCATGATAATATAGGTGAATTTAATGAAAATGTAGAGTCCCTGTGGGTGGAGATAAGGGGAGGGGGAAAAATAATAAATTAGTGATAGGGGTTTGTTATAAATCTCCAAAAATAATGGAAGCAATGGAGAATATCCTCGTAAAGCAAATAGATGAAGCTGCGACTCAAGGAGAAGTCATTACTATGGGGGACTTCAACTACCCTGAAATAGATTGGGGAACAGAAACCTGCAGTTCCAGCAAAGGTAATCGGTTTTTGACAACTATGAGAGACAATTACCTTTCACAACTGGTTCAGGACCCAACAAGAAGGGGAGCACTGCTAGGCCTAATATTAACCAACAGGCCAGACCGCATATCAAATATAAGGGTTGGGGGTCACTTGGGGAATAGTGATCACAAAATTATACGTTTTCATGTATCCTTTAATAAGATGTGTAGTAGAGGGGTGACAAGGACACTAAACTTCAGGAGGGCAAATTTCCAACGGATGAGAGATGATCTTGGTGCAATTAACTGGGACGATATCTTGAGACATAAAAATACACAAAGAAAATGGGAGACGTTTATTAGCATCCTGGATAGGACCTGTGCACAGTATATACCGTATGGGAATAAACATACTAGAAATAGGAGGAAACCAATATGGCTAAATAGAGCTGTAAGGGGTGCAATAAGTGACAAAAAGAAAGCATTTAGGCCATGTGCACACGTTCAGTATTTTTCGCGTTTTTTTCGCGTTTTTTCGCTATAAAAACGTGATAAAAACGCGAAAAAAACGCTAACATATGCCTCCTATTATTTTCAGTGTATTCCGCATTTTTTGTGCAAATGTAGCCTTTTTTTCCGCGAAAAAATCGCATCGCGGAAAAAAAAGCAACATGTTCATTAAAATGCGGAATTGCAGGGGATTCCGCACACCTAGGGGTCCATTGATCTGCTTACTTCCCGCACGGGGCTGTGCACACCATGCGGGAAGTAAGCAGATTATGTGCGGTTGGTACCCAGGGTGGAGGAGAGGAGACTCTCCTCCACGCACTGGGCACCGTATAATTGGTAAAAAAATAAGAATTAAAATAAAAAATAGTCCTATACTCACCCTCTGATGGCCCCCGAAGTGTTCCCGCCTCTGTGCTGCACGCTGGCTTCGGTTCCTGTAGCTGGTGTGCGGTGAAGGACCTTGCCGAATGACGTCACTGTCCTGTGATTGGCCGAGACCGCTCACGTGACCGTGACGTCATGGAAGGCCCTGCGCGCACACATCAGCTATAGGAACGGACGCCGGTGAGGAGATCTGATGTCTGCGGGTGAGTATAAGCATTTTTTTTATTTTTTTTATTATTTTTAAACGTTCTATCTTTTACTATAGATGCTGCAAAAGCAGCATCTATAGTAACAAGTTGGTCACACTTGTCAAACGCTATGTTTGACAAGTGTGACCAACTTGTCAGTCAGTTTTCCAAGCGCTTGCAGAATGCTAAAAAAACGCAAAAAAAAACGGAAAAAAAACGCAAAAAAAAAATGCGGATTTCTTGCAGAAAATTTCCGGTTTTCTTCAGGAAATTTCTGCAAGAAATCCGCAACGTGTGCACATACCCTTAGAGAATTAAAGGAAGTAGGTAGTGATGAGGCACTAAATAAATACAGAAAACTAAATAAATTCTGTAAAAAGCAAATCAAGGCAGCAAAAATTGAGATAGAGAGACTCATTGCCAGAGAGAGTAAAAATAATCCCAAAATATTCTTTAACTACATAAATAGTAAGAAACTAAAAAATGAAAGTGTTGGCCCCCTTAAAAATAGTCTGGGGGAAATGGTGGATGAGGATGAGGAAAAAGCCAATATGCTAAATGACTTTTTTTCATCAGTATTTACACAAGAAAATCCCATGGCAGACAATATGATCAGTGATAACAAAAATTCCCCATTAAGTGTCACCTGCTTAACCCAGCAGGAAGTACGGCGGCGTCTAAAAATCACTAAAATTGACAAATCTACGGGCCCGGATGGGATATAAACCCCGAGTACTGCAGGAATTAAGTACAGCCATTGATAGACCATTATTTTTAATCTTTAAAGAGTCCATAATAACAGGGTCTGTACCACAGGACTGGCGTATAGCAAATGTGGTGCCAATATTCAAAAAGGGGACAAAAACTGAACTCGGAAATTATAGGCCAGTAAGCTTAACCTCTACTGTGGGTAAAATCCTGGAGGGCATTCTAAGGGATGCTATGCTGGAGTATCTGATGAGGAATAACCTCATGACCCAGTATCAACATGGGTTTACTAGGGACCGTTCATGTCAGACTAATTTGATCAGCTTCTATGAAGAGGTAAGTTCCGGACTGGACCAAGGGAACCCAGCAGATGTAGTGTATATGGACTTTTCAAAAGCTTTTGATATGGTGCCACACAAAAGGTTGATACATAAAATGAGAATAATGGGGATAGGGGAAAATATGTGTAAGTGGGTTGAAAGCTGGCTTAGGGATAGGAAACAAAGGGTGGTTATTAATGGAGCACACTCGGACTGGGTCTCGGTTAGCAGTGGGGTACCACAGGGGTCAGTATTGGGCCCTCTTCTTTTTAACATATTTATTAATGACCTTGTAGGGGGCATTCAGAGTAGAATTTCAATATTTGCAGATGACACTAAACTCTGCAGGGTAATCAATACAGGGGAGGACAATTTTATATTACAGGATGATTTATGTAAACTAGAAGCTTGGGCTGATAAATGGCAAATGAGCTTTAATGGGGATAAATGTAAGGTCATGCACTTGAGTAGAAGTAATAAGATGTATAACTATGTGCTTAATTCTAAAACTCTGGGCAAAACCGTCAATGAAAAAGACCTGGGTGTATGGGTGGATGACAAACTCATATTCAGTGGCCAGTGTCAGGCAGCTGCTACAAAGGCAAATAAAATAATGGGATGTGTCATGATCTCAATGGCAAGAGATCATAGCATCAGCATATATAGGAACTAGCTCTTGGAAGATGGAAACTGAGCTGACCATGAACTAAACCTAACGCACAACTAGCAGTGGCCGGGTAGCATGCCTACGTTGATTCTAGATGCCCAGCACCAGCCGGAGGACTAAATAAAGCTAGCAGAGGAAAATATTAGTCCTAGCTCACCTCTAGAGAAATACCCCGAAAGGAGACAGAGGCCCCCCACATGTATTGGCGGTGAATCAAGATGAAATAACAAACGTAGTATGAAAATAGGTTTAGCAAATTTGAGGTCCACTTACTACATAGCAGAAGACAGAAAGGACACTTTCATGGTCAGCTAAAAACCCTATCAAAACACCATCCAGAAATTACTTTAAAACTCTGGCATTAACTCATAACACCAGAGTGGCAATTCCTGTTCACAAGAGCTTTCCAGACACAGTAACGAAACTACAGCTGTGAACTGGAACAAAAATGCAAAAACAAACATGGACAAGAGTCCAACTTATCTAGTAGTTGTCTAGGAGCAGGAACAAGCACAGAGAGGCTTCTGATAACATTGTTGACCGGCAAGCAACTAACAGAGCAGCAAGGTTATATAGCGACTCCCACATCTTAATGGGAACAGGTGAACAGAGAAGATGAAGACACCAGTTCAATTCCACCAGTAGCCACCGGGGGAGCCCAGAATCCAAATTCACAACAGTACCCCCCCTCAAGGAGGGGGCACCGAACCCTCACCCGAACCACCAGGGCGATCAGGATGGGCCCTATGAAAGGCACGAACCAGATCAGAGGCATGAACATCAGATGCATTCACCCAAGAATTATCCTCCTGGCCGTATCCCTTCCACTTGACCAGATACTGGAGTCTCCGTCTGGAAACACGAGAGTCTAAGATTTTCTCCACAACGTACTCCAACTCACCCTCAACCAACACCGGAGCAGGAGGCTCAACGGAAGGCACAACCGGTACCTCATACCTGCGCAATAATGACCGATGAAAAACGTTATGAATAGAAAAGGATGCAGGGAGGTCCAAACGGAAGGAAACAGGGTTAAGAATCTCCAATATCTTATACGGGCCGATGAACCGAGGCTTAAACTTAGGAGAAGAGACCCTCATAGGGACAAAACGAGAAGACAACCACACCAAGTCCCCAACATGAAGACGAGGACCAACACGACGACGGCGGTTAGCAAAAAGCTGAGTCTTCTCCTGGGACAACCTCAAATTGTCCACCACCTGCCCCCAGATCTGATGCAATCTCTCCACCACAGCATCCACTCCAGGACAATCCGAAGATTCCACATGACCAGAGGAAAATCGAGGATGAAACCCCGAATTACAGAAAAACGGGGACACCAAAGTGGCAGAGCTGGCCCGATTATTGAGAGCGAACTCCGCCAATGGCAAAAAAGCAACCCAATCATCCTGGTCAGCAGACACAAAACACCTCAGATATGTCTCCAGGGTCTGATTAATCCGCTCAGTCTGGCCATTCGTCTGAGGATGGAAAGCGGACGAAAAAGATAAATCTATGCCCATCCTAGCACAGAATGCCCGCCAAAATCTAGACACGAATTGGGTCCCTCTGTCAGAAACGATATTCTCAGGAATACCATGCAAACGAACAACATTTTGAAAAAACAGAGGAACCAACTCGGAAGAAGAAGGCAACTTGGGCAGAGGAACCAAATGGACCATCTTAGAGAAACGGTCACACACCACCCAGATGACAGACATCTTCTGAGAAACAGGCAGATCTGAAATAAAATCCATCGAGATGTGCGTCCAAGGCCTCTTAGGAATAGGCAAGGGCAACAACAATCCACTAACCCGAGAACAACAAGGCTTGGCCCGAGCACAAACGTCACAAGACTGCACAAAGCCTCGCACATCTCGTGACAGGGAAGGCCACCAGAAGGACCTTGCCACCAAATCCCTGGTACCAAAAATGCCAGGATGACCTGCCAACGCAGAAGAATGAACCTCAGAGATGACTCTACTGGTCCAATCATCAGGAACAAACAGTTTATCAGGTGGGCAACGATCAGGTCTATCCGCCTGAAACTCCTGCAAGGCCCGCCGCAGGTCTGGAGAAACGGCTGACAATACCACTCCATCCTTAAGGATACCTGTGGGCTCAGAGTTACCAGGCGAGTCAGGCTCAAAACTCCTAGAAAGGGCATCCGCCTTAACATTCTTAGAACCCGGTAGGTATGACACCACAAAATTAAACCGAGAGAAAAATAATGACCAGCGCGCCTGTCTAGGATTCAGGCGCCTGGCAGTCTCAAGATAAACCAAATTTTTGTGGTCAGTCAATACCACCACCTGATGTCTGGCCCCCTCAAGCCAATGGCGCCACTCCTCAAAAGCCCACTTCATGGCCAAAAGCTCCCGATTCCCAACATCATAATTCCGCTCAGCGGGCGAAAATTTACGGGAAAAGAAGGCACAAGGCCTCATCACGGAGCAGTCAGAACTTTTCTGCGACAACACTGCCCCAGCTCCGATCTCAGAAGCGTCGACCTCAACCTGAAAAGGTAGAGCAACATCAGGCTGACGCAACACAGGGGCAGAGGAAAAACGGTGCTTAAGCTCCCGAAAGGCCTCCACAGCATCAGGGGACCAATCAGCAACATCAGCACCCTTCTTAGTCAAATCGGTCAATGGCTTAGCAATATCCGAAAAACCAGCAATAAATCGACGATAAAAGTTAGCAAAGCCCAAAAATTTCTGAAGACTCTTAAGAGAAGAGGGCTGCGTCCAATCACAAATAGCTTGAACCTTGACAGGATCCATTTCAATGGAAGAGGGGGAAAAAATATATCCCAAAAAGGAAATCCTCTGTACCCCAAAAACACACTTAGAACCCTTCACACACAAAGAATTAGACCGCAAAACCTGAAAAACCCTCCTGACTTGCTGGACATGAGAGTCCCAGTCATCCGAAAAAATCAGAATATCATCCAGATACACAATCATAAATTTATCCAAATAATCGCGAAAAATATCATGCATAAAGGACTGGAAAACTGACGGAGCATTTGAAAGACCAAAAGGCATCACTAAATACTCAAAGTGGCCCTCGGGCGTATTAAATGCGGTTTTCCACTCATCCCCCTGCCTGATTCGCACCAAATTATACGCCCCACGAAGGTCAATCTTAGAGAACCACTTGGCCCCCTTTATGCGAGCAAACAAATCAGTCAGCAACGGCAATGGGTATTGATATTTAACAGTGATTTTATTCAAAAGCCGATAATCAATACATGGTCTCAAAGAGCCGTCTTTTTTTGACACGAAGAAAAAACCGGCTCCTAAGGGAGATGACGATGGACGAATATGTCCCTTTTCCAAGGACTCCTTTATATATTCACGCATAGCAGCATGTTCAGGCACAGACAGATTAAATAAACGACCCTTTGGGTATTTACTACCCGGGATTAAATCTATGGCACAATCGCACTCTCGGTGCGGAGGTAACGAATCAAGCTTGGATTCTTCAAAGACGTCACGATAGTCAGACAGGAACTCAGGAATTTCAGAGGGAATAGATGATGAAATGGAAACCACAGGTACATCCCCATGAGCCCCCTTACATCCCCAGCTCAACACAGACATAGCTTTCCAGTCGAGGACTGGGTTGTGAGATTGCAGCCAAGGCAATCCTAGCACCAAATCATCATGTGGATTATACAGCACCAGAAAGCGAATAATCTCCTGGTGATCCGGATTAATACGCATAGTTACTTGTGTCCAGTATTGTGGTTTATTATTAGCCAATGGGGTGGAGTCAATCCCCTTCAGAGGAATAGGAGTCTCCAAAGGCTCTAAATCATACCCACAGCGTTTGGCAAAGGACCAATCCATAAGACTCAAAGCGGCGCCAGAGTCGACATAGGCGTCCGTGGTAATAGATGACAAAGAGCAAATCAGGGTCACAGATAGAATAAACTTAGACGGTAAGGTGCAAATGGAAACAGATTTACCAAGCTTTTTAGTATGCTTAGAGCATGCTGATATAACATGAGTAGAATCACCACAATAGAAACACAACCCATTTTTCCGTCTAAAATTCTGCCGCTCGCTTCGGGACAGAATTCTATCACACTGCATACTCTCTGGCGATTTCTCAGTGGACACCGCCAGATGGTGCACTGGTTTGCGCTCCCGCAAACGCCTATCGATCTGAATAGCCATTGTCATGGACTCATTCAGACCCGCAGGCACAGGGAACCCCACCATAACATCCTTAATGGCATCAGAGAGACCCTCTCTGAAAGTCGCCGCCAGGGCGCACTCATTCCACTGAGTAAGCACAGACCATTTACGGAATCTTTGGCAGTAAATTTCCGCTTCATCTTGCCCCTGAGATAGGGACATCAAAGTTTTTTCTGCCTGAAGCTCCAAATGAGGTTCGTCATAAAGCAACCCCAAGGCCAGAAAAAACGCATCCACATTGAGCAACGCAGGATCCCCTGGTGTCAATGAAAAAGCCCAGTCTTGAGGGTCGCCCCGGAGCAAGGAAATCACAATCCTGACCTGCTGTGCAGGGTCTCCGGCAGAGCGAGATTTCAGGGACAAAAATAATTTGCAATTATTTCGAAAATTCTGAAACCCAGATCTATTCCCCGAGAAAAATTCCGGCCAAGGAATTCTCGGCTCAGATACAGGTGCATGACAAACAAAATCTTGCAAATCTTGTACCTTCGTGGCGAGATTATTCAAACCTGCAGTTACACTCTGAAGATCCATTGCAAACAGGTGAACACAGAGCCATTCAAAGGAGAGAAAAAAAAAAAAAAAATTTCAGCAGACTACTTATTTCTCTCCTTTCTCAGCCAAGGATTTTAACCCTTTAGTGGGCCGGTCAAACTGTCATGATCTCAATGGCAAGAGATCATAGCATCAGCATATATAGGAACTAGCTCTTGGAAGATGGAAACTGAGCTGACCATGAACTAAACCTAACGCACAACTAGCAGTGGCCGGGTAGCATGCCTACGTTGATTCTAGATGCCCAGCACCAGCCGGAGGACTAAATAAAGCTAGCAGAGGAAAATATTAGTCCTAGCTCACCTCTAGAGAAATACCCCGAAAGGAGACAGAGGCCCCCCACATGTATTGGCGGTGAATCAAGATGAAATAACAAACGTAGTATGAAAATAGGTTTAGCAAATTTGAGGTCCACTTACTACATAGCAGAAGACAGAAAGGACACTTTCATGGTCAGCTAAAAACCCTATCAAAACACCATCCAGAAACTACTTTAAAACTCTGGCATTAACTCATAACACCAGAGTGGCAATTCCTGTTCACAAGAGCTTTCCAGACACAGTAACGAAACTACAGCTGTGAACTGGAACAAAAATGCAAAAACAAACATGGACAAGAGTCCAACTTATCTAGTAGTTGTCTAGGAGCAGGAACAAGCACAGAGAGGCTTCTGATAACATTGTTGACCGGCAAGCAACTAACAGAGCAGCAAGGTTATATAGCGACTCCCACATCTTAATGGGAACAGGTGAACAGAGAAGATGAAGACACCAGTTCAATTCCACCAGTAGCCACCGGGGGAGCCCAGAATCCAAATTCACAACAGGGATGTATTAAAAGAGGCATAGATGCTCATGAGGAGAACATAATTTTACCTCCATACAAGTCACTAGTTCGTCCACACTTAGAATACTGTTCACAGTTCTGGTCTCCGGTGTATAAGAAAGACATAGCTGAACTAGAGCGGGTGCAGAGAAGAGCGACCAAGGTTATTAGAGGACTGGGGGGTCTGCAATACCAAGATAGATTATTACACTTGGGGCTGTTTAGTTTGGAAAAACGAAGACTAAGGGGTGATCTTATTTTAATGTATAAATATATGAGGGGACAGTACAAAGACCTTTCTGATGATCTTTTTAATCATAGACCTGAGACAGGGACAAGGGGGCATCCTCTACGTCTGGAGGAAAGAAGGTTTAAGCATAATAACAGACGCGGATTCTTTACTGTAAGAGCAGTGAGACCATGGAACTCTCTGCCGTTTGATGTTGTAATGAGTGATTCACTGCTAAAATTTAAGAGGGGACTGGATGCCTTTCTTGAAAAGTATAATGTTACAGGGTATATACACTAGATTCCGTGATAGGGCGTTGATCCAGGGAACTAGTCTGACTGCCGTATGTGGAGTCGGGAAGACATTTTTTTCCCCAATGTGGAGCTTACTCTTTGCCACATGGTTTTTTTTTGCCTTCCTTTGGATCAACATGTTAGGGCATGTTAGGTTAGGCTATGGGTTGAACTATATGGACTTAAAGTCTTCCTTCAACCTTAATAACTATGTAACTATGTAACTATGTAACTCGGCGCCTGCGCAGTCCGCAATTTCCGGCGCCATTTTCTTGAAGAGACTGCAGTGTGTCTTCAACAAAATAGTGCTGGAAAGCGCGGACTGCATAGGCGCCGATTGCCGTAGTGTCTCTTCAACAAAATGGTGCCAGAAAGTGCCGATTCCAGGAGCAGTGGGACATTCGGCGGAATTGGGGGGCGTGGGGACACTGTGGCGGTGGACTTCATCAGTAGGTGAGATCGTGACGCCGACATCGGTACCAGCGCAGTCAGTGCTTTCCGGCGCCAGTTTTTCTGTAAGACGGACACTGTGGCTATAATGTAACGCTGGGAGCATCTGTGCAGGCGTTTGCGCTTGCGCAGTTTATAAAGTGGTGGGACAGAGTGACGCTCCCAGTGTTATATTATAGATACTACTGTTTACTGTAATTGGAATGAGGCCTACAAATAAAAGAACACATGAAATACCAGAGAAGACAGAGCAATGTGTCCAGGGTATCATATATAAAAATGTAAAAATGTATTCAATAGTTCAAAAAAGACAATAAATCAATAAAGACATATCAATACATGTAATACATTATATATCACATAGAACAATACGCAGAAGCTATCGGAGAGCTAACGAGTCCTCTAGAAATTCTCTTCTGTACAAATCTTCCCGTTTGAGGGACAGTAAGAAAAAAGATCAGCTTAGATTTATAACCTCATATACTAATCAGTGGGATAATGTGAGGGAGATCCTCCACAAGCATCGGAGTGTTCTAAAAACGGATTCTGTATTGAGAAAAGTGATTCCTCCTGAACCACTGGTTACTGCAAGGAGATCCAGGAATCTTAGGGATCTCCTTGTGAATAGCCATTACGTGGCAGATCACCAGAAAGACAAAGGACTTAATTCGAAGGTACCGCAGGGCTTTTTTCCGTGTGGTCTATGCAAGGCCTGTAAGAACTTGGTCAAATGTAAGGATTTTCAAAACTCTAATGGCACACGTACATTTAAAATTTGGCATAGACTCACGTGTTCATCTACAGGTGTCATTTACTATGCCCAATGCCCAATGCCCATGTGCAAAGATCTATTTGGGGATGACAACCCGTGAACTTAAAGTTCGAGTTAAGGAACATGTGCGCGATATTGATAAATCTAGAAACAACATTAGAGATGAACTTCTGAAAACTATACCGAGGCACTTTAAAGATTTCCATAACTCGGACTCAAGCCTGTTGAAAATAAGAGCAATCGACCAGGTATCAATGGGACAACGGGGTGGGGACCTTTTCAAAAACTGGCACAAATAGAAAGTCGCTGGATTTATCGTCTACAAACAGTGACACCATCGGGGTTGAATGAAAATTTCGGGTTTAGTTCTTTCTTGTAAGATATTGGTTGATTCGACTGTTATGGGGTTGGTAATTTTAATCTATGGAGGGTGAGTGTTTTTATTTTTATTTCATATGGCTAGGTGAATTACTGGGGCTGTATGTTGTTTTTATTTTGTTATTCATTCTTGTACTTGTGTTGTAGGTTATTTCATACAAATATGGGTAGCAGGCTATGCATTCCATCTTATGGTCATACATCGGATGTGACTTTGCTGCGCTTGTACTGGATCTGGACATATATACATCGTTCTAAGGCGTACACTTCATTGGTGATTTCATTTGGGTGCTTTGGACTCGATACAGTGTAAAATTGTATATTAATACTAGTCAATCACTAATATTAGGCATGGTCACTTTATGTACATGGCACCTTGTATTGATTGTAATTATATTTTGTACAATTGTGCACTTGTAACTCTGTCATTGTAACTGTTATATTTGTTTGTCTAGATTTACTATATATGAGTTGTGCATAGATTCACATTTTGGAAGAAATAGCACATTGGTATTCATCTAATAGGGTCTCTATAAGTAGATAGGATAGCGATTAATTAGATATTAATTTATATTATTCTCACTAAGTATTTATTATGTTCACAAAGCACATTGCACTTTAATTAAAGGGAACCTGTCACCACGTTTTTGGAAGATGGGATAAAAATAGCGTTAAATAGGGGCAGAGGTGGGCATTACATTAGTGTGTTTGTTATGCGTTTATTACCCACCTAAGTTGCCGAAATACCTTTGCAAAGTCTCCGTTTTCGCCTGTCAATCAGGCTGGTCTGGTCAAAAGGGCGTCTTGTCCCCCAGATTTTGCGTAGTTTTCCGTTGGTGGCGTAGTGGTGTGCGCATGCCCAAGGTCCCGAATCCTCTGCCAGGGGATTTAAAAAAGCGCGCTGTTCGTGATTTCATTGGTGATCGGTGGGCGCGGCCATCTTCCTTTGGCCGCGCGTGCGCAGAAGCGGCGCTCTGCTGGCCGCGGCTTCAGGAAAATGGCTGCGGGATGCCGCGCGTGCGCAGATGGATATCGCGGCGGCCATTTTCCTGAAGCCGCGGCCAGCAGAGCGCCGCTTCTGCGCACGCGCGGCCAAAGGAAGATGGCCGCGCCCACCGATCACCAATGAAATAACGAACAGCGCGCTCTTTTAAATCCCCTGGCAGAGGATTCGGGACCTTGGGCATGCGCACACCACTACGCCACCAACGGAAAACTACGCAAAATCTGGGGGAAGACAACGCCCTTTTGACCAGACCAGCCTGATTGACAGGCGAAAACGGAGACTTTGCAAAGGTATTTCGGCAACTTAGGTGGGTAATAAACGCATAACAAACACACTAATGTAACGCCCACCTCTGCCCCTATTTAACGCTATTTTTATCCCATCTTCCAAAAACGTGGTGACAGGTTCCCTTTAAATCTATTAGAGTCTTATCCCTTAGTTACTTAGTTACTCCGATGTGATGTGTGCTCAGCCGTCACATCCGTCGACGCGATGGTAAGCAGGCATTAGGAGCAGGACGCCTGCGCCATCTCTCTGACGGCCCAGGCTGAGCTTGCGATCCACGGCCGCAAACCATGGCGCCTTGGTGATGGATGTTTCCGGCTGCGCACGCGCACGATGCATCGGATGTGACGTTCAGGACCAGACTTAGCGTAGCTATGCAGAAGTGAAACCGGCTTTCCCATTGGTCACCTGTTCCTATTTAAGATACACACACCTTCCCTATAGCGTTCGCCTCCTGACGAAGGGACGAAACGCGCGTTGGGGTGCTTTTGGAAAACCACGCTCGGCAGATCACCCCCTATGTAAGTGCCAGTTTACAGCAAGTTTCTACTTGATCCCACAGTGGTATGAGTGTCTAATTTGTTAGGACACCACCTGGGGCTATGACTTAGGATCGTACGGTGCACTTTACATATGGATAGTAGATCAGATGGGTGTTGATGTATTTTCCCACATAAATCAAGTAGTGACCTATATGATTATACCTGTTGGTGTTTAATACAAGTGTGATTTTGTGATTTTGCTACATTAACTTTATGTGGTTTTGTAGTTATATTAAATAAAGGTAATTCTTTTAGATATAGCACAGTATACTGGATTTTTCTCGTGTGTGATATTTAACTTAGTCAGTTATATGTGCTGTGACGTGTTGAAGGGGTTTTTGTGATGTAATACATTATAGATCACTTTAATAAGTTTTCAGAGATAAGATCAGGTAGAGAATGGTGAAAACATCAATACTACATCAATAGGTTATTTAACTCCTCATTGTAAAAAGGCGCACAGTGCAAATGTAAACCTACGAGGAAGGAGATGTACCTGGACTCCATTATAGATCTGTGCTCGGAGTTACAAGAACTTCCTAGAGACCACACCATCCCATGACTACAGACTCTTACCCGTTGTAGGATGTAGGAAAGACACACCACTAGCCCCAACGTGCGTTTCGTGTCGGTCCAAAGAACTCGAGAAGGACATTATTAAGTGGGAAGAAGATGTAAGTCAAAATAAGCTCAAAAAATTCCAACGTGATGTTGATCATTGTCATACTGATTGGATATACAGGTGACAACAACATCAGAAAAAATCAAGATCAGGGCAGAGATCAGGAGGGACATCGGAAACATCCAGTGTGTCTGGAGTAGAGAGTAATGCTTCCACTAGCGAAAATTAATATTCTTGTGAGCATTATCTCAGAAGTGGCAATCAGAAGAGAAAATTTCCTGATACGTTTTGTAAAGCTAAAAAGAGTCATAGAAATCAGGACAAGTTCCAGGTAGAAAATTTATCACATCACACTCTATCACCAATCCAACTCAAGGTACTGTATTGGAGAGAGGCCTAACTTTATCCCCCTCTTGTCGTCTACACGTGCTTACATCGGTGAAAGATACACATCTATTTTCTAAGAAACTTATTCTTAAAAAATTACATACCCAAGATACTACACCTGATCAACTTTCTACTAAGAAAGAACAGGAGGCCCTAGAAGCACTGAAATCACTTGAAGAAGAGAACACTCCAAATGAGGTTAGTGTCATCCCCCACAAACTTTTTTCAAAATCCAACAAATTCCCCTTGTTAGGATTATGTCTAGCCATAGATATTTTTACAAACCTGGTTACAACGGACATTGAGGCACTGGCACGGGAGCAAAAGGGATCGTCCAATCTCAAAAGGAAGGAAAGAACTGCCATGGAGGAACAAAAAGCCTAGAAGGACATGGTTTATAAGTCAGCTGATAAGGGGGACAACATGGTTTTATGGCCATCAACATTATATGAGAAACAGGCCAACAGACTGCTAAATTAATCCGCCTGTTATCGTAAATTAACTTACAACCCCCTATCCTCCTTCTAGGCTAAATTGATGGAAATCATGGAGAAAGCATATGATAAAGGTATCATATCAAAAAAGCTTCTGGACAATATTCAATATAATCATCCAAAACTGCCTACATTTTAATTAATTCCAAAACTGCACAAGGATCCCATGGACCCCAAGGACGACAAATAGTCTCAGGTAATGGTAGCCTATGTAAACTTATTTCTGACATTGTGGACCATTTTTTGAAGCCTTTGGTCATATTCCTGCCTTCCTATATCAGGGACAACATGTCTGCCCTACAACGTCTTAACCAAATACATCTAGAGGACAACATGGTTATTGTGATAGCAAAGGTGGAGTCCCTTTATACCTCCATAAGACGCTGGGATGGATTGAAGTCAGTGGAATGGTTCCTTCGTACCAGTAATTTGGACAGCCCTCTGACAGACTTGATCGAAACCTTGCTTGAATTTTTGTTACATCAGAATACCTTCGTATTTAATAACCAGATTTACCTTCAATTACATGGCATAGCCACGGGGGCCTCTTGTGCCCCCGCTTATGACAACTTTTTGGGGGGGCATGGGAGAGGTAAGTCTTCCAGGGTGACCTCATCCAGGAAGTGAACCAAGTTCACAACTGGATGAGATACATAGAAGACATCATCTTCATCTGGGAGGGTAGCCGGGAGGATCTGTATAATCTGATGGGTAAGCCTAATAATAATAATGGTTACATCATTTCTTGACATTAAAATCCTGACATACCCTGATTGATGTCTACACATCGATATATTCAGGAAGCCTACATCCACAAATTATTTTCTCCTGGCCGATTACTCCCATCCCAGTTCCACCATTCAAGGAATCAGTATAGGCCAATTCCTTCAGGCCAAAAGAATTTGCTCACACACAGAGAGCTTCAAGAGACAATCAGAGGACCTGACCAGAAGGTTTTTGGAAAAAGGTTACTGTAAACATTCTATTAAAAGAGGATATTTTAGAGCCAAGCAAACTTTGACGGTTCCTGTACATACAATATTACAAACCTTAACTGTATGTCCCATAACATATCACGTGCAATATCCCTGTGGTAAAATCTACATAGGGTTAACCACTAGAGAACTCAAAATAAGATCCCGTGAGCATGATTGGGACATTGAGAAGGCAAGATCAGCCGAGGATGACACACAATTGAAGTCTTTACCCAGACACTTCAAACGCTGCCATGGATGCACTGCCAAAGGTTTGGATACTAAGGGTATAAACCAGGTTGTCTTGGGATCACGGGGTGGAAGATTGGGTCGCATACTTTCCCAAGTTGAAAGTAAGTGGATATATCGTCTATGGACTATGAGTCCACAGGGTCTCAATGACAGCTTGGGTTTTGCTGCCTTTCTCTAGATTAAATTAGTGTGGGAGGCATCTTTTTAATGTGGGGGGATATTGGTTGTTTTTAATAACATTTTTTGTAGGATGTAGGAAAGACACACCACTAGCACCAACGTGCGTTTCCCATTGGCTTCCTCAGGGGGCCATACAAATAAAAGAACTCAGTAGTTATTGTGGAGGTTCAATGATATTTTTGGGTTGTTTTGCTGCCTCTGACCCTGGGTGACTTGACTGTGTGCAAGGCATTATGAAATATGAAGATTCACAAAGGTTTTGGAGCCACAATGTTGAGCCCGGGGTCAGGAAGCTGGGCTTACATCCTAGGTCATGGATCTTCCAGCAGGACAATGACCCAAACATACTTCCAGAAGCACCTAGAAATAGATGAAAACAAAGCACTGGACAGTTCAGAAGTGGTTAATTCTAGCTCCAGTAAGTCTCCCACCAGTACTTCTTACATACAGATGCTACAGAGAAACTGCGCATGTACACATTAAATCAGTTAATTTTGCCTGCTTTAATGAATTTCTGAGTACAGATCACTGTAAAAAAACAAATTGGTCAACTAATTGCAGTTAAGAGAGGTGTTGTTGTAGAATATAGAAGGGATTTTGAACCGACCCTGAAAAGATTTTTTGTTGTACGTGGCAGCAACAAACTCTGGAGGAAAGCAAGAATTTCTGAGTACAGATCACTGTAAAAAACATGAATTGTTCAATGAGTGCATGGAAAAATCAGCAGCAAACCTTAGAATTTATAAGGCAATAATTCCTGACTAGATGCTTGTCATATGCTATCCATACTGCCACACCTCACCATAGATGAATTGCAGATAAGAGCAGTATTATAGAATATAGAAGGGATTTGAACCAGCCCTGAAAAGATTTTTTGTTATACGTGACAGCAACAAACTCTGAAGAAACGCAAGTAACACTGCCAACTTTGATGAATTTCTGAGTACTGATCACCATAAAAAACATGAATCGGTCAATGAGTGCATGGAAAAAAGAAGCAGCAGTGCTTAGAATTTATAAGGCAATAATCCCTTTCTAGATGCCTGTCATATGCTATATCTACTGCCACATCTCACTGTAGATGAATATAGAGGAGCATTTCGTATCTACTCAGCCTAATATGGAGAAGAATAGGATCTTCTGTACTTACTGTACAAAGTCTCCTGTCCCAGCTGTGAAATCCTGTATACAGTGTGATAACTCTCTAGGTGACGACCACCTGACATCCCACAACAAGGTACTAGATCATATACTATTAGAACCCACCGGCTATTTTGGTTTTCAAAATGTTTCCTCAACTAGAAGGTGGAGCCTCAGAAAAGCATTTTTTCCCATTACTAAGGAGTGGATCTCCTACACTGGTAAAGCATATGCACTAAGTGCAAGGGATGCTAAAAATTAGAAGGAGGCACTCCAATACCCCTTTGAAGAGACATAGTGCAGGGACTCAGAAAATACTTTTTCCCATTATTAAGGAGTGGGTATCTCTGACTGGTAATGCGCATGCACTAAGTGCATGGGTTGAAATACATGAAATACATTTACCCCTCCAGGATACACATACAGTATATATGAAAGACTGTTAGAGGTAGACCTCTCAAAATTCCTAATGCGGGTATCATAAACACCCTAAAAAAGTTATAGCGAGGGTAGCATGTTCACCCTGATGATATGGTGGTGGAGAAGTAGGATGAAACAAAAAAGATAAAATCCTGAAGCGTATACCATGTTTGGATGGGAAAGGTTTCATGGGAATAAATCAGATCAAAAACCCACTTGATTTAAGTTTATGTTCCACTGCTGTCATTTGGTGGTGTTGAGAAGTCTCACCCAATCCAGCCCTTGTTCATTTTGATAAAAGTCAGTCTGTCAGCATTTTCAGTTGCGCCTATTGTTTATAATACCCCGGCAGAACTAAAAACCCACTCTGACAAATCGCTAGCAGCAGGGCAGGCCAGGACCTCCAAGGTGTAGAGAGACAGTTCATGCCACGTGTCTAGCTTGGATACTCAATAGTTGTAAGGCACAAAGGAATCATAGAGGATGCTGGTACAGTCAGCAAGGTACTCCTTCAGCATCTTGCAAAAGACTTCCCTACTTGTCAGAGCACTCTGTACATCAGGTCCTGGGCAACTTGAGAGTGTTCCCCTGCCTCTGATGCATTTGGTGTGTGTCTCTATTGTCTCCACTCCTTGGTTGTCGAAGGAAATGTGACCTCTGCCATCAGCGTTGTCAGATAGGAATTTTTAAATAATTCTTCAACTAGGGCCTTCTGGTACTGCAAAATTTTATTAGACCTCTCTGCCACGAGAAGGAGAGATGTAAAGTTCTACTTGTAGTGTGGGTGTAAAAGTGTGACCAGCCAGGAATCAGTGTTGGCCAAAATGCGTATATCGTGAGGGCCATGGGAAAGGCAGTGGAAAATAAACTCAGCCATGTGTGCCAGACTGCCAACAGCCAAGACTTCCCTGTCTCCACCAAGAAGATGATTGTCCATGTTGTCCTCCACATCCTGCTCCTCGTCTTCAGCCCATCCACGCTGTAGAGACAGGATGAAGGTGGTGTGGGTAGTACCGTGTGTAGAGAAGGCAACCATCTCCTGTTCCTCCTCCTCATTATCATCCAATCCACATTGAGAAGATGAAATGAGGCTGGGCTGTGTAGCATCACCCAGTATAGTTTTTTTGCTCTATCTCAACTTGCTCCGCCTGCAAAGCCGTCTCTTTAATTGTAAGCAGCAAGCGTTTCAGTAGACACAGAAGCAGAATGATGATGCCAATTATGGTGTCATCACCATCCACAATCTTGGTCAAGTCCTTAAAGTTTTTGGAGAATTTCACAGATGTCAGACATCCATGCCTTCTCATCAGTTCTTATGTGCGGAAGCTGACCAGAATACCGATGGGCATGATATAGCTGGTATTCAACTACTTCCCTCTGCTGCTCATAAAGCCTTGCCAATATTGAGTTCCAATCCATGATGACATTGCACACCAGTCGATGAGGTGGAAGTTGCAAACGCTGCTGCAGCACTACAGAAATGGGCACACATACGTCGTACTTTCACAAGTAGCTCAGGCAGATTTGTGTAGGTTCTGATTAACCGCTGAACTGCTATGTTGAGCACGTGAGTCAGGCATGGTATGTGTGTAAGGTTGTCAAGCTTCAGATCTGCCACCAGGTTATGGCCATTTTCGCACACAACCATGCCTGGTTGTAGGTTCAGGGGCGAGAGCCACAGATCATTCTGGTTTGTTAGACCTTTCAACAACTCTGTGGTGGGGTGCGGTTTGTCTCCTATGCAGATTAGCTTAAGCAGAGCTTGTTGTCTCTTAGGCAAGGCAGTGTTGCAGTGGTTCCAGCTTGCGACTGGTGTTGATGTTTCAAAGATGGAGGAGGGTATAAAAGGTGTAGGAAACCCTGATTGAACCAGGGTCCGCAAGCCTCGGTGTCGGTAGCACATATTCCGTTCTGGAGTCCGTCTGGGTCCCGACTTCCAAAATTGTTCACCCAGTGTGCCATCAAGGAAGTGTAGTATCTCTGGCCACAAGAACTTGTCCTCGTCTCCGTGGATAAGTGGAACTTACCAGCAACAGCGTTGGTCAGGGTATGGTTGATCTTATGGGACACATGCTTGTGTAAGGCGGAGATAGCACACTGGGAGAAATAATGGCAGCTGGGGACTGAGTACTGAGGGACAGCCACTGCCATAAGTTTGTGGAAAGCTTCCATCTCCACAAGCCTAAACAAAAACATTTCCTGGGCAAGCAGTCTGGTAATGTGGCCATTTAGTATTGTTGCTTTTGGGTAGGTGGCTGCGTATTTAGGCTTGTGTTCCAAGGACTGAGGTAGAGACAACTGAACGCTGTGCTGGGACAAGAACGTGGTCATGGTTGCTGAGGGTGGTTGCAAGTGTGCAACAACAGGTGCAAGGTGTGTGACATCTTTGTCTACATCATGGACAGGGGATTGGCATGCACGTAGAACAGGGGAAGAGGCAGTGTTGTCACCCACAGACACTGTTTCTGGACCCCGGCATTTGGCCCAAATAGTCAAGTGCTTTGCTTGCATGTGCTTGAGCATGCTGGTGGTGGTCAGCCTTGTAGTTGTGCTGCCCCCAGGGGCTGGCTGGCACTTTTCAGCCTGGGGTGCAATCACAAAGCAGTGGCCCTTCAGTTGTGGTGCTTTTGCCCTGCTTATCTCTGGCTGCTGCATTAAAGCAGCAGAGATAACAGGCTTTAAAAACAGGCTGGTACATAGATATGGGAACAGAACGGAGCTAGCTGCATATATATAGAAGTAGAACCAAGCTTGCTGCCTACATAGATACTGTAACAGAAGCAAGCTGACTACATAGACATGAGACCGGTACCAAGATTGCTATGTAGACAAAGAAACTGACTGGAGCTTATGTTGTGCCCCAGGGTCCTGGTCGTCACAGTAGCATTGCTTTCCTCATGGGGAGAGTGATGTTACGCTTGAAGGCAAGAAGGGATAACTGCAACCAGGTACCACAAACATGCAACACATTCACACTCCAGGCCACCAGGGGGAGCTTTTGATCCTACTTGCTAGGTGACTCCCCATGTATATATAACTGGTAGTCTGTAGGCAAAGTCAGTCAGTTCCAGGAAGGTCTAGTCAGGAGACGGACTGGATCAGTCTGAGGCAGCAGAAGGTTTTACGGAGCTGTGCCGCCGCAGTGCAGCAGCTCCTGGAAAGAGACATTGAGAAAGCCGAATACATTGCAGAGAGTGTGCAGGAGAGAAAAGCACAGGAGAGGATACCAGGGTGTTATGATCTGGTGACCTTGGAGCCGCATGAGAGACTTTCTCAGGAGTAGGTGGTACCTGTAGTGACCGCAAACCCTAATCTAACACCGCAACTAGAAGTAGACGTGGGATGTACCTAACACGTCCTAGACATCTCGACACAGCCGGAGGACTAAATACCCCTAAATATGGAAATGGGAATTCTATCTTGCCTCAGAGCAGAACCCCAAAGGATAGGCAGCCCCCCACAAATATTGACTGTGAGTATAAGAGGAAAGACACACAGGCAGAATAACAGGATTTAGCAAAAGAGGCACTTCAACTCTCCACTCTACTCTCAAGATCGCATCTCACCACCTGTGCGCTTGACCCGCTCCCATCCCACGTCATCCCAAACCTCACCACAGTCTTCATCCCAACCCTAACCCATCTCTTCAACCTATCACTAACAACTGGTGTTTTCCCCTCAAGCTTTAAACATGCCTCCATCACACCTATCCTCAAAAAGCCCTCTCTTGACCCATCCTCTGTATCTAGCTATCGCCCTATATCACTTCTCCCTTATGCCTCCAAACTACTGGAACAACACGTCTACCTTGAACTGTCCTCCCATCTCTCTTCTTGCTCCCTCTTTGACCGCTTACAATCTGGCTTCCGGTCACACCATTCCACTGAAACTGCCCTAACTAAGGTCACCAACGACCTCTTAACCGCCAAGAGCAAGCGACACTACTCTGTTCTCCTCCTCCTCGACCTGTCGGCTGCCTTTGACACAGTGGACCATTCCCTATTATTACAGATCCTCTCATCCCTTGGCATCACAGACTTGGCCCTATCCTGGATCTCATCATACCTAACAGACCGGACATTCAGTGTCTCCCACTCACACACCACCTCCTCACCTCGCCCCCTATCTGTCGGAGTCCCTCAAGGTTCAGTCCTTGGGCCCCTGCTCTTCTCCATTTACACCTTTGGCCTGGGACAGCTCATAGAATCTCATGGCTTCCAGTATCACCTCTATGCTGATGACACACAGATCTACATCTCTGGACCAGATATCACCTCCCTACTAACCAGAATCCCTCAATGTCTGTCCACTATTTCATCCTTCTTCTCCGCTAGATTTCTGAAACTTAACATGGACAAAACAGAACTCATCATCTTTCCCCCATCTCACGCAATCCCCCCAACGAACCTAACCATTACAGTAAATGGCTGCCCACTCTCCCCAGTCCCAAAAGCTCGCTGCCTCGGGGTAATCCTTGATGCTGATCTCTCCTTCAAACCACATATCCAAGCCCTTTCCACTTCCTGCCGACTTCAACTCAAAAATATTTCACGAATCCGTTTATTCCTCAACCAAGAATCTGCAAAAACCCTAGTCCATGCCCTCATCATCTCTCGCCTTGACTACTGCAACCTCCTGCTCTGTGGCCTCCCCTCGAACACTCTCGCACCCCTCCAATCTATTCTAAACTCTGCTGCCCGACTAATCCACCTGTCCCCACGCTATTCCCCTGCCTCTCCCCTCTGTCAATCCCTTCACTGGCTCCCCATTGCCCAGAGACTCCAGTACAAAACCCTAACCATGACGTACAAAGCCATTCACAACCTGTCTCCTCCATACATCTGTGACCTCGTCTCCCGGTACTTACCTACACGCAACCTCCGATCCTCACAAGATCTCCTCTACTCCCCTCTTATCTCCTCTTCCCACAATCGCATACAAGATTTCTCTCGCGTATCACCCATACTCTGGAACCCTCTACCACAACACATCAGACTCTCGCCTACCATCGAAATCTTCAAAAAGAACCTGAAGACCCACCTCTTCCGACAAGCCTACAACCTGCAGTAACCACCGATCAACCAAACCGCTGCATGACCAGCTCTATCCTCACCTACTGTATTCTCACCCATCCCTTGTAGATTGTGAGCCTTCGCGGGCAGGGTCCTCACTCCTCCTGTACCAGTTATGACTTGTATTGTTTAAGATTATTGTACTTGTTTTTATTATGTATACCCCTCCTCACATGTAAAGCGCCATGGAATAAATGGCGCTATAAAAATAAATAATAATAATAATAATAATAATAATAATAAATAGAAAAGGATAGGACAGAATTCTAAGCGGTCAGTATTAAAATCCTAAAAACATCCACAGCAGATAATACAAATATTCCACATCTAACTAAAGACATAGAAAGTATATCTGCATCTCCTGAGAATCCAGCATGACTGAAAAATCCAAACAAAGTCTAAGCTGGACAAAAACACAATAAATTGCACTGAATTGCAAAGCACACTGCATGTGTGCACAGAGACAAAAAAACAGACACTTATCTTAGCTGAATTTGCAGCAGGGCATGAGGAGCCAGAGAGAGATGCAATTCCTCCAAGTACAATGGACAACTGGCACAGACTCATGGATCCTGCACACCTAAATACCTAATAGAGCTGCAATCAGCAGAAACACCTGCCCGGATTACAACCCCAACACAACTGCACTACCACCAACAACCACCGGAGGGAGCCCAAGAGCAGAATTCACAACAGTACCCCCCCCTTGAAGAGGGGTCACCGAACCCTCACCAGAGCCCCCAGGCCGATCAGGACGAGCCAGATGAAAGGCACGGACCAAATCAGCAGCATGGACATCAGAGGCAAAAACCCAAGAATTATCCTCCTGGCCATAACCCTTCCATTTGACAAGGTACTGAAGCCTCCGCCTCGAAAAGCGAGAATCCAAAATCTTCTCAACCACATACCCCAACTCCCCATCAACCAACACAGGAGCAGGAGGATCAACAGAGGGAACAACGGGCACCACATATTTCCGCAATAAAGATCTATGGAAAACATTATGGATGGCAAAAGAGGCCGGAAGGGCCAAACGAAAAGACACCGGATTGATAATCTCAGAAATCCCATAAGGACCAATAAACCGAGGCTTAAACTTAGGGGAAGAAACCTTCATAGGAACATGACGGAAAGACAAGCAGACCAAATCCCCAACCCGAAGCCGGGAACCAACACACCGACGACGGTTAGCAAAACGCTGAGCCTCCTCCTGAGACAACACCAAATTGTCCACCACATGAGCCCAAATCTGCTGCAACCTGTCAACCACAGAATCCACACCAGGACAGTCAGAAGGCTCAACCTGCCCAGAAGAAAAACGAGGATGAAAACCAAAACTACAAAAGAAGGGCGAAACCAAGGTAGCCGAACTAGCCCGATTATTAAAGGCAAACTCGGCCAATGGCAAGAAAGCCCAATCATCCTGATCAGCAGACACAAAGCATCTCAAATAAGAATCCAAAGTCTGATTTGTTCGCTCGGTCTGGCCATTTGTCTGAGGATGAAATGCGGAAGAAAAAGACAAATCAATGCCCAGCCTAGCACAAAAGGCTCGCCAAAACCTAGAAACAAACTGGGAACCTCTGTCAGACACAATATTCTCCGGAATACCATGCAAACGAACTACATGCTGAAAAAACAACGGAACCAAATCAGAATAGGAAGGCAATTTAGGCAAAGGCACCAAATGAACCATCTTAGAAAACCGGTCACAAACCACCCAGATAACCGACATCCTCTGGGAAACCGGAAGATCTGTAATAAAATCCATAGAAATATGGGTCCAGGGCCTCTCAGGGACCGGCAAAGGCAAAAGCAACCCACTAGCACGGGAACAACAAGGCTTGGCCCGCGCACAAGTCCCACAGGACTGCACAACAGAACGCAGATCACGCGACAAAGAAGGCCACCAAAAGGACCTACCAACCAAATCTCTGGTACCAAAAATACCAGGATGGCCAGCCAACACAGAACAATGAACCTCAGAAATCACTCTACTAGTCCATCTATCAGGAACAAACAGTTTCCCCACTGGACAGCGGTCAGGTTTGTCAGCCTGAAATTCCTGCAGAACCCGTCGCAAATCAGGGGAAATGGCAGAAAGGACCACCCCTTCCTTCAGAATGCCGACCGGCTCAAGTACCTCAGGAGAATCAGGCAAAAAACTCCTAGAGAGGGCATCATCCTTAATATTCTTAGAACCAGGAAGATACGAAACCATGAAATCAAAACGGGAGAAAAACAGGGACCATCGAGCCTGTCTAGGATTCAGCCGTTTGGCAGATTCGAGGTAAATCAGATTTTTATGATCGGTCAAGACCACAATACGGTGCTTGGCTCCCTCAAGCCAATGTCGCCATTCCTCAAACGCCCACTTCATAGCCAACAACTCATGATTGCCGACATCATAATTGCGTTCAGCAGGCGAAAACTTACGGGAAAAGAAGGCACATGGTTTCATCAAGGAACCATCAGAATTCCTCTGAGACAAAACGGCCCCTGCCCCAATCTAAGAAGCGTCAACCTCAACCTGAAACGGAAGAGAAACATCTGGCTGACGCAACACCGGGGCAGAAGTAAATCGGCGTTTAAGCTCCTGAAAGGCAGAGACAGCCACAGAGGACCAATTCGTTACATCAGCGCCTTTCTTCGTCAAATCGGTCAGGGGTTTAACCACACTGGAGAAGTTAGCAATGAAACGGCGATAAAAATTAGCAAAGCCCAAAAATTTCTGAAGGCTCTTCACGGATGTGGGCTGAATCCAATCATGAATGGCCTGAACCTTAACCGGATCCATCTCTATAGATGAGGGAGAAAAAATGAAGCCCAAAAAAGAAACCTTCTGCACTTCAAAGAGACATTTAGACCCCTTCACAAACAAAGCATTGTCACGAAGGATCTGAAATACCATCCTGACCTGTTTCACATGAGACTGCCAATCATCGGAAAAAATTAAGATGTCATCCAAATATACAATCATGAATTTATCAAGATAATTCAGGAAGATATCATGCATGAAGGACTGAAAAACAGATGGAGCATTAGAGAGCCCGAATGGCATCACAAGGTATTCAAAATGGCCTTCGGGCGTATTAAACGCAGTTTTCCATTCATCACCCTGCTTAATACGAACAAGATTATATGCCCCCCGAAGGTCAATTTTAGTAAACCAACTAGCCCCCTTAATCCTGGCAAACAAATCGGAAAGCAAAGGTAAAGGGTATTGAAACTTGACCGTGATCTTATTCAAGAGGCGATAATCAATACAGGGTCTCAAGGAGCCATCCTTCTTAGCAACAAAAAAAAATCCCGCTCCCAATGGTGAAGAAGATGGCCGAATATGCCCTTTCTCCAAAGACTCCTTAACATAACTCCGCATGGTGGTATGTTCCGGCACAGACAGGTTGAAAAGTCGGCCCTTAGGAAACTTACAGCCTGGAATCAAGTCAATAGCACAATCACAGTCCCTATGCGGTGGAAGGGAACTGGACTTGGGCTCATCGAATACATCCTGAAAATCAGACAAAAACTCTGGAACTTCAGAAGAGGAGGAAGAGGAGATTGACATCACAGGAACGTCATTATGAACCCCCTGACAACCCCAACTAGTCACAGACATAGACTTCCAATCCAACACAGGATTATGTATCTGCAACCATGGAAACCCCAGCACAATAGCATCATGCAAATTATGCAACACCAGAAAACGACAATCTTCCTGATGGGCTGGCGCCATGCACATGGTCACCTGTGTCCAAAACTGGGGCTTATTTTTAGCCAAAGGTGTAGCATCAATGCCCCTTAAAGGAATAGGGTTCTGCAAAGACTGCAAGGGGAACCACAACGCCTGGCAAATTCAAAGTCCATTAAGTTCAAAGCAGCGCCTGAATCCACAAACGCCATGACAGAAAATGACGACAATGAGCAGATCAAGGTCACAGATAACAGAAATTTAGGTTGTACAGTTCCGATGGTAACTGAACTAGCGATTCTCTTTGTACGCTTTGGGCAGACTGAAATGACATGAGAAGCATCGCCACAATAAAAACACAACCTATTCTGACATCTGAATCCTTGTTGTTCCGTTCTAGACAGAATCTTATCACACTGCATAGGCTCAGGCATCTGCTCTGAGGACAACGCCACAGCGCGCACAGTTCTACGCTCCCGCAAGCGCCGATCGATCTGAATGGCCAGAGGCATAGAATCACTCAGACCAACAGGCGTGGGAAACCCCACCATAACATCTTTAACAGATTCAGAAAGACCCTTTCTGAAAATTGCCGCCAAAGCATCCTCATTCAATTTAGTCAGCACAGACCATTTTCTAAATTTCTGACAATACAATTCTGCCGCTTCTTGACCCTGAGACAGGGCCAACAAGGTCTTCTCCGCTTGATCCACAGAATTTGGTTCATCATATAATAATCCTAGAGCCTGAAAAAAGGCATCTACATTAAGCAAGGCCGGATTCCCAGATTCTAGGGAAAATGCTTCAGAGCAAAAAACAGTTTACAGTTGTTTTTAAAACTCAAAAATTTGGACCTGTCCCCAAAAAACAAATCAGGAGTAGGAATCCTAGGCTCTAAAAACGGAGTCTGAGCAATATAATCAGAAATACCCTGTACCCTAGCAGCAAGCTGGTCTACACGAGAAACTAATCCCTGAACATCCATGCTAGCAAAAGACTCCTCAGTCACCCAGAGGAAAAGAGGGAAGAAAAGACAAAACAGGCTACAGAAAAAAAAATGGCTCTTTCTTCCCTTCTTCTGAGATGCATTTAACTCATTGTTGGCCAGTTGTACTGTTATGATCTGGTGACCTTGGAGCCGCATGAGAGACTTTCTCAGGAGTAGGTGGTACCTGTACTGACCGCAAACCCTATTCTAACACCGCAACTAGAAGTAGCCGTGGGATGTACCTAACACGTCCTAGACATCTCGACACAGCCGGAGGACTAAATACCCCTATAGATGGAAATGGGAATTCTATCTTGCCTCAGAGCAGAACCCCAAAGGATAGGCAGCCCCCCACAAATATTGACTGTGAGTATAAGAGGAAAGACACACGCAGGCAGAATAACAGGATTTAGCAAAAGAGGCACTTCTAGCTAAATAGAAAAGGATAGGACAGAATTCTAAGTGGTCAGTATTAAAATCCTAAAAACATCGACAGCAGATAATACAAATATTCCACATCTAACTAAAGACATAGAAAGTATATCTGCATCTCCTGAGAATCCAGCATGACTGAAAAATCCAAACAAAGTCTAAGCTGGACAAAAACACAATAAATTGCACTGAATTGCAAAGCACACTGCATGTGTGCACAGAGACAAAAAAACAGACACTTATCTTAGCTGAATTTGCAGCAGGGCATGAGGAGCCAGAGAGAGATGCAATTCCTCCAAGTACAATGGACAACTGGCACAGACTCATGGATCCTGTACACCTAAATACCTAATAGAGCTGCAATCAGCAGAAACACCTGCCCGGATTACAACCCCAAGACAACTGCACTACCACCAACAACCACCGGAGGGAGACCAAGAGCAGAATTCACAACACCAGGGGCAGACCAGCCCCAAGCAGGCTGAGTCCTTAATATATTAAAGAGTTAATATAATGAATGAAAATAAAATTGAGATTTGAACTTGGATTGTATTGTATACAGATAGTTATGAAGATATCTCGTGATGCACTTTGAAATAAAATAGTGAGCCCGTGGGGGTTGGTTGAAAGTTTTGCACTTGAATAGAGAAAGCGTTTGTTTTGTACTTTGAAGCCTTAAGATAGTATACCTATAGCGGGTAATAGGATTTCATAGTTAGATAGTTATCATACTGTTTTCTATTCTCAAAAGTATGCATACAATGTAAATAGTTATTGTTACGTTCAAGTGTTCTCACCTCCCATAAAGTGAAGCTCTAGTTTACATAATATTAACTTGTTTCATAAATTTATAGCATTCCAAAAATTGTTGTCTCTTTGCTAATCTGTATTGTTGTTCTTCTTTTCCCAGTCCAGGAGTACTGGAGTTAATGAGGGGGGGAGTGTGGCACCCCAGGGTCATGGTCGTCACAGTAGCATTGCTTTCCTCACGGGGAGAGTGATGTTACGCTTGAAGGCAAGAAGGGATAACTGCAACCAGGTACCACAAACATGCAACACATTCACACTCCAGGCCATCAGGGGGAGCTTTTGATCCTACTTGCTAGGTGACTCCCCATGTATATATAACTGGTAGTCTGTAGGCAAAGTCAGTCAGTTCCAGGAAGGTCCAGTCAGGAGACAGACTGGATCAGTCTGAGGCAGCAGGTTTTACGGACCTGTGCCGCCGCAGTGCAGCAGCTCCTGGAAACAGATATTGAGAAAGCTGAATTCATTGCAGAGAGTGTGCAGGAGAGAAAAGCACAGGAGAGGATACCAGGGGGAGACCAGCCCCGAGCAGGCTGCCTCCTTCTGAGGCGCAGAGACCGGTAGCTCGAACACCGAGGTTGTAAGGACCTCTATGACTTACATCAGAGACCGGCAGGACAGCTGAACTCTACGTTACCTGTCCGACCTAACACCCAGGAGGCACGGCGGCACCCCTGAGGCTGGGGCTTGCTAGAGTCCCTATAAACAGCCTCAAGCCAACAGTCATACGGGTTATGTCCTATCCTACCCGGGGGACAGAGAGAGAGAGATAACATCTGTGAGGACCTTATGTGGAGCTTTAAGCCGTAAGGACCAAATGCCACAGGTGGCGTTACGAACACAAACTTTATTCCCTTTAAAGACCTTTCCTTTTTAAATGGGCGCCCAGGGCCACGGACCGGGTCACCACTGTGACATCCCCCTGTGAACACCGCAGGACCCGGTACCGAGTACTAGAGTTGAGTGACTTTTACTTTTTTCGGATCGAGTCGGGTTTCGCGAAACCCGACTTTGTGAAAAGTCGGGTTGGGTGAAATCGGACGATTATTGCGAAAAGTCGGGGCCAACTGAAACACGAAACCCAATGCAAGTCAATGGGGAATCAAAGTCGGCAGTGAGTGGAGGACAGGAAAACACCTACAGTGCCCATTTTAATGCCAAAAACATCAATTCTTATTACTTAAGCTTGTCAATCTTAATTTACTTTATAATAATAGTTAGGCATTGAAAACTTGGGGTCATTTGGCTAAAGTTGTGGGTGGGTAGGGCTGGCTCAAGATTTTCGTGGGCCCAGAAAACTCGGAATACGTCACGACGGTGGAGCAGGGAGAGGTAAGCATTTCAACTTTGCAAGTGCTGTGATCCTGAGCAAGCAGGGGGGGCCCACTCGTTGGCATTGGCACTGGCACAGGGCCCCTCATAGTACGGCGGTGTGTTTGACGGCAGGTGGCGCCTCCCACCGGCTTAGACACTTTTGCGTACTATGAGGGGCCCTGTGCCAGTGACGTCGCCAACGAGTATGCCCCCCCACCTGATGAAGGAACCTGCACTTTCATCTGCACCTTCCTCTTTGTCCCGTGTAAGGTGGTATAGTATGTGGGAAGGGGAACCTGACTTTCAGCAGGGTCATATTCTGGCTGTGTAGAGTGCAAGGGGAATGTAGTGGTCTGGGTCAATGTACCAGCAGACTCATCTAGCAGTGGCTGGGCAATGGGCAAGATGAGGAGGAAACACAGTTAGTAGGCCCAAATAATAAAGTAGGCTAAATGCAGTTCAAAATTGGTAACAGGACTAAACAGGCGGCATTGCTTTGTTCAGTGGAGGACAACTGTAATCAGGGGCAGACACAATTAGTAGGTCCAAATAATTAAGTAGGCTAAATGCAGTTCAAAATTGGTAACAGGACTAAACTGGTGGCATTGCTTTGTTCAGCGGAGGACAACTGTAATGAGTGGCTGACACAGTTAGTAGGCCCAAATAATTAACTATGCTAAATGCAGTTCAAAATTGGTAACAGGACTAAACTGGCAACATTGCTTTCTTCAGCGGAGGACAACTGTAAGGAGTGGCAGACACAATTAGTAGGCCCAAATAATAAAGTGGGCTAAATGCAGTTCAAAATTGGTAACAGGACTAAACTGGCAGCATTGCTTTGTTCAGCAGAAGACAACTGTAAGGAGTGGGAGACAGAGTTAGTAGGCCCAAATAATAAAGTGGGCTAAATGCAGTTCAAAATTGGTAACAGGACTAAACTGGCGGCATTGCTTTCTTCAGCGGAGGACAACTGTAAGGAGTGGCAGAAACAGTTAGTAGGCCCAAATAATAAAGTGAGCTAAATGCAGTTCAAAATTGGTAACAGGACTAAACAGGCGGCATTGCTTTGTTCAGCGGAGGACAACTGTAAGGAGTGGCAGACACAGTTAGTAGGCCCAAATAATTAAGTAGGGTAAATGCAGTTCAAAATTAGTAACAGGACTAAACAGGCGGCATTGCTTTGATCAGTGGAGGACAACTGTAATGAGGGGCAGACACAGTTAGTAGGCCCAAATAATAAAGTGAGCTAAATGTCTGCCAAAAAATTGTTCATAAATAAACAGGTGGCATAGCTAGGTACAGGGGTGGGCTCCTCTGCTGAGTAGCAGACAGTGGTAGTAGGCACAAAGTATTAACTGGTCTAAATGGAGGCCAGGGCCCCTGTATATTTTAACTATCATCTATCATGTCAAGAAATTTGTATTGGCAGTGCCTTTGAAGGATTTAACAGCCCAGACTAGACAGTGGTGGAGCAGGGAGAGGTAAGTATTGCAAGTGGTAGAGCACTGTTCGAGCTGGGGGGAACACTCTCTCATGGGCGGCGGTACTGGCACAGGGCCCCTCATATTACGACGGTGTGTCTGACGTTGGTTGTGCACCACCACCATCAGAGACACTTCATTGTACTATGAGGGACCCTGTGCCAGTGCCGTCGCCCAAGAGTGGGCACACTCACCTGTCCAGGCAAACGCTACTCGCACGGGTGCTTGCGCCAGGTGGTGACAACAGCCCTGTGGGGGGAGTCAACCCATTTAGGGAGGTATAAAAATGGCCTATGGTGGACATTCAGCAGCTGCAAATGGAGGAATTGGAGCAGTCAGTAAGAGGAGGCCAAAAGCAAGACATTTTTCAGGCAAGCTACGCGTCAGCAGGGGAAGGTGGGGCCAAATAATTTGAAATCCATGATTGGTTCATTTTAATGAAGGTTAGATCATCAACATTTCAGGTAGCCAGACGTGTCTTTTTTTCGGTCAGTATTGAACCAGCAGCACTGAAGACTCTTTCTGATAGCACACTAGCAGCAGGGCAAGCAAGCTCCTGTAATGCATATTCTGCCAATTCAGGCCAGGTGTTTATTTTAGATGCCCAGTAATCAAAGGGGAATGACCTGTGAGGGAGTACATCGATAAGGGAGGCAAAGTAGTTCATAACCATACTGGACAAATGCTGTCTCCTGTCACTTTGAATCGGTGCAGCAGTACCTGTCGTGTCAGCGGTCATTGCGAAATCACTCCACAACCTGGTCATAAAACCCCTTTGTCCAACGCCACTTCGGATTTGTGCACCTCTAACACCTCTGCCATGTTGCCCCCTACGGCTCGTGTGAGAACCATCACCGCCGCTGTGTCCTGGGAATGCCTGAACCAAACGGTCTACAAGAGTTGCTTGTTTGGTAGCCAATATTTGCTCAAGGTTCTCATGTGGCATGATATTTTGTAATTTTCCTTTATATCGTGGATCCAGGAGGCAGGCCAACCAGTAATCGTCATCGGTCATCATTTTGATAATGCGGGGGTCCCTTTTTAGGATACGCAAGGCATAATCAGCCATGTGGGCCAATGTTCCACGTGTCAATTTATTGCTTGTGCTGGGTTGAGGAGCACTTTCTTGCAAATCAACATCACTTGTGTCCCGCAAAAACCCTGTACCTGACCTTGCAACGCCACCAGTTTCTATTGCCCCTGAGAAGCATCCTCCTCCCATAAATATTCATCCCCATCATCCTCCTCCTCTTCATCCGCCACCTCTTCCAGGAGAGTTCCCTGAGCAGACAATGGGTGACTGTAATCAAGGCTTCCCTCCTCCTCGGCTGCAGACGCCTGCTCCTTAATGTGCGTCAAACTTTGCATCAGCAGACACATTAGTGGGATGCTCATGCTTATGATGGCATCGTCTGCACTTACCAGCCGTGTGCATTCCTCCAAACACTGAAGGACTTGACAAAGGTCTTGTAGCTTCGACCACTGCACACCAGAAAACTCCATGTCTGCCATCCAAGTGCCTGCCTGTGTATGTGTATCCTCCCACAAATTAATTAGAGCACGCCTCTGTTCGCACAGCCTCTGAACCATGTGCAGTGTGGAGTTCCACCTTGTTGCAACGTTGATTATTAGGCGGTGCTGGGGAAGATTCAGCGATCGCTGATGGTTCTGCATACGGCTGGAGGGTATGAGCAACTGGCGGATGTGCGAGCAAAGTCTTCGCACCTTCAGGAGCAGGGCTGGTAACCCCGGATAATTTTTGAGGAAGCACTGCACCACCAGGTTCAAGGTGTGAGCCAGGCAAGGTATGTGTTTCAGTTCTGAAAGGGCTATGGCAGCCATAAAATTCCTTCCGTTATCACTGACTACCTTGCCTGCCTCAAGATGTACACTGTCCAGCCATGACTGCATTTGTTGCTGCAAGTACTCGGCCAGTACTTCCGCGGTGTGTCTGTTGGCGCCCAAACACTTCATTTGTAACACAGCCTGCTGACGCTTACCACTAGCTGTTCGATAATGAGACACCTCGTGTGCAACACTGGCAGCTGCGGATGGAGTGGTCGTGATACTGCGATCTGTGGATGAGTTTCACTTCTGTAGGAGGAGGAGGAGGAGGGGTTGTGAACGCCTACAGCCAACTGTTTCCTAGACCGTGGGCTAGGCAGAACTGTCCCACTATGGCTGTCCACTGTGGACCCTGCATCCACCACATTAACCCAGTGCGCCGTGATGGACACGTAACGTCCCTGGCCATGCCTACTGATCCATGCATCTGTTGTGAGGTGCACCTTTCCACTGACTGATTGCCTTAGTGCATGGACAATGCGGTCTTTGACATGCTGGTGGAGGGCTGGGATGGCTTTTCTCGCAAAGAAGTACCGACTGGGTAGGTCACAGCGTGGTACTGCGTAGGCCATCAGGTCTTTGAAAGCTTCGCTTTCAACCAACCGGTAGGGCATCATCTCTAACAAGATTAGTCTAGCAATGTGGGCGTTCAAACCCTGTGTACGCGGATGAGAGGATGAGTACTTTCTTTTCATAACGAGAGTCTCTTGTAGGGTGAGCTGGACTGGAGAGCTGCATATGGTGGAACTAGCGGTGGTGGTGGTGGACATGGCGGATTGAGAGAGGGTTGGTGATGGTATTATTGATGTTGGCCTACATACAGTGTTTCCTACTAATAACCTTGTGATTCCCTGACTGCTTTGGCCTTGCGACGATACCTCCACATTTGCTGCTGGTGGTGTCCTAACTGGTGGGCTTACAGTGAGGGAAGCAATGCAGCGTTGCTGCTGACTACCTTCAATCTGAGCAGGTGCACCAACGGTACGTGATGTTTGGTAGTTAGTCCAGGCTTGCAAGTGCATGCTGGTTAAATGTCTACGCATGCACGTTGTATTTAAATTTTGAAGATTCTTCCCTCTGCTAAAGGTCTTTGAGCATTTCTTACAGATAACTTTTGACTGATCATTCGGATCTTGGTTCAAAAATTGCCACACTGCACTCTTCCTACTATCGAATACCTTTTCAGACGTTGCACGCTGTGCTACTTTCACTGGATGGCCATGCTGTCCTAAAACTGTTTTTGTTTTTGACACACGTTTTTGGCCTGATACGGGCCTGCCAGATGACAGCTGTTGCGCTGTTGGATCATCCACCTCCGCTTCTGAGCTACTGGCAGCGGCACCCTCTTCCCCCAATGGCTGCCAATCTGGGTCAACAACTATCACCTCCTCTTCAATGTCATGTGCACCTTCCTCTGTGTCACAGTGTAAGGTGCTATAGCGTTCGGGACAGGGCACCATAGTCTCATCAGGGTCAGATTCTGGCTGAGTACACTGTGAGGGCAATGTAGTGATCTGAGTCAATGGAACAGCATAATAATCTAGCTGTGGCTGTGCATCAGTGCACTCCATGTCCGATTCATCTTGTAATGGTGTAACGCTCGCGCCGAGACTGGTTGGCGCTGGCGCCTGGGGGTGTGGCCCCACTGGACCACAGACCAAACTTCCCTGGAAGGGGCGTAACTAAGTAGCTTCCTAGGTGTTCGCTGGAGCCTCTGATGGTGAGGTCAGACTTGTGCAATAGTAAGCTACCAGGTACCACTCCAGGGTGGAGTCGAACTGCGGATGCTGATCCCACCGGGGACAAGACATAGGCAGGCACGGCTGTGACACTGGCTGACGGACGGGTATGGCAGAGGCCCTGATGGGCAGACTGGCTTGACGGAGATAGGCGGGCAGATGGGCGCAGCTGGCACTCAGGCAGACAGGCGGGCACTGGCAGACAGGGCTGATACTCTGGTAGAAACTGGTATACAGGCGGATGTATGGAAACAGGTAAGAACCTGTTCAGACTGGTGAACATAAAGATACAGGTAGAGACCCGTACTGCAAGTTGCTGAATAAAGGTAGAGCAAGAGCGGATGCAAGCAGAATCACAGGAGGCGGAGTAAGAGTCGGAGGTGGAGCTAAGAGTAGAGAAGGAGAAGGCAGAGCTAAGAGCAGAGAAGGAGAAGGCAGAGCTAAGAGCAGAGAAGGAGAAGTGTTGTGAATTCCGTTCTCGGGCTCCCTCCTGTGGTCATGAGTGGTACTTTGTGAGTTCTGTTCATGGGCTCCCTCTGGTGGTTTTTAGTGTTACTGCTGGTCTGTAGCTGGATCCCAGCTGCTTTGTTTCCTGCTAGGCCTGCTGCCTATTTAACTCCATCTGGACCTTTACTTGTTGCCTGCTGTCGTTGTATTCAGTACTGGTTCAGATCTCTCTGGGACTTCCCTTGTGACCTGTCTCCTCGTGGAGAAGCTAAGTTTATGCTAGTCCATTTTTGCTCATTGCTATTTGAAAATGTTTCTCAGTATGTTATGAGTTCAGTCCAACTTGCTTATATGCTATTTGATTGCTAGCTGGAAGCTCTGGGGTGCGGAGTTGCACCCCTCACATCGTGAGTCAGTTTGGGGGTCTTTTTGTATTCTCTGCGTGGATACTTTTGTAGTATTTTATACTGACCGCACAGATTCCTTGCTATCTTCTGACTATTTAGTTATTAGCGGGCCTCATTTGCTAAATCCTATTTTCATTTTTATGTTTGTGTTTTCCCCTTAATCTCACCGTTATTATTTGTGGGGGCTGCTTACACTTTGGGGAAAATTTCTCTGAGGCAAGTGAGGCTTTGTTTCTCTCTAGGGGGATTGGAAAGCAATGTCTCTGTCAAGTTGGGGTTGTCAAGGGGTACATGGCGATGTTCCTTTGGTGTCAATTGCTTCTTCTACTCCTTCTGAAGTCCCTGAATTTTTGTCGGATTACCAGGATGTATTTGATGAGCCCAAATCCAGTGCCCTACCTCCTCATAGGGATTGTGATTGTGCCATAAATTTGATTCCTGGTAGTAAGTTCCCTAAGGGTCGACTTTTTAATTTATCTGTACCAGAACATACCGCTATGCGGAGCTATATAAAGGAGTCTTTGGAGAAAGGGCATATTCATCCATCCTCGTCACCTTTGGGTGCAGGGTTCTTTTTTGTGGCCAAGAAGGATGGTTCTCTGAGACCCTGTATAGATTATCGCCTTCTAAATAAAATCACGGTCAAATTTCAGTACCCTTTGCCTCTGCTGTCCAATCTGTTTGCTCGGATTAGGGGGGCTAGTTGGTTCACCAAGATAGATCTTCGAGGAGCTTATAATCTTGTGCGTATAAAGCGGGGCGATGAATGGAAGACAGCATTTAATACGCCCGAAGGTCATTTTGAGTACTTGGTGATGCCTTTTGGGCTTTCTAATGCCCCTTCCGTGTTTCAGTCCTTCATGCCCGATATCTTCCGAGAATATCTGGATAGATTCATGATTGTGTACCTGGATGATATTTTGGTCTTTTCTGATGATTGGGAGTCTCATGTGAAGCAGGTCAGGATGGTGTTTCAGGTCCTGCGTGCCAATGCCTTGTTTGTGAAGGGCTCTAAATGTCTCTTTGGAGTCCAGAAGGTCTCCTTTTTGGGCTTTATTTTTTCCCCTTCTACTATCGAGATGGATCCAGTTAAAGTCCAGGCCATCTATGACTGGACTCAACCTACATCGGTGAAGAGCCTTCAGAAGTTCTTGGGCTTTGCTAATTTTTACCGTCGCTTCATCACTAATTTTTCTAGTGTGGTTAAGCCTTTGACGGATTTGACTAGAAAGGGTGCTGATGTGACTAATTGGTCTTCTGCGGCCGTTGAGGCCTTTCAGGAGCTGAAACGTCGGTTTTCTTCGGCTCTTGTCTTGCGTCAGCCTGATGTCTCTCTTCCCTTTCAGGTCGAGGTTGATGCTTCTGAGATTGGAGCAGGGGCTGTCTTGTCACAGAGAAGCTCTGATGGCTCGGTGATGAGACCATGTGCTTTCTTTTCTAGAAAGTTTTCGCCTGCCGAGCGAAATTATGATGTTGGTAATCGGGAGTTGTTGGCAATGAAGTGGGCATTCAAGGAGTGGCGACATTGGCTTGAGGGAGCCAAGCATCGCGTGGTGGTCTTGACGGATCACAAGAATTTGATTTATCTCGAGTCTGCCAAGCGGTTAAATCCTAGACAAGCTCGATGGTCGCTGTTTTTCTCCCGTTTTGATTTCGTGGTTTCATACCTTCCGGGCTCAAAGAATGTGAAGGCTGATGCCCTTTCTAGGAGTTTTGTGCCTGACTCTCTGGGAGTTTCTGAGCCGGCTGGTATCCTCAGAGAGGGGGTGATCTTGTCCGCCATCTCCCCTGATTTGCGGCGGGTGCTGCAGGAGTTTCAGGCCGATAGACCTGACCGTTGTCCACCGGAGAGACTGTTTGTCCCGGATAGATGGACCTGTAGAGTTATTTCCGAGGTTCATTCTTCAGTGTTAGCGGGTCATCCTGGGATCTTTGGTACCAGGGATTTGGTGGCTAGGTCCTTTTGGTGGCCTTCTTTGTCGCGGGATGTGCGTTCCTTTGTGCAGTCCTGTGGGATTTGTGCTCGGGCCAAGCCTTGCTGTTCTCGTGCCAGTGGATTGCTTTTGCCTTTGCCTGTCCCGAAGAGGCCTTGGACGCATATTTCCATGGATTTTATTTCGGATCTTCCAGTCTCTCAGAGGATGTCTGTCATCTGGGTGGTTTGTGATCGTTTTTCTAAAATGGTCCATTTGGTGCCTTTGCCTAAGTTACCCTCCTCCTCTGATTTGGTTCCGCTGTTTTTTCAGAATGTGGTCCGTTTGCATGGTATTCCGGAGAACATTGTGTCTGACAGAGGGTCCCAGTTTGTGTCCAGATTTTGGCAGTCCTTTTGTGCTAGGATGGGCATTGATTTGTCTTTTTCTTCGGCCTTCCATCCTCAGACGAATGGCCAAACCGAACGTACTAATCAGACCTTGGAAACTTATCTGAGATGTTTTGTTTCTGCTGATCAGGATGATTGGGTGACTTTTTTGCCATTGGCTGAGTTCGCTCTCAATAATCGGGCTAGTTCCGCTACTTTGGTTTCGCCTTTTTTTTGTAATTCTGGTTTTCATCCTCGTTTTTCCTCAGGTCAGGTTGAACCTTCTGACTGTCCTGGGGTGGATTCTGTGGTGGATAGGTTGCAGCAGATTTGGAACCACGTGGTGGACAATTTGACGTTGTCACAGGAGAAGGCTCAGCGCTTTGCTAATCGCCGTCGCGGTGTGGGTCCCCGACTTCGTGTGGGGGATTTGGTATGGTTGTCATCTCGTTATGTTCCGATGAAGGTTTCCTCTCCTAAGTTCAAACCTCGTTTCATTGGTCCTTATAAGATTTTAGAAATCCTCAATCCGGTGTCATTTCGTTTGGACCTCCCAGCATCTTTTGCCATTCATAATGTGTTCCATAGGTCATTGTTGCGGAGGTATGTGGTGCCTGTGGTTCCTTCTGTTGACCCTCCTGCTCTGGTGTTGGTCGAGGGAGAATTGGAGTATGTGGTGGAGAAGATCTTGGATTCTCGTGTTTCGAGACGGAAGCTTCAGTACTTGGTTAAATGGAAGGGCTATGGTCAGGAGGATAATTCCTGGGTTGTTGCCTCTGATGTCCATGCTGCCGATTTGGTTCGTGCCTTTCATTTGGCTCGTCCTGATCGGCCTGGGGGCTCTGGTGAGGGTTCGGTGACCCCTCCTCAAGGGGGGGGTACTCTTGTGAATTCCGTTCTCGGGCTCCCTCCTGTGGTCATGAGTGGTACTTTGTGAGTTCTGTTCATGGGCTCCCTCTGGTGGCTTTTAGTGTTACTGCTGGTCTGTAGCTGGATCCCAGCTGCTTCGTTTCCTGCTAGGCCTGCTGCCTATTTAACTCCATCTGGACCTTTACTTGTTGCCTGCTGTCGTTGTATTCAGTACTGGTTCAGGTCTCTCTGGGACTTCCCTTGTGACCTGTCTCCTCGTGGAGAAGCTAAGTTTATGCTAGTCCATTTTTGCTCATTGCTATTTGAAAATGTTTCTCAGTATGTTATGAGTTCAGTCCAGCTTGCTTATATGCTATTTGATTGCTAGCTGGAAGCTCTGGGTTGCGGAGTTGCGCCCCTCACATTGTGAGTCGGTGTGGGGGTTTTTTTGTATTCTCTGCGTGGATACTTTTGTAGTATTTTATACTGACCGCACAGATTCCTTGCTATCTTCTGACTATTTAGTTATTAGCGGGCCTCATTTGCTAAATCCTATTTTCATTTCTATGTTTGTGTTTTCCCCTTAATCTCACCGTTATTATTTGTGGGGGGCTGCTTACACTTTGGGGAAAATTTCTCTGAGGCAAGTGAGGCTTTGTTTCTCTCTAGGGGTAGCTAGTTTCTCAGGCTGTGAACGAGGTGTCTAGGCCGAGTTAGGAACGCTCCACGGCTGCCTATAGTGTGTGTTGATAGGATCAGGATTGCGGTCAGTAAAGTTCCCACATTCCCAGAGCTTGTCCTTATTTTTGGTTTACCCATCAGGTCAGTTCTTGTGTTCCTTACCACCAGGATCATAACAGAGAAGGCAGAGCTAAGGGCAGAGAAGGAGAATGCAGAGCCAAGAACGCAGCCGCAGGGGGCAGAGCCAAGAGCAGAGATGCTGGAGGCGGAGCCAAGAGCGGAGATGCTGGAGGCGGCACCAAGAGCGGAGATGCTGGAGGCGGAGCCAAGAGCGGAGACGCTGGAGGCGGAGCCAAGAGCGGAGACGCTGGAGGCGGAGACGCTGGAGGCAGAGCCAAGAGCCAGAACCGCAGGAGGTAATGCCAAGAGCCAAAGAGTGTAGAACCACAGGTTGTGGCCAGGAAAGCTGACAGGCACAGAACCACAGGTTGTGGCGGAACTGAGCAGAGTATTGCAGAACCACGGGTAGTGGCGAACAGAGCAGAGAGATGCAGAGCCACTGATAGTGGCAAGCAGAGCAGAAAGATAAGGCGGAGGTACACACAGCAGAGTGGGAAATGACAAATGATAAAGAAGGAACAGGAACGGACATAGACCAGAGTTCAGACAGGAACAGACACGGATACACAAACAGAACACAGATGAAGGCCTGCTAATTGCAGCCCTCTGAGACAGGAAACAGACACGACCTGACAGCTCAGCAGCAAGTGCTGAGGGAAATAGTTTGCTCAGGCATCCTCCAATGGGTGAGGATGTCTTAAGTAATAGAGGCCTCTAGGCCATTGGCCAGGGACACCTTAGGGAGGTGCACACAGTCTCAATAAGAATCCGGAGTGGCTGGCGCCGCCCCCCTATGCACACAGCCAGGAAGTGTACACAGAGCAAGCGGCCATGAAGCACATGGCATGGAGCCGGCAGCAGACAGATCTCACAGCATGGCACTGGGTGAGTGAGTTGATGTAACAGGCAGGTGGGGAATGGAAGGCCATGCAGTGATGCCGGCAGTGTTGTTACAGTACCCCCTCCTTTACACCCCCTCTTCTTCAAACCCTCCAGAATGATCTGTAGAAGAAGAAAGAAACCACTCACAGTACAAGTCATCATAACATCTTCAAAGTAGGATAAGGCAAACGGGTCACCAGGAATCTCAGAAGACAAAGTCTCTTTGTGCTCAACAGGGTTAGCTTCATCAGAAATCTCAGATAGCAAAGTCTCTTTGTACCCAATGCGGTTAGCCTCCTCAATGGACTGGACCATTTCCTCTGGGTAGACAAGAAGCAGGGACTTGGATGCTACTGACTTGTTATCTTCACCAACCGGCCACATGGAAGCCGAAGGAATACTCACAGGATACATCTTCTGCCCGAAATCCAGAGACAAATGTTCTAGATGTTCTAGAGTACTGCACACAGGAAAAATCACTGGAGCTGAGGGTGGAGAAAAACAACTACACCGGATCAGGAAAAAACTGAGAGGAGAAAACTTCTGTTTTGGAATCTTCACCAACCGGCCATATGGACGATGAAGGTACCCACATAGGAACCATCTTCTGCCCATTATCCAGAAGAAAACGTCCAAAAGGTGGGGATGTTTCCATGAACAGGTTACAGATATAGTCATTAGAGTTGAGAGGAGGGATTGTCACTGCTTCCCCATCTTTGGTGACGTCAGCACACCTTGACTCGATGACTAACAGGTTACTGGTATAGTCACTGGAGACGTGTGGAGAGATAGTCACCGCTTCCCCATCTTTGGTGATGTCAGCACACCTTGACTCGATGACTAGCAGACCAGCAGAAGAAGAAGACAACACAGTTGACTGTCCTTGACGCATGGGAACCAGACACCTCTCATGGCTGGGTAAATTCAAATGAAGCATTTTGCAGGAACTCTTGACCCGAGCGGGTGGTAGAGTCCTAGGCTCAGAATATATAACATACAGCATATGGAAGACAAACTTCTTCGAGTATAAGACTCCAACCTGGAGCTGTAGTTGTCCTTGAAGGACTAGACTGCTCTTGAGTAGGGCTTGACCAACGTCAGACAACGCCCTCACCGGGTTCTGGAGCTGTATGACGGAGACCACACACTGACTCCGAATGGCAGGCAACTTTACCATGCCAAAGCTCCCAGAAAACAGAGACACAGTCTTTGATTTCGATGGAGAGGAAGTACTCTCACCTTGGGCAGCCTCTCCTGCTGGCCCAGGGTTTTGGAGTTTTAGATCTACAGGGCACAGACCGTCTGGATGTTCCTTGCAACCGCAGCGATACCGCGTTCCCTTCTTGCGGCTGAATTCGGGCTGCTGCTTTGCCAGCCCACTTTTATCAGCCTTCTGGGGTTTCGCTTGGGTAGCTGCTGGGACAGGTAGAGGAACAGGTGGGTTTTGGATGGACTTGGTCAGACGTGGCGGTTTCTATTGGGGATTCGCTCGTCTAGACCGCCTCTGGGATCTGGTGAGGGAAGACTTTGCAGGAGGAGCTGGCTTAGGCGCTTTGAAGGCTTTAACGAAGGCTATCAGAAAGGCCTCAAGGTTTGAGAGGATAGGATCCCTTGCTTCCCAGAGAGGGTTCATCCAATTCAATGCATCTCCTGCTAGGTAGGTCAACATGAATCCTACCTTGGACCAATCAGAGGGAAATTCAGAAGCATTCGATTCCATGTACGTCAAACTACGCGCCAAGAACTCCATGCACTCCTCAGGATCCCCATAGTAACTTGGCAGAAGGAGTTTTTCTTTATTGGCAAGATAATTATACAGCTCATCTGAGACTATGAGTTGACCACCTGGAGTAGGTGTAGGCAGATCTTTCAAAAAAAAACCTTCCGGGGGCCAATACTGGCTAGAAGAGAGTTCATTTTGCTCCGAGAGCAGCGGCTCATGGGACTCAGCGGGGACCATGGCCTGAGCAATCTGTAACGCTCGCACCGAGACTGGTTGACGCAGGCGCCTGGGGGTGTGGCCACTGGACCACAGACCAAACTTCCCTGGAAGGCTACTTTCACTGGATGGCCATGCTTTCCTAAAACTGTTTTTGTTTTTGACACACGTTTTTGGCCTGATACGGGCCTGCCAGATGACAGCTGTTGCGATGTAGATGGCTGCTGCGGATCATCCACCTCCGCTTCTGAGCTACTGGCAGCGGCACCCTCTTCCCTCAATGGCTGCCAATCTGGGTCAACAACTATCACCTCCTCTTCAATGTCATGTGCACCTTTCTCTGTGTCACAGTGTAAGGTGCTATAGCGTTCGGGACGGGGCACCATAGTCTCATCAGGGTCAGATTCTGGCTGAGTACACTGCGAGGGCAATGTAGTGATCTGAGTCAATGGAACAGCATAATAATCTAGCTGTGGCTGTGCATCAGTGCACTCCATGTCCGATTCATCTTGTAATGGTGTAACGCTCGCGCCGAGACTGGTTGGCGCGGGCGCCTGGGGGTGTGGCCCCACTGGACCACAGACCAAACTTCCCTGGAAGGGGCGTAACTAAGTAGCTTCCTAGGTGTTCGCTGGAGCCTCTGATGGTGAGGTCAGACTTGTGCAATAGGAAGCTACCAGGTACCACTCCAGGGTGGAGTCGGACTGTGGATGCTGATCCCACCGGGGACAAGACACAGGCAGGCAGGCACGGCTGTGACACTAGCTGACGGATGGGTATGGCAGAGGCCCTGATGGGCAGAATGGCTTGACGGAGATACAGGCAGGCAGACGGGCGCGGCTGGCACTCTTGCAGACAGGCGGGCACTGGCAGACAGGGCTGATACTCTGGTAGAAACTGGTATACAGGCGGATGTATGGAAACAGGTAAGAACCTGTTCAGACTGGTGAACATAAAGAAACAGGTAGAGACCCGTACGGCAAGTTGCTGAATAAAGGTAGAGCAAGAGTGGATGCAAGCAGAATCACAGGAGGCGGTGTAAGAGCAGGAGGTGGAGCTAAGAGTAGAGAAGGAGAAAGCAGAGCTAAGAGCAGAGAAGGAGAAGGCAGAGCTAAGAGCAGAGAAGGAGAAGGAAGAGCTAAGGGCAGAGAAGGAGAAGGCAGAGCCAAGAACGGAGCTGCAGGGGGCGGAGCCAAGAGCAGAGATGCTGGAGGTAGAGCCAAGAGCGGAGACGCTGGAGGCGGAGCCAAGAGCGGAAACGCTGGAGGTGGAGCCAAGAGCGGAGATGCTGGAGTCGGAGCCAAGAGCGGAGACACTGGAGGCGGAGCCAAGAACCAGAACCGCAGGAGGTAACGCCAAGAGCCCCCTGAGGAAGGAGCTGCCTGCTCCGAAATGCGCGTCGGGGTACGTGTCCAGCAACCCACTCATTCTGCCTGCCGTACATCTATCAGGTATGTGCTCCTATGGAGCTGCTATCTATTTTGTTTTATGCGATGGCACTGTTCCATGACTACACAGGATAGCAGCTATGAGCTTCCCCACATATGGGCATTTGGCTGTATTTGGGCATGGTATGTGGGGGTGTTCTGGTCTATGTAGCATAACCATTAGGAATGCATGTCTTTCCCCCCGTCCTGTATCTATTTACCTTATCTGTTGGTTTTATGTTTTCTAATAAAGATCTATAGTTTTGTGGGACTTCATGGTTGCCTTTCCTTGTTTTTGTGAAGAGCCAAAGAGTGTAGAACCACAGGTTGTGGCGAGGAAAGCTGAGAGGCACAGAACCACAGGTTGTGGCGGAACTGAGCAGAGTAGCGCAGAACCACGGGTAGTGGCGAACAGAGCAGAGAGATGCAGAGCCTCTGATAGTGGCAAGCAGAGCAGAAAGATAAGGCGGAGGTACACATAGCAGAGTGGGAAATGACAAATGACAAAGAAGGAACAGGAACGGACATAGACCAGAGTTCAGACAGGAACAGACACGGATACACAAACAGAACACAGATGAAGGCCTGCTAATTTCAGCCCTCTGAGACAGGAAACAGACACGACCTGGCAGCTCAGCAGCAAGTGCTAACTGAGGGAAATAGTTTGCTCAGGCATCCTCCAATGGGTGAGGATGCCTTAAGTATCAGAGGCCTCTAGGCCATTGGCCAGGGACACCTTAGGGAGGTGCACACAGTCTCAATAAGAATCCGGAGTGGCTGGCGCCGCCCCCCTATGCACACAGCCAGAAAGTGTACACAGAGCAAGTGGCCATGAAGCACATGGCATGGAGCCGGCAGCAGACAGATCTCACAGCATGGCACTGGGTGAGTGAGTTGATGTAACAGGCAGGTGGGGAATGGAAGGCCATGCAGTGATGCTGGCAGGGTTGTTACAAATGGGCAATTAACAATTTCCCTTTCTAACCCAGGCACGGTATGTGGAAAGAGCTCCATGGAGTAACCTGTAGTGTCGCCTGACGCATCCTTCACTTTTGGTTTGGGTGAAGGACACAAGGAAACGTCTTGTTCCTGACCGACTTGCTGCTTTTATATTTTGAACTTTCTGAAGAGGAGGCGAAAGAGCTAGAGGCTGAGTCAGCAAGGAAAGACAAAACTTTTTCCTGCTGCTCCGGCTTTAAAAGCGGTTTTCCTACTCCAAGATAAGGGAGCCTTCGAGGCCTTGTGTAGCCAGACGATGACGCTGGCTCAACACCTCCAGCCTTAGGTGGTATTTTGCTTTTCCCACTACCACCAGATGCTCCACCACCACCACCACCATCAGTACCAGCTGGCAATGACCGCCCACGGCCTCTTCCACCAGACAACAACACAATGTAAGTGGCAGAACGTGGCTGGCTGATATACGACAAATTAACAGAACTGACGTATATCCACTTTGTGACAATTTGAATCTCCCTTTTTTGGGGGGGAGACTGCACCAAAACTCAGGCCCAGTGTATAACACAACACAATGTAAGTGGCAGAACGTGGCTGGCTGATAAACGACAAACTAACAGAACTGACGTATATCCACTTTGTGACAATTTGAATCTCCCTTTTTTGGGGGGGAGACTGCACCAAAACTCAGGCAGCCCAGTGTATAACACAACACAATATAAGTGGCAGAACGTGGCTGAAAGATATATGAAAAAATACAAGGACTGTAGTACAATTTCAATCTCCCTACAACGATCTCAGGACAAGTATGGCAGCAATCCAAAGGACTGCTGCACACAAAAGTGTGGACAAATAAACAAGATAACTGTGCAGAAAGGAGCAACAGGATTTTTGCTTTTAAAAAAGCAGTTGGTTTGCACAGCATCGTGCAAACAGCAATGCAGCTATCAGGGAGCCTTATAAGGCAGCCTAATAGGCTACAGAGCTGATGCACAAAAATATAGCCTCCGCTGTCCCTGCAAAAAATAGGTGGTGTTGGACAGTGGAAATTGCGACAGTACAAGCGGTTTGGGGGTTAATCTTCCCTCCCTAACTATATCCCTTCTTCTGATGAAGCTGCAGCAATCTCTCCCTATGCTACGATCGGCAGAAGTAAGATGGCGGTCGGCATGCACGCCCCTTTATAGCCCCTGTGACACCGCAGAAAGCAAGCCAATCACTGTCATGCCCTTCTCTAAGATGGTGGGGACCGAGACCTATGTCATCACGCTGCCCACACTCTGCGTCCTCCTTCATTGGCTGAAAAATGGCGCTGAACGCGTCATACGAAACGTGACTTTGGTGCGAAGATCGCCAACCGCATGGACGATCCCACACTAGGATCGGGTCGGGTTTCATGAAACCCGACTTTGCCGAAAGTCAGCGATTTTTTAATTTGTCCGATCCGTTTCGCTCAACCCTACCGAGTACCCCATGGCCCAGGCAGGGCGACACACTTACTACAGAGATATGGGAGCAGAACCAAGCTTACCACAGAGATATAGGAGCAGAACTGAGCTTACTATAGAGAAATGGGAACAGAACGGAGCTTACTACAGAGCTATGGAAGCAGAACCGAGCTTACTACAGAAACATGGGAGCAGAACCGAGCTTACTGCAAAGATAATTGAGCAGAACTAAGCTTATTACAGAGATATGGGAGCAGAACCGAGCTTACTACAGAGATATGGGAGCAGAACTGAGCTTACTGCAGAGATAAGGGAGCAGAATAGAGCTTACTATTGTGTACTACAAGATACAGAAACAGAACCAAGCTTACGGCATACATATCGTACAAGAATCTAGATTACTACATCGATACAGTACCAGAACCAAGGTTCGAGCTAGATATGGTGCCATAACTGAGCTTACTTACAAATATACATACAACTCCAGAAACACAGACATGTAAACACACAGTACGGCAGGGGCATTGCTAGGGTCCTTAAAGATCAAGGGCCCAAGCCCCAAAGTGCATGTCTCCCCATACGACCAACCTTTAGCCATTTAAAATAGCATGCATGTATAACTACAGTATACCACTGTTGCTAACCAAAAACACACAATGCAATGACCAATATTATCAATATTACTACAATGAAAGGCCCAAACAATACGGCTGCACAATGCCCACTACCTTCACCACCAGGGCCGGCTCCAGGTTTTTGAGGGCCCCGGGCAAAAGAGTCTCAGTGGGCCCCCCCCTTTTACACATACCATGATTCATGATCGCACATACACTAGCCATGTAGTATACAACAGCCCACGTAGTATACAACACAGCCACGTAGCATATAACACAGCCATGTAGTATGTAACAGCCCACGTAGCATATAACACAGCCACGTAGTATATAGCCCAGCCCACGTAGCATATAACAGTCCATATAGTATATAGCACAGCCACATATTATACAGTATAACACAGCCCACGTAGTATATAACAAGGCCCACACAGTATATAGAACAGCCATGTAGTATACACTGTGTTCCAAATTATTATGCAAATAACATTTCCTCATATTTTCTCTAAATTACCTATCTGAATTGCAGTCATTGTTATTTTCCAGTCATCTACTATTCTAGTATAATTGCAATGTATTGGAACAAACTGCCTATGAAAACAGAATCTTTAAAAAAAAAAATAAACACTCAAAATGCATGTTCCAAATTATTATGCAGAGCAGAGTTTTCAACCTTTTTTATTTTATTTTGAACAAAAAAATGGCCAATTGTGAAGTTATAAGCATTATCAGCTTATTACAAAATGAAATCAAACAGTTTTCAAGTGAAAACTTTATTCTAGGTGGTTACATTTGCACATAGGACCCCTTGTTGGAAAGAAGCTTCTGAACTCTCTCGTCCATTGAATTTGTCAGTTTTTGGATGGTTTCTGCTTCAGTTGTTTTACATGTGGACAGAATACCCTCCCAGAGCTGTTGCTTAGATGTGAACTGCCTCCCGCCATCATAGACACTCCTTTTGATGATGCTCCAGAGGTTCTCAATGGGGTTGAGGTCAGGGGAAGATGGTGGCCACACCATAAGTTTGTCCTCTTTTATGCCCATAGCAGCCAGAGATGCAGATGTGTTTTTTGCAGCATGAGACGGTGCATTATCATGCTTGAAAATGATCTTGCTGCGGAAAGCACGGTTCTTCCTCTTGAACCATGGCAGGAAGTGTTGTTTTAGAAACTCCACATAGATTATGGAGTTCATCTTTACCCCTTCAGGGATCATAAAGGGGCTGACAATCTCTCTCCCCATGATTCCAGCCCAAAACATTACTCCACCTCCTCCTTGTTGGTGCCTTAGCCGTGTTTTCATGGGGTGTCCATCAACCAGCCATCCTCCACTCCATCCATCTGGACCATCGAGCGTTGCACGGCACTCATCGGTGAACAAAACAGTTTGGAAGTCAGCCTTCATGTATCGTTTGGCCCACTGGAGCCGTTTCTGCTTGTGTGCAGTGGATAGAGGTGGTCAACAGGATGGCTTACGCACAGCTGCAAACCTCTGAAGGACCCTGCATCTTGTTGTTCTGGGGACGTTGGAGGCACCAGTAGCTTCAAAAACTTGTCTGCTGCTATGACAAGGCATTTTTGCAGCTGCTCTTTTAACCTTACGCAATTGACTGTTGGAAAGAGTCCTCAATTTTTCCTTATCAGCACGCACACGTGTGTGCTGGGAATCCGCTACATACTTCTTGATTGTGCGATGATCACGATGAAGTGTCTTGGCAATGTTGATTGTAGTCATGCCTTGACCTAAATACTCCACAATTTGTGGCTTCTCAGCAGCCGACACATCCTTTTTCTTTCCCATTTTGGCAAAAAATGTAGGCTGCTTAATAATGTGGAACAGCCTTCTTAAGTAGTCTTGCCTTTATTTGGACACACCTGCCAAACTAATTTGCACAGGTATCTGCAATTGCTTTCAGTGATATAAAGAGCCCTGACACATATCACCATCAATGAGTTTAAGTGACAAACAAAAAAATTCTAACCTTATCACTCCTAAACTCTTTGTGCATAATAATTTGGAACACAGTGTATAGCACAGCCCACGTAGCATATAACACAGCCCACGCAGTATATAGCACAGCCCACGTAGCATAACACGGTCCACGTAGTATATAGAACAGCCATGTAGTATATAGCACAGGCCACGTAGAATATAACATCCCATATAGTATATAGCACAGCCCACGTAGCATAAAACAGCTAATATAGTATATAGCACAGCCTACGTAGTATATAACACAGCCATGTAGTATATACCACAGACATGTAGTATAGGGCACAGTCCCCCTTTCCCCAAGAATGGCCCCATAGTCCAGTACTCACTGTTATAGTTACAAAAAAAAAAAAAAACACTCCTCACCTCTCAACGTGCCCGCGCTGCTCCCTGCTCCGGTCTCGGCGGCTGCCGCTGCACTGCCTGACACACAGCGAGTGTGCGATGATGTCATCGCGCACACTCAGCGGCAGTGTCAGAGGCAGAGTGGGGAATGATGGGAGAAGGAGCATCAGGTGATGCTCTCTCCTCCATCATTTGCTTTGAACTTTACCGGCAGATGCCGGTATAGTACAATGCGGCGGCGGGGGAGTTGGCGCTGGCGACAGGTGGGCCCCCCTGCCTCACAGAGGCCCCATATCGGCTGCGTAATGTGCTGCTAGCTGAGGGTCCCTGGGGGAGTGGGGGCCCCAGGCAGCTGCCTGCCCCTAACGCCAGCCCTGAATGGGCCCCCCGTCTCTCCAGGACCCCGGCACTTGCCCGGGTACGCCGGGTGCTGACGCCAGCCCTGTTCACCACCACACCACGAATACATAATATAAAATGACCATTATCTCTACATAACAAAACACTCTATACAAAGACCAATGACACCACCATACACCTTCTACTACATAATGACGAAAACACACTAAGCTGTTACTAAATAAATTTAAAAAAGCTATAAAAAAGAGCAATATTCTTACCTTACAGAAACTGCATATTGGTAGATACCAGTCCTGCAGAACACACACATTACTGCAGTCAGGACTGCCACTAGAAATTTCGGGGCCCCATACTGGCAAAATATTCGGACCCCCTTGAGACTACGTCCAGGCTCAACCCCAGTTACGCCTCCACGCATTGAGCCTTCCACAGTCACACCGTCCGCTCTTGGAAAAACTCATCTTCTACACCACGTCCTCACCAATCTGATATTAACAGTTCCCAGCAAACACCAGATCACATACATAACCAGCTGCTTTTGTTTTAGCCAAAAGAATTTTTAAGCAACCACCACGACAAGGTAAATTACTCTTTTGGCTGGGCCTAACTCTACTCTTACCTATTAAACATTTCCTAAAATATCCAATACTCTTTTTAGGTATATTTTTATTTATTTTTCTTTAAGGGAATGAGTCACATATATTTTTTAGAATGACCATTAATACCACATACAAGGGCCAAAAACCGTCACACCATAACCAGACCATATATTACCACTGCATAGTGACCGAATAATACCACAAAGAACAAATACCTCCATACCATGAGCAGATCACATATTACCATCACATAGTGACCAAATAATACCACATATAGGGAGAAATATCGCTACATCATGACCAGATCACATACTACCACCACATAGTGACCGAATACTACAATACTGATCATTAATAAAAAAAAACACACTAATGCCATTATACACAGGAGCTCTGTATATAGTGTATAGTGTACAGGTAATGCAGTGATCATCAGTGACATTTTACTCAGGAGCTCTGTATATAGTGTCAGTGTGCAGGTAATACAGTGATCACCAGTGATATTATACATAGGAGGTCTGTTTATAGTGTCAGTGTACAGGTAATACAGTGATTACCAGTGACATTATATACAGGAGCTCTGTATATAGTATTAGTGTACAGGTAACACACTGACTCACGAGTGATGTCTCTAGCTGAAGTACCTCATCTTTCTTTTCTTCTTCATCCAGAGAAGACCGCCATCATTTCTTCCAGCCAGGACTCGTCTCTGCATAAAATAACACAGTTACCTAGAGCACTGCTTCCAGAGCACATTGCCCACTTTTTCCCTTTCTTCTACACTACACATCTGAATACAGACATGCACCCACCATTAATATATAATTGGTTATTATGCAATCCACCATTCCAAATATTAATTATAATTCACCACTGCGCCCCCACCAACTATAAATAGCCATTTTCCCCACCTAATAAATGTATACACTGCTCAAAAAAATAAAGGGAACACTAAAATCCCACATCCTAGATATCACTGAATTAAATATTCCAGTTGCAAGTCTTTATTCATTGCATAGTAGAATGCGTTGAGAACAGTAAAACATAAAAATGATCAATGTAAATCAAAATTAATACCCCATGGAGGTCTGAATTTGGAATGATGCTCTAAATCAAAGTGGACAATCAAATTACAGGCTGATCCAACTTCAGTGGAAATGCCTCAAGACAAGGAAATGATGCTCAGTAGGGTTGAGCGAAACGGGTCGTTCATTTTCATAAGTCGCCGACTTTTGGCAAAGTCGGCGTCTCATGAAACCCGACCCGATCCCTGTGTGGGGTCGGCCATGCGGTACGCGATCTTGGCGCCAAAGTCGCGTTTCGTATGACGCGATTAGCGCCATTTTTTCAGCCAATGAATGAGCGTGGGCAGAGTGATGACATAGGTGTTAGGGGAGTGAACGGCTATCGTCATGTTAACGCTTGTGCGCAGTAGCGATTTGGAATGTGCAATACGAAATTTTCTGTTCTGGGACGGAGGGAGAGAGAGAGAGAGAGAGAGAGAGAGAGAGAGAGAGAGAGAGAGAGAGAGAGAGAGAGAGAGAGAGAGAGAATTCTTCACTGGGTTTCGTGTTTCGGCCGAAACCCGACTTTTCACTGTGGTCGGCCGATTTCACTCGAGTCGACTTTTAAGACAGTCGGGTTTCACAAAACCCGACTCGACCCTAAAAAACTAAAGGTCGCTCAACCCTAATGCTCAGTAGTGTGTGTGGCCACCAAGTGCCTGTATGACCTCCCTACAATGCCTGGGCATGCTCCTGATGAGGTGGCGGATGGTCTCCCGAGGGATCTCCTACCAGGCCTGGACTAAAGCATCCACCAACTCCAGGGCAGTCTGTGGTGCAATGTGACGTTGGTGGATGGGGCGAGACATGATGTCCCAGATGTGTTCAATCAGGTCTGGGGAAAGGGCGGGCCAGTCCTTAGCTTCAATGCCTTCATCTTGCAGGAACTGCTGACACACTCCAGCCACATGAGATCTGTCATTGTTCTGCATTAGGAGGAACCCAGGGCCAACCGCACCAGCATATGGTCTCACAAGGGGTCTGAGGATCTCATCTCGGTACCTAATGGCAGTCAGGCTACCTCTGGCAAGCACATGGAGGGCTGTGCGGCCCTCCAAAGAAATGCCACCCCACACCATTACTGACCCACTGCCAAACCGGTCATGCTGAAGGATGTTGCAGGCAGCAGATCGCTCTCCACGGCATCTCCAGACTGTGTCACGTCTGTCACATGTGCTCAGTGTGAACCTGCTTTCATCTGTGAAGAGAAGGGCGCCAGTGGTGAATTTGCCCATCCTGGTGTTCCGTGGCAAATGCCAAGCGTCGTGCACAGTGTTGGGCTGTGAGCACAACCCCCATCTGTGGACGTCGGGCACTCAGACCATCCTCATGGAGTCGGTTTCTAACTGTTTGTGCAGACACATGCACATTTGTGGCCTGCTGGAAGTCATTTTGCAGGGCTCTGGCTGTGCTCCTCCTGTTCCTCCTTGCACAAAGGCTGAGGTAGCGGTCCTGCTACTGGGTTGTTGCCCTCCTATGGCCCCCTCCACGTGTCCTGGTGTACTGGCCTGTCTCCTGGTAGCACCTTCAGCCACTGGACACTACGCTGACAGACTCAGCAAACCTTCTTGCCACAGCTCGCATTGATGTGCCTTCCTGTATGAGCTGCACTACCTGAGCCACTTGTGTGGGTTGTAGAGTCCATCTCATGCTACCACGAGTGTGAAAGCACAACCAACATTCAAAAGTGACCAAAAAATCAGCCAGAAAGCATTGGTACTGAGATGTGGTCTGTGGTCCCCCCCTGCAGAACCACTCCTTTATTGAGTGTGTCTTGATAATTGCCAATAATTTCCATCTATTGTCTATTCCATTTGCACAAGAGCATGTGAAATTGATTATCAAACAGTGTTGCTTCCTAAGTGGACGGTTTGATTTCACAGAAATTTGATTTACTTGGAGTTAAATTCTGTTGCTTATGTGTTCCCTTTATTTTTTTGAGCAGTGTACATTAATTAGCCCCGGTACTCTTCCCCCAAATCATTACCAGTCACTGCATCCTCAACGTCCTACACTATGTGCCTCCTGCTCCCTCGATTCATTAAATTTACATGCCCCTTCGGCCCCAATTCATTGTCATGTCTTCTCTCTCTTTCACCCCCACCCTCTATTCAATATCAACTGCTGTCCCCCCTTATTCAAAACATCATTTACTCCCACCGCCCTGAAAATTAATCATTTGCTCTCCCCAGGTCCCCATTTGCTCTCCCCATCCCCCATCTTCAATTCAATTGCTGTCCCCGTCCCTCACTTCATCATTTGCAGTCCCTCTCACTTCATAATTCGCTGTCCTCCTCCCCCTCTCTTCATCATTTGCTGTCTCCCTTCCCCCTCACTTCATCATTTGCAGTCCCCCATTCTCCCCCCACTTCATCATGTGCAGTCCCCTTTCATTCATATGCAGTCCCCTGTCCCCTCCCTCACATCATCATTTGCAGCCCCCTCCATCCTTTGCAGCCCCCACTTCATCATCATTTGCAAATAGCAGCACCCCTCCATCATTTGCAGTCCCCTTTCATTATTTGCAGACCCCCCTCCATAATTGTCAGCCCCCCTCCTTCATTGACAGCACCCCTCCATCATTTGCAGCTCCCACTACATCATTGGCAGCACCCCCTCCATCATTTGTAGCACCCCCTACACAATTTTTAGCACCCCTTCCACCATTTGCAGCACCACCCTCCATCATTTGTAGCACCCCTCCACCATTTGTAGCACCACCTGCATCATTTGCAGCACCTCCCTCCATCATTTGTAGCACCCCCTCCATCATGTGCAGCACCCCCTCCATCATTGGCAGCCCCCCTTTCATCATTTGAAACACCCCTTCCATCATTGGCAGTCCCCCTTTCATCATTTGCAGCCTTAAACCATCATTGGCAGCCCCCCTTTCATCATTTGTAGCACCCCTTCCATCATTGGCAGCCCCTTTCATCATTGGCAGCCTCCCTTTCATGATTGGCAGCCCCCTTTCATCATTTGTAGCACCCCTTCCATCATTGGCAGCCCCCTTTCATCATTAGCAGCCCCCCTTTCATCATTTGTAGCATCCACCTTCATCATTTGCAGCCCCCCTACATCATTGGCAGCCCCCCTCCATCATTTGCAGCACCCCCCATCATTAGCAGCCTCCCTCCAACATTTGCAGCACCCTCCTCCATCATTTGCAGAACCCTCCTCCATCATTTGCAGCACCCCCCTCCATCATTGACAGCCCCCTCCAGGCCTCCATCATTGGCAGCCCCCCACCCATTTAATTAATTTTATACAGAAAAAAAACCTTTTTCATACTTACCTCACAAGCAATCCCCAGCATGAGCTGCTCCTCTTCTCGTCAAGATAGATGATATACCTGGAAGGAGCCCATACATTGTATCATTTTCAGCAGTGAATCAGAATGTATGGGCTACTGAGAGGACCTGACATGAGTCCATACATTCTAGCACATTCACTACTGAGACATCTAGAATGTATGGGCTGTAGTCAGGACCTGCAAGGATCCCATACATTCTAGCTACAACCATGTCACCTGACCAGAAGTCCAGGGAGGGCGGAGGGAGTCGGAGCTGCGCAGCCATCAAGGTAAAAAGACGGCCGTGCACACAGCTCAGAGAAAGCTCCTGGCCCAGGCGCCGACGTGTGTGCGCCTGGGGGTGCAGCCCGTGGCGCATTTGCCTCCCTGCCTCCCGGCCCAGCCTATTGATGTTGGCATGGCAGATGTTGCAAATAACCTTTTTTGGGTTAACTGGATTGTTTCTAAAAAAGCACCAAACTCAGAAACACCTAACCCTTGGCTTGCCAGTGCGGCGCCCCAGTGTCCTGGTCGTCGCAGTGATGTCATTATCCTTTCAGGGGAGAAGTGATGTCATGTCTGAAGGCAATGAAAGACAACCACATTCCGGTATCACACACATACAATATGTTCACACTCCAGAACAGAAGGGGGATCTTTAAGCCTGTTTAGGGTGAACTCCCCTATTTATATCCTGATCTGGAGGGAAAAGGGGTTCAAGGTTCAGTTCCTGTCAGGCAGACTGAAGGAGAGGAGCTCTGCTGGCATGAAGTACGGCAACTCCTGGGAAAAGACACTAAAAGGTCAACATACTGCAGAGAGTGTGCAGGAAAGCAGAGCACAGGAGAGGAATACCAGAGGGAGATCAGCCAGGAACAAGCTGCTACTTTCTGAGGCGCAGAAGCCGGTAGCCAGAAACACAGAGGGAGTAACTGTCTCCAAGCCTTGCTCCAGAGACCGGCAGGACAGTCAATTCCAAGTTGGCTGCCCGACCTTAATACCTAAGAAGACACAGTGGCAACTTGTGGGGGTCGGGGCGTCTCTAGGGTCCCTATAAAAAGCCTCAGGCCATCAGTCATACGGGTTTGTCCTATCCACACAATCTGGAGGACAGAGAGGAAGAAATAATATCTAGAACATCTACAAGAGTTGTGAGGACCTTACCGGGAAGCTCAGCAGGGAGGTACTACAACACACAGGTGCTAGTAGGAAGGCTACTGATTTCCACCTGGATAAGGGGACTCTAGATTTGCCTTCAGACCGGCCAGACTCTGCCTGCCCTGTCATCTGGTGCTCCGGGCTGAGGATACCATCTGAAGTCTTCAGTAAACAAGGTAAAAGACTGCAAACCTGTCTCCTCGTTTTTTACTGCACCTTGCCCATTTGTAAACTCTTTTACTGGACACCCCTGAGGGCCACGGACCGGGTTAGCCACCATGACATCCTACGAACCGTAGGACCCGGTGTCGAGTAACCCATTGCCCTACTCTGGGGGCGATCCATTTTTGGCGTCACGAACAGGATCTACTTAAGCCTGAAAAATCAGGTCATGTGCACCTAAGAACTGTGCCAGAACTGTATGTGAACTGCAATTTGCTTAAAGACTGTGTTGCAAATTGCCGCCAAAATCCACCATTGCCGCGCCGTGTGGAGCGCGAGGGAAGGAGCCATAGCTTTGTGGGCGGAGCCAGCCAAAAAGAGCGCGAAGCAAGAAGATGGGTGCCGTGCTGCTGCCTGGGAAGCCGGAAGTGGGGATGCCGTGCAGCAGAGCCGCCAGGAGAGATGCTGCAAAGTGCCGATTCTGGAGAGGAACCCCGACTTCCACCAGGTTAGCATAGGGGAGGAGCGGCCATGTCTGATCCGGGAGGGGAAGTAGCGGCGGTCACAGCCGTGGACTTGGAAACGCCTCCAGGCCCCACAATAGGCGCAGCCGCAGACTTTGTACCGCAGCCGGGTCCCGCAGAGCTTGCTGCTCCCATCAGCCAGCCGGACACTACCACGGCTACAGCGGCCATAATGCCCTTCTCCATGCCATACATACCTGGAGCAGCCTGGCTCCCGCGATACTCTGGAGAATCGCATACATTAACTGACTTTAAAGAAGGGATCTGCAGCCTGCTTGAGTTTTATCCCCTGACAGAGCCTCAGAAAGTTCACATGGTAACAGGCCAACTGTTTGGAGCGGCTCTGAGAGAAGTGAAGTCCTGGCCCGCTGCGGATAAGAGAACTGCGCAGCAGGTCTTTGCAAAGCTTAAAACTACCTTTGACACCCGCACTGCTACAGAAATTAAATTGACGTTCTATGGGTGCAAGCAGAGTCCGCAGGATAGCTTACGAGACTATGCCCTTAATCTCCAGGAGGCACTGCGGGCAATCAAGCAGGATGATCCAAACAGCATGCAAGATGAGGATAAACTCTTAAAGGAGCGGTTCATCGAGGGGCTCCTGTGCAGTCACCAAAGGGCCCAACTGCACCTCCTGGCCATGCAGAATCCTGACCTGACCTTTGCGCAATTTAAAGACAAGGCCATCCAAGTGCTACAGGAGCGACAGCCCAGCGGTATAGTACTTCCTAGGTGTCAAGCCCTCGCGTACCACCAGGAGGTGGCGCCAGATCCTCAAGTTTCTGCCAAAGCCGATGCCCAGATCCTGGAAGACGGTTCCCTGCAGGACTACGCCTCCAGATGCAGGAGCTGACCAAGAGCGTTGCTGCCTTAGCGCGGACAATGCAGTCCCTACAGCAGGCCCCCAAGGAGAAGATCAAGCTGGCTTCCAGACCGGAACATGTTCCCTGGCGACGACAGAGGAGGATCCCGCCGACCAGAGGCAGAGACGACGATCGCTTTCATCAGGACGGAGGACCCATCTGCTGCCGCTGCAACCAGGTGGGCCACATTGCAAGGTACTGTCATTTAAACGAGCAACCCCTGGGACAGAGGGCCAACCCCCAGGAGTAGGACGACCAGGCCCGCAAAACTGGAGAGCCAAGTACATTGGAGGACGACCACTGTGATCGGCGGTATTCCCAATGAACGCTCTGTTGGACACCGGTTCTCAGGTGACAACTATGCCTTACATCCTTTATAAACGTTATTGGGAGGACACCGACATTACTCGTGGCCCTGATGATGATTTCACCATAATAGCCAGTAACGGTCAGCCATTGCCACATGTGGGGTACAAAGAGGTCACCATTAAAGTGGAGCGGGTAGAATTGAAAGCCCAAGGAATTGTGATTGTTGATATTGACCGACGTGAATGTAACCCCATGATGACCATTGGTACTAATGTCATAGAAAATTGTCTTGCAGAGGTTATTGTCTTGTTACAGCAGGTGGCAGAAACAGCTGGTTATAGTGAACAGCGTGCCTTGCAGAAAGAAATCCGAGCTCTGATGCAGAGACAGCAGGTAGAACTGACTGGTGGAGAAATCGGCCGTGTCACCGTGAGTGATTCAATCCCCATTGCAATACCCCCCAGGAGCGAAATGTTAATATGGTGTCGGGCAGCAATAGGCCTCAGAGGTAAAGACTTTCAAGCCCTGGTAGAACCTGTGTATTCAGAAAGTAGGCCCACTCTCCTGACAGCCAGAGGGGTGGTTGAAGTCCGCAAGGGGAGGGTGCCAGTACGTGTCCTTAACTGTGGAGAGGAAGAGGTCCACCTAACCAAATATGCCACACTTGCCAAATTGTTTGCTGTTGATAATAATGTGATACAGGCGACAGAGCCCTTGGTCCTGTCCAACCAGGCAGAGGACAATGGCTCTGCAGGACAAATGGAAGAATGGTGTCAGAAATTGCACTGACTCTACCCCATCACACCAAAAACAAGGGGCCTACAGGGTGGTTCATGAGTATGAGCGGGTATTCAGCAAGCACCCCCTAGATTTTGGGCAGGTAAAAGGGATTCAACATCATATCCCCACAGGAGATCATCCACCCATTAAAGAGAGATACCATCCTGTACCCCCAGCTCATTATCAGTGTGCCAAAGACATGTTGCGAGAGATGAAGGAGGCTGGGGTAGTTAGAGACAGTTGTAGCCCCTGGGCAGCTCCATTAGTCCTCGTCAGAAAGAGGGATGGCACGATGAGGATGTGTGTTGATTATAGGCAGATAAACCGCATTACACATAAAGATGCATACCCACTGCCTAGAATAGAAGAGTCCTTAGCTGCTTTAAAATCTGCTAACTACTTCTCTACCTTGGATCTCACCAGTGGGTACTGGCAGGTTACCGTAGCAGAGGCGGACAAGGAAAAGACGGCCTTCACCACACCGATGGGTCTCTGTGAATTCAACTACATGCCATTCGGACTCTGCCAGGAACGTTCCAGAGGATGATGGAGTGCTGCCTTGGACACAAGAATTTTGAAACCGTCCTGCTGTACTTGGATGATGTCATCGTCTTCTCCAAAACCTATGAGGACCACCTGAAGCACCTGGCAGAGGTGTTCGAAGCTCTGTCCAACTTTGGCCTAAAGGTAAAACCGTCCAAACGTCATCTATTAAAGTGCAGTACCTGGGCCATGTGGTGAGTGCCGAAGGGGTGGCCCCAGACCCTGACAAGGTCACTGTGATCAGAAACTGGCAGAAGCCCAGCAACCTCCATGAAGTCCGGCAGTTCCTCGAGTTGGTAGGCTACTACAGGAGGTTCATTAAAGACTTCACCAAGAAAGCCGCGCCATTGCAAAACCTTTTGGTGGGCCAAACCAAGAAAACCAAGGGTAAGAATACCTCATTTGACTGGAATGATGGCCTGGAAGGATCCTTCACTTGTTTGAAGTTGGCGCTGACGGGAGAAGAGGTGCTGGCCTACCCTGAATATGACCAACCGTTTGTGCTGCATACGGATGCCAGCAACATGGGACTGGGAGCCGTATTGTCCCAGGTCCAGAAAGGCAAAGAGAGGGTAATTGCTTACGCCAGCAGGAAACTTCGTCCCACTGAAAGGAACCCTGACAACTACAGTTCCTTTAAGCTGGAGTTCCTCGCCATCGTTTAGGCAGTGACGGAGAGGTTCAAGCACTACCTGGCCTCAGCAAAATTCACCGTCTTCACGGACAACAATCCACTGACACACTTGGACACGGTGCCTTGGAGCAGCGGTGGATGGCCCGGTTGTCCAATTATGATTTCACCATCAAGTACCGGGCAGGGCACAAGAATGCGAATGCCGATGCCTTTTCCAGGATGCCCAACTTGCCAGAAACGGGAGAGGATTCGGAAGCACTCGAAGAAATAGAGTTGCCAGCTTTCCATCGCCCCAAGGCTACTCAGTATTCTAAAGCCACACAAAAAAACCAAACACCCAAGTGAATAAAAAGGGGAAAAAATCTCAACCTAATGGTATGATAACCACAGAGACTGAGTAACCCCTAACAGGATTATATGATTCCACCTATATATTAGTGAAATCAAAAGACTAGGTTATGACCAGTAGAAAGGCTGAAATGGAAAAACATACAGCACCATATACCTAGTTACATGTAAAAACAACAATTAACCAGCAGTGGAAGCATATCATATGGTCAATACCACTGGTGGCTATATACATAGTAAAAAAGGAACAATCTCACCAGTTCCAATGTATGGGCACAAGGAGCACCGGATGTCCTCTGGTCAGGGGATGATCCGGAAAAAGAGGGACGACAAACCCTATGTCAGTCCCTATGGGGCTATCAATCAGCTATCCCCAAAGCTCCTGCCCTTACAAGGGCAGTCCACAGCTACCCCTATGTACACATGCCCTGCACTCTCCCTATATTGTTCGTCCCGACGCGTTTCATCCAAGCCGATTCTTCAGGGGACTTGCTTATGCATGGAGATAAAGTGACTATGTGCTAGTAAGGAGGGACACAAGGTGTCCTGCCACCCTCTATGCTGTCCTGCAGAGAGTGGCAACAGAGTAGGGCTTGCATTTAAATAATAGAGCAGGAAGTAGAAAAAAGTGCTTAATTAACCGCTTCCCATTGGGTACTAATGTGGCAGCTGAAGGTAACCATGACAATGTATAAGACACAATAAACAAAACCATGTGAGAGACCTAATGATTCATGGCGTCCTGCTACACCGAAAATCCACATGGCTATGATGTGCCCGGTAAACTGGCGATATCGGTGACGTCACACGCCGAGGGCCAGAAGAACTAGCCAACCCCCAGCTGAGAAATAGGAGGCACTTCCTGTCTTGCGTGCAAGTACCAGCACTGGACACACGCTAGTGATAGAGAGGCCGCGCTGTGAATTCATGGCGCCCCTGAAACTTCCTGTAAGGTGCGCTCGCACCGGAAGTGAGTGTTGCCAAGCAACGCTGGATAACATAACTGTCCTACGCACATGTGCCGACACTGAGCGTTACCAAATAATGGAAACGCCGCGCTAAAAGCTAATAGCTGTTGTGAACTCTATTTTTAGGCTCCCTCTAGTGGTCACAAGCGGTACTGTGTAGTGTTGTCTTTCTGCAGGTTGGCTGCATCAGCTGGTTCGTTATCCTTGGTTGGTTTCCTATTTAACTCACCTGGATACTCAGTTCCTTGCCTGCTATCAATGTATTCAGTGCTCTTCAGATTCCTTGTGATTACCTTGCTCCCAGCCTCTCCAAGACAAGCTAAGTTTTTGTCCGTTCATTTTTTGATTATCAGCATTCATCATGTTTCTTGTCCAGCTTGCTAAGATGTGATCTCCTCGCTTGCTGGTTGCTCTAGGGGACTGAGTTTCTCCCCCCACACCGTTAGTTGGTGCGGGGGTTCTTGAAATCTCAGTGTGGATATTTTGTAAGGGTTTTTTACTGACCGCACAGACCCCTTTACTATTTTCTGCTATCTAGTATTAGTGGGCCTCATTTGCTGAATCTGTTTTCACCCCTGTGTATGTGCCTTCCTCTTACCTCACCGTTATTATTTGTTGGGGGCTTCTATATCTTTGGGGATTATTTCTCTGGAGGCAAGAGAGGTCTTTCTTTCTCTCTAGGGGTAGTTAGTTCCTCAGGCTGGTTCGAGACGTCTAGGATTTTTAGACACGTTCACCGGCTACTTCTAGTGTGTTTGGATAGGTTCAGATTTGCGGTCAGTCCAGTTTTCCACCTCCCTAGAGCTTGCCCTATGTTTGTTACTTAGCTGGAGTAATTCGTGATCCTCAACCACTAAGGATCATAACAGTATAGCAGGCCAAAAAGTGTTTAATGCATCGCAGAAGTGGGATAAAAAGAAGACCTGAGTACATTTTTTTTTTCTCCCGCTTTTTCTTTGCTGCAGTCTGTTTAGCTTCTTTCATCCCCTTGAACTCTGGGTGGTTTTGAGCTCAGCTGCAGACATGAATGTTCAGACTCTGACTTCTAGTGTGGATCATCTTACTGCACGGGTGCAAAGTATTCAGGATTTTGTTATTCATAGCCCTATGTCAGAACCAAAGATACCCATTCCTAAGTTGTTTTCTGGAGATAGATCTAGGTTTCAGAATTTTAAGAATAATTGTAAGTTATTTCTGTCTCTGAGACCTCGTTCCTCTGATGATTCCGCTCAGCAAGTTAAAATTGTTATCTCCTTGTTGCGCGGCGACCCTCAAGATTGGGCTTTCTCTCTGGCGCCAGGAGATCCTGCATTGCTTAATGTAGATGCATTTTTTCTGGCTCTTGGACTGCTTTATGAGGAGCCTAATCTTGAGAATCAGGCAGAAAAAGCGTTGCTGGCTATCTCTCAAGGTCTGGATGAAGCAGAGGTGTATTGTCAAAAATTTCGGAAATGGTCGGTGCTTACTCAATGGAATGAGTGTGCCCTGGCTGCAAATTTCAGAGAAGGTCTTTCTGAGGCCATTAAGAATGTTATGGTGGGGTTTCCCACCCCTACAAGTCTGAGTGATTCTATGGCTTTAGCCATTCAGGTTGATCGGCGTTTGCGGGAGCGCAAATCTGCTCATCCTTTGGCGGTGTTTTCTGAGCAGAGACCTGAGTCTATGCAATGTGACCGAACTCTGACCAGAATTGAGCGACAAAGTCATAGACGTCAAAATGGGTTGTGCTTTTACTGTGGTGATTCTACTCATGTTATCTCAGCATGCTCTAAACGTTTAAAAAAAATCGCTAAACCTGTCACCATTGGTACGATACAGCCTAAATTTATTTTGTCTGTTACTTTGATTTGTTCTTTGTCGTCCTACCCGGTTATGGCTTTTGTGGATTCGGGTGCTGCCCTGAATCTGATGGATTTGTCGTTTGCCAGGCGCTGTGGTTTTGTCCTGGAGCCTTTGGAATTTCCTATTCCTCTGAGGGGAATTGATGCTACGCCATTGGCTGAGAATAAGCCTCAGTATTGGACGCAAATGACCATGTGCATGACTCCCGTACATCAGGAGGTGATTCGCTTTCTCGTTCTGCATAATTTGCATGATGTTGTCGTTTTGGGTCTGCCATGGCTGCAGGCTCATAATCCAGTTTTAGATTGGAAAGCTATGTCTGTGTCAAGTTGGGGTTGTCAGGGAATTCATGGCGATACTCCGTTGGTGTCTATTGCTTCTTCCACTCCTTCTGAGGTCCCTGAGTTTTTGTCTGACTACCAGGATGTATTTGATGAGCCCAGGTCCAGTGCCCTGCCCCCTCATAGGGATTGTGACTGTGCTATAAATTTAATTCCTGGTAGTAAATTCCCTAAGGGACGACTTTTTAATTTGTCTATACCAGAGCATGCCGCGATGCGGAGTTATATAAAGGAGTCTTTGGAGAAGGGACATATTCGCCCATCCTCTTCCCCTCTTGGTGCAGGATTTTTTTTTGTGGCCAAGAAGGACGGTTCTTTGAGACCTTGTATAGATTATCGTCTTCTGAATAAAATCACAGTCAAATTTCAGTATCCTTTGCCACTATTGTCTGATTTGTTTGCTCGGATTAAGGGGGCCAGTTGGTTCACTAAGATAGATCTCCGTGGTGCGTATAACCTTGTGCACATTAAGCAGGGAGATGAATGGAAAACAACATTTAATACGCCCGAAGGCCATTTTGAGTACTTAGTGATGCCTTTTGGACTCTCTAATGCTCCTTCTGTGTTTCAGTCCTTCATGCATGACATCTTCTGAGAATATCTGGATAAATTTATGATTGTTTATCTGGATGACATTTTGGTCTTTTCTGATGATTGGGAGTCCCATGTGAAGCAGGTCAGGATGGTGTTTCAGGTCCTGCGTGCTAATGCTTTATTTGTGAAGGGCTCAAAATGCCTCTTCGGAGTACAGAAGGTCTCCTTTTTGGGTTTTATTTTTTCTCCTTCTACTGTGGAGATGGACCCAGTCAAGGTCCAGGCTATTCATGACTGGACTCAGCCTACGTCTGTTAAGAGTCTTCAGAAGTTCTTGGGTTTTGCTAATTTTTACCGTCGTTTCATCGCTAATTTTTCTAGCGTGGTTAAACCTTTGACGGATTTGACCAAGAAGGGTTCTGATGTGACTAATTTTTCTCCTGTGGCCGTGGAGGCCTTTCAGGAACTGAAGCACCGGTTTTCTTCAGCTCCAGTCTTATGTCAACCAGATGTCTCTCTCCCCTTCCAGGTCGAGGTTGATGCTTCTGAGATTGGAGCAGGGGCTGTTTTGTCGCAGAGAAGCTCTGATGGCTCTGTGATGAAGCCATGTGCTTTCTTTTCAAGAAAGTTTTCGCCTGCCGAGCGGAATTATGATGTTGGTAATCGGGAGTTGTTGGCTATGAAGTGGGCATTTGAGGAGTGGCGACATTGGCTCGAAGGAGCTAAACATCGTGTGGTGGTCTTGACTGATCACAAAAACCTGATTTACCTCGAATCTGCCAAGCGCCTGAATCCTAGACAGGCTCGTTGGTCGCTGTTTTTCTCCCGTTTCAACTTTGTGGTCTCATACCTGCCTGGTTCGAAGAACGTGAAGGCTGATGCACTTTCTAGGAGTTTTGTGCCTGACTCTCCGGGAGTTTCTGAGCCGGCTGGTATTCTCAGGGAGGGAGTGATTTTGTCTGCCATTTCCCCAGATTTGCGACGAGTGCTGCAGAAATTTCAGGCGGATAGACCTGACCGTTGTCCACCAGAGAGACTGTTTGTCCCGGATAGATGGACCAGCAGAGTTATTTCCGAGGTTCATTCTTCGGTGTTGGCGGGTCATCCTGGGATTTTTGGTACCAGAGATTTGGTGGCTAGGTCCTTCTGGTGGCCTTCCTTGTCGCGGGATGTGCGTTCCTTTGTGCAGTCTTGTGGGATTTGTGCTCGGGCTAAGCCTTGCTGTTCTCGTGCCAGCGGTTTGCTTTTGCCTTTGCCTGTCCCGAAAAGGCCTTGGACGCACATTTCCATGGATTTTATTTTGGATCTTCCAGTATCTCAGAAAATGTCTGTCATCTGGGTGGTGTGTGATCGTTTTTCCAAGATGGTCCATTTGGTGCCCTTGCCTAAGTTGCCTTCCTCCTCCGATTTGGTTCCTCTATTTTTTCAGAATGTGGTTCGCTTGCACGGCATTCCTGAAAATATTGTGTCTGATAGAGGATCCCAGTTTGTGTCCAGGTTTTGGCGGACTTTTTGTGCTAAGATGGGCATTGATTTATCTTTTTCGTCGGCCTTCCATCCTCAGACTAATGGCCAAACCGAGCGAACTAATCAGACGTTGGAAACTTATTTGAGATGTTTTGTTTCTGCTGATCAGGATGATTGGGTGACTTTTTTGCCATTGGCCGAGTTTGCCCTTAATAATCGGGCTAGTTCTGCTACTTTGGTTTCGCCTTTTTTCTGCAATTCTGGTTTCCATCCTCGTTTTTCCTCGGGTCAGGTTGAGTCTTCTGACTGTCCTGGGGTGGATTCTGTGGTGGATAGGTTGCAGCAGATTTGGAACCATGTGGTGGACAATTTGAGGTTGTCACAGGAGAAGGCTCAGCGCTTTGCCAACCGCCGCCGCGGTGTGGGTCCCCGACTTCGTGTTGGGGATTTGGTGTGGCTGTCTTCTCGGTATGTTCCTATGAAGGTCTCCTCTCCTAAATTCAAGCCTCGCTTCATCGGTCCTTATAAGATCTTGGAAATCCTTAACCCGGTGTCTTTTCGTTTGGATCTCCCAGCATCGTTTGCCATTCATAATGTGTTCCATAGGTCTTTGTTGCGGAGGTATGTGGTACCTGTGGTTCCTTCTGTTGAGCCTCCTGCTCCGGTGCTGGTCGAGGGAGAATTGGAGTATGTGGTGGAGAAGATTTTGGATTCTCGTATCTCTAGACGGAGGCTTCAGTATTTGGTGAAGTGGAAGGGCTATGGTCAGGAGGATAATTCCTGGGTTGTCGCCTCTGATGTTCATGCGGCCGATTTGGTTCGTGCCTTCCACGCGGCTCATCCTGATCGCCCTGGGGGTCTTGATGATTGTTCGGTGACCCCTCCTCAAGGGGGGGGTACTGTTGTGAACTCTATTTTTAGGCTCCCTCTAGCGGTACTGTGTAGTGTTGTCTTTCTGCAGGTTGGCTGCATCAGCTGGTTCGTTATCCTTGGTTGGTTTCCTATTTAACTCACCTGGATACTCAGTTCCTTGCCTGCTATCAATGTATTCAGTGCTCTTCAGATTCCTTGTGATTACCTTGCTCCCAGCCTCTCCAAGACAAGCTAAGTTTTTGTCCGTTCATTTTTTGATTATCAGCATTCATCATGTTTCTTGTCCAGCTTGCTAAGATGTGATCTCCTCGCTTGCTGGTTGCTCTAGGGGACTGAGTTTCTCCCCCCCACACCGTTAGTTGATGCGGGGGTTCTTGAAATCTCAGTGTGGATATTTTGTAAGGGTTTTTTACTGACCGCACAGACCCCTTTACTATTTTCTGCTATCTAGTATTAGTGGGCCTCATTTGCTGAATCTGTTTTCACCCCTGTGTATGTGCCTTCCTCTTACCTCACCGTTATTATTTGTTGGGGGCTTCTATATCTTTGGGGATTATTTCTCTGGAGGCAAGAGAGGTCTTTCTTTCTCTCTAGGGGTAGTTAGTTCCTCAGGCTGGCTCGAGATGTCTAGAATTTTTAGACACGTTCACCGGCTACTTCTAGTGTGTTTGGATAGGTTCAGATTTGCGGTCAGTCCAGTTTGCCACCTCCCTAGAGCTTGTCCTATGTTTGTTACTTAGCTGGAGTAATTCGTGATCCTCAACCACTAAGGATCATAACAAATAGCGCTACCAATACTGCCTGTTAAGTGCAATCGCACCAGAAGTAAATGTAGCTAAATAGCAAAAGATGCTAGGTAGTGTGCCCAGAGTGTAACCCTGTATAGACAGAGGCGCCGCAAATGACAAACCTAATATTAACTATTAAGTGCACTCGCAATAAAAGTGAGTGACGCCAAGCAGAGGTATCCATAACTGAACGAAGACCCCAAGGGCTAAATAAAGATCTACAAGACGTGCACAATGTTGCAATGAAAGACAGCAGGAACACATATGGCAAAGAGGTCACATGTATATAATGGTTACCAAGGCTAGAAAAATAAAATCAATTAGCCCATAAATGAAGCCACATAATGAAAAAGAAAACCCAAACCAAATAAATCTATGGTATAAAAAAGAATGAATTGTTAATCATGAGAATCCCATAGCATAATTGGGTGGAGAAAATAAGGATTTAGGCATGATGAGATAACACTGGCTGTGTCACACCAAAAGAAGGACTGAACTCGTAGGCAAAGAGGGGCACTCAGATAAAGCAGCTATAATTGATTTGATCATTGAGGCCTTGTGGGCTCACTGTGTTCAAATAAAAAGTCCACTTGGCCTCACGTTGTAACAACATTTGATCCCAGTCACCTCCCCGTGCCGGTTTATTTACCTTTTCAATGGCCATAAAATTAAGATGTCTAACCTGGCCGTTATGCATGGTATTAACATGCCGAGAGACAGAAGTATCTCTACCATGCTCCACGTCACCAATGTGTTCCAGAACTCTTCTTTTAAACTCCCTGATGGTCTTACCAACATATTCAATACCACAGGCACAGGATATCTTATAAACCACCCCTTTGGTGCTACAGTTCATAAACTGATTGATTTTATAGCTTTTGCCTGTGACATTGCTGACAAATTGCTTGCCCGTACCGATATATTGACAGGCCGTACAGTGACCACATTTGTAACAGCCTGTTACATCACTTCTGAGCCAAGTCTCATTAACAGGACTAACAAAATGACTACGAACCAGTCTATCATTAAGTGAGCGAGCCTTTCTATAAGTAATAGCGGGGGTGTCACTGAGATAATTTGAGATGTCCGAGTCCATTTGTAAAATGGACCAATGTTTTTTAATAATCTCTCTTACATACGTAGCCCCATTGTCAAAGGTAGTGATAAAGCATATTGCTTCGTTATCCTGTGTCTTTGTAGTAGGGTTCAAAAGTGCTGTTCTATCTCTACCCCTCGCTTCATGATAAGCTTTCTTTAGAATTGTGGATGGGTACCCTCTTTCTTGGAAATTGTTCCTCAATTCCTTTGCATGGACCTCGAAGGTTGCAACATCCGAGCAGTTCCTCCGGACCCTGAGGTACTGCCCCTTAGGGATCCCTCTTTTTAAATGATCTGGATGATGACTATTCCAGTGAAGTAGGGCATTTGTAGCTGTAGGCTTTTTGTAATTAGATGTATCTAAACTACCATCGGCCCCCTTAGTGATTAGGATGTCCAGAAAGGGTAATGAAGAGGACTCAATCACTGACGTGAAAAACAAACCAATATCATTGTGGTTAAGTCTGTCTACAAAGCTCTCAAAATCGCTAATAGAGCTCGTCCAAATCAAAAAAACGTCATCTATGTATCGTGTCCAAATATCCGGGACACGACACATAGAAGAGTCACCCCCCAGATCATCACTCCAAACTACCGCTAGTTCTTCTGGCCCTCGGCGTGTGATGTCACCGATATCGCCAGTTTACCGGGCACATCATAGCCATGTGGATTTTCGGTGTAGCAGGACGCCATGAATCAGTAGGTCTCTCACATGGTTTTGTTTATTGTGTCTTATACATTGTTATGGTTACCTTCAGCTGCCACATTAGTACCCAATGGGAAGCAGTTAATTAAGCACTTTTTTCTACTTCCTGCTCTATTATTTAAATACAAGCCCTACTCTGTTGCCACTCTCTGCAGGACAGCATAGAGGGTGGCAGGACACCTTGTGTCCCTCCTTACTAGCACATAGGCACTTTATCTCCATGCATAAGCAAGTCCCCTGAAGAATCGGCTTGGATGAAACGCGTCGGGACGAACAATATAGGGAGAGTGCAGGGCATGTGTACATAGGGGTAGCTGTGGACTGCCCTTGTAAGGGCAGGAGCTTTGGGGATAGCTGATTGATAGCCCCATAGGGACTGACATAGGGTTTGTCGTCCCTCTTTTTCCGGATCATCCCCTGGCCAGAGGACATCCGGTGCTCCTTGTGCCCATACATTGGAACTGGTGAGATTGTTCCTTTTTTACTATGTATATAGCCACCAGTGGTATTGACCATATGATATGCTTCCACTGCTGGTTAATTGTTGTTTTTACATGTAACTAGGTATATGGTGCTGTATGTTTTTCCATTTCAGCCTTTCTACTGGTCATAACCTAGTCTTTTGATTTCACTAATATATAGGTGGAATCATATAATCCTGTTAGGGGTTAATCAGTCTCTGTGGTTATCATACCATTAGGTTGAGATTTTTTCCCCTTTTTATTCACTTGGGTGTTTGGTTTTTTTGTGTGGCTTTAGTTACAATAAAAGTTACGTTTTATATTTCCACTTTTGCTTTGTTAGATATCATTTATATAGTAGTTTTTTCTATGTGATTTACAGTCGATATATAGAATCTTGCTTTTTTTCTAGTTTATTATTCAGGACTAGATGGCAGCCCGATTCTAAAGAATCGGGAGTCTAGAATCCATATATACTTTATTTATTCAAATGTAAGAATAATACAATTAATAAATAATAGTAAGAAAGAACAAAAAATGGCTGCACTCACCAGCTCTTGACAATTCTTGACAGTACGGCACATTTCTGATTGGTCGCTCGCGGCAGGCGGCAACCAATCAGAAAAGTGCCGCGCACCACGAAGGCATATATCTTTGTCCACCCTGAGCGGGTGTAGGACGCTGGTGACGTCACTTATCTCCGGACATTATCTCCGGACAAAGCCACGGAAGTTGGCACAAATTGCCGGAAGTAGTATTCTAGGCAATTATATATTAGATTTTAATGTTATCAGTGTTTACCTTTGAACGTTTATATTGTATTGTCCTGTCACCAGCCATGTGTACGATTATCGGCCGAAAGCCTCTCTGGAATCAATAATCACCCCATGTAAAGGTATCTTTATAAGTTAAAGATTCAGAATACTATGACTTTTATCATATCCTGAACAGTCAAGTTTTTTATGAACCGTTAAGGTTTTCTGGTTGAAGTAAAAAAAACTCTTGAGTGTTTACAGTTTGAAACCATAAAATGTTGAAAAATTATGTCATTCTTGAGTATATCACTCAATGGTGCTCATAAACGTGTCAAATTTGATCTATAATATACTTTAATATACGTTACTTTATTCTTTAATATACTTAAGAACAGGGCCCCAGACATCACACAGGGGGTCTGAAACACCGCACAGTGGTCCAAAATATCGCTGTGCTCTGCCTGGGGCCCCATATGCTGCCTGGGGCCCCTGTGCTCTGCCTGGGGCCCCATATGCTGCCTGGGGCCCCTGTGCTCTGCCTGGGGCCCCTGTGCTCTGCCTGGGGCCCCATGTTCTGCCTGGGGCCCCTGTGCTCTGCCTGGGGCCACTGTGCTCTGCCTGGGGCCCCATATGCTGCCTGGGGCCCCTGTGCTCTGCCTGGGGCCCCATATGCTGCCTGGGGCCCCTGTGCTCTGCCTGGGGCCCCTGTGCTCTGCCTGGGGCCCCATGTTCTGCCTGGGGCCACTGTGCTCTGCCTGGGGCCCCATAGGCTGCCTGGGGCCCCTGTGCTCTGCCTGGGACCACTGTGCTCTGCCTGGGGCCACTGTGCTCTGCCTGGGGCCCCATATGCTGCCTGGTGCCCCTGTGCTCTGCCTGGGGCCCCATATGCTGCCTGGGGCCCCTGTGCTCTGCCTGGGGCCCCTGTGCTCTGCCTGGGGCCACTGTGCTATGCCTGGGGCCCCATGTTCTGCCTGGGGCCACTGTGCTCTGCCTGGGGCCCCATAAGCTGCCTGGGGCCCCTGTGCTCTGCCTGGGACCACTGTGCTCTGCCTGGGGCCCCATATGCTGCATGTGGCCCCTGTGCTCTGCCTGGGGCCCCATATGCTGCCTGGGGCCACTGTGCTCTGCCTGGGGCCCCATATGCTGCCTGGGGCCCCTGTGCTCTGCCTGGGGCCCCTGTGCTCTGCCTGGGGCCCCATGTTCTGCCTGGGGCCCTTGTGCTCTGCCTGGGACCACTGCCACTGTGCTCTGCCTGGGGCCCCATATGCTGCCTTGGGCCCCTGTGCTCTGCCTGGGGCCCCTGTGCTCTGCCTGGGGCCCCATGTTCTGCCTGGGGCCCCTGTGCTCTGCCTGGGGCCACTGTGCTCTGCCTGGGGCCCCATGCTCTGCCTGGGGCCACTGTGCTCTGCCTGGGGCCCCATAAGCTGCCTGGGGCCCCTGTGCTCTGCCTGGGACCACTGTGCTCTGCCTGGGGCCCCATATGCTGCCTGGGGCCCCTGTGCTCTGCCTAGGGCCCCATATGCTGCCTGGGGCCACTGTGCTCTGCCTGGGGCCCCATATGCTGCCTGGGGCCCCTGTGCTCTGCCTGGGGCCCCTGTGCTCTGCCTGGGGCCCCTGTGCTCTGCCTGGGGCCCCATGTTCTGCCTGGGGCCCCTGTGCTCTGCCTGGGGCCACTGTGCTCTGCCTGGGGCCCCATATGCTGCCTGGGGCCCCTGTGCTCTGCCTGGGGCCCCATATGCTGCCTGGGGCCCCTGTGCTCTGCCTGGGGCCACTGTGCTCTGCCTGGGGCCCCATATGCTGCCTGGGGCCCCTGTGCTCTGCCTGGGGCCACTGTGCTCTGCCTGGGGCCCCATATGCTGCCTGGGGCCCCTGTGCTCTGCCTGGGGCCCCATATGCTGCCTGGGGCCCCTGTGCTCTGCCTGGGGCCACTGTGCTCTGCCTGGGGCCCCATAGGCTGCCTGGGGCCCCTGTGCTCTGCCTGGGACCACTGTGCTCTGCCTGGGGCCCCATATGCTGCCTGGGGCCCCTGTGCTCTGCCTGGGGCCACTGTGCTCTGCCTGTGGCCCCATATGCTGCCTGGGGCCCCTGTGCTCTGCCTGGGTGTAGCACACTGGTGACGTCACTTATCTCCGGACATTAGCTCCGGACATTAGCTCCGGACATTATCTCCGGACATTAGCTCCGGACATTATCTCCGGACATTAGCTCCGGACAAAGCCACGGAAGTTGGCACAAATTGCAGGAAGTAGTATTCTAGGCAATTATATATTAGATATGGCTGGCTTTTTGTCTGTGGGCCTTAACACCGAAAGTTGGTTGTCGGAGGATAAGGAGGTGTTCTCAGAGCAGACATTTGTACAAAAAAAGTACCTCCCTACTTACAATGTAGCCTTCAAGGAACTACAGCAAATTTATCGGGACCAAATCACCTCATGGTGGGAGGTCCAAAGCTTAGAGAGCTACTTGAAGGCTAGGATTGTCCCACGAGGTTTGCGTATTAACTTGTCAGCAGGTAATCGGCATAAAAGCCCTACATTTACACATAAGTGGGAAAGAGAGGCAACAGAGAGCTCTCTCCGGTTTATGCAGCTGTTACTTGAGGAAGAAAAAATATCTCTCGCTGCATTGAACGACAAACTTAGGGAGCAGATAGAGATAACTAAAAAATTCTCGACAGAAACTGACTTTGCAATAAAAGAGACCAAGTTACAGACACATATTGAACGTTTCCAGTATCATCTTAAGGAGAGGAAACATCGCCAATATATGCGAGACACACAGGATTTCAAGGACAACAAAGCTTATCTCGTACTGACCCCTAGACCTACCCCTCCTGACCGTGATACAGAATTGTCTTCAACAGACACTGACTTCTCAGAGCCCGAAAATAGGAATAAATCTAATAAGGGCAGGAATCGGGGGAGAGGAAGGGGCCGAGGGTCAAAAGGTCACTCTGAAAGATCAGATAATACTCCTGGTGGGGGGTTTTTAGATCAGGTGTATGCCCTAAGAAACAGACCCCTCCAGGCGAGAAAATAACCTTAAAGGCACATTCCTCAACCGATCCCACTAGTGATTCCGGTGGTTTGGCCACTGATAAAAACATTCAGATTATCAATCTCTCGGTTAGAGACATTGATGCCGATGAAGTGTCTGTATTGAAGAAAGGCCTTTCTTTTGTCCCGAATAGTGATTTCGATCTCTTTAGAGCTGTAAAGGATCTCAATCTTTTCTTACGCAAAGTGAGATGGAAAAAATATTTTCATAAACAGGAATCCCGTACCTGCTCTGAACTTGGTATTCCAATAGACATGTTAACTGACGTAAGACTGTTGCATAGCATTGGAGAGAGTGATCCTAATTTATTAGGTATAGGCCCCTTTACACAGTTAAAGGAGAAAAGCCATAAGATGCCTCCTCCAACTGGTGATCTCTCAGCCATTGATATCTTCTCTAACCTTGTTACATCAGATTTGGTAAACCTTTCCCATTCTCAGGTGTCGTGCAAGTTCAACTGCACAAAGAGTGAGATGGAAGCGATTAATCGTCTTGAACGTGATGACTCCATTGTCATTAAGCCCTCAGACAAGGGTGGCAATGTGGTCATTCTAGACATGACCCACTACCAGCAAATGTGTGAGCTTATTCTCTCTGATGTTTACTCCTATGAGATTCTTACACGTGATCCTAGTATGGACTATCGGGAAGAACTTCGTCTTATCCTGCAAGAGGGTTTGGAGAGTGGCGTCATAAGCAAAACCGAGTTTGACTTCATTTTTCCTTGCCATCCTGTCATGGCTACCTTCTACTGCCTCCCCAAGGTACACAAGGGCCTTAACCCATTAAAATGTAGGCCCATTGTGTCTGGGGTAGGCAGTTTGTGCCAAAATGCAGGGATTTACTTAGACCGTGTACTGTGTCCATTTGTGGCTGCTCTACAATCCTTCGTTAAGGACACTCCTGACCTCCTTCGTCGTTTGGAGGGTCTTACGGTTGAACCGGATGCCTATTTGGCAAGTATAGATGTGGAGGCCCTCTATTCCTCCATCCCCCATGACAAGGGTTTGGAGGCGGTGAATTTTTTTCTGCAAATGAGAGGACGCCAGTTTCGGGACCACAACCATTTCATTTTAAAACTCCTTAGGTTTTGTTTGACACACACTGTCTTCACTTTTGACCGCAAGATCTGGGAGGAGACGGTAGTTTGGAGTGATGATCTGGGGGGTGACTCTTCTATGTGTCGTGTCCCGGATATTTGGACACGATACATAGATGACGTTTTTTTGATTTGGACGAGCTCTATTAGCGATTTTGAGAGCTTTGTAGACAGACTTAACCACAATGATATTGGTTTGTTTTTCACGTCAGTGATTGAGTCCTCTTCATTACCCTTTCTGGACATCCTAATCACTAAGGGGGCCGATGGTAGTTTAGATACATCTAATTACAAAAAGCCTACAGCTACAAATGCCCTACTTCACTGGAATAGTCATCATCCAGATCATTTAAAAAGAGGGATCCCTAAGGGGCAGTACCTCAGGGTCCGGAGGAACTGCTCGGATGTTGCAACCTTCGAGGTCCATGCAAAGGAATTGAGGAACAATTTCCAAGAAAGAGGGCACCCATTCACAATTCTAAAGAAAGCTTATCATGAAGCGAGGGGTAGAGATAGAACAGCACTTTTGAACCCTACTACTAAGACACAGGATAACGAAGCAATACGCTTTATCACTACCTTTGACAATGGGGCTACGTATGTAAGGGAGATTATTAAAAAACATTGGTCCATTTTACAAATGGACTCGGACATCTCAAATTATCTCAGTGACACCCCCGCTATTACTTATAGAAAGGCTCGCTCACTTAATGATAGACTGGTTCGTAGTCATTTTGTTAGTCCTGTTAATGAGACTTGGCTCAGAAGTGATGTAACAGGCTGTTACAAATGTGGTCACTGTACGGCCTGTCAATATATCGGTACGGGCAAGTAATTTGTCAGCAATGTCACGGGCAAAAGCTATAAAATCAATCAGTTTATGAACTGTAGCACCAAGGGGGTGGTTTATAAGATATCCTGTGCCTGTGGTATTGAATATGTTGGTAAGACCATCAGGGAGTTTAAAAGAAGAGTTCTGGAACACATTGGTGACGTGGAGCATGGTAGAGATACTTCTGTCTCTCGGCATGTTAATACCATGCATAACGGCCAGGTTAGACATCTTAATTTTATGGCCATTGAAAAGGTAAATAAACCGGCACGGGGAGGTGACTGGGATCAAATGTTGTTACAACGTGAGGCCAAGTGGACTTTTTATTTGAACACAGTGAGCCCACAAGGCCTCAATGATCAAATCAATTATAGCTGCTTTATCTGAGTGCCCCTCTTTGCCTACGAGTTCAGTCCTTCTTTTGGTGTGACACAGCCAGTGTTATCTCATCATGCCTAAATCCTTATTTACTCCACCCAATTATGCTATGGGATTCTCATGATTAACAATTCATTCTTTTTTATACCATAGATTTATTTGGTTTGGGTTTTCTTTTTCATTATGTGGCTTCATTTATGGGCTAATTGATTTTATTTTTCTAGCCTTGGTAACCATTATATACATGTGACCTCTTAGCCATATGTGTTCCTGCTGTCTTTCATTGCAACATTGTGCGCGTCTTGTAGTTCTTTATTTAGCCCTTGGTGGGGTCTTCGTTCAGTTATGGATACCTCTGCTTGGCGTCACTCACTTTTATTGCGAGTGCACTTAATAGTTAATATTAGGTTTGTCATTTGCGGTGCCTCTGTCTATCCAGGGTTACACTCTGGGCACACTACCTAGCGTCTTTTGCTATTTAGCTACATTTACTTCCGGTGCGATTGCACTTAACAGGCAGTATTGGTAGCGCTATTAGCTTTTAGCGCGGCATTTCCATTATTTGGTAACGCTCAGTGTCGGCACATGTGCGTAGGACAGTTATGTTATCCAGCGTTGCTTGGCAACACTCACTTCCGGTGCGAGCGCACCTTACAGGAAGTTTCAGGGGCGCCATGAATTCACAGCGCGGCGTCTCTATCACTAGCGTGTGTCCAGTGCTGGTACTTGCACGCAAGACAGGAAGTGCCTCCTATTTCTCAGCTGGGGGTTGGCTAGTTCTTCTGGCCCTCGGCGTGTGACGTCACCGATATCGCCAGTTTACCGGGCACATCATAGCCATGTGGATTTTCGGTGTAGCAGGACGCCATGAATCAGTAGGTCTCTCACATGGTTTTGTTTATTGTGTCTTATACATTGTCATGGTTACCTTCAGCTGCCACATTAGTACCCAATGGGAAGCGGTTAATTAAGCACTTTTTTCTACTTCCTGCTCTATTATTTAAATACAAGCCCTACTCTGTTGCCACTCTCTGCAGGACAGCATAGAGGGTGGCAGGACACCTTGTGTCCCTCCTTACTAGCACATAGGCACTTTATCTCCATGCATAAGCAAGTCCCCTGAAGAATCGGCTTGGATGAAACGCGTCGGGACGAACAATATAGGGAGAGTGCAGGGCATGTGTACATAGGGGTAGCTGTGGACTGCCCTTGTAAGGGCAGGAGCTTTGGGGATAGCTGATTGATAGCCCCATAGGGACTGACATAGGGTTTGTCGTCCCTCTTTTTCCGGATCATCCCCTGGCCAGAGGACATCCGGTGCTCCTTGTGCCCATACATTGGAACTGGTGAGATTGTTCCTTTTTTACTATGTATATAGCCACCAGTGGTATTGACCATATGATATGCTTCCACTGCTGGTTAATTGTTGTTTTTACATGTAACTAGGTATATGGTGCTGTATGTTTTTCCATTTCAGCCTTTCTACTGGTCATAACCTAGTCTTTTGATTTCACTAATATATAGGTGGAATCATATAATCCTGTTAGGGGTTAATCAGTCTCTGTGGTTATCATACCATTAGGTTGAGATTTTTTCCCCTTTTTATTCACTTGGGTGTTTGGTTTTTTTGTGTGGCTTTAGTTACAATAAAAGTTACGTTTTATATTTCCACTTTTGCTTTGTTAGATATCATTTATATAGTGTTTTTTTCTATGTGATTTACAGTCGATATATAGAATCTTGCTTTTTTTGCTACTCAGTATTCCCATCATGTGAGGAATGGGCGCAGGAACAAGCAGGACGCCATGCTGAATCCCCTGCCCCACCATGGATGGGAGAGACTCAGGACAGTGACCCCGTGGTCCGTCGGGTGAAAGAGCTCCTGACGCAGGCAAGTTCGCACCCTGGCCCAGAGGATCCACAAGAGACGCAACAGCTGTGGAAGGGGAGAGGCAAGCTGTTTATCTACGATGGTAAGCTGTGCCGAAGAAGCATCGACCCACGCACCCATGAGTTGGTATGGCAGATAGTAGTCCCAAAGCAAGATGCGCCAATGGTTCTGGAAGCGTACCACGATGGAGCAGGACACTTCGGATGGAGGAAGTTGGAGAGTCTGCTTCGTGGAAGGTTCTACTGGATTGGCATGAAGAAAGCCATCGAAAAGTGGTGCCGAGAGTGTGGCCCATGTAGCCTATGCAGGAAGGACCGTGACAGCCAAAGGGCTCCACTACAGCCCATCATCACCAAACGACCGCTCGAACTGGTCGCGCTAGATCATGTGAAGCTATCACCCAGCCAGTCAGGCTATGTCTACGCCCTAACCATTGTAGATCACTACTCTAAATTCCTGGTAGTTGTGCCTGTCAAAGATCTGACAGCAAGGACAGCAGCCAAAGCCTTCCAGCAGTACTTCTGTAGACCACATGGGTACCCGGAAAAGGTACTGAGTGATCAAGGACCAGCCTTTGAAGCGGAAGTGTTCCAGGAATTCTGCAACTTATATGGGTGTAAAAAGATCAGAATGACACCGTATCACCCCCAAACCAACGGAATGTGCGAAAAGATGAACCAAGTGGTAATCGACTTACTGAAGACCTTGCCTGTGGAGGAACGGAACTTATGGCCAGCAAAGTTGCCCGACTTGGTAGACATGTACAACCACATCCCAGTGAATTCCACCAACTGTACCCCAGCATACCTGATGAGGGGAAGATCCGGCAAGTTACCTGTTGATCTAGACATGGGGGTCCTAACCCCAGAAGATACCACGCCAGATGCAGATTGGGATACAGAAAGGCAGCAAAGGTACCGCAAAGTACAGGAATGCGTGGAAAGAAGTCTAGCCCAAGCCAGACAAAAACAAGAAAGGGTCTACAACCAGCATGCTCCTGCAGTTCCCTTGTCACCAGGTGAACAGGTACTCAAACGGTAAAGGAGACTACACAAACTTGATGACCAATGGGAAGCAGAACCTTATACTGTCCTGCCATCTGACTTTGACAATACAAAGGTCTGTCTCATCAGCAAAGATGGAGGAGAAACTTCAACAGCAATATCCGGGGACCACCTCAAAGTATGCCCTGACAAGTTGAGAGATAGAGGAACAGATCCAAGAACGTCTCCACCCGTGGAAGAGGAGAAGGTGATACACACTGTTCTTGGCAACTTTCCCCAGTCTTGGACTCAAATAAATCAGGCCATCGTGGTACCTGTTTTGACGTTTTGTCAGCCGAAACCGCCGGAACCAAATGTGATGCCAGATCATCTGGAGCCAAAAGAGACTCTGCACCAACAGATTCCAATAGCCGACGCGATCCCAGCCGTAACTCAGCCACAGCAGATTCCAACAGAGGATGCCAGGCCAACAGTTGAATCGGCAAGTCCTCCCTCTGCTGTCGGTGAATCTGCCATGCCCACAATTAGTAGCAGCAGTCCTGAGAGCTCCAGCATACCAGTGCTACCTAGACTCACTAGAAGTGTAGCCAGAAGACAGTGCACTACACCAGCGATAGCAAGCACAGCGGACCCTGTTAGGTCACTAGCAACCCCTGCACTGCGGAGGTCTACACGTAGCACCAAGAATCAAACCCCAATTCGCTACAAAACTTGGAAATATTAATGGTTGCTGCTGTTTATTTGAAAATGTTTGTATATATATCTTTGTTACAGGTTTAAAATGGACAATGGAGTAATGAACAGTGAATTGCTCCAAAACTTTCATTATACTTTTAAAGGGATCCCTTTGTTTACCCGGGATCCTTGCTGTTTCAAGTTTGCACTCACTGAACTGGGAGTCATGAACTGTGCATGACCAATACTTTCGCAACGTTCAGGTGTCCTCACCTCCCATAAAGGGATGCACTACTTTTTGCATAAGTTGTTCATAGCATTTCAAAATTGTATGTCTTTTGCTAATACTGTATGTATTGTTGAATTTTCTTTTCCCAGTCCCGGAGTACTGGATTTAACAGGGGGGAGTGCGGTGCCCCAGTGTCCTGGTCATTACAGTGATGTCATTATCCTTTCAGGGGAGAAGTGATGTCATGTCTGAAGGCAATGAAAGACAACCACATTCAGGTATCACACACATACAACATGTTCACACTCCAGACCAGAAGGGGGAGCTCTAAGCCTGTTTAGGGTGAACTCCCCTATTTACATCCTGATCTGGAGGGAAAAGGGGTTCAGGGTTCAGTTCCTGTCAGGCAGACAGAAGGAGAGGAGCTCTGCTGGCATGAAGTACGGCAACTCCTGGGAAAAGACACTAAAAGGTCAACATACTGCAGAGAGTGTGCAGGAAAGCAGAGCACACGAGAGGAATACCAGAGGGAGATCAGCCAGGAACAAGCTGCTCCTTTCTGAGGCACAGAAGCCGGTAGCCAGAAACACCGAGGGAGTAACTGTCTCCAAGCCTTGCTCCAGAGACCGGCAGGACAGTCAATTCCAACTTGGCTGCCCGACCTTAATAGCTAAGAAGACACAGTGACAACTTGTGGGGGTCGGGGCATCTCTAGGGTCCCTATAAAAAGCCTCAGGCCATCAGTCATACGGGTTTGTCCTATCCACACAATCTGGGGGACAGAGAGGAAGAAATAATATCTAGAACATCTACAAGAGTTGTGAGGACCTTACCGGGAAGCTCAGCAGGGAGGTACTACAACACACAGGCAATATTAGGAAGGCTACTGATTTCCACCTGGATAAGGGGACTCTGGATTTGCCTTCAGACTGGCCGGACTCTGCCTGCCCTGTCATCTGGCGCTCCGGGCTGAGGATACCATCTGAAGTTTTCAGTAAACAAGGTAAAAGACTGCAAACCTGTCTCCTCGTTCTTTACTACACCTTGCCCATATATAAACTCTTTTACTGGACACCCCTGAGGGCCACGGACCGGGTCAGCCACCGTGACATCCCCCAAACCGTAGGACCCGGTGCCGAGTACCCCATTGCCCTACTCTGGGGGCGATCCACCCACTTCACTCGTGTTGGTGCTCTGGTGAACAGTTGCCTGCCTTATGTCTCTGGCAAACCCACTGCCTCTTCCTGCCTGTTGTGGGGCTGTGGATCCCTTCTCCTGTGCACTGCTGTCCTCGCTCTGCATGTCACCTTCCCAGTTTGGGTCACTGACTTCATCATCCACCACATCATCTTCAACTTCCGCACCCTAGTCCTCCTCCTGATTTGCTGACGTAACAACGTCACTTGTTGGCAATTGTGTCTCATCATCATCAACCTCTTTTGGCAGTAATTGCATTTTCCCACCGTCGCCTTCTTGTGAGCATGGCTGCTCAAATATTTGGGCATCACTACATGCAATCTCCTCATATCCCGCTTGGAACAAGCGGGGTGAGAGGCCAGAAACTATAAATGGAATTGTGAACAGCTCTTCGGAGTGTCCAAGTGTGGGATCACTTGTATTGGGACAGTCGGCATGGTAGAAGGAAGGAGGATCAGGGTGAGGATTACGTGCTCCAGAATCACGACTACTGAGACTGGACTGTGTGGAAAACAGGGTGATGCTGGCAAAGTGACTGGAAACATTATCTGCTATCCATCCAATTACTTTTTCACACTAGTTTGGCTTCTTACTGTGCCGGAGCAATATAGTAATTCTGTTTCTAACCAACCAACTCTAGCTTTTTCATTGTGATGCACAACTGGCACAGTATAAATGGCGTATACTAGTTGTCAGCTGAAAAAAATTGGCAGGAATACTTGAACACACATATTCGCCTACCTCACATGGACTTGTTACACTGCATTATCTATATAGCGATTCTATTATGATTCAAGCAAGTTTGGCTGTATGCTTTTGTTGCACAACTGGTGCACTATAATATTTCACTGCTGAAAAACATTTGCAGTATTACTATAGCTGGAAAATGTGCACACCTTAGATGGACTGGTTACACTGCAGGAGCAACATACCGATGCTATTGAGATCTAGCCATGTCTGTCTGGCTTTTGACGCACAACTGCCACAGTAAAAATTATGTATAATATTTCCCTGCTCAGAACAATTTACAGTATTAAGAGCAAAAATAATACTAGATGGGTATTTCCTGAAGGAACTACAGATAGTGCTTTGGAATGGTGCCCGGGCTGCCCCTGCAAGACTTTCACACTTGGGTGCCCCTCAGGCGCTGGTTTGGTAGTTGTAGCCCCTCAGGGTTGAGGCTTGGTGGGCCGGGTCACTCTGGGTCCGATTTGGTGGGCCGGGTCACTCTGGGTCCGATTTGGTGGGCCGGGTCACTCTGGGTCCGATTTGGTGGGCCGGGTCACTCTGGGTCCCATTTGGTGGGCCGGGTCACTCTGGGTCCCATTTGGTGGGCCGGGTCACTCTGGGTCCCATTTGGTGGGCCGGGTCACTCTGGGTCCCATTTGGTGGCCCGGGTCACTCTGGGTCCCATTTGGTGGCCCGGGTCACTCTGGGTCCCATTTGGTGGCCCGGGTCACTCTGGGTCCCATTTGGTGGCCCGGGTCACTCTGGGTCCCATTTGGTGGCCCGGGTCACTCTGGGCCCGATTTGGTGGCCCGGGTCACTCTGGGCCCGATTTGGTCAACCCGGGTCACTCTGGGCCCGATTTGGTGGCCCGGGTCACTCTGGGCCCGATTTGGTGGCCCGGGTCACTCTGGGCCCGATTTGGTGGGCCGGGTCACTCTGGGTCCGATTTGGTGGGCCGGGTCACTCTGGGTCCGATTTGGTGGGCCGGGTCACTCTGGGTCCCATTTGGTGGGCCGGGTCACTCTGGGTCCCATTTGGTGGGCCGGGTCACTCTGGGTCCCATTTGGTGGGCCGGGTCACTCTGGGTCCCATTTGGTGGCCCGGGTCACTCTGGGTCCCATTTGGTGGGCCGGGTCACTCTGGGTCCCATTTGGTGGCCCGGGTCACTCTGGGTTCCATTTGGTGGCCCGGGTCACTCTGGGTCCCATTTGGTGGCCCGGGTAACTCTGGGCCCGATTTGGTGGCCCGGGTCACTCTGGGCCCGATTTGGTCAACCTGGGTCACTCTGGGTCCGATTTGGTGGGCGGCGCCACTCTGGGTCCGATTTGGCGGGCGGCGCCACTCTGGGTCCGATTTGGCGGGCGGCGCCACTCTGGGTCCGATTTGGCGGGCGGCGCCACTCTGGGTCCGATTTGGCGGGCGGCGCCACTCTGGGTCCGATTTGGTGGGCGGCGCCACTCTGGGTCCGATTTGGCGGGCGGCGCCACTCTGGGTCCGATTTGGCGGCCCGGGTCACTCTGGGTCCGATTTGGCGGCCCGGGTCACTCTGGGTCCGATTTGGCGGCCCGGGTCACTCTGGGTCCGATTTGGCGGGCGGCGCCACTCTGGGTCCAATTTTGCGGGCGGCGCCACTCTGGGTCCGATTTGGCGGGCGGCGCCTCTCTGGGTCCGATTTGGCGGGCGGCGCAACTCTGTGTCCGATTTGGCGGGCGGCGCCACTCTGGGTCCGATTTGGCGGGCGGCGCCACTCTGGGTCCGATTTGGCGGGCGGCGCCACTCTGGGTCCGATTTGGCGGGCGGCGCCACTCTGGGTCCGATTTGGCAGGCGGCGCCACTCTGGGTCCGATTTGGCGGGCGGCGCCACTCTGGGTCCGATTTGGCGGGCGGCGCCACTCTGGGTCCGATTTGGCGGGCGGGGGCACTCTGGGTCCGATTTGGCAAGCGGGGGCACTCTCGTCCGATTTGGTGGGCTGGGTCCGATTTGGTGAGCGGGGCAATAATGATAAGACTACAGATAGTGCTTTGTAATTGTGCTGTACTGTCACTTTAAGAGCTGATATTATCTGACAAAACTTGTGACCTGGTGGGCTGGTAGAGTTTATAGGCGTTGGCATAGTAACTGGGTCTCACTGCGCATATCAATGAGGTAATCAGCCAGGTGGCAGTTATTTTTAGAAATTGCCTCAGAAATCAGGCCCATTATAAACGTATTGGAAAATTTCCCTATTGAAATGCATTGAGACACTTTTTTCAAACGCAAATTGCGCCCAAACTACAAATCCGATCGACACGAAAAATACTTAGCACACCTCTCAGGAACGCTGGCTTCGAAATGACACCTCACTGGAGTCTGTGAGTTTAGCGGTTCGGGCCGCATTACGTGCGGACTGAATAATAATAATAAGAACTAGATGGGTATTTCCTGAAGGAACTACAGATAGTGCTTTGGAATGGTGCCCGGGCTGCCCCTGCAAGACTTTCACACTTGGGTGCCCCTCAGATGCTGGTTTGGTAGTTGTAGCCCCTCAGGGTTGAGGATTTGGTGGGCGGGGCCACTCTGGGTCCGATTTGGGGGGTGGAGCCACTCTGGGTCCGATTTGGTGGGCTGGGTCACTCTGGGTCCGATTTGGTGGGCCGGGCCACTATGGGTCCAATTTGGTGGGCCAGGCCACTATGGGTCCAATTTGGTGGCCCGGGTCACTCTGGGTCCGATTTGGTGGCCCGGGTCACTCTGGGTCCGATTTGGTGGCCCGGGTCACTCTGGGTCCGATTTGGTGGCCCGGGTCACTCTGGGTCCGATTTGGTGGCCCGGGTCACTCTGGGTCCGATTTGGTGGCCCGGGTCACTCTGGGTCCGATTTGGTGGCCCGGGTCACTCTGGGTCCGATTTGGTGGCCCGGGTCACTCTGGGTCCGATTTGGTGGCCCGGGTCACTCTGGGTCCGATTTGGTGGCCCGGGTCACTCTGGGTCCCATTTGTTGGCCCGGGTCACTCTGGGTCCGATTTGGTGGCCCGGGTCACTCTGGGTCCGATTTGGTGGCCCGGGTCACTCTGGGTCCGATTTGGTGGCCCGGGTCACTCTGGGTCCGATTTGGTGGCCCGGGTCACTCTGGGTCCGATTTGGTGGCCCGGGTCACTCTGGGTCCGATTTGGTGGCCCGGGTCACTCTGGGTCCGACTTGGTGGGCCGGGTCACTCTGGGTCCGATTTGGTGGGCCAGGCCACTCTGGGTCCGATTTGGTGGCCCGGGTCACTCTGGGTCCGATTTGGTGGCCCGGGTCACTCTGGGTCCGATTTGGTGGCCCGGGTCACTCTGGGTCCGATTTGGTGGCCCGGGTCACTCTGGGTCCGATTTGGTGGCCCGGGTCACTCTGGGTCCGATTTGGTGGCCCGGGTCACTCTGGGTCCGATTTGGTGGCCCGGGTCACTCTGGGTCCGATTTGGTGGCCCGGGTCACTCTGGGTCCGATTTGGTGGCCCGGGCCACTCTGGGTCCGATTTGGTGGCCCGGGTCACTCTGGGTCCGATTTGGTGGGCCGGGTCACTCTGGGTCCGATTTGGTGGGCCGGGTCACTCTGGGTCCGATTTGGTGGGCTGGGTCACTCTGGGTCCGATTTGGTGGGCCAGGCCACTCTGGGTCCGATTTGGTGGCCCGGGTCACTCCGGGTCCGATTTGGTGGCCCGGGTCACTCCGGGTCCGATTTGGTGGCCCGGGTCAATCTGGGTCCGATTTGGTGGGCCGGGTCACTCTGGGTCCGATTTGGTGGGCCGGGTCACTCTGGGTCCGATTTGGTGGGCCGGGTCACTCTTGGTCCGATTTGGTGGGCCGGGTCACTCTGGGTCCGATTTGGTGGGCCGGGTCACTCTGACTGACAGCAGGATAAGGGAATGGCTGATAACAGAGAATAGACTGACAGCAGGACAAGGGAATGGCTGATAACAGAGAGAATAGACTGACAGCAGGACAGGGGAATTGCTGATAGAGAGAAATAGACTGACATCAGGGCGGGGAATGGCTGATAACAGAGAAAAATAGACTGACTGCAGTACGGGGAATGGCTGATAACAGAGAGAAATAGACTGACAACAGGACAGGGAATGGCTGATAACAGAGAGAATAGACTGACAGCAGGACAGGGGAATGGCTGATAACAGAGAGAAATAGACTGACAGCAGTACGGGGAATGGCTGATAACAGAGAGAAATAGATGGGTATTTCCTGAAGGAACTACAGATAGTGCTTTGGAATGGTGCCCGGGCTGCCCCTGCAAGACTTTCACACTTGGGTGCCCCTCAGGCGCTGGTTTGGTAGTTGTAGCCACTCTGGGTCCGATTTGGTGGGTGGGGCCCCTCAGGGGCCGATTTGGTGGGCGCTGTATACTGCGGGGCTCTGCGCTGTATACTGCGGGGCTCTGCGCTGTATACTGCGCGGCTCTGCGCTGTATGCTGCGCGGCTCTGCGCTGTATGCTGCGGGGCTCTGCGCTGTATGCTGCGGGGCTCTGCGCTGTATACTGCGCGGCTCTGCGCTGTATGCTGCGGGGCTCCGCGCTGTATGCTGCGCGGCTCCGCGCTGTATGCTGCGCGGCTCCGCGCTGTATGCTGCGCGGCTCCGCGCTGTATGCTGCGCGTCTCCGCGCTGTATGCTGCGCGTCTCCGCGCTGTATGCTGCGCGGCTCCGCGCTGTATAATGCGCGGCTCTGCGCTGTATGCTGCGGGGCTCCGCGCTGTATAATGCGCGGCTCTGCGCTGTATGCTGCGGGGCTCTGCGCTGCATACTGTAATAATAATAAGACTACAGATAGTGCTTTGAAATTGTGCTGTGCTGTCACTTTAAGAGCTGATATTATCTGACAAAACTGTGGCCTGGTAGGCGTTGGCATAGTAACTGTGTCTGACTGCGCATATCAATGAGCTAATCAGCCAGGTGGCATTTGGCAGTTAAGTTATTTTTAGAAATTGCCTCAGAAACCAGCCCATTTTAAACGTATAGGAAAATTTCCCTATTGAAATGCATTACAATGAGGGGAAAAAACATTTTCAAACGCAAATTGCGCCAAAACTACAAATCCGATCGACACGAAAAATACTTAGCACACCTCTTGGGGACGCTGGCTTCGAAATGACACCTCACTGGAGTCTGTGAGTGAAGCGGTTCGGGCCGCATTACGTGCGGACTGAATAATAATAATAACTAGATGGGTATTTCCTGAAGGAACTACAGATAGTGCTTTGGAATGGTGCCCGGGCTGCCCCTGCAAGACTTTCACACTTGGGTGCCCCTCAGGCGGTCCGATTTGGTGGGTTGGGTCAATCTGGGTCTGATTTTGTGGGCGGGGTAAATCTAGGTCCGATTCGGTGGGCGGGGTCACTTTTGGTCCGATTCTGTGGGCGTGGCCACTCTGGGTCCGATTCGGTGGGCGGAGCCACTCTGGGTCCGATTTGGTGGGCGGGGCACCTTAGGGACCAATTTGGTGGGTGGGGTCACTCGGTCCGATTTGGTGGGCTGGGCACCTCAGGGTCTGATTTGGTGGGTTGGGCACCTCAGGGTCCGATTTGGTGGGTGGGGTCACTCTGGGTCCGATTTGGTGGGCGGGGTCACTCTGGGCCCGATTTGGTGGAAGGGGTCACTCTGGGTCCGATTTGGTGGAAGGGGTCACTCTGGGTCTGATTTGGTGGAAGGGGTCACTCTGGGTCCGATTTGGTGGGCGGAGCCACTCTGGGTCCGATTTGGTGGGCGGGGTCACTCTGGGTCTGATTTAGGGGGCGGGGTCACTCTGGGTCCGATTTGGTGGGCCGGGCCCCTCGGGGTCCGATTTGGTGGGCCGGGCCTCTCGGGTTCCGAATTGGTGAGCGGGGTAATCTACTATCTAATTATCTAAGGGCACTTCCGTCTTTCTGTCTCACAACACCGCTACGTCATCATCTCGTGAGACCGCAATGCACTCTTGGGACCGGAGCGCGCAACAAGCATCGGGTACCGGCCACTCCAGGTGCAACAAGCATCGTGTACCGGCCGCTCTAGGAGGAGCAACAACCATCAGATACCGGCCGCTCCAGGAGGTGAGTATGTAACTTTTTTAGTTTAATTCTTTTTTTTTTTAACAGGGATATGCAGTATACTATGTGACTGGACAATATACTACGTGACTGGGCAGTATAACTACGTGGCTCTGCGCTGTATACTGCGTGGCTCTGTGCTGTATACTGCGTGGCTCTGCGCTGTATACTACGCGGCTCTGCGCTGTATACTACGCGGCTCTGCGCTGTATACTGCGTGGCTCTGCGCTGTGTACTGCGCGGCTCTGCGCTGTGTACTGCACGGCTCTGCGCTGTGTACTGCGCGGCTCTGCACTGTGTACTGCGCGTTCTGCGCTGTATACTGCGCGGCTCTGCGCTGTATACTGCGCAGCTCTGCGCAGCTCTGCGCTTTGTACTGCGCGACTCTGCGCTATATACTGCGTGGCTCTTCGCTGTATACTACGCGGCTCTGCGCTGTGTACTGCGCGGCTCTGCGCTGTGTACTGCGCGTGTCCGTGCTGTGTACTGCGCGTGTCTGCGCTGTATACTGCGGGGCTCTGCACTGTATACTGCGGGGCTCTGCGCTGTATACTACGCGGCTCAGCGCTGTATACTGCGCGGCTCTGCGCTGCATACTGCGTGGCTCTACGCTGCGTACTGCGCGGCTCTGCGCTGCGTACTGCGCGGCTCTGCGCTGCATACTGCGTGGCTCTGCGCTGTGTACTGCGCGGCTCTGCGCTGTGTACTGCGCGGCTCTGCGCTGTGTACTGCTCGGCTCTGCGCTGTGTACTGCGCGGCTCTGCGCTGTGTACTGCGCGGCTCTGCGCTGTGTACTGCGTGGCTCTGCGCTGTGTACTGCGCGGCTCTGCGCTGTGTACTGCACGGCTCTGCGTGGTATACTGCGCGGCTCTGCGCTTTATACTGTGCGGCTCTGCGCTCTGTACTGCACGGCTCTGCGCTGTCTACTGCACGGCTCTGCGCTGTGTACTGCACGGCTCTGCGCTTTATACTGCGCGGCTCTGCGCTGTGTACTGCACGGCTCTGCGCTGTGTACTGCGCGGCTCTGCGCTGTGTACTGCACGGCTCTGCGCTTTATACTGCGCGGCTCTGCGCTGTGTACTGCACGGCTCTGCGCTGTGTACTGCGCGGCTCTGCGCTGTGTACTGCGCGGCTCTGCGCTTTATACTGCGCGGCTCTGCGCTTTATACTGCGCGGCTCTGCGCTGTGTACTGCGCGGCTCTGCGCTGTGTACTGCGCGGCTCTGCGCTGTGTACTGCACGGCTCTGCGCTTTATACTGCGCGGCTCTGCGCTGTGTACTGCACGGCTCTGCGCTGTGTACTGCACGGCTCTGCGCTGTGTACTGCGCGGCTCTGCGCTGTGTACTGCACGGCTCTGCGCTTTAAACTGCGCGGCTCTGCGCTGTGTACTGCACGGCTCTGCGCTGTGTACTGCGCGGCTCTGCGCTGTGTACTGCGCGGCTCTGCGCTTTATACTGCGCGGCTCTGCGCTGTGTACTGCGCGGCTCTGCGCTGTGTACTGCGCGGCTCTGCGCTGTGTACTGCACGGCTCTGCGCTTTATACTGCGCGGCTCTGCGCTGTGTACTGCACGGCTCTGCGCTGTGTACTGCGCGGCTCTGCGCTGTGTACTGCACGGCTCTGCGCTTTATACTGCGCGGCTCTGCGCTGTGTACTGCACGGCTCTGCGCTGTGTACTGCGCGGCTCTGCGCTGTGTACTGCGCGGCTCTGCGCTTTATACTGCGCGGCTCTGCGCTGTGTACTGCGCGGCTCTGCGCTGTGTACTGCGCGGCTCTGCGCTGTGTACTGCACGGCTCTGCACTGTATACTGCGTGGCTGTGCAATATACTACGTGGACATGCATATTCTAGAATACCCGATGAGTTAGAATCGGGCCACAGTCTAATAATCATAAGACTACGGATAGTGGTTTGGAATTGTGCTGTACTGTCACTTTAAGAGCTGATATTATCTGACAAAACTTGTGACCTGGTGAGCTGATGTAGATTTCATAGGAGTTGGCATAGTAACTGTGTCTGACTGCGCATATCAATGAGCTAATCAGCCAGGTGGCAGTTATTTTTAGAAATTGCCTCAGAAACCAGCCCATTATAAACGTATAGGAAAATTTCTCCATTGAAACGCATTGAAAGACTTTTTTCAAACACAAATTGCGCAGAAACTACAAATCCGATCGACACGAAAAATACTTAGCACACCTCTCAGGAACGCTGGCTTCGAAATGACACCTCACTGGAGTCTGTGAGTTTAGCGGTTCGGGCCGCATTACGTGCGGACTGAATAATAAGAATAAGAAGAAGTTTACCACGGTGGAATAACAGTATAGTGCTTTGTTCCAAAGCACTATAATAACTAGATGGGTATTTCCTGAAGGAACTACAGATAGTGCTTTGGAATGGTGCCCGGGCTGCCCCTGCAAGACTTTCACACTTGGGTGCCCCTCAGATGCTGGTTTGGTAGTTGTAGCCCCTCAGGGTTGAGGATTTGGTGGGCGGGGCCACTCTGGGTCCGATTTGGGGGGCGGAGCCACTCTGGGTCCGATTTGGTGGGCGGGGCCACTATGGGTCCGATTTGGTGGGCCGGGCCACTATGGGTCCGATTTGGTGGCCCGGGTCACTCTGGGTCCGATTTGGTGGCCCGGGTCACTCTGGGTCCGATTTGGTGGCCCGGGTCACTCTGGGTCCGATTTGGTGGCCCGGGTCACTCTGGGTCCGATTTGGTGGCCCGGGTCACTCTGGGTCCGATTTGGTGGCCCGGGTCACTCTGGGTCCGATTTGGTGGCCCGGGTCACTCTGGGTCCGATTTGGTGGCCCGGGTCACTCTGGGTCCGATTTGGTGGCCCGGGTCACTCTGGGTCCGATTTGGTGGCCCGGGTCACTCTGGGTCCGATTTGGTGGCCCGGGTCACTCTGGGTCCGATTTGGTGGCCCGGGTCACTCTGGGTCCGATTTGGTGGCCCGGGTCACTCTGGGTCCGATTTGGTGGCCCGGGTCACTCTGGGTCCGATTTGGTGGCCCGGGTCACTCTGGGTCCGATTTGGTGGCCCGGGTCACTCTGGGTCCGATTTGGTGGGCCGGGTCACTCTGGGTCCGATTTGGTGGCCCGGGTCACTCTGACTGACAGCAGGATAAGGGAATGGCTGATAACAGAGAATAGACTGACAGCAGGACAAGGGAATGGCTGATAACAGAGAGAATAGACTGACAGCAGGACAGGGGAATTGCTGATAACAGAGAGAAATAGACTGACAGCAGGACGGGGAATGGCTGATAACAGAGAGAATAGACTGACAGCAGGACAGGGGAATGGCTGATAACAGAGAGAATAGACTGACAGCAGGACGGGGAATGGCTGATAACAGCGAGAAATAGACTGACAGCAGTACGGGGAATGGCTGATAACAGAGAGAAATAGATGGGTATTTCCTGAAGGAACTACAGATAGTGCTTTGGAATGGTTCCCGGGTTGCCCCAGCAAGACTTTCACACTTAGGTGCCCCTCAGGCGCTGGTTTGGTAGTTGTAGCCACTCTGGGTCCGATTTTGTGGGTGGGGCCCCTCAGGGGCCGATTTGGTGGGCGCTGTATACTGCGGGGCTCTGCGCTGTATACTGCGGGGCTCTGCGCTGTATGCTGCGGGGCTCTGCGCTGTATACTGCGCGGCTCTGCGCTGTATGCTGCGGGGCTCTGCGCTGTATGCTGCGCGGCTCTGCGCTGTATACTGCGGGGCTCTGCGCTGTATGCTGCGGGGCTCTGCGCTGTATGCTGCGGGGCTCTGCGCTGTATAATGCGCGGCTCTGCGCTGTATACTGCGCGGCTCTGCGCTGTATGCTGCGCGGCTCTGCGCTGTATACTGTGGGGCTCTGCGCTGTATGCTGCGCGGCTCCGCGCTGTATGCTGCCTGGCTCTGCACTGTATAATGCGCGGCTCTGCGCTGTGTACTGTAATAATAATAAGACTACAGATAGTGCTTTGAAATTGTGCTGTGCTATCACTTTAAGAGCTGATATTATCTTGCAAAACTGTGCTGGTGTGGTCATGTACAGTTCGCAGGCGTTGGCATAGTAACTGGGCCTGACTGCGCATATCAATGAGCTAATCAGCCAGGTGGCAGGTACATTTCAAATTGCCTCAGAAACCCGGCCATTATAACCTATGGGAAAATTTCCCTATTGAAATGCATTACAATGAGGGGAAAAAACATTTTCAAACGCAAATTGCGCCAAAACTACAAATCCGATCGACACGAAAAATACTTAGCACACCTCTTGGGGACGCTGGCTTCGAAATGACACCTCACTGGAGTCTGTGAGTGAAGCGGTTCGGGCCGCATTACGTGCGGACTGAATAATAATAAGAACTAGATGGGTATTTCCTGAAGGAACTACAGATAGTGCTTTGGAATGGTGCCCGGGCTGCCCCTGCAACACTTTCACACTTGGGTGCCCCTCAGGCACTGGTTTGGTAGTTGTAGCCCCTCAGAGTTGAGGCCACTCTGGGTCCGATTTGGTGGTCCGGGTCACTCTAGGTCCGATTTGGTGGCCCGGGTCACTCTGGGTCCGATTTGGTGGGCCGGGTCACTCTGGGTCCGATTTGGTGGCCCGGGTCACTCTGGGTCCGATTTGGTGGCCCGGGTCACTCTGGGTCCGATTTGGTGGGCCGGGCCACTATGGGTCCAATTTGGTGGGCCAGGCCACTATGGGTCCAATTTGGTGGCCCGGGTCACTCTGGGTCCGATTTGGTGGCCCGGGTCACTCTGGGTCCGATTTGGTGGCCCGGGTCACTCTGGGTCCGATTTGGTGGCCCGGGTCACTCTGGGTCCGATTTGGTGGCCCGGGTCACTCTGGGTCCGATTTGGTGGCCCGGGTCACTCTGGGTCCGATTTGGTGGCCCGGGTCACTCTGGGTCCGATTTGGTGGCCCGGGTCACTCTGGGTCCGATTTTGTGGCCCGGGTCACTCTGGGTCCGATTTGGTGGCCCGGGTCACTCTGGGTCCCATTTGTTGGCCCGGGTCACTCTGGGTCCGATTTGGTGGCCCGGGTCACTCTGGGTCCGATTTGGTGGCCCGGGTCACTCTGGGTCCGATTTGGTGGCCCGGGTCACTCTGGGTCCGATTTGGTGGCCCGGGTCACTCTGGGTCCGATTTGGTGGCCCGGGTCACTCTGGGTCCGATTTGGTGGCCCGGGTCACTCTGGGTCCGACTTGGTGGGCCGGGTCACTCTGGGTCCGATTTGGTGGGCCAGGCCACTCTGGGTCCGATTTGGTGGCCCGGGTCACTCTGGGTCCGATTTGGTGGCCCGGGTCACTCTGGGTCCGATTTGGTGGCCCGGGTCACTCTGGGTCCGATTTGGTGGCCCGGGTCACTCTGGGTCCGATTTGGTGGCCCGGGTCACTCTGGGTCCGATTTGGTGGCCCGGGTCACTCTGGGTCCGATTTGGTGGCCCGGGTCACTCTGGGTCCGATTTGGTGGCCCGGGTCACTCTGGGTCCGATTTGGTGGCCCGGGCCACTCTGGGTCCGATTTGGTGGCCCGGGTCACTCTGGGTCCGATTTGGTGGGCCGGGTCACTCTGGGTCCGATTTGGTGGGCCGGGTCACTCTGGGTCCGATTTGGTGGGCCGGGTCACTCTGGGTCCGATTTGGTGGGCCAGGCCACTCTGGGTCCGATTTGGTGGCCCGGGTCACTCCGGGTCCGATTTGGTGGCCCGGGTCACTCCGGGTCCGATTTGGTGGCCCGGGTCAATCTGGGTCCGATTTGGTGGGCCGGGTCACTCTGGGTCCGATTTGGTGGGCCGGGTCACTCTGGGTCCGATTTGGTGGGCCGGGTCACTCTTGGTCCGATTTGGTGGGCCGGGTCACTCTGGGTCCGATTTGGTGGGCCGGGTCACTCTGACTGACAGCAGGATAAGGGAATGGCTGATAACAGAGAATAGACTGACAGCAGGACAAGGGAATGGCTGATAACAGAGAGAATAGACTGACAGCAGGACAGGGGAATTGCTGATAGAGAGAAATAGACTGACATCAGGGCGGGGAATGGCTGATAACAGAGAAAAATAGACTGACTGCAGTACGGGGAATGGCTGATAACAGAGAGAAATAGACTGACAACAGGACAGGGAATGGCTGATAACAGAGAGAATAGACTGACAGCAGGACAGGGGAATGGCTGATAACAGAGAGAAATAGACTGACAGCAGTACGGGGAATGGCTGATAACAGAGAGAAATAGATGGGTATTTCCTGAAGGAACTACAGATAGTGCTTTGGAATGGTGCCCGGGCTGCCCCTGCAAGACTTTCACACTTGGGTGCCCCTCAGGCGCTGGTTTGGTAGTTGTAGCCACTCTGGGTCCGATTTGGTGGGTGGGGCCCCTCAGGGGCCGATTTGGTGGGCGCTGTATACTGCGGGGCTCTGCGCTGTATACTGCGGGGCTCTGCGCTGTATACTGCGCGGCTCTGCGCTGTATGCTGCGCGGCTCTGCGCTGTATGCTGCGGGGCTCTGCGCTGTATGCTGCGGGGCTCTGCGCTGTATACTGCGCGGCTCTGCGCTGTATGCTGCGGGGCTCCGCGCTGTATGCTGCGCGGCTCCGCGCTGTATGCTGCGCGGCTCCGCGCTGTATGCTGCGCGGCTCCGCGCTGTATGCTGCGCGTCTCCGCGCTGTATGCTGCGCGTCTCCGCGCTGTATGCTGCGCGGCTCCGCGCTGTATAATGCGCGGCTCTGCGCTGTATGCTGCGGGGCTCCGCGCTGTATAATGCGCGGCTCTGCGCTGTATGCTGCGGGGCTCTGCGCTGCATACTGTAATAATAATAAGACTACAGATAGTGCTTTGAAATTGTGCTGTGCTGTCACTTTAAGAGCTGATATTATCTGACAAAACTGTGGCCTGGTAGGCGTTGGCATAGTAACTGTGTCTGACTGCGCATATCAATGAGCTAATCAGCCAGGTGGCATTTGGCAGTTAAGTTATTTTTAGAAATTGCCTCAGAAACCAGCCCATTTTAAACGTATAGGAAAATTTCCCTATTGAAATGCATTACAATGAGGGGAAAAAACATTTTCAAACGCAAATTGCGCCAAAACTACAAATCCGATCGACACGAAAAATACTTAGCACACCTCTTGGGGACGCTGGCTTCGAAATGACACCTCACTGGAGTCTGTGAGTGAAGCGGTTCGGGCCGCATTACGTGCGGACTGAATAATAATAATAACTAGATGGGTATTTCCTGAAGGAACTACAGATAGTGCTTTGGAATGGTGCCCGGGCTGCCCCTGCAAGACTTTCACACTTGGGTGCCCCTCAGGCGGTCCGATTTGGTGGGTTGGGTCAATCTGGGTCTGATTTTGTGGGCGGGGTAAATCTAGGTCCGATTCGGTGGGCGGGGTCACTTTTGGTCCGATTCTGTGGGCGTGGCCACTCTGGGTCCGATTCGGTGGGCGGAGCCACTCTGGGTCCGATTTGGTGGGCGGGGCACCTTAGGGACCAATTTGGTGGGTGGGGTCACTCGGTCCGATTTGGTGGGCTGGGCACCTCAGGGTCTGATTTGGTGGGTTGGGCACCTCAGGGTCCGATTTGGTGGGTGGGGTCACTCTGGGTCCGATTTGGTGGGCGGGGTCACTCTGGGCCCGATTTGGTGGAAGGGGTCACTCTGGGTCCGATTTGGTGGAAGGGGTCACTCTGGGTCTGATTTGGTGGAAGGGGTCACTCTGGGTCCGATTTGGTGGGCGGAGCCACTCTGGGTCCGATTTGGTGGGCGGGGTCACTCTGGGTCTGATTTAGGGGGCGGGGTCACTCTGGGTCCGATTTGGTGGGCCGGGCCCCTCGGGGTCCGATTTGGTGGGCCGGGCCTCTCGGGTTCCGAATTGGTGAGCGGGGTAATCTACTATCTAATTATCTAAGGGCACTTCCGTCTTTCTGTCTCACAACACCGCTACGTCATCATCTCGTGAGACCGCAATGCACTCTTGGGACCGGAGCGCGCAACAAGCATCGGGTACCGGCCACTCCAGGTGCAACAAGCATCGTGTACCGGCCGCTCTAGGAGGAGCAACAACCATCAGATACCGGCCGCTCCAGGAGGTGAGTATGTAACTTTTTTAGTTTAATTCTTTTTTTTTTTAACAGGGATATGCAGTATACTATGTGACTGGACAATATACTACGTGACTGGGCAGTATAACTACGTGGCTCTGCGCTGTATACTGCGTGGCTCTGTGCTGTATACTGCGTGGCTCTGCGCTGTATACTACGCGGCTCTGCGCTGTATACTACGCGGCTCTGCGCTGTATACTGCGTGGCTCTGCGCTGTGTACTGCGCGGCTCTGCGCTGTGTACTGCACGGCTCTGCGCTGTGTACTGCGCGGCTCTGCACTGTGTACTGCGCGTTCTGCGCTGTATACTGCGCGGCTCTGCGCTGTATACTGCGCAGCTCTGCGCAGCTCTGCGCTTTGTACTGCGCGACTCTGCGCTATATACTGCGTGGCTCTTCGCTGTATACTACGCGGCTCTGCGCTGTGTACTGCGCGGCTCTGCGCTGTGTACTGCGCGTGTCCGTGCTGTGTACTGCGCGTGTCTGCGCTGTATACTGCGGGGCTCTGCACTGTATACTGCGGGGCTCTGCGCTGTATACTACGCGGCTCAGCGCTGTATACTGCGCGGCTCTGCGCTGCATACTGCGTGGCTCTACGCTGCGTACTGCGCGGCTCTGCGCTGCGTACTGCGCGGCTCTGCGCTGCATACTGCGTGGCTCTGCGCTGTGTACTGCGCGGCTCTGCGCTGTGTACTGCGCGGCTCTGCGCTGTGTACTGCTCGGCTCTGCGCTGTGTACTGCGCGGCTCTGCGCTGTGTACTGCGCGGCTCTGCGCTGTGTACTGCGTGGCTCTGCGCTGTGTACTGCGCGGCTCTGCGCTGTGTACTGCACGGCTCTGCGTGGTATACTGCGCGGCTCTGCGCTTTATACTGTGCGGCTCTGCGCTCTGTACTGCACGGCTCTGCGCTGTCTACTGCACGGCTCTGCGCTGTGTACTGCACGGCTCTGCGCTTTATACTGCGCGGCTCTGCGCTGTGTACTGCGCGGCTCTGCGCTGTGTACTGCACGGCTCTGCGCTTTATACTGCGCGGCTCTGCGCTGTGTACTGCACGGCTCTGCGCTGTGTACTGCGCGGCTCTGCGCTGTGTACTGCGCGGCTCTGCGCTTTATACTGCGCGGCTCTGCGCTTTATACTGCGCGGCTCTGCGCTGTGTACTGCGCGGCTCTGCGCTGTGTACTGCACGGCTCTGCGCTGTGTACTGCACGGCTCTGCGCTTTATACTGCGCGGCTCTGCGCTGTGTACTGCACGGCTCTGCGCTGTGTACTGCACGGCTCTGCGCTGTGTACTGCGCGGCTCTGCGCTGTGTACTGCACGGCTCTGCGCTTTAAACTGCGCGGCTCTGCGCTGTGTACTGCACGGCTCTGCGCTGTGTACTGCGCGGCTCTGCGCTGTGTACTGCGCGGCTCTGCGCTTTATACTGCGCGGCTCTGCGCTGTGTACTGCGCGGCTCTGCGCTGTGTACTGCGCGGCTCTGCGCTGTGTACTGCACGGCTCTGCGCTTTATACTGCGCGGCTCTGCGCTGTGTACTGCACGGCTCTGCGCTGTGTACTGCGCGGCTCTGCGCTGTGTACTGCACGGCTCTGCGCTTTATACTGCGCGGCTCTGCGCTGTGTACTGCACGGCTCTGCGCTGTGTACTGCGCGGCTCTGCGCTGTGTACTGCGCGGCTCTGCGCTTTATACTGCGCGGCTCTGCGCTGTGTACTGCGCGGCTCTGCGCTGTGTACTGCGCGGCTCTGCGCTGTGTACTGCACGGCTCTGCACTGTATACTGCGTGGCTGTGCAATATACTACGTGGACATGCATATTCTAGAATACCCGATGAGTTAGAATCGGGCCACAGTCTAATAATCATAAGACTACGGATAGTGGTTTGGAATTGTGCTGTACTGTCACTTTAAGAGCTGATATTATCTGACAAAACTTGTGACCTGGTGAGCTGATGTAGATTTCATAGGAGTTGGCATAGTAACTGTGTCTGACTGCGCATATCAATGAGCTAATCAGCCAGGTGGCAGTTATTTTTAGAAATTGCCTCAGAAACCAGCCCATTATAAACGTATAGGAAAATTTCTCCATTGAAACGCATTGAAAGACTTTTTTCAAACACAAATTGCGCAGAAACTACAAATCCGATCGACACGAAAAATACTTAGCACACCTCTCAGGAACGCTGGCTTCGAAATGACACCTCACTGGAGTCTGTGAGTTTAGCGGTTCGGGCCGCATTACGTGCGGACTGAATAATAAGAATAAGAAGAAGTTTACCACGGTGGAATAACAGTATAGTGCTTTGTTCCAAAGCACTATAATAACTAGATGGGTATTTCCTGAAGGAACTACAGATAGTGCTTTGGAATGGTGCCCGGGCTGCCCCTGCAAGACTTTCACACTTGGGTGCCCCTCAGATGCTGGTTTGGTAGTTGTAGCCCCTCAGGGTTGAGGATTTGGTGGGCGGGGCCACTCTGGGTCCGATTTGGGGGGCGGAGCCACTCTGGGTCCGATTTGGTGGGCGGGGCCACTATGGGTCCGATTTGGTGGGCCGGGCCACTATGGGTCCGATTTGGTGGCCCGGGTCACTCTGGGTCCGATTTGGTGGCCCGGGTCACTCTGGGTCCGATTTGGTGGCCCGGGTCACTCTGGGTCCGATTTGGTGGCCCGGGTCACTCTGGGTCCGATTTGGTGGCCCGGGTCACTCTGGGTCCGATTTGGTGGCCCGGGTCACTCTGGGTCCGATTTGGTGGCCCGGGTCACTCTGGGTCCGATTTGGTGGCCCGGGTCACTCTGGGTCCGATTTGGTGGCCCGGGTCACTCTGGGTCCGATTTGGTGGCCCGGGTCACTCTGGGTCCGATTTGGTGGCCCGGGTCACTCTGGGTCCGATTTGGTGGCCCGGGTCACTCTGGGTCCGATTTGGTGGCCCGGGTCACTCTGGGTCCGATTTGGTGGCCCGGGTCACTCTGGGTCCGATTTGGTGGCCCGGGTCACTCTGGGTCCGATTTGGTGGCCCGGGTCACTCTGGGTCCGATTTGGTGGGCCGGGTCACTCTGGGTCCGATTTGGTGGCCCGGGTCACTCTGACTGACAGCAGGATAAGGGAATGGCTGATAACAGAGAATAGACTGACAGCAGGACAAGGGAATGGCTGATAACAGAGAGAATAGACTGACAGCAGGACAGGGGAATTGCTGATAACAGAGAGAAATAGACTGACAGCAGGACGGGGAATGGCTGATAACAGAGAGAATAGACTGACAGCAGGACAGGGGAATGGCTGATAACAGAGAGAATAGACTGACAGCAGGACGGGGAATGGCTGATAACAGCGAGAAATAGACTGACAGCAGTACGGGGAATGGCTGATAACAGAGAGAAATAGATGGGTATTTCCTGAAGGAACTACAGATAGTGCTTTGGAATGGTTCCCGGGTTGCCCCAGCAAGACTTTCACACTTAGGTGCCCCTCAGGCGCTGGTTTGGTAGTTGTAGCCACTCTGGGTCCGATTTTGTGGGTGGGGCCCCTCAGGGGCCGATTTGGTGGGCGCTGTATACTGCGGGGCTCTGCGCTGTATACTGCGGGGCTCTGCGCTGTATGCTGCGGGGCTCTGCGCTGTATACTGCGCGGCTCTGCGCTGTATGCTGCGGGGCTCTGCGCTGTATGCTGCGCGGCTCTGCGCTGTATACTGCGGGGCTCTGCGCTGTATGCTGCGGGGCTCTGCGCTGTATGCTGCGGGGCTCTGCGCTGTATAATGCGCGGCTCTGCGCTGTATACTGCGCGGCTCTGCGCTGTATGCTGCGCGGCTCTGCGCTGTATACTGTGGGGCTCTGCGCTGTATGCTGCGCGGCTCCGCGCTGTATGCTGCCTGGCTCTGCACTGTATAATGCGCGGCTCTGCGCTGTGTACTGTAATAATAATAAGACTACAGATAGTGCTTTGAAATTGTGCTGTGCTATCACTTTAAGAGCTGATATTATCTTGCAAAACTGTGCTGGTGTGGTCATGTACAGTTCGCAGGCGTTGGCATAGTAACTGGGCCTGACTGCGCATATCAATGAGCTAATCAGCCAGGTGGCAGGTACATTTCAAATTGCCTCAGAAACCCGGCCATTATAACCTATGGGAAAATTTCCCTATTGAAATGCATTACAATGAGGGGAAAAAACATTTTCAAACGCAAATTGCGCCAAAACTACAAATCCGATCGACACGAAAAATACTTAGCACACCTCTTGGGGACGCTGGCTTCGAAATGACACCTCACTGGAGTCTGTGAGTGAAGCGGTTCGGGCCGCATTACGTGCGGACTGAATAATAATAAGAACTAGATGGGTATTTCCTGAAGGAACTACAGATAGTGCTTTGGAATGGTGCCCGGGCTGCCCCTGCAACACTTTCACACTTGGGTGCCCCTCAGGCACTGGTTTGGTAGTTGTAGCCCCTCAGAGTTGAGGCCACTCTGGGTCCGATTTGGTGGTCCGGGTCACTCTAGGTCCGATTTGGTGGCCCGGGTCACTCTGGGTCCGATTTGGTGGGCCGGGTCACTCTGGGTCCGATTTGGTGGCCCGGGTCACTCTGGGTCCGATTTGGTGGCCCGGGTCACTCTGGGTCCGATTTGGTGGCCCGGGTCACTCTGGGTCCGATTTGGTGGCCCGGGTCACTCTGGGTCCGATTTGGTGGCCCGGGTCACTCTGGGTCCGATTTGGTGGCCCAGGTCACTCTGGGTCCGATTTGGTGGCCCGGGTCACTCTGGGTCCGATTTGGTGGCCCGGTTCACTCTGGGTCCGATTTGGAGGCCCGGGGCACTCTGGGTCCGATTTGGTGGCCCGGGGCACTCTGGGTCCGATTTGGTGGGCCGGGTCACTCTGGGTCCGATTTGGTGGGCCGGGTCACTCTGGGTCCGATTTGGTGGGCCGGGTCACTCTGGGTCCGATTTGGTGGGCCGGGTCACTCTGGGTCCGATTTGGAGGCCCGGGTCACTCTGGGTCCGATTTGGTGGCCCGGGTCACTCTGGGTCCGATTTGGTGGCCCGGGTCACTTTGGGTCCGATTTGGTGGCCCGGGTCACTCTGGGTCCGATTTGGTGGCCCGGGTCACTCTGGGTCCGATTTGGTGGCCCGGGTCACTCTGGGTCCGATTTGGTGGCCCGGGTCACTCTGGGTCCGATTTGGTGGCCCGGGTCACTCTGGGTCCGATTTGGTGGCCCGGGTCACTCTGGGTCCGACTTGGTGGGCCGGGTCACTCTGGGTCCGATTTGGTGGGCCAGGCCACTCTGGGTCCGATTTGGTGGCCCGGGTCACTCTGGGTCCGATTTGGTGGCCCGGGTCACTCTGGGTCCGATTTGGTGGCCCGGGTCACTCTGGGTCCGATTTGGTGGCCCGGGTCACTCTGGGTCCGATTTGGTGGCCCGGGTCACTCTGGGTCCGATTTGGTGGCCCGGGTCACTCTGGGTCCGATTTGGTGGCCCGGGTCACTCTGGGTCCGATTTGGTGGCCCGGGTCACTCTGGGTCCGATTTGGTGGCCCGGGCCACTCTGGGTCCGATTTGGTGGCCCGGGTCACTCTGGGTCCGATTTGGTGGGCCGGGTCACTCTGGGTCCGATTTGGTGGGCCGGGTCACTCTGGGTCCGATTTGGTGGGCCGGGTCACTCTGGGTCCGATTTGGTGGGCCAGGCCACTCTGGGTCCGATTTGGTGGCCCGGGTCACTCCGGGTCCGATTTGGTGGCCCGGGTCACTCCGGGTCCGATTTGGTGGCCCGGGTCAATCTGGGTCCGATTTGGTGGGCCGGGTCACTCTGGGTCCGATTTGGTGGGCCGGGTCACTCTGGGTCCGATTTGGTGGGCCGGGTCACTCTTGGTCCGATTTGGTGGGCCGGGTCACTCTGGGTCCGATTTGGTGGGCCGGGTCACTCTGACTGACAGCAGGATAAGGGAATGGCTGATAACAGAGAATAGACTGACAGCAGGACAAGGGAATGGCTGATAACAGAGAGAATAGACTGACAGCAGGACAGGGGAATTGCTGATAGAGAGAAATAGACTGACATCAGGGCGGGGAATGGCTGATAACAGAGAAAAATAGACTGACTGCAGTACGGGGAATGGCTGATAACAGAGAGAAATAGACTGACAACAGGACAGGGAATGGCTGATAACAGAGAGAATAGACTGACAGCAGGACAGGGGAATGGCTGATAACAGAGAGAAATAGACTGACAGCAGTACGGGGAATGGCTGATAACAGAGAGAAATAGATGGGTATTTCCTGAAGGAACTACAGATAGTGCTTTGGAATGGTGCCCGGGCTGCCCCTGCAAGACTTTCACACTTGGGTGCCCCTCAGGCGCTGGTTTGGTAGTTGTAGCCACTCTGGGTCCGATTTGGTGGGTGGGGCCCCTCAGGGGCCGATTTGGTGGGCGCTGTATACTGCGGGGCTCTGCGCTGTATACTGCGGGGCTCTGCGCTGTATACTGCGCGGCTCTGCGCTGTATGCTGCGCGGCTCTGCGCTGTATGCTGCGGGGCTCTGCGCTGTATGCTGCGGGGCTCTGCGCTGTATACTGCGCGGCTCTGCGCTGTATGCTGCGGGGCTCCGCGCTGTATGCTGCGCGGCTCCGCGCTGTATGCTGCGCGGCTCCGCGCTGTATGCTGCGCGGCTCCGCGCTGTATGCTGCGCGTCTCCGCGCTGTATGCTGCGCGTCTCCGCGCTGTATGCTGCGCGGCTCCGCGCTGTATAATGCGCGGCTCTGCGCTGTATGCTGCGGGGCTCCGCGCTGTATAATGCGCGGCTCTGCGCTGTATGCTGCGGGGCTCTGCGCTGCATACTGTAATAATAATAAGACTACAGATAGTGCTTTGAAATTGTGCTGTGCTGTCACTTTAAGAGCTGATATTATCTGACAAAACTGTGGCCTGGTAGGCGTTGGCATAGTAACTGTGTCTGACTGCGCATATCAATGAGCTAATCAGCCAGGTGGCATTTGGCAGTTAAGTTATTTTTAGAAATTGCCTCAGAAACCAGCCCATTTTAAACGTATAGGAAAATTTCCCTATTGAAATGCATTACAATGAGGGGAAAAAACATTTTCAAACGCAAATTGCGCCAAAACTACAAATCCGATCGACACGAAAAATACTTAGCACACCTCTTGGGGACGCTGGCTTCGAAATGACACCTCACTGGAGTCTGTGAGTGAAGCGGTTCGGGCCGCATTACGTGCGGACTGAATAATAATAATAACTAGATGGGTATTTCCTGAAGGAACTACAGATAGTGCTTTGGAATGGTGCCCGGGCTGCCCCTGCAAGACTTTCACACTTGGGTGCCCCTCAGGCGGTCCGATTTGGTGGGTTGGGTCAATCTGGGTCTGATTTTGTGGGCGGGGTAAATCTAGGTCCGATTCGGTGGGCGGGGTCACTTTTGGTCCGATTCTGTGGGCGTGGCCACTCTGGGTCCGATTCGGTGGGCGGAGCCACTCTGGGTCCGATTTGGTGGGCGGGGCACCTTAGGGACCAATTTGGTGGGTGGGGTCACTCGGTCCGATTTGGTGGGCTGGGCACCTCAGGGTCTGATTTGGTGGGTTGGGCACCTCAGGGTCCGATTTGGTGGGTGGGGTCACTCTGGGTCCGATTTGGTGGGCGGGGTCACTCTGGGCCCGATTTGGTGGAAGGGGTCACTCTGGGTCCGATTTGGTGGAAGGGGTCACTCTGGGTCTGATTTGGTGGAAGGGGTCACTCTGGGTCCGATTTGGTGGGCGGAGCCACTCTGGGTCCGATTTGGTGGGCGGGGTCACTCTGGGTCTGATTTAGGGGGCGGGGTCACTCTGGGTCCGATTTGGTGGGCCGGGCCCCTCGGGGTCCGATTTGGTGGGCCGGGCCTCTCGGGTTCCGAATTGGTGAGCGGGGTAATCTACTATCTAATTATCTAAGGGCACTTCCGTCTTTCTGTCTCACAACACCGCTACGTCATCATCTCGTGAGACCGCAATGCACTCTTGGGACCGGAGCGCGCAACAAGCATCGGGTACCGGCCACTCCAGGTGCAACAAGCATCGTGTACCGGCCGCTCTAGGAGGAGCAACAACCATCAGATACCGGCCGCTCCAGGAGGTGAGTATGTAACTTTTTTAGTTTAATTCTTTTTTTTTTTAACAGGGATATGCAGTATACTATGTGACTGGACAATATACTACGTGACTGGGCAGTATAACTACGTGGCTCTGCGCTGTATACTGCGTGGCTCTGTGCTGTATACTGCGTGGCTCTGCGCTGTATACTACGCGGCTCTGCGCTGTATACTACGCGGCTCTGCGCTGTATACTGCGTGGCTCTGCGCTGTGTACTGCGCGGCTCTGCGCTGTGTACTGCACGGCTCTGCGCTGTGTACTGCGCGGCTCTGCACTGTGTACTGCGCGTTCTGCGCTGTATACTGCGCGGCTCTGCGCTGTATACTGCGCAGCTCTGCGCAGCTCTGCGCTTTGTACTGCGCGACTCTGCGCTATATACTGCGTGGCTCTTCGCTGTATACTACGCGGCTCTGCGCTGTGTACTGCGCGGCTCTGCGCTGTGTACTGCGCGTGTCCGTGCTGTGTACTGCGCGTGTCTGCGCTGTATACTGCGGGGCTCTGCACTGTATACTGCGGGGCTCTGCGCTGTATACTACGCGGCTCAGCGCTGTATACTGCGCGGCTCTGCGCTGCATACTGCGTGGCTCTACGCTGCGTACTGCGCGGCTCTGCGCTGCGTACTGCGCGGCTCTGCGCTGCATACTGCGTGGCTCTGCGCTGTGTACTGCGCGGCTCTGCGCTGTGTACTGCGCGGCTCTGCGCTGTGTACTGCTCGGCTCTGCGCTGTGTACTGCGCGGCTCTGCGCTGTGTACTGCGCGGCTCTGCGCTGTGTACTGCGTGGCTCTGCGCTGTGTACTGCGCGGCTCTGCGCTGTGTACTGCACGGCTCTGCGTGGTATACTGCGCGGCTCTGCGCTTTATACTGTGCGGCTCTGCGCTCTGTACTGCACGGCTCTGCGCTGTCTACTGCACGGCTCTGCGCTGTGTACTGCACGGCTCTGCGCTTTATACTGCGCGGCTCTGCGCTGTGTACTGCGCGGCTCTGCGCTGTGTACTGCACGGCTCTGCGCTTTATACTGCGCGGCTCTGCGCTGTGTACTGCACGGCTCTGCGCTGTGTACTGCGCGGCTCTGCGCTGTGTACTGCGCGGCTCTGCGCTTTATACTGCGCGGCTCTGCGCTTTATACTGCGCGGCTCTGCGCTGTGTACTGCGCGGCTCTGCGCTGTGTACTGCGCGGCTCTGCGCTGTGTACTGCACGGCTCTGCGCTTTATACTGCGCGGCTCTGCGCTGTGTACTGCACGGCTCTGCGCTGTGTACTGCACGGCTCTGCGCTGTGTACTGCGCGGCTCTGCGCTGTGTACTGCACGGCTCTGCGCTTTAAACTGCGCGGCTCTGCGCTGTGTACTGCACGGCTCTGCGCTGTGTACTGCGCGGCTCTGCGCTGTGTACTGCGCGGCTCTGCGCTTTATACTGCGCGGCTCTGCGCTGTGTACTGCGCGGCTCTGCGCTGTGTACTGCGCGGCTCTGCGCTGTGTACTGCACGGCTCTGCGCTTTATACTGCGCGGCTCTGCGCTGTGTACTGCACGGCTCTGCGCTGTGTACTGCGCGGCTCTGCGCTGTGTACTGCACGGCTCTGCGCTTTATACTGCGCGGCTCTGCGCTGTGTACTGCACGGCTCTGCGCTGTGTACTGCGCGGCTCTGCGCTGTGTACTGCGCGGCTCTGCGCTTTATACTGCGCGGCTCTGCGCTGTGTACTGCGCGGCTCTGCGCTGTGTACTGCGCGGCTCTGCGCTGTGTACTGCACGGCTCTGCACTGTATACTGCGTGGCTGTGCAATATACTACGTGGACATGCATATTCTAGAATACCCGATGAGTTAGAATCGGGCCACAGTCTAATAATCATAAGACTACGGATAGTGGTTTGGAATTGTGCTGTACTGTCACTTTAAGAGCTGATATTATCTGACAAAACTTGTGACCTGGTGAGCTGATGTAGATTTCATAGGAGTTGGCATAGTAACTGTGTCTGACTGCGCATATCAATGAGCTAATCAGCCAGGTGGCAGTTATTTTTAGAAATTGCCTCAGAAACCAGCCCATTATAAACGTATAGGAAAATTTCTCCATTGAAACGCATTGAAAGACTTTTTTCAAACACAAATTGCGCAGAAACTACAAATCCGATCGACACGAAAAATACTTAGCACACCTCTCAGGAACGCTGGCTTCAAAATGACACCTCACTGGAGTCTGTGAGTTTAGCGGTTCGGGCCGCATTACGTGCGGACTGAATAATAAGAATAAGAAGAAGTTTACCACGGTGGAATAACAGTATAGTGCTTTGTTCCAAAGCACTATAATAACTAGATGGGTATTTCCTGAAGGAACTACAGATAGTGCTTTGGAATGGTGCCCGGGCTGCCCCTGCAAGACTTTCACACTTGGGTGCCCCTCAGATGCTGGTTTGGTAGTTGTAGCCCCTCAGGGTTGAGGATTTGGTGGGCGGGGCCACTCTGGGTCCGATTTGGGGGGCGGAGCCACTCTGGGTCCGATTTGGTGGGCGGGGCCACTATGGGTCCGATTTGGTGGGCCGGGCCACTATGGGTCCGATTTGGTGGCCCGGGTCACTCTGGGTCCGATTTGGTGGCCCGGGTCACTCTGGGTCCGATTTGGTGGCCCGGGTCACTCTGGGTCCGATTTGGTGGCCCGGGTCACTCTGGGTCCGATTTGGTGGCCCGGGTCACTCTGGGTCCGATTTGGTGGCCCGGGTCACTCTGGGTCCGATTTGGTGGCCCGGGTCACTCTGGGTCCGATTTGGTGGCCCGGGTCACTCTGGGTCCGATTTGGTGGCCCGGGTCACTCTGGGTCCGATTTGGTGGCCCGGGTCACTCTGGGTCCGATTTGGTGGCCCGGGTCACTCTGGGTCCGATTTGGTGGCCCGGGTCACTCTGGGTCCGATTTGGTGGCCCGGGTCACTCTGGGTCCGATTTGGTGGCCCGGGTCACTCTGGGTCCGATTTGGTGGCCCGGGTCACTCTGGGTCCGATTTGGTGGGCCGGGTCACTCTGGGTCCGATTTGGTGGCCCGGGTCACTCTGACTGACAGCAGGATAAGGGAATGGCTGATAACAGAGAATAGACTGACAGCAGGACAAGGGAATGGCTGATAACAGAGAGAATAGACTGACAGCAGGACAGGGGAATTGCTGATAACAGAGAGAAATAGACTGACAGCAGGACGGGGAATGGCTGATAACAGAGAGAATAGACTGACAGCAGGACAGGGGAATGGCTGATAACAGAGAGAATAGACTGACAGCAGGACGGGGAATGGCTGATAACAGCGAGAAATAGACTGACAGCAGTACGGGGAATGGCTGATAACAGAGAGAAATAGATGGGTATTTCCTGAAGGAACTACAGATAGTGCTTTGGAATGGTTCCCGGGTTGCCCCAGCAAGACTTTCACACTTAGGTGCCCCTCAGGCGCTGGTTTGGTAGTTGTAGCCACTCTGGGTCCGATTTTGTGGGTGGGGCCCCTCAGGGGCCGATTTGGTGGGCGCTGTATACTGCGGGGCTCTGCGCTGTATACTGCGGGGCTCTGCGCTGTATGCTGCGGGGCTCTGCGCTGTATACTGCGCGGCTCTGCGCTGTATGCTGCGGGGCTCTGCGCTGTATGCTGCGCGGCTCTGCGCTGTATACTGCGGGGCTCTGCGCTGTATGCTGCGGGGCTCTGCGCTGTATGCTGCGGGGCTCTGCGCTGTATAATGCGCGGCTCTGCGCTGTATACTGCGCGGCTCTGCGCTGTATGCTGCGCGGCTCTGCGCTGTATACTGTGGGGCTCTGCGCTGTATGCTGCGCGGCTCCGCGCTGTATGCTGCCTGGCTCTGCACTGTATAATGCGCGGCTCTGCGCTGTGTACTGTAATAATAATAAGACTACAGATAGTGCTTTGAAATTGTGCTGTGCTATCACTTTAAGAGCTGATATTATCTTGCAAAACTGTGCTGGTGTGGTCATGTACAGTTCGCAGGCGTTGGCATAGTAACTGGGCCTGACTGCGCATATCAATGAGCTAATCAGCCAGGTGGCAGGTACATTTCAAATTGCCTCAGAAACCCGGCCATTATAACCTATGGGAAAATTTCCCTATTGAAATGCATTACAATGAGGGGAAAAAACATTTTCAAACGCAAATTGCGCCAAAACTACAAATCCGATCGACACGAAAAATACTTAGCACACCTCTTGGGGACGCTGGCTTCGAAATGACACCTCACTGGAGTCTGTGAGTGAAGCGGTTCGGGCCGCATTACGTGCGGACTGAATAATAATAAGAACTAGATGGGTATTTCCTGAAGGAACTACAGATAGTGCTTTGGAATGGTGCCCGGGCTGCCCCTGCAACACTTTCACACTTGGGTGCCCCTCAGGCACTGGTTTGGTAGTTGTAGCCCCTCAGAGTTGAGGCCACTCTGGGTCCGATTTGGTGGTCCGGGTCACTCTAGGTCCGATTTGGTGGCCCGGGTCACTCTGGGTCCGATTTGGTGGGCCGGGTCACTCTGGGTCCGATTTGGTGGCCCGGGTCACTCTGGGTCCGATTTGGTGGCCCGGGTCACTCTGGGTCCGATTTGGTGGCCCGGGTCACTCTGGGTCCGATTTGGTGGCCCGGGTCACTCTGGGTCCGATTTGGTGGCCCGGGTCACTCTGGGTCCGATTTGGTGGCCCGGGTCACTCTGGGTCCGATTTGGTGGCCCGGGTCACTCTGGGTCCGATTTGGTGGCCCGGGTCACTCTGGGTCCGATTTGGTGGCCCGGGTCACTCTGGGTCCGATTTGGTGGCCCGGGTCACTCTGGGTCCGATTTGGTGGCCCGGGTCACTCTGGGTCCGATTTGGTGGCCCGGGTCACTCTGGGTCCGATTTGGTGGGCCGGGTCACTCTGGGTCCGATTTGGTGGCCCGGGTCACTCTGACTGACAGCAGGATAAGGGAATGGCTGATAACAGAGAATAGACTGACAGCAGGACAAGGGAATGGCTGATAACAGAGAGAATAGACTGACAGCAGGACAGGGGAATTGCTGATAACAGAGAGAAATAGACTGACAGCAGGACGGGGAATGGCTGATAACAGAGAGAATAGACTGACAGCAGGACAGGGGAATGGCTGATAACAGAGAGAATAGACTGACAGCAGGACGGGGAATGGCTGATAACAGCGAGAAATAGACTGACAGCAGTACGGGGAATGGCTGATAACAGAGAGAAATAGATGGGTATTTCCTGAAGGAACTACAGATAGTGCTTTGGAATGGTTCCCGGGTTGCCCCAGCAAGACTTTCACACTTAGGTGCCCCTCAGGCGCTGGTTTGGTAGTTGTAGCCACTCTGGGTCCGATTTTGTGGGTGGGGCCCCTCAGGGGCCGATTTGGTGGGCGCTGTATACTGCGGGGCTCTGCGCTGTATACTGCGGGGCTCTGCGCTGTATGCTGCGGGGCTCTGCGCTGTATACTGCGCGGCTCTGCGCTGTATGCTGCGGGGCTCTGCGCTGTATGCTGCGCGGCTCTGCGCTGTATACTGCGGGGCTCTGCGCTGTATGCTGCGGGGCTCTGCGCTGTATGCTGCGGGGCTCTGCGCTGTATAATGTGCGGCTCTGCGCTGTATACTGCGCGGCTCTGCGCTGTATGCTGCGCGGCTCTGCGCTGTATACTGTGGGGCTCTGCGCTGTATGCTGCGCGGCTCCGCGCTGTATGCTGCCTGGCTCTGCACTGTATAATGCGCGGCTCTGCGCTGTGTACTGTAATAATAATAAGACTACAGATAGTGCTTTGAAATTGTGCTGTGCTATCACTTTAAGAGCTGATATTATCTTGCAAAACTGTGCTGGTGTGGTCATGTACAGTTCGCAGGCGTTGGCATAGTAACTGGGCCTGACTGCGCATATCAATGAGCTAATCAGCCAGGTGGCAGGTACATTTCAAATTGCCTCAGAAACCCGGCCATTATAACCTATGGGAAAATTTCCCTATTGAAATGCATTACAATGAGGGGAAAAAACATTTTCAAACGCAAATTGCGCCAAAACTACAAATCCGATCGACACGAAAAATACTTAGCACACCTCTTGGGGACGCTGGCTTCGAAATGACACCTCACTGGAGTCTGTGAGTGAAGCGGTTCGGGCCGCATTACGTGCGGACTGAATAATAATAAGAACTAGATGGGTATTTCCTGAAGGAACTACAGATAGTGCTTTGGAATGGTGCCCGGGCTGCCCCTGCAACACTTTCACACTTGGGTGCCCCTCAGGCACTGGTTTGGTAGTTGTAGCCCCTCAGAGTTGAGGCCACTCTGGGTCCGATTTGGTGGTCCGGGTCACTCTAGGTCCGATTTGGTGGCCCGGGTCACTCTGGGTCCGATTTGGTGGGCCGGGTCACTCTGGGTCCGATTTGGTGGCCCGGGTCACTCTGGGTCCGATTTGGTGGCCCGGGTCACTCTGGGTCCGATTTGGTGGCCCGGGTCACTCTGGGTCCGATTTGGTGGCCCGGGTCACTCTGGGTCCGATTTGGTGGCCCGGGTCACTCTGGGTCCGATTTGGTGGCCCAGGTCACTCTGGGTCCGATTTGGTGGCCCGGGTCACTCTGGGTCCGATTTGGTGGCCCGGTTCACTCTGGGTCCGATTTGGAGGCCCGGGGCACTCTGGGTCCGATTTGGTGGCCCGGGGCACTCTGGGTCCGATTTGGTGGGCCGGGTCACTCTGGGTCCGATTTGGTGGGCCGGGTCACTCTGGGTCCGATTTGGTGGGCCGGGTCACTCTGGGTCCGATTTGGTGGGCCGGGTCACTCTGGGTCCGATTTGGAGGCCCGGGTCACTCTGGGTCCGATTTGGTGGCCCGGGTCACTCTGGGTCCGATTTGGTGGCCCGGGTCACTTTGGGTCCGATTTGGTGGCCCGGGTCACTCTGGGTCCGATTTGGTGGCCCGGGTCACTCTGGGTCCGATTTGGTGGCCCGGGTCACTCTGGGTCCGATTTGGTGGGCCGGGTCACTCTGGGTCCGATTTGGTGGGCCTAGTCACTCTGGGTCCGATTTGGTGGGCCGGGTCACTCTGGGTCCGATTTGGTGGCCCGGGTCACTCTGGGTCCGATTTGGTGGCCTGGGTCACTCTGGGTCCGATTTGGTGGCCCGGGTCACTCTGGGTCCGATTTGGTGGCCCGGGTCACTCTGGGTCCGATTTGGTGGCCCGGGTCACTCTGGGTCCGATTTGGTGGTCCGGGTCACTCTGGGTCCGATTTGGTGGCCCGGGTCACTCTGGGTCCGATTTGGTGGCCCGGGTCACTCTGGGTCCGATTTGGTGGCCCGGGTCACTCTGGGTCCGATTTGGTGGCCCGGGTCACTCTGGGTCCGATTTGGAGGCCCGGGTCACTCTGGGTCCGATTTGGTGGCCCGGGTCACTCTGGGTCCGATTTGGTGGCCCGGGTCACTCTGGGTCCGATTTGGTGGCCCGGGTCACTCTGGGTCCGTTTTGGTGGCCCGGGTCACTCTGGGTCCGATTTGGTGGGCCGGGTCACTCTGGGTCCGATTTAGTGGCCCGGGTCACTCTGGGTCCGATTTGGTGGCCCGGGTCACTCTGGGTCCGATTTGGTGGGCCGGGTCACTCTGGGTCCGATTTGGTGGGCCGGGTCACTCTGGGTCCGATTTGGTGGCCCGGGTCACTCTGGGTCCGATTTGGTGGGCCGGGTCACTCTGGGTCCGATTTGGTGGCCCGGGTCACTCTGGGTCCGATTTGGTGGCCCGGGTCACTCTGGGTCCGATTTGGTGGCCCGGGTCACTCTGGGTCCGATTTGGTGGCCCGGGTCACTCTGGGTCCGATTTGGTGGCCCGGGTCACTCTGGGTCCGATTTGGTGGCCCGGGTCACTCTGGGTCCGATTTGGTGGCCCGGGTCACTCTGGGTCCGATTTGGTGGGCCGGGTCACTCTGGGTCCGATTTGGTGGCCCGGGTCACTCTGGGTCCGAGTTGGTGTCCCGGGTCACTCTGGGTCCGAGTTGGCGGGCGGCGCCACTCCGGGTCCGATTTGGCGGGCGGCGCCACTCCGTGTCCGATTTGGCGGGCAAGGCCACTCCCGGTCCGATTTGTCGGGCGGCGCCACTCTGGGTCCGATTTGGCGGGCGGCGCCACTCTGGGTCCGATTTGGCGGGCGGCGCCACTCTGGGTCCGATTTGGCGGGCGGCGCCACTCTGGGTCCGATTTGGCGGGCTGGGTCCGATTTGGTGAGCGGGGCAATAATTATAATAAGACTACAGATAGTGCTTTGAAATTGTGCTGTGCTATCACTTTAAGAGCTGATATTATCTGGCAAAACTGTGCTGGCGTGGTCATATACAGTTCGCAGGCGTTGGCATAGTAACTGGGCCTGACTGCGCATATCAATGAGCTAATCAGCCAGGTGGCAGGTGGCAGGTACAATTCAAATTGCCTCAGAAACCCGGCCATTATAACCTATGGGAAAATTTCCCTATTGAAATGCATTACAATGAGGGGAAAAAACATTTTCAAACGCAAATTGCGCCAAAACTACAAGTCCGATCGACACGAAAAATACTTAGCACACCTCTTGGGGACGCTGGCTTCGAAATGACACCTCACTGGAGTCTGTGAGTGAAGCGGTTCGGGCCGCATTACGTGCGGACTGAATAATAATAAGAAGAATAAGAAGAAGTTATCCACGGTGGAATAACAGTATAGTGCTTTGTTCCAAAGCACTATAATAATAAGAAGAAGTTATCCACGGTGGAATAACAGTATAGTGCTTTGTTCCAAAGCACTATAATAAGAAGAAGTTTACCACGGTGGAATAACAGTATAGTGCTTTGTTCCAAAGCACTATAATAAGAAGTTTACCACGGTGGAATAACAGTATAGTGCTTTGTTCCAAAGCACTATAATAAGAAGTTTACCACGGTGGAATAACAGTATAGTGCTTTGTTCCAAAGCACTATAATAAGAAGTTTACCACGGTGGAATAACAGTATAGTGCTTTGTTCCAAAGCACTATAATTATTAGAATGGCTTCTGGTATGAGTTGCAGCAGAAAGGAACGAAGTTTAATTAGCCCTATCCTGTCCTACACAATCCGTTCACCACAATGTCTCCCTAAGTGCCGCTAACAGCAGTATTAATATTGATTATAATTAGCCCTAACAAGGGCTGTTGTTGTAGTTGAAGGAAATATAAATGTGGTTGAATCCCTGCCTATACACAGCTACAATTCTGTCTGTCTTTCAGCAGCACCTCTCCCAGCTATGCCTGTTTCTGGGCTACAGTGTGCCGAGTATATAAACCCGATGATGCTTTGCGACCAATCAATCACAATAATGCCACAACTAAGATGGCTACAACATTACACTGACTGGCAGGCAATCCTTTTCTATTTTTGATAACCAGCACAAGCAGGAGGGGTCCCTATGCCATATTTTTAGTTATTTATATAAATAATAGAAACAATGATTGGGTTCCCCTTTATTTTTGACAACCAGCCAAGCTAAAGCAAACACCTGGGGGCTCGTAATGGGCCATGGATATTGCCCCCCCAGCCTAAAATAGCAGCCTGCAGCCACCCCAAAAAGGCGCATCTATTAGATAAGCCAATTCTGGCGCTTTGCCCTGCTCTTCCCACTTGACCTGATGCGGTAGCAAATGGGGCAGTGATTGTGGGGTTGATGTCAGCTGTTTTTTGGCCGCTGACATCAAGCTCACAGATTAGTAATGGAGAGGCATCTGTAGGATGCCCCATCACTAACTCCATAATTAGATTGTAAAAAAAGACACAGACATAAAAAGTCCTGTAATTGAAAGAAAGACACAGGCTACTTTCTGTGAAATAAAAGAAAAAATCACAATTATACTCAATTACACCTAATCCACTGATGCCCATGTCACTTGTAAAAAACAGAAACTGATAAACAACCATATCCCTCACCTGTCCCTGACGTGAAGGTAATCCTCTGATTCCCATGTCCCCTGGAAAAGAAGAAAAATACTAAACAACCATATCCCTCATCTGTCCGAAGTGAAGATTAGCAATACTGTCCCAGGCTGTAATCCATCTCTGCGATATCTGATTTACAACATGAACGGTGCCATGATGCAATCATCCAGGCTGAAAACCAGGACACAATGAGGTGCTGTGTGTGCAGGTTAAGTGACGAGCAGTGACGTCATAGAGGTTCCCACTGGTCACTGAAGGTGCGTTCCCAGGCTCACTTCACTGTGAGCTGGGATGACGAGCAGTTACGTAATAGAGTTAACGACCGGTCACTGAATGTGTGTTCCCACCGACACTTTACTGTGAGTCAGGATGATGAACTGCGGTGACCTCAATGAGATCTCTGCGAGCACCGTGAGAATTTTCATTCATCTCATTGAGGTCACCGCAGTTCATCATCCCGACTCATAGTAAAGTGTCAGTGGGAACGCACCTTCAGTGACCAGCCGTTAACTCTATTACGTAACCGCTCGTCACTGAAGCTGCGCTCACAGCACCTCATTGTGCCCTGACAATACATAAGTGACTTCAACCCCACAACTACCAGACTTGCCACCATCACATGGCAAGTACGAAGAGCAAGGCTAACCGCCATATACGGTGCATCTTATTGATGCGCCATTTCTGAGGCAGCGGAAGGCTGATGTTCTTAGCCTGGGAGGAGAGTCAATTTCCCTGGCGCCTTCCCTGGCTATTAACATCAGTCCACTGCTGTCTGTTAAACCTTCGCTGGTTTGAAATTATGGGGGGACCCCACGTCATCTTTATCTTCAAATCAGACAGGTAAGGGATATGGTTGTTTATTATCATGGGCATCGGTGGATTAGGAGTAAGGTGAGTATAATGGTTGTTCATTATTTGGTTTTTAACAGATGACAAGGGCTTCAATTGAATAGGCATAAGGTGAGTAGTATAACTGTACTTTTTATTTTTATTTCAAAGTCTATATCTTTCTTTCAAATAAAGGATATTATTCTGACTGTGTATTTTTTACAACCTAACTATGGGGTTAGAAATGGGGGTGTCTTGTAGACGCCCCTCCAATACTAATCTGGAGGCTTGATGTCCCCACAACCATTACCTCACGTGACACCGCACCATGGCATGTGGGAAAAGCCATGCAAACCGCCAGAATTGGCGCATTTAATAGATGCACCTTTTCTGCAGTTGCTGCGGCTGCTCTTTTTAGATTGAGGGGGGCCAATATCTGTGGCCCCTTAGCAGCATGAGAATACCAGCCACCAGCTGTCTGCTTTAGCTTGGCTGGTTGTCAAAAATGGGAGGGCCCCAAGCTGTTTTTTTAAATTATTTATTTAAATATTCTTGATAAACACGCTTGCCAGTTCTCATGTCCTGTTCGCTAACTTACTGCTAGTCCCACTAGTGTCTGTCTGTCCCTAACCTCCTTGCTAGTACTTGCCTTGCCAATCTGTATTACAGCCAGACTCGCTGCGCCAGTCGGTATATCAGCCGGACCAACTTGCACCAGTCATGCCATCTGTATATCAGCTGGACCCCCCTGCACCAGCTGCGCTAGTCTTTACATCAGACGGTACTGCCAGCATTTGTCTATCTGTATAGCACCTGCCGTTCCAGCCTGTATATTGGCCAGACCGTCTGCACCTGACAAATCTGTATATTAGCCACACTAGTCCGCACCTGCCAGTCCCTGCCTGTATCAGCTGACCTCTCCTTTCAGGCCATTCCAGCTGCCATTCTCTTGGAGGACAGCTGCCATGTGTCCGTAGTCTGTCCTGTAGTAGCACCTTGTATTCATTGGGAGCCAAGCCTGACCCCACCATCAGGAGCTCTAGTGAAAAGTCAGTTGCTCACCTACTTACGCCCCTCCAGGCTCTACTCGGACCACGACACAGTGCTTCCACCACTTCCATTACACATTACCATTAGTAGTCCAAAGATAATTTTTCAGGACCGCTGTGTGTTTTCTAGTAGTTTTGCAAAGAAATATATCGCATAGGCAGTCTTGTTGCCATTTCTAGGCCCAAAAAATATTTTTTCTGGACAGGCATGTGTTTTTTACTAGTCTCAGCTAGTAGTGAGTTGGAAAAAATATTTTATCTTCCAATTGTGTCTTTACAAGCAAAAAAATTGTATAATCTGCAGCCTTGTTTTTGGAAGTAGAGTGTCTAAAAAAATATTCTACTATGCAGCCGTTTTTCTCTCGTTTGTGCGCCGAAAAAAATATTTTATTTTACCGCTGTACCTATCTCAGTAGCATGTCTGAAAATCAGTTCTACAATATAGCTATCTTTTTGTGAGTAGTATTTCTAAAAAACAATTCTACTATGCAGTTGTCTCTTTCCCATTTGTGGGACGAAAAAATTATATTATTCTACCACTGTGTCTATGCAAGTAGTGTGTCTAAAAACAATTCTACTATGCAGCTGTCTTTTTGTGAGTAGTGTGTCTAAAAAACAATTCTACTATGCAGCTGTCTCTTTCCCATTTGTGGGCCGAAAAAATTATTTTATTCTACTGCTGTGTCTATACGAGCAGTGTGTCTAAACATTTATTCTATTCTGTCACCGTCTTTTTGTAAGTAGTGTGTCTAAAAAACTCTGCCTCTGGGAGTACTGTTCCAAAAAGCCTCTGTGTGTACTGGGCCAAAAAACCTAAGGGAGTACTGTGCCGAAAAGCCTGTCTGTGTACTGTGCCAAAAAGCCTCTCTGCATACTTTGCAGCTGAGTCTGTACCAGTGGTGTGCCTAAAAATAATTATGCTCTGCCGCTGTGTCTGTACGAGTTGTGGGCAAAAAAATAGTTATACTCTGTGCCTGTGTATGTGGTTAAAAACAATTTCTTCTACTTTGCAACCATGTGTGTGGAAATACTGTGACGGAAAAACCTGTGTGTGTACTCTGCATGTGTCTCTGTGGGAGTATTCCGAAAAAGCCTTTGTGGGGGTTACTCTGCAAAACAACCTGTGTGGGTGTACTCTGCAAAATAACTTTTTTTGTATTACTCTATTGTAATTTGGGTAGGCCCCAAAACATTATGAATGGAAAATAGAACAAACAACCTGCTGTGGAGTCTAACAATGTCTGTGTGCGGCTGCTATACTTCTATACTCAGCCAAAGGTACAGTCAAGTCGTGTGGGATCCACACGTTTCCTTTTAACCCCTTGCTGACATCAGATGTAATTATCCGTTCATGTGACCTGGGCCTGTTTGACCACGGACGAATTATTACGTCTGCACGATAGCCTGCGCACATAGGTGGTGTGCGGCCGATTACTGCCAGGTGTTAGCTGATTCTGACAGCTGTCATCTGGCAATAAGTGCCAGGAGTGGTCACACACCGCTCCTGGCACTTTAACCCCCCGAAATGCTGCATTTGAACATGTTTGCAGCATTCCGGGTGCTGGCAGAAGGCTGACAGCCCCTCTGCCTTTGGATCGGAGACCCCACGGCGTGACGCGGGGTCCTGATCATTGCCATGGTGACCCGATGTTGCCATAATGACATCTGGTCACCAGAGCCAGAAAACATGCTGATCATGTGCAGTGCATGATCAGCAAATCTCTGTCAGTGCAGAGCTGACAGTTTCTACAGCATGGGGATGCTGCTGCATCCCCATGCTGTAAAAGCGATCAGCCTGCAAAAAATTAGTCCTATAGTGGGACAAAGTAAAAAAGAAATAAATTTTATTTTTAAATAATTGTAAAAATATTTTTTTTAAATCAAAAACTAATAATAAAAAAATCCAAAGATATTGTATCTATAAATAAATATCTGAATAAAAAAAAAATATAAACAATAAAAGAACACATATTTGGTATCGATATGTCCACGACGACGACGACCTGACCTATAAAACTGTCCCACTAGTTAACCCCTTTAGAGAACACCATAAAAAATAAAATCAATGCAAAAAACAATGCTTTATCATCATACCGCCAAACAAAAAGTGGAATAAAACGCGATTATAAAGGCGGATATAAATAAACATGGTATCGCTGAAAACATCATCTTGTCCTGCAAAAAACAAGCTCCATTAGTGAAAAAATAAAAAAGTTATAGCTCTCACAATGAAGGATGCAAAAATAATTAATTTTCTATAAAATAGTTTTTAATGTGTAAAAGCACCAAAACATAAAAAAACTATATACCGTAAAAGTGGTATAGTTGTAATCATACTGATCAGAAGAATAAAACTGCCTTATCAATTTTACCAAATATGGAATGGTATAAACCCCTCCAAAAGAAATTCCTGAATTGCTGATTTTTGTTCATTCTGCCTCCCAAAAATCGGAAAAGAAAGCGATCAAAAAATGTCATGTGCCTGAAAATGGTACCAATAAAAACGTCAACTCTTCCCACAAAAAACAAGCCATAACATGACTCTGTTGGCCGAAATATGGAAAAATCATAGCTCTCAAAATGTGGTGATGCAGAAACTAGTTTTTCAATAAAAAGCATCTTTTAGTGTGTGACAGCTGCAAAACACATAAACCCAATATAAATCTGGTATCACTGTCATCACACCGACCCGAAGAATAAAGTGGCCTAATCACTTATACCGCACGAGGAACAGCGTAAAAATAAAACCAATTCTTCACATGCTGTTGATTTTTTCACTCTGCCTCCCAAAGATCGCAGTAAGTCTCAGTGCACATTTATCCTGCTCTGTGCATTGACCGCTAATCTGTAAATCTCTGAAATACGTGATTCAGACAATATTCCCTATAATGAGGCAGATCGAGGCACTGTGGATGCATAAAAGTGCTGTCTGACACAGTTTGTGCACTTCTGAAAAGAAGGACCCCGCTAAACAGAGGCCAGACGGAGTCCAGAGTAACTCTGCTGCCTCATTATAGTAAATGGATCCTTCAGGGGTTTCATCTGAATCGCGTCACGCAGAAAAACGTTATGTAAAATATTCCCAATAAAAGCTTCAACTCAATCCACAAAAAAGCAAGTCCTCACTCATGTCTGTCATCAGTTAACGGAATTATAGGTGGTTTGCACTTTACTGGTAGTACAAAAACTCTGGAAAAGTGAAATGGCTCCATAACCCTACAAACGAAATTCAGCAAATACAAATGGCCCCCTCCCTTCTGGACCCCACAGTGCACCTAAACCACATACAGTGTCCATGTTTGGCATATCTGAAGTGATGAGAGCCTGCCTAACTTACGGGTGCATGCCTTCAGAAGCACAGGCTGGGCATAATGTACTGGTGACTACAATGTACTGGTCAAACGGCAGTTTGCAATTTTCACTTGGTAACGTTCATTGCTGCTTGTTTTTGGAAAATACCCATGGAGTCAAAATCAGCACTACACCTGTAGATAAATTCCCAAAGGGGTATAATTTCCAAAATGGGGTCATTCTGAGGGGGGATTCTGCTCTTCTAGCAATTAGAGACTCTGTATACGGAGTCCGCAAACTCTTCTAGCAAAATCTGCCCTCAGGAGGCAAATAGTGCTCTGTTCCTCCTGAGTCTCTCCATATGGCTAAGTAGTACTGTACAGCCACATATGGGGTATTCCCACGTTCAGTAGAAATTGATGACAGCCTCTTTGCCTTTGGTTCGGAGACCCCACAGCGTGATGCGGGGTCCTGATCGTTGCCAGGATGACTGAATGTTGTCATGACGACATCCGGGTCACCCGAGCTAGGAAACATGCTGATCATGCAAGTCTCTCTGTCAGTGCAGAGCTGACAGTTTCAACAGTATAGGGATGCTGCTGCATCCCCATGCTGTAGAAGTGATCAACCTGCAAAAAATGATTGTCTCATAGTGGAACAAAGTAAAAAAGTAAAAAAAATAAATATATAAATAAATAATTGTAAAAATTGTTTGTTTTTTTAAAATAAAAAATAATAAAAAAATAATTTAAAAAATCTAAAGATATTGTATCTATAAATAAAAATTTAAATGAAAAAATATATATAAACAATAAAAGTACAGATATTTGGTATCGCCATGTCCACGATGACCCAACCTTTAAAACTGCCCCACTAGTTAACCCTTTTAGTGAGCAAATTTTGGTGCAATTTTTACCCACTTCTAGTGTGAAAATGTAATATCCGGTACTAAAACTAAATTTTGATGGTAAAAATATAGTTATTTTTTCTTTACTGCTCAATAGTATAAAACTTTGTGACACACCCATGGTGTCAATATGATCACTGCACCCCTTAACCCCTTCATGACCCAGCCTATTTTGGCATTAATGACCTTGCCGTTTTTTGCAATTCTGACCAGTGTCCCTTTATGAGCTAATAACTCAGGAATGCTTCAACGGATCCTAGCGATTCTGAGATTGTTTTTTTGTGACACATTGGGCTTCATGTTAGTGGTAAATGTAGGTCGATAATTTCTGAGTTTATTTGTGAAAAAAATGGAAATTTGGCAAAAAATGGGAAAATTTAGCAATTTTCACATTTTGAATTTTTATTCTGTTAAACCAGAGAGTTATGTGACACAAAATAGTTAATAAATAACGTTTACCACATGTCTACTTTACATCAGCACAATTTTGGAAACAAATTTTTTTTTTGCTAGGAAGTTATAAGGGTTAAAATTTGACCAGTGATTTCTCATTTTTACAACAAAATTTACAAAACCATTTTTTTAGGGACCACCTCACATTTGAAGTCATTTTGAGGGTTCTATATGGCTGAAAATACCCAAAAGTGACACCATTCTAAAAACTGCACCCCTCAAGGTGCTCAAAACCACATTCAAGAAGTTCATTAACCCTTCAGGTGTTTCACAGCAGCAGAAGCAACATGGAAGTAAAAAATGAACACTTAACTTTTTAGTCACAAAAATGATTTTTAGCAACAATTTTTTTATTTTCCCAAGGGTAAAAGGAGAAACTGGACAACGGACGTTGTTGTCGAATTTGTCCTGAGTACGCTGATACCTCATATGTGGGGGTAAACCACTGTTTGGGCGCACGGCAGGGCTCGGAAGGGAAGGTGCGCCATTTGACTTTTTGAATGAAAAATTGGCTCCAATCTTTAGCGGATACCATGTCGCGTTTGGAGAGCCCCCGTGTGCCTAAACATTGGAGTTCCCCCACAAGTGACCCCATTTTGGAAACTAGACCCCCCAAGGAACTTATCTAGAAGCATAGTGAGCACTTTAAACCTCCAGGTGCTTCAAAAATTGATCCATAAAAATGAAAAAGTACTTTTTTTTCACAAAAAAATTATTTTAGCCTCAATTTTTTCATTTTCACATGGGCAACAGGATAAAATGGATCCTAAAATTTGTTGGGCAATTTCTCCTGAGTACGCCGATACCTCACATGTGGGGGTAAACCACTGTTTGGGCACATGGCAAGGCTCGGAAGGGAAGGAGCGCCATTTGACTTTTTGAATGAAAAATTATCTCCATCGTTAGCGGACACCATGTCGCGTTTGGAAAGCCCCTGTGTGCCTAAACATTGGAGCTCCTCCACAAGTGACCCCATTTTGGAAACTAGACCCCCCAAGGAACTTATCTAGAGGCATAGTGAGCACTTTAAACCCTCAGGTGCTTCACAAATTGATCCGCAAAAATGAAAAAGTACTTTTTTTTTTACACAAAATTTCGTTTAGCTTCAATTCTTTCATTTTCACATGGGCAACAGGATAAAATGGATCCTAAAATTTGTTGGGCAATTTCTCCTGAGTACGCCGATGCCTCATATGTGGGGGTAAACCACTGTTTGGGTGCACGGCAAGGCTCGGAAGGGAAGGAGCGCCATTTGACTTTTTGAATGGAAAATTAGCTCCAATCGTTAGCGGACACCATGTCGCGTTTGGAGAGCCCCTGTGTGCCTAAACATTGGAGCTCCCCCACAAGTGACCCCATTTTGGAAACTAGACCTCCCAAGGAACTAATCTAGATGTGTGGTGAGCACTTTGAACCCCCAAGTACTTCACAGAAGTTTATACCGCAGAGCCGTGAAAATAAAAAATAATTTTTCTTTCCTCAAAAATGATTTTTAGCCCAGAATTTTTTATTTTCCCAAGGGTAACAGGAGAAATTGGACCCCAAATGTTGTTGTCCAGTTTGTCCTGAGTACGATGATACCCCATATGTGGGGGTAAACCACTGTTTGGGTGCACGGCAGGGCTCGGAAGGGAAGGCACGCCATTTGGCTTTTTGAATGGAAGATTAGCTCCAATCATTAGCGGACACCATGTCGCGTTTGGAGAGCCCCTGTGTGCCTAAACATTGGAGCTCCCCCACAAGTGACCCCATTTTGGAAACTAGACCTCCCAAGGAACTAATGTAGATGTGTGGTGAGCACTTTGAACCCCCAAGTGCTTCACAGAAGTTTATAACGCAGAGCCATGAAAATAAAAAATAATTTTTCTTTTCTCAAAAATGATTTGTTAGCCCACAATTTTTTATTTTCCCAAGGGTAACAGGAGAAATTGGACCTCAAAAGTTGTTGTCCAGTTTCGCCTGAGTATGCTGATACCCAATATGTGGGGGTAAACCACTGTTTGGGCACAAGTCGGGCTCGGAAGGGAGGTAATGACGTTTTGAAATGCAGGCTTTGATGGAGTGGTCGGCGTGCGTCACATTCCATTTGCAGAGCCCCTGATGTGCCTAAACAGTAGAAACCCCCCCACAAGTGACCCCATTTTGGAAACTAGACCCCCTAAGAAACTTATCTAGATATGTGGTGAGCACTTTGAACCCCCAAGTGCTTCACAGAAGTTTACAACGCAGAGCCGTGAAAATAAAAAATCATTTTTCTTTCCTTAAAAATGATGTTTTAGCAAGCAATTTTTTATTTTCACAAGGGTAACAGGAGAAATTGGACCCCAATAGTTGTTGCCCAGTTTGTTCTGAGTACACTGATACCCCATATGTGGGGGTAAACCACTGTTTGGGCACAAGTCGGGGCTCGGAAGGGAGGTAGTGTTGTGATTTTCCTTTTTGCTCCCTCTAGTGGTCATTAGTGATTTGACTCTGGAGCGTCTGTCTTTTCCTATATCCTCACCTGGGCCGTTAGTTCAGGGGCGTTGCTATATAAGCTCCCTGGACCTTCAGTTCAATGCCTGGCATCGTTGATATCAGAGCTAATCTGTTGTGCTCTTGTCCTCTGATCCTGGTTCCTGTTTTTCAAGCTAAGTCTGCTTCTTTGCTTTTTGCTTTTGTTTTGTTTGGTATTTTTGTCCAGCTTGTTCCTATCTGTATCCTGACCTTTGCTGGAAGCTCTAGGGGGCTGGTGTTCTCCCCCCGGACCGTTAGACGGTTCGGGGGTTCTTGAATCTCCAGCGTGGATTTTTATAGGGTTTTTGTTGACCAGATAAGTTATCTTGCTTTATTCTGCTATTAGTAAGCTGGCCTCTCTTTGCTGAACCTGGTTCATTTCTGTGTTTGTCATTTCCTCTTACCTCACCGTTATTATTTGTGGGGGGCTTGTATCTTGCTTTGGGGTCCCTTTCTCTGGAGGCAAGAGAGGTCTTTGTTTTCTTCTCCTAGGGGTAGTTAGATTCTCCGGCTGGCGCGAGTCATCTAGCGATCACCGTAGGCATGATCCCCAGCTACTTCTAGTGTTGGCGTTAGGAGTAGCTATTTGGTCAAGCCAGTTACCACAGCCCTATGAGCTGGATTTTTGTATCTTGCAGACTTACACGTTCCTCTGAGACCCTGTCCACTGGGGTCATAACAGTATGCCAGGCCAGTATTAAATGTTTAATGCATTGCAGAAGTGGGATTATAAGAAAGAAAATTTTGAGTTTTTTTTTTTCCCTCTCTCATTTTTTTTTTTTCTTTTCCCCTTTACCTCAGAGTGGCTTAAGCTTGCTGCAGACATGAATGTCCAGACCTTGATTACAAGTGTGGACCAGCTTGCCACTCGTGTGCAGGGTATACAAGATTATGTTACCAGAAATCCTAGGTCTGAACCCAAGATTCCGATTCCTGAACTGTTTTCAGGAGACCGATTTAAGTTTAGGAATTTCAGGAATAATTGTAAATTATTTTTGTCCCTGAAACCTTGTTCGTCTGGAGACTCTGCTCAACAAGTAAAAATTGTTATTTCATTCTTACGGGGTGACCCTCAGGATTGGGCTTTTTCGTTGGCGCCAGGAGATCCGGCATTGGCTGATATTGATGCGTTTTTTCTGGCGCTCGGTTTACTTTATGAGGAACCCAATCTTGAGATTCAGGCAGAGAAAGCCTTGCTGGCTATGTCTCAGGGCCAGGACGAGGCTGAGGTGTATTGCCAAAAATTTCGGAAATGGTCCGTGCTGACACATTGGAACGAGTGTGCACTGGCCGCTAATTTTAGAAATGGCCTTTCTGAGGCCATTAAGAATGTTATGGTGGGTTTTCCCATTCCCACAGGTCTGAATGATACCATGTCCCTGGCTATTCAAATTGACCGGCGGTTGCGGGAGCGCAAAACCGCAAATTCCCTCATGTTGTTGTCTGAACAGACACCTGATGTGATGCAATGTGATAGAAAAACCGCAAATTCCCTCATGGTGTTGTCTGAACGGACACCTGATTTGATGCAATGTGATAGAATCCTGACTAGAAATGAGAGGAAAATTCATAGACGCCGGAATGGCTTGTGCTACTACTGTGGTGATTCTACACATGTTATCTCAGCATGCTCTAAACGTATATCTAAGGTTGTTAGTCCTGTCACCGTTGGTAATTTGCATCCTAAATTTATTCTGTCTGTAACTTTGATTTGCTCACTGTCATCTTATCCTGTCATGGCGTTTGTAGATTCAGGTGCTGCCCTGAGTCTTATGGATCTCTCATTTGCTAAGCGCTGTGGTTTTATTCTTGAACCATTAGAAAATCCTATCCCTCTTAGGGGTATTGATGCTACGCCATTGGCAGAAAATAAGCCGCAGTATTGGACACAGGTTACCATGTGCATGACTCCTGAACACCGCGAGGTGATACGTTTTCTCGTTCTACATAAAATGCATGATTTGGTTGTTTTGGGGCTGCCATGGTTACAGACCCATAATCCAGTCTTGGACTGGAAGGCTATGTCAGTGTCTAGTTGGGGCTGTCGTGGTATTCATGAGGATTCCCTGCCTGTGTCTATTGCTTCTTCTACGCCTTCGGAAGTTCCGGAGTACTTGTCTGATTATCAGGATGTCTTTAGCGAGTCCAGGTCCAGTGCTCTGCCTCCTCATAGGGAATGTGACTGTGCAATAGATTTGATTCCAGGCAGTAAATTTCCTAAGGGAAGACTGTTTAATCTGTCGATACCTGAACATACCGCTATGCGTTCATATATCAAGGAGTCTCTGGAGAAAGGACACATCCGTCCGTCTTCTTCCCCTCTTGGTGCGGGATTCTTTTTTGTGGCTAAAAAGGACAGATCTTTGAGGCCTTGTATTGACTATCGGCTTTTAAATAAGATCACTGTCAAATTTCAGTATCCTTTGCTGCTGTTGTCTGACTTGTTTGCCCGGATTAAAGGTGCCAAGTGGTTTACCAAGATAGACCTTCGTGGTGCGTACAACCTTGTGCGCATTAAGCAAGGGGATGAATGGAAAACCGCATTCAATACGCCCGAAGGTCATTTTGAGTACTTGGTGATGCCTTTTGGGCTCTCTAATGCCCCTTCAGTTTTTCAGTCCTTTATGCATGACATTTTCCGGAACTATCTGGGTAAATTTCTGATCGTTTATCTGGATGATATTCTGGTTTTTTCTGATAATTGGGACTCGCATGTGGAGCAGGTCAGGATGGTCTTTAAAATTTTGCGTGAAAATTCTTTGTTTGTCAAGGGCTCAAAGTGTCTTTTTGGTGTACAGAAGGTTCCCTTTTTGGGGTTCATTTTTTCCCCTTCTGCTGTGGAGATGGACCCAGTCAAGGTCCGAGCTATTCTTGATTGGACTCAGCCCTCGTCAGTTAAGAGTCTTCAGAAGTTCTTGGGTTTCGCTAACTTCTACCGTCGTTTTATCGCTAACTTTTCTAGCATTGTGAAACCTTTGACGGATATGACCAAGAAGGGCTCCGATGTGGTTAATTGGGCTCCTGCTGCCGTGGAGGCTTTCCAGGAGTTGAAACGTCGGTTTACTTCGGCGCCTGTTTTGTGCCAGCCTGATGTCTCGCTTCCCTTTCAAGTTGAGGTGGATGCTTCAGAGATTGGAGCAGGGGCCGTTTTGTCGCAGAGAGGCCCTGGTTGCTCTGTTATGAGACCTTGCGCCTTTTTCTCTAGGAAGTTTTCGCCTGCGGAGCGAAATTATGATGTGGGCAATCGGGAGTTGTTGGCCATGAAATGGGCATTTGAGGAGTGGCGTCATTGGCTCGAGGGTGCTAAGCATCGTGTGGTGGTCTTGACTGATCACAAAAATCTGATGTATCTCGAGTCTGCTAAACGCCTGAATCCTAGACAGGCCCGCTGGTCATTGTTTTTCTCCCGATTTGACTTTGTTGTCTCGTATTTACCAGGTTCAAAGAATGTGAAGGCCGATGCTCTTTCCAGGAGCTTTGTGCCTGATGCTCCTGGAGTCGCTGAACCTGTTGGTATTCTTAAGGATGGTATTATCTTGTCAGCTATTTCTCCTGATCTGCGACGTGTGTTGCAGAGATTTCAGGCTGATAGGCCTGATTCTTGTCCACCTGACAGACTGTTTGTGCCTGATAAGTGGACCAGCAGAGTCATTTCCGAGGTTCATTCCTCGGTGTTGGCAGGTCACCCAGGAATTTTTGGCACCAGAGATCTGGTGGCCAGATCCTTTTGGTGGCCTTCCTTGTCTAGGGATGTGCGGTCATTTGTACAGTCCTGTGGGACTTGTGCTCGAGCTAAGCCTTGCTGTTCTCGTGCCAGCGGGTTGCTCTTGCCCTTGCCTGTCCCTAAGAGACCTTGGACACATATCTCCATGGATTTCATTTCTGATCTTCCGGTGTCTCAGGGCATGTCTGTTATCTGGGTGATATGTGATCGCTTCTCCAAGATGGTCCATTTGGTTCCTTTGCCTAAACTGCCTTCCTCTTCCGATCTGGTTCCTGTGTTTTTCCAGAACGTGGTTCGTTTGCACGGCATCCCTGAGAATATTGTGTCAGACAGAGGATCCCAGTTCGTTTCCAGATTCTGGCGATCCTTTTGTAGTAGGATGGGCATTGACTTGTCGTTTTCGTCTGCTTTCCATCCTCAGACTAATGGACAGACGGAGCGAACTAATCAGACTTTGAAGGCTTATTTGAGGTGTTTTGTCTCTGCTGATCAGGACGATTGGGTGACCTTCTTGCCGTTAGCTGAGTTTGCCCTTAATAATCGGGCTAGTTCCGCCACCTTGGTTTCGCCGTTTTTCTGCAACTCTGGTTTCCACCCTCGTTTTTCTTCGGGTCATGTGGAACCTTCTGACTGCCCTGGGGTGGATTCTGTGGTGGATAGGTTGCAGCGGATCTGGAATCTTGTGGTGGACAACTTGAAGTTGTCACAGGAGAGGGCTCAGCGCTTTGCCAACCGCCGCCGCGGTGTGGGTCCCCGACTACGTGTTGGGGATTTGGTGTGGCTTTCTTCCCGCTTTGTTCCTATGAAGGTTTCCTCTCCCAAATTTAAACCTCGTTTTATTGGTCCTTACAAGATATTGGAAATTCTTAATCCTGTATCCTTTCGCCTGGATCTACCTGTGTCGTTTGCTATCCACAACGTGTTTCATAGGTCCTTGTTGCGGCGGTACGTTGTGCCTGTGGTTCCTTCTGCTGAGCCTCCTGCTCCGGTGTTGGTTGAGGGCGAGTTGGAGTACGTGGTGGAGAAGATCTTGGATTCTCGTCTCTCCAGGCGGAGGCTTCAGTACCTGGTCAAGTGGAAGGGCTATGGTCAGGAAGATAATTCCTGGGTTTAGTTCGTGCCTTTCACGCCGCTCATCCTGATCGCCCTGGTGGTCGTGGTGAGGGTTCGGTGACCCCTCACTAAGGGGGGGGTACTGTTGTGATTTTGCTTTTTGCTCCCTCTAGTGGTCATTAGTGATTTGACTCTGGAGCGTCTGTCTTTTCCTATATCCTCACCTGGGCCGTTAGTTCAGGGGCGTTGCTATATAAGCTCCCTGGACCTTCAGTTCAATGCCTGGCATCGTTGATATCAGAGCTAATCTGTTGTGCTCTTGTCCTCTGATCCTGGTTCCTGTTTTTCAAGCTAAGTCTGCTTCTTTGCTTTTTGCTTTTGTTTTGTTTGGTATTTTTGTCCAGCTTGTTCCTATCTGTATCCTGACCTTTGCTGGAAGCTCTAGGGGGCTGGTGTTCTCCCCCCGGACCGTTAGACGGTTCGGGGGTTCTTGAATCTCCAGCGTGGATTTTTATAGGGTTTTTGTTGACCAGATAAGTTATCTTGCTTTATTCTGCTATTAGTAAGCTGGCCTCTCTTTGCTGAACCTGGTTCATTTCTGTGTTTGTCATTTCCTCTTACCTCACCGTTATTATTTGTGGGGGGCTTGTATCTTGCTTTGGGGTCCCTTTCTCTGGAGGCAAGAGAGGTCTTTGTTTTCTTCTCCTAGGGGTAGTTAGATTCTCCGGCTGGCGCGAGTCATCTAGCGATCACCGTAGGCATGATCCCCGGCTACTTCTAGTGTTGGCGTTAGGAGTAGCTATTTGGTCAAGCCAGTTACCACAGCCCTATGAGCTGGATTTTTGTATCTTGCAGACTTACACGTTCCTCTGAGACCCTGTCCACTGGGGTCATAACAGTTAGTGACGTTTTGAAATGCAGGCTTTGATGGAGTGGTCTGCGTGCGTCACATTCCATTTCCAGAGCCCCTGATGTGCCTAAACAGTAGAAACCCCCACAAGTGACCCCATTTTGGAAACTAGACCCCCCCAAGGAACTTATCTAGATGTGTGGTGAGCACTTTGAACCCCCAAGTGCTTCACAGAAGTTTATAACGCAGAGCCGTGAAAATAAAAAATCATTTTTCATTCCTCTAAAATTATGTTTTAGTAAGCAATGTTTATTTTTGCAAGGGTAACAGGAGAAATTGGACCCCAATAATTGTTGCCCAGTTTGTCCTGAGTATGCTGGTACCCCATATGTGGGGATAAACCACTGTTTGGGCACACGTCGGGGCTCGGAAGGGAGGGAGCACCATTTGACTTTTTGAACGCAAGATTGGCTGGAATCAATGGTGGCGCCACGTTGCGTTTGGAGACCCCTGATGTGCCTAAACAGTGGAAACCCCTCAATTCTAACTCCAACACTAACCCCAACACACCCCTAATCCTAATCCCAACTCTAACCCCAACACACCCCTAACCCTAATCCCAACTCTAGCCATAACCCTAATCACAACCCAACCCCAACACACCCCTAACCACAACCCTAACCCTAATCCCAACCCTAACCCCAACCCTAACCACAACTTTAACCCCAACACACCCCTAACCCTAACCATAACCCTAACCACAAGCCTATTCTTAATCCTATTTCCAACCCTAGCCCTAATTCCAACCCTAACTCTAATTCCAACCCTAACCCTAAGGCTATGTGCCCATGTTGCGGATTCGTGTGAGATTTTTCCGCACCATTTTTGAAAAATCCGCAGGTAAAAGGCACTGCGTTTTACCTGCGGATTTACCGCGGATTTCCAGTGTTTTTTATGCGGATTTCACCTGCGGATTCCTATTGAGGAACAGCTGTAAAACGCTGCGAAATCCGCACAAAGAATTGACATGCTGCGGAAAATACAGCGCAGCATTTCCGCGCGGTATTTTCCGCACCATGGGCACAGCGGATTTGGTTTTCCATAGGTTTACATGGTACTGTAAACCTGATGGAACACTGCTATGAATCCGCAGCGGCCAATCCGCTGCGGATCCGCAGCCAAATCCACACCGTGTGCACATAGCCTAATTCTAACGCTAACCCTAGTTCTAACCCTAACCCTACCCCTAACCCTACCCCTACCCCTAACCCTACCCCTAACCCTAACCCTACCCCTAACCCTAACCCTAGTTCTAACCCTAACCCTAGTTCTAACCCTAGTGGAAAAAAAAATATTTTCTTTATTTTATTATTGTCCCTACCTATGGGGGTGATAAAGGGGGGGGGTCATTTACAATTTTTTTATTTTGATCACTGTGATAAGTTTACCACAGTGATCAAAATGTACATGGAACGCATCTGCTGGCCGGCAGATTCGGCGGGCGCACTGCGCATGCGCCCGCCATTTTGGAAGATGGCGGCGCCCAGGGAGAAGACGGACCGACTTCGGGAGGCTCGGTAAGTATGAGGGGGTGATGGGGGGGTGGATCGGAGCACAGGATGGGGGGATCGGAGGACTGGGGGGAGCGGACAGGAGCACGGGGGAGCGGACAGGGGGACGGAGGGGGTTACCGGACAGAACGGAGGACTGGGGAGGAGATCGGGGGCGGTGGGGGGCGGCAGAACATGATTTCCAGCCATGGCAGATGCTATTGCAGCATCGGCCATGGCTGGATTGCAATATTTCACCATTTTCATAGGTGAAATATTGCAAATTGCTCTGATTGGCTGTTGCACTTTCAACAGCCAATCAGAGCGATCGTAGCCACGTGGGGGCAAAGCCACCCCCCCTGGGCTGAAGTACAACTCCCCCTCTCCCTGCAGATCGGGTGAAATAGGAGTTAACCCTTTCACCCGCTCTGCAGGGACGCGATCATTCCATGACGCCACATAGGCGTCATGGGTCGGATTGGCACCGACTTTCATGATGCCTACGTGGCGTCAAAGGTCAGGAAGGGGTTAATTAATTTAGCTTACAACAAAATAATATTATTATTTACCTGATGAAGGCCTACATGGCCGAAACGCATTGTGTTTATTTTTATAGCAAAAAATGTTTTAATGCTTATATTGACTTTTATAAAATTTTCCATTTTACTTAGCCAATAAAATATCATCTGATTCAACATCAGAGATAATTAGTTATTTGGCTATATAAACCTCTTATTCCAAATTGCGTTGAAATCCTCTGAAGGAAGCACCCTGAAACTCCTTTATTAGAAGAAGTCTGACGCCTCTCACTCAGCCAAACCAGATCTCCACTTTGCACTGACGAGGGGCAGTACCCCAAAACACAGTGTCTGCAATTTGAGATTGTGGTTTGGCTTTTATCCTAAGTCATGTGACAAGGCTCGTTAAAGGGTCGACATTGACTGTTAGGATTGCTACGTCAAATAGGTGGCACTAGAGTTTTAGTCCTCTTCCTCTCTGAAGAGACAATTTGCTTATTAGAAGAATTCATTGAGAGGTGTAATTTGTAAAATGGGGTCACTTATGGGAGGGTCTGCTGTTCTGGCACCTCAAGGTCTCTCACAGTGGGTCATGGTAACCGCAAACCATAACAGTAAAATCTGGCGCTCCCTGCCTTCTGAGCTTTGTACTGTGCCTGAAAAATATTTCTTGATTTACATGTAGGATATTGGCGTACTCAGAAAAAAATGGACCTCAGTTTGTTGTAAAAAAAAAATTCCTATTAGCCCTTACAAAAATTAAAGACTTGGGGCTAAAACAAAATTTTTGTGAGGAAAATGTGATTTTATTATTATGTTTTCATGGCTCAGTGTTATAAACTTCTGTTTATATCACCTGGGGGTTCAAGGTGCTTATCATGCAACTAAACACATTCCATGACATTCCTGTTTAGGCACATAAGGGGCTCTCCAAATGGGACATGACGTCCACTAAAGATTCCAGGAAATTTTACATTCAAATAGTCAAATGGTGCTCCTTCCCTTCTAAGCCCTGCCGTGTGCCCAAACAGTAGTTTTCTCCCTCATATTGGGTATCAGTGTACTCAGAAGTAATTTCACTACAAATTATATGGTGCAATTTCTCCTGTTACCTTTAAGAAAATAAAATATTTTGTGCTGAAAACACATTTGTGGGGAAAATTAGATTTTTTTTATTTTTACTTTTCAACGTTATAAACTTCTGTGAAGCACCCGATGGTTCAATGTGCTCACCATTCATCTAGATCAGTTCCTTGAGGGGTCTAGTTTCCAAAATGGTGTCACTTGTGGGCGATTTTCACTGCTTAGGCCCATCAGAGGCTCTCCAAATGCGACATGGCATCTGCCAATTGTTCCAGTAAATTTTGCATTCAAAAAGTCAAATGACGGTCCATCCCTTCCGAACTCTGCCATGCGCCCAAACAGTTGCTTTCTCTCTCATATGGGGTATCAGTGTACTCAGGAAAAATTACACAACAAATTTTGTGGTCCATTTTTTTCCTGTTACCCTTGCCAAAGTAAAAACAAATTAAGTCTGAAGTAAATTTTCTATGAAAAAAAAGTTAAATCTTAATTTAAAAAAAAAAAAATTCCTGTGAAGCACTTGAAGGGTTAATAAACTTCTTGAATGTGGTTTTGAGCAACTTGAGGGGTGCAGTTTTTAGAATGGTGTCACTTTTGCATATCTTCTTACATATAGACTCCTCAAAGTGACTTAAAATATGATGTGGTCCCTAAAAAAATGGTTTTGTAAATTTTGATGGAAAAATGAAAAATCGCTGGTCAATTCTTAACCCTTATAACTTCCTTACAAAAAAAAATGTTTACAAAATTCTGCTGATGTAAAGTAGACATGTGGGAAATGTTATTTATTAACTATTTTTTGTGACATACCTCTGTGATTTAAGGGTATGAAAATTCAAAGTTTGAAAATTGCAAAGTTTTCCAAATTTTCACCAAATTTCTTTTTTTTTTTCACAAATAAACGCAAGTCATACCAAATAAATTTTACCACTGTCATGAAGTACAATATGTCACAAAAAAACAGTCTCAGAATTACTGGGATCCGTTGAAGCATTCCAGAGTTATAACCTCATAAATTGACAGTGGTCAGAATTGTAAAAATTGGCCCAGTCATTAACGTGCAAACCACCCTCAGGGGTAAAGGGGTTACTGAATGTAAGCTTGCCCACATTGACTATGTACTGTGGACAGGTGCATGCATCTGTCTGTGATCACGCCTCCTACTGTGCTAAAAACACATTTAGGCTTTGTTCACACGTTGCGGATTCTGCTGCGGAATTTTCCACAGCGGATTTTATAAATCCGCAGTGCCAAAAGTACTGCGGATTTTATCGCGGTTTTTTGTGCGGTTTCCACTGTGGTTTTAGACACCTGCGGGTTTCTATAATGGAGCAGGTGTAAAACCGCTGCGGATTCCGCACAAAGAAGTGACATGCTGCGGAAAATAAACCGCTGCGTTTCCGCACGTTTTTTTCCACAGCATGTGCACTGCGGTTTTTGTTTTCCATAGGTTAACATTGTACTGTACACCGCATGGAAAACAGCTGCGGATCCGCAGCGTCAAAACCGCTGCGGATCCGCAGCAAAAACCGCAACGTGTGAACATAGCCTTAGATTCTATTTTCTGGCTGTAATCTGTCTAGCTTAAAACAGGTGTTTTCATTTGTCTACCTATCACTTTTTGGGTGCAGCTTTATATACTGTCCCCCATTGGGAATTTCCTGTTGGTGATAGACTAATTTAGATGTTCTGACAGTGTATTAATGTTTGAACAGGCAAGCATCATGAGGGTGAGAACACCAAAAGCGCACACAGATGGCCTGCAGTTTCAGCAACAACTCTGACATATCTGTGTAATTTTTAAGGAAGCTCTGCACCACAAAATTCAGAGCATGCTCGAGGCATGGAATATGCGTCAAACCGACTAGGTCCAGAGCTGCTATGATTTTGCCCTTTATCACACACCACCAGATCGGGCTTGAGGTTTAGCAGCACCAACCACACATCTGTCTGCTCCTTGATCCCCATCCACACCTCCTGCGCGGGAGTCATCTGATGGGACTACTACTGCCTGCTGCCACGAGAGCAGGCACCACTGATGGGTGTAATCATTAGCTGGCACCTGTGCTATAAATAAATTAAAAAAATTTAAAAAATGGCCTGTATTTTTGATAATCAGAAAGGCAAAACTGACAGCTGCGGGCTGAATCCCTCAGTAGTCAGCTTTATCAAGGCTAGTTATCAAGAACAGTGGAGTCCTATGCAATTTTTTAAAATTATTTTTAACATTATTAAAAAAATCTTTGTGAGTCCCCCCCATTGGCGGTGGCAAGTGGAGTTAATATTTGTGGGGTTGATGTCACTTTTGTATTGTCAGGTGGCATCAAGCCCATAGCTTAGTAATGGAGAGGTATCTATATCCATTACTAGTCCTATAGTTAGACTGTAAATAAACACACAGCCAATATAAAGTCCTTTATTTGATATGAAAAAAACCACCATTTTACTTTTTTATTTAAAAATAACACAATTATACTTACCTACAGCCCATTCCATTGAAGCCATCATCTCCTGTAAACAACAAAACAACCATATCCCTCACCTCAGACGCACATCCAGTTGAAATATATTGCAGCTCACAAACCCACCGGGTCTGCACACGCCACAATACATGCTGCTGGCCAATCATAGGCCAGCCACTGAGGTCAGCGTGCACATGACATGACGTTGACATGCACACTCCCATTGCATGTCAGTGTCAGCTGCAGTCTTCACAAGAGAACGCACGCTGCGCGAGAGCAAAGTATGCCTGCGCAGGAGCCGTGGAAGGAAGAAAAGAAGAGGACGTCATCGTATAAAGATGGGAGGCGCCGGACCCGGACCGCGACGCCCATCGGACCGGACTGCATCGGGACCGTTCCTGGGTGAGTATAATATAACCTGTTTTTCTTATCTTGCAGGTTACATTGGGGGCTAATCTACAGCATTACAGAATGCTGGAGAAAAGCCCCTGATGTCGGTGACATTAGCTTATAGGCAAATTTTGAGGTGACAGATTCCCTTTAATTATGAAAACAGTCAGTAGTTTGGGTACAGGGTAACAAGTCACACAATATTAGCAACAATGGTGATAACAACAGTATAACAATTTCAGTATCTTATTCTATGTTCTATCTAGCTCTCAGTGTGAACAGTTTTATGTCCTTATGCTTTAACTTCACGGGTGTCACTCGCAACGATAGCCCTTTCACTGCAATATGTCGTTCTAGAACTTCTGATCACTATACAGACACTAAAGGGGGTCATCGGTATTTCTCGTTAGGCTGCAAATCCTTAGCAGCAAGTCACTTAAAATCCTGCGTGTGTTCCTCACACTGTCAATCCCTGCTCCCTTCTGCAGCCAGCCCCATGCCCTGTACCATAAGTCTACTCTGGAAGTAATGGCCCAGTTCACTTGCGTCTCCTGGTCACCACGACAGACGTCCGGCCCCTTAGAATGATCTGTGTTCCACCTTCAGTGCTTGACCTATTGCGTCAGGATATTGGGTCTTAACTGGTGAAGACCGGACTTTGAGTCTTGGATAACAGAGACTGGGTCTCAGGTCTTGACTGGTATAGCCTGGGCTTCGGTGCTTGACCCACTATGTCTTGCTTGTCTCGGTCTCCAGCCACTCTTCCGTCTCTCTGCTTCTGTGTTCCTCCTCTCACACATCCTCCTTTTTGCACTCGTTGGTGCCAGCTCTCTTCCGGCCTTATCACTCCAGCCTTTTATATTTTATAACTGCGCCACAGCTACCACCTAACCCGGTGTTCCCTTCAAGTTCGTCTGTCCAGATATATTTCCCCCATCTTCTAGTTCCACCTTATGCAGTTTGCTCAGCAGATGGTGACATTTGGCTGCGAGTGCCGTAGAACATTGATGAACCATATCTTCGGCTCCCCGCCCCCTTACACTTCATCAGATAAGAATGGGACAACAATTATCTCCAAAAACTCCAGTAACTGATCTCCTCACTTCCCGAGCATTTATAGACAGTTGTAAAAAGAAAAGGGGATGCTAGATGTGTTGCTGCCATCAATTTCTACATGAGTTATATTTTTCAAATGAAATTGAAAAATGTCTTTCAACTTCTGATATATGTTCAGTTGTGAATGCAATATGGCTATAAGAGTTTTCCAAATCATTGCATTCCTGTTTTCTTTACATTTTACAAACAATTTACATTTTACAAACATAATAATTTTTTAGGAATTTGGGTTGTATTAAACAGCATAAGCCATTGTGATAAATATGACACATTCAAGGCTGTCTTGTCTACATTTAGCCCTAAAATGAGTTTAGCTAGTTGCTGGAAACCCAAGGAATCAGCTGTCATGGCCAGTTTTCCTAATGTGTAATATCACATAGATTTCATGAATCATGAGTGATGATGACATAATACACGCTTGTGTTAAATCCTCCAGATTGAGAATCACTATTCGCAATGTCTCTTTATTCTGAGTGCTATGGCCACACAATTTTATGACATCCATATATCCTAATTGTGGCACCCCAGGAGTCCGGTTGCCACAGTGGCATTGCCTTCCTCACAGGGAGTAATGTTGTCACGTCCTCCGTTCCATCCTCTGATACTTACCTCTCTCTCTCCAGCCGGCACGCCCCCGACATGGTCCCTCGCTGTATTCCGCCCGGCTTCTCGGACTCACGGCGCTTCGGCAGTTCGTGCATGAGCAGTTGCGCTTCTTCCGCCGCCAGGGTTTCTGGGAGGTCGTGACCCAGTGGCTCCGCCTCAACATGGCGGCGCCCGCCGGGTATTTCTGTCCGGCATCTACTCAGGTAAGACGCCTGAGTATCGTCGTTGTTGCGGCGCCTGCTTTGTTCTGGTGTCCCTCTTCATCCTCAAGTCCCGTGTCTCTGCTGCTCTCTCTCTAGTCCTGTGCTTTTTCCCCCTTCCTTGCCAGTCTGTTTGATTTGTCTGTTCCCAGGTTGTCCTGTTTCCCTCCATACCTATTTGTTCTGTCCTCATCCTGTCCTATTGTCAGCTCTGTGTCTCAGCAGTCCTCTTCTCCTGAATTTCATTAGCCTTTAGGTTTCCCTAGTCCTTTAGCGGTTCCACCTTTACTATTTGTTTTTTCCCTTCCTTTACAGCTCCCAGCTCCCAGTCATTGTCACATCCAGATTCTCCTAATTCCATCCTTTTCCCTTTTGGTTACCCGTGTCCGCTTTACCTCATTTTACCCAAGTCGTCCCTTTGGCTCCGGCAGTTGTGGTTACATCCCCCTTGGGCTGTTCCTAACACTCCCTGTATAGGGGGTGGATCATCTGCTCCGCTCGTCCTCGGGGGCTCTGGAGCCGCGACCCAGAGGGTCCACTTTCGGGTTTTTCCCTTAGAACCCTATCTGTGACAGTATACTCAGGCCATGGATCCCGCTGGAGCCTCGGCCGCCCAGAAGGAACTTGTCTTTTTGTGAGAGAATCAGACCCGTATGATGTCCTTTATGAAATCCATGGACTCTCGTCTCTCCGCTCTTCAGAACTCCGATCCTGGGAACGCCTCCCAGCTGGCCGGCCTGCAAGAGGAACTGGCTCAGCAGCGAAACACCCAGGCCCATATCCTTAGTTACATGGCATCTGCTGACACTTGGCTACTCTCCTTGCAGTCCGCCTGTCCCAGTCTCGGCTCCTCACCCTCCTCCCCGTCTGGCCAAGCCACTGCGGTATAATGGAGATCCCAAATTATGCCGGGGTTTCCTAAATCAATGTCATCTCCATTTTGAACTCTTACCTCTGTAATACCCTACTGATTGAGCTAAAGTAGCCTTCATAATTTCCCACTTGGAGAGAGACGCTTTGGCATGGGTAAACCCCCTTTGGGAGTGTGATGACCCCGTGGTCTCACAACTATCTATTTTTTTTGGAGACTTTTCGTCGAGTTTTTGACCAGGTGGGTCGCTTGGCCTCTACCACAGAGTCTTTGTTTAATCTTCACCAAGGGTCTCTAACTGTAGGTCAGTACGCTATTCAGTTCTGTACCTTGTCTTCCGATTTGGGTTGGAATAATGAAGCTCTGGTGGGAGATTTCTGGTAAGGTCTATCTGGGCAGATAAAGGATGAGTTAGCTGGTCGTGATACCCCAACCATTTTGGAGGATTTGATTGCTTTGGCCACTCATATTGACCTTTGTTTTCAGGAGCGAGCCCGTGAGAGAAGGTTTCCTCATCCTCCACCGTCTACTCACAGACCACTCAGCCCACATCTCAGGATGACCACCTCTGTATCAGCACCGGAGCCAATGCAGGTCGATCGGCTTAAAATGTCTGAACAATGTCGCAAGGAGAGATGCACTCAAGGTCTTTGTTTCTACTGTGGGAGTGCCTCCCATCTTCTTCGAGCCTGTCCGGAACGGCCGGAAAACTCCTCCGCCTAGGTCAGGTAAGAGAGGCCTCCCTAGGTGCATGTGATACCTCTCTACCCCTCACTCTATCTGTCTTGTTGCATGTTTATGGTAAACGCTTTTCCTTAGTAGCTTATGTTGATTTGGGCACCGAGGGGAATTTTATTAGATTAGAGGAGGTCATTAAATTTTCTGTCTCTGTTAGGACTTTAGAAAATACCCTCTTCCTCGCTTCTGTGGATGGCAAGCCCCTGCAAGACACCATAACTCAGGTTACACAGGTGGTAGAGCTTCAGGTAGGGGCTCTGCATAAGGAGAAATTTGAGTTTTATGTTTTAGCCAGTATTTCTCATCCAGTTCTTCTCGGTCTTCCTTGGTTGCAGACCCACAAGCCCACCTTGGATTGACATAATGGTAATATTCTTCGTTGGGGAGATTCCTGTCGGTGTCTGCTGCCGGTGCGTCCTGTTGGTGTTCCTTGCTCCCCCTCTATCCCTTCCTGTTGCCCTCTGTTTACAGTTCCTTCTCGGATGTCTTCGACAAGAAGGAGGCGGAGAATCTTCCTCCGCATCGACCTTACGACTGCCCTATTGATCTTGTTTTTGGTACCGCTCCTCCTAGAGGAAGAATCTATCCTCTCTCTCCTGCAGAGACTCAAGCCATGTCAGAGTATGTTTAAGAGAATCTTGCCAGAGGCTTCATTCGGAAATCTTCTTCTCCTGCCGGAGCAGGCTTCTTTTTTGTTAAGAAAAGGGATGGCTCTCTTCGCCCATGCATTGATTACAGAGGCTTAAACAACATTACGATGAAAAACAAATAACCATTGCCACTCTGAGCTCTTTGACCGCCTGAGGGGAGTGCAAATACTTACCAAGCGTGATCTTCGAGGAGCCTATAACCTGATTCGAATCCGCGCAGGGGATGAGTGGAAGACCGCATTCAGCACCCGTGACGGTCACTATGAGTATTTAGTTATGTTATTTGGCCTCTGTAATGCTCCTGCGGTATTCCAAGAATTTGTAAACGATGTCTTCCGAGATTGCCTCTATTCCAGTGTCATAGTCTACCTAGACGACATCCTTGTCTTCTCTCCTGATCTATCTACTCTACGATGTGACGTTCGTAAAGTTTTACAACGACTAAGGGAGAATCATCTTTTCGCTAAGATAGAGAAGTGTGCCTTTCAGCAGTCTTGCTTACCCTTCCTTGGTTTTATTGTCTCGAAGTCTGGCCTGAAGATGGATCCGGCGAAGGTGTCTGCCGTTCTCAACTGGCCACGTCCCCTTGGAGTGAAGGCCATTCAGCGTTTTCTTGGCTTTGCCAATTAATATAGGCAGTTTATCCCTCATTTCTCCTCCTTAACTAGACCAATCTCTGCTCTTACTCGCAAAGGTGTCAACCCCAATCACTGGCCCTCGGAGGCTGAGGTCACCTTCCAAACCCTGAAACAAGAATTTGCAACAGCCCCGGTGCTCCATCGTCTGGACGCCAATAGACCATTTATCCTTGAGGTTGATGCATCTTCCGTTGGAGCTGGGGCAGTTCTTTTACAAAGATCTATCTCTGGTCGTGTAGTCACCTGTGGCTTCTACTCTAAGTCTTTCTCCTCTTCTGAACGCAATTATTCAATTGGAGACAAGGAACTGTTAGCCATTAAGCTGGCTTCAGAGGAGTGGTGTTATCTTCTCGAAGGGGCCGTTCATCCCTTCATCATTTTTATGGATCACAAAAATTTGGCTTATGTTCAGTCCGCTCAAAGGCTAAACCCTTGGCAAGCCAGGTGGTCTTTGTTCTTTGGACGTTTTGACTTCAAGCTCCACTTTCGACCTGGTAATAAGAACATCAAAGCCGATGCCCTATCAAGGTCCTTCCAACCTCTGGGTGAAGTGGAGAGTCCGGCGCATGTTATTGATCCAGCTAAGATAAACTCTGTGGCTCCTTTGAACGTGATCTCACCCCTCCTCCTGGAAAAACCTTTGTGTTGGATCGTGACAAGGTGAAAGTCTTGCGTTGGGGCCATTCTTCCAGGTTTGCCGGTCAAGCTGGATGCAAGAAGACTCTCTCTCTTATTTCTCGCCATTATTGGTGGCGTCAATTCGCCAAGATGTCTTTGATTTCATCGCTTCCTGCTCTTCTTGCGCCAGAAACAAAGTTCCTCGGCAGCTACCTTCTGGACTCCTGCATCCGCTTCCAGTGCCTTCAGTTCCTTGGAGCCATATTGCTATAGACTTTGTCACTGATTTACCTCACTCCTCGAATTGCACCGCTATCTTGGTAGTTGTGGATAGATTTTCCAAGATGGCCCACTTCGTTTACTTGCCAGGACTGCCTTCTGCCGAGTTTGCGAAGATCTTCATACACCATGTCTTCCGACTTCACGGCTTCCCACGGCATATCGTGTCTGAACGATGAGTCCAATTCACCTCCCGTTTCAGGAGGGATCTTTGCGGATTAATTAAAGTGACTCTGGATTTCTCCTCCACCTACCATCCTCAGTCCAACGGTCAGGTTGAATGTGTTAATCAAGTTCTCACATCTTACCTTCGGCATTTCTCCAATGCTCACCAGAATAATTGTGTTTCTCTTCTCCCATGGGCAGAGTTCGCCTACAACAATCACTCTAGTGAATCCTCGTCTAAATCTCCTTTTTTGGTGGTCTTTGAGCAATGCCCCAGCATTCCTCTTCCCATTTCCCCCACCTCAGGTGTACCGGCGGTGGACTCTCTGTCCTTGGAATGTTCTAAAGTTAGGCAAGAGACTAAAGAGGCTCTTGAGAGGGCTAGTAGCAGGATGAAAAAGTACGCCGACAAGAGACGTCTGGACGCTCCTCCATATCGGCAGGGTGATAAAGTCTGGCTCTCTTCACGCTACATCAGACTTAAGATTCCCTCTCAGAAGCTAGGTCCACACTACATTGGTCCCTTTGAGATTTCTAGTTGTATTAATGATGTGGCTTACAAGTTAAAGTTGCCTGTTTCGTTGCGAAGCCCCAATGCTTTTTATGTGTCACTCCTCAAACCTGCAGTCTTTAATCACTTGCATTCTTCTCAGTCTCACTCCCCTCTACCAAGCACTTCTGATGGTATATTTGAGGTTGAGGATATTCTAGCCAAAAAGACAGTTAGGGGAGGACTTTATTTTTAATTGATTGGAGCGGTTCGCGCATGGCAGTTGCACTTCTTCCGCCGCCAGGGTTTCTGGGAGGCCGTGACCCGATGGCTCCGCCTCAACATGGCGGCGCCCGCCAGGTATTTCTGTCCGGCGTCTACTCAGGTAAGACGCCTGAGTATCGTCGTCATTGCGGCGCCTGCTTTGTTCTGGTGTCCCTCTTCGTCCTCAGGTCCCGTGTCTCGGCTGCTCTCTCTCTAGCCCTGTGCTTTTTCCCCCTTCCTTGCCAGTCTGTTTGATTTGTCTGTTCCCAGGTTGTCCTGTTTCCCTTCATACCTATTTGTTCTGTCCTCGTCCTGTCCTATTGTCAGCTCTGTATCTCAGCAGTCCTCTTCTCCTGAATTTCATTAGCCTTTAGGTTTCCCTAGTCCTTTAGCGGTTCCACCTTTACTATTTGTTTTTTCCCTTCCTTTACAGCTCCCAGTCATTGTCAGCTCCAGATTCTCCTAATTCCGTCCTTTTCCCTTTTGGTTACCCGTGTCTGCTTTTCCTTGTTTTACCCCAGTCGTCCCTTTGGCTCCAGCAGTTGTGGTTACATCCCCCTTGGGCCTGCTCCTAACACTCCCTGTATAGGGGGTGGATCCATCTGGTCCGCTCGTCCTCGGGGGCTCTGGAGCCGTGACCCAGAGGGTCCACTTTTGGATTTTTTCCTTAGAACCCTATCTGTGACAAATGTCATGCCTGGAGGCAAGGAGGGATCCCCTTACCAGGTGTCAGTAGGAGAGAAGTAGAGCAGAACTTGGGGAGTGGAGCTGTGATTAAACTCTCCCGAGAGCTGAGCGCTAGGAACCGGATACCGGAGTCCTTGATTGCATGGATACTGAAGTCCCGGCAGCTAAATTCGGAGGGCAGGGGACTGCAGGTCTCCTGGCCCGATCTAATACCCAGTGGTACAGCAGCATACCAGAGCCTGGAGCCAACACAAAGTAGCGGCACCTGTGATAGGCTCAAGCTGCCTGCCATGTGGGCAACAGTTAGTTTTTAAAAACAGAGAGAGCAGTTAGCAGCAGGAGGGTGAGCTGTGAGGCAGCAAAGAAAAAAGGAGGACAGTGCAGTAGGCTTCCATTCTGCCCGGCTCTCCATTACAATCTGTTACCAGTACCCCAGTGTAACGCCGGTGGGTTTATACCTTGATACTTCGGCGTAACTCTGCATGTCTCTGTTTTAACCCTTTCTCCTCTCCCCCTAATGTGCATGGATACTGTTGTCTGTTACCTGCATGGATGCTGCTCAGTTCCCTGTGCCGCTGCGTAGCTGTACATGTGCTGTGATGTCTTTGCTTTGCTGCATGACCACCCGCATGTGTGGTCCCTGGCTGCCGCTGTGGAAGCCTATCCGTGAGTTGTGAGGTGCTCTGCAGCTGGTGCATGACTTTCCATGTGTGTTCAGGCTAGCAGTCGCTGCCAGGTGCCCTAAGCCACAGATCCTGTGCTATCTGTGCTGTAATGGTTTGTTTGTGCTTAGGGTGCGCACGGCCACACCTACCCAGCTTTTATTAGGGTTTGAGTGTGCACCTGTGTTGATCCCTCAGCCTATTGCTGAGGGGCAGCTCCTATATAAACTCTCTCTTTCCTGTTGGGCGGGGCCAGAGCATTGCATTGTGTTTCTGTGTCTTGCCTTGTGAGTTAGGTATCCAGCTCCTGTTCTGTCTGCAGTCTGTTCTGGGAGAGCTGATACCTGTCTACCGCCTGTTCTGGGGGCAGAGTACCCAGATTGGCCTATCCTGGAGGATGCATATCCAGTCCGTTTGTGTTTTGTGTTATCCGCCTTTTCTGGGGGCAGAGTACTCAGACCCGCCTGTCCTTGAGGCTGCATATCCTGTACCTGACCCTGTCTGAACTGTGTCCTGTGTTATGTTCCTGAAGTCCTTTTGTGTCTGACACTCTGTACCCAGTTACTGTGAACTTTCTGGGCTCATCTTTTAAAGATGGAGTCCGATGTTCTTACTGAGCTTATACTATGCTGTGCTCAGCCTGCTATGCGGCGCTAACCCCGTCTGGCCCAGGTTCAGTCTGGCGGTGCTTGCACCATCACGCTTGAGTTCCTTCCTAGGTCCGGTGCCTGGTGTTGTGAACTGTGTTTCGGGGCTCCCTCTTGTGGTCACTAATGGTATTGTATGAGTCATGTCTTTCTGCAAGCTTGGACTTCAGCTGTTCCATTTATCTGTGGGTGTTCCCTATTTAGTCCTCCTTAGGACTCAGTCTCTTGCCTGGTAACGATGTATTCAGTTCTCCAGCTGGCTCGAGACGTCTAGAATCAACGTAGGCACGTTCACCGGCTACTTCTAGTTGTGTGTGTTAGGATCAGGTATGCAGTTAGCCCAGTTTCCACCTCCCTAGAGCAGTTCTATGTTTTTTGCACACTGAGCCAGAATACCAGAGATCCTCTACCATTAGGATCATAACAGTATACCATTCCCCAAAGGAAATGTTTAATGCATCGCAGAAGCGGGATTAAAAAGAAGTTCTGAGGTTTTGTTTTTTTTGTTTTTGTTTTTTTTGCTGCAGTTTGTCTAGCTTCTTCCATCCCCTTATACTCTGAGTGGTTTTGAGCTCTGCTGCAGACATGGATCTTCACTCTGACTTGTGGATTGTGGATTGTGGATTGTGGATCAGCTTGCTGCAAGGGTGCAAAGCATTCAGGATTTTGTCACTCATAGTCCTATGTCTGAACCAAAAATACCTATCCCTGAGCTATTTTTTGGAGATCGATCTAAGTTCCTGAATTTTAGGAATAATTGTAGATTGTTTCTGTCTCTGAGACCTCGTTCCTCTGGTGATTCCACTCAGCAAGTTAAAATTGTTATCTCCTTCTTGCGTGGCGACCCTCAAGATTGGGCTTTCTCTCTGGCGCCAGGAGATCCTGCATTGGTGAATGTCGATGCGTTTTTTCTGGCGCTTGGTTTGCTTTATGAGGAGCCTAATCTTGAAAATCAAGCTGAAAAAGCGTTGCTAGCTATATCTCAAGGTCAGGATGAAGCTGAGGTGTATTGTCAAAAATTTCGGAAATGGTCCGTGCTTACTCAATGGAATGAGTGTGCCCTGGCCGCAAATTTCAGAAATGGTCTTTCTGAAGCCATTAAGAATGTGATGGTGGGGTTTCCTATCCCTACAGGTCTGAATGATTCAATGGCTCTGGCCATTCAAATTGATTGGCGTTTGCAGGAGCGCAAATCTGCTAATCCTTTGGCGGTGCTGTCTGAACGGACACCTGATCCTATGCAATGTGACAGAATTCTGACCAGAGCCGAACGGCAAAATCATAGACGTCAAGAGGGGTTGTGTTTTTACTGTGGTGATTCAACGCATGTTATCTCAGCATGCTCTAAGCGCTTAAAAAGAGTTGTTAATCCTGTCACCATTGGTACTTTGCAGCCTAAATTTATTTTGTCTGTGACCTTAATTTGTTCATTATCTTCCTACCCAGTCATGGCTTTTGTGGATTCTGGTGCTGCTCTGTGTCTTATGGATTTGTCGTTTGCCAGGCGCTGTGGTTTTGTCCTGGAGCCTTTGGAATTTCCTATTCCTCTTAGAGGAATTGATGCTACGCCATTGGCGGAGAATAAACCTCAGTATTGGACGCAGGTGACCATGTGCATGACTCCTGTACATCAGGAGGTTATTCGCTTCCTTGTTCTGCATGATTTGCATGATGTGGTCATTTTGGGTCTGCCATGGCTACAGATCCATAATCCAGTTTTGGATTGGAAAGCTATGACTGTGTCAAGTTGGGGTTGTCGGGGGATTCATGATGATACTCCGGTGGTGCCTATTGCTTCTTCTACTCCTTCTGAGACCCCTGAGTTTTTGTCAGATTACCAGGATGTATTTAGTGAGCCCAAGTCCAGTGCCCTTCCTCCTCATAGGGACTGTGATTGTGCTATAAATTTGATTCCTGGTAGTAAATTTCCTAAGGGTCGACTCTTTAATTTGTCGGTACCAGAGCATGCCGCGATGCGGAGTTATATTAAGGAGTCTTTGGAGAAGGGACATATTCGCCCATCCTCTTCACCTCTTGGTGCAGGATTCTTTTTTGTGGCCAAGAAGGACGGGTCTTTGAGACCTTGTATTGATTATCGTCTTCTGAATAAGATCACTGTCAAATTTCAGTATCCTTTGCCATTGTTGTCTGATTTGTTTGCTCGGATTAAGGGTGCCAGTTGGTTCACCAAGATAGATCTTCGTGGTGCGTATAACCTTGTGCGCATTAAGCAGGGAGATGAATGGAAAACAGCATTTAATACGCCCGAGGGTCATTTTGAGTACTTGGTGATGCCTTTTGGACTCTCTAATGCTCCTTCTGTGTTTCAGTCTTTCATGCATGATATCTTCCGGAAATATCTGGATAAATTTATGATTGTTTATCTGGATGATATTTTGGTTTTTTCTGATGATTGGGAGTCCCATGTCAACCAGGTCAGGATGGTGTTTCAGGTTCTGCGTGATAATGCTTTGTTTGTGAAGGGCTCAAAATGTCTCTTTGGAGTACAGAAGGTTTCTTTTTTGGGTTTTATTTTTTCCCCTTCTACCGTGGAGATGGACCCAGTCAAGGTCCGTGCCATTCATGACTGGACTCAGCCTACGTCTGTTAAGAGCCTTCAGAAGTTCTTGGGCTTTGCCAATTTTTACCGTCGTTTTATCGCTAATTTTTCTAGCGTAGTTAAACCTTTGACGGATATGACCAAGAAAGGTTCTGATGTTGCTAATTGGTCTCCTGCGGCCGTGGAGGCCTTTCGGGAGCTGAAGCACCGGTTTACTTCAGCGCCAGTCTTGTGCCAGCCAGACGTCTCTCTTCCCTTCCAGGTTGAAGTTGATGCTTCTGAGATTGGTGCGGGGGCCGTTTTGTCGCAGAGAAGCTCTGATGGCTCTGTGATGAAGCCATGTGCTTTCTTTTCCAGAAAATTTTCGCCTGCTGAGCGGAACTATGATGTTGGTAATCGGGAGTTGTTGGCTATGAAGTGGGCATTTGAGGAGTGGCGACATTGGCTCGAGGGAGCTAAGCATCGTGTGGTGGTTTTGACTGATCATAAAAATCTGATTTATCTCGAGTCTGCCAAGCGTCTGAATCCTAGACAGGCTCGTTGGTCGTTGTTTTTCTCCCGTTTTGACTTTGTGGTCTCATACCTGCCTGATTCGAAGAACGTGAAGGCTGATGCGCTTTCTAGGAGTTTTGTGCCTGACTCTCCGGGAGTCTCAGAACCGTCTGGTATTCTCAGAGAGGGAGTGATTTTGTCTGCCATTTCCCCAGATTTGCGACGAGTGCTGCAGAAGTTTCAGGCTGATAGACCTGATCGTTGCCCACCAGAGAGACTGTTTGTTCCTGATAGATGGACCAGCAGAGTTATTTCCGAGGTTCATTCTTCGGTGTTGGCAGGGCACCCTGGGATTTTTGGTACCAGAGATTTGGTGGCTAGGTCCTTTTGGTGGCCTTCCTTGTCACGGGATGTGCGTTCCTTTGTGCAGTCCTGTGGGATTTGTGCTCGGGCTAAGCCTTGCTGTTCTCGTGCCAGCGGGTTGCTTTTGCCCTTGCCTATCCCGAAGAGGCCTTGGACGCACATTTCCATGGATTTCATTTCGGATCTTCCAGTATCTCAGAAGATGTCTGTCATCTGGGTGGTGTGTGATCGTTTTTCTAAAATGGTCCATTTGGTGCCCTTACCTAAGTTGCCTTCTTCCTCCGATTTGGTTCCTTTGTTCTTTCAGAATGTGGTTCGTTTGCACGGCATCCCTGAGAATATTGTGTCTGACAGAGGATCCCAGTTTGTGTCCAGATTCTGGCGATCCTTTTGTGCTAAGATGGGTATTGACTTGTCGTTCTCATCGGCTTTTCATCCTCAGACTAATGGCCAAACCGAGCGAACTAATCAGACATTGGAAACTTATTTGAGATGTTTTGTTTCTGCTGATCAGGATGATTGGGTGACCTTTTTGCCTCTGGCCGAGTTTGCCCTTAATAATAGGGCTAGTTCTGCCACTTTGGTTTCGCCCTTTTTCTGCAATTCTGGTTTTCATCCTCATTTTTCCTCGGGCCAGGTTGAACCTTCTGACTGTCCTGGGGTGGATTCGGTGGTGGATAGGTTGCAGCAGATTTGGAACCATGTGGTGGACAATTTGAAATTGTCACAGGAGACGGCTCAGCGTTTTGCCAACCGCTGCCGCGGTGTGGGTCCCCGACTTCGTGTTGGGGATTTGGTTTGGTTGTCTTCTCGGCATGTTCCTTTGAAGGTCTCCTCTCCTAAGTTCAAGCCTCGCTTTATCGGTCCTTATAAGATTTTGGAAATCCTTAACCCGGTGTCTTTTCGTTTGGACCTTCCATCGTCATTTGCTATTCATAATGTGTTCCATAGGTCCTTGTTGCGGCGGTACGTGGTGCCTGTGGTTCCTGCTGTTGAGCCTCCTGCCCCGGTTTTGGTTGAGGGCGAGTTGGAGTACGTGGTAGAGAAGATCTTGGATTCTCGTATCTCTAGACGTCATCTTCAGTATTTGGTTAAGTGGAAGGGCTATGGTCAGGAGGATAATTCCTGGGTTGTCGCCTCTGATGTTCATGCGGCTGATTTGGTTCATGCCTTTCACGCTGCTCATCCTGATCGCCCTGGGAGTCTTGGTGAGGGTTCGGTGACCCCTCCTCAAGGGGGGGGTACTGTTGTGAACTGTGTTTCGGGGCTCCCTCTTGTGGTCACTAATGGTATTGTATGAGTCATGTCTTTCTGCAAACTTGGACTTCAGCTGTTCCATTTATCTGTGGGTGTTCCCTATTTAGTCCTCCTTAGGACTCAGTCTCTTGCCTGGTAACGATGTATTCAGTTCTCCGGCTGGAATCAACGTAGGCACGTTCACCGGCTACTTCTAGTTGTGTGTGTTAGGATCAGGTATGCGGTTAGCCCAGTTTCCACCTCCCTAGAGCAGTTCTATGTTTTTTGCACACTGAGCCAGAATACCAGAGATCCTCTACCATTAGGATCATAACAGCCTGGAGCCTGATGGCTGTAGCTAGGAACCTGATGACCACCGCTGCCTGATCCTGTGCCATCTGTGTCCCAGCCGATGACCTTGGCTGCCTCGCCAGTGCCCCAGATGTCTATCCGGTATTCCTGATGTCATGATGTCCTTCCTGTGTCCGATGTCCTGATGTAACTGATGCCCTGGGCTGCCATGCCTGTGTCCCAGCCGATGACCTGGGCTGCCACGCCAGTGTCCCAGATGTCTATCCATGTCCCAGATGTCTATCCGGTATTCCTGATGTCCAGATGTCCTGCCAGTGTCCGATGTCCTGATGTAACTGATGCCCTGGGCTGCCATGTCAGTGTCCCAGCCGATGACTTGGGCTGCCACGCCAGTGTCTCAGATGTCTATGCGGTATTCCTGCCTGTGTCCTGATGTCCTGCCTGTGTCCTGATGTCCTGCCTTTGTCCGACGTCCTGATGTCCAGCCTGTATCAGATGTCCTGATGTCTCTCCTGTGACCGAACGTTCTACCGGTTCTCCGGGGTCCACCCTGTGATGACGTCCTTCCGGGACCAGTGTCTGATGTTCTCCTGCTGAGCCTGTGCTATGCCTGAGGCCTGAGAGAGAGGCCGTCCTAGTATGCCCGTGCCAGATGACCCTGGACTACATCAACCCGTGATGACTCCTGCCATCTTCTGACATCTGTCCGAGGTCGGTGACTGATTTTCTCCTACTGAGCCTGTGCTGCACCTGAGGCCTGAGAGAGAGGCTGTCCTAGTATGTCTGTGCCAGATAACCCGGGACTGCATCAACCCGTGATGTCCTCCTGCCTTCGTCTGTTATCCTGAGACGTGTACCCTTCCTAGACATGTGGAATTGGGATCCTGATGTCATTATGTTTTTGTTTTGTACTGTGCTTTCATTTGAGTAAACTTTGTTTCTTCATACCTGAATTTGTGCGGTGTAATCTAGTTTTGCATATCGACATCTTGTTCACATGTTCAGCTGCCACAGACCCTGCTCACTGCCCTTCCCTAGTCTGGGTAGGTCCAGGTTACTCCATGTGGTCCAGTGGGTCCACATTGTGTTCCTTTTTGGGACACTCGCCCACGTCGTCATGGTCAGGTGACATGGAGGCATTGGCTAGGCCGTGTCTGCGGTCGCAGCCGTAACACCTGGTCTGTACTATCAACCATCAAGTAAAGGAAAAGAAAACTACAGCCCTTGTGTCATTCAGTGATCTCTTGCGCCTTGAGTCCTGCACCACAAGGTACATGAAACCTGACATAAACGGAATCGGTAGCCCTGTGGGGAGCAGAACCATCCCAGCTGCGTCACCATCAGCCCCAGCGGTCTCCTTTAGCATCGTCGGCGATCCATTGCCGAACGCCACAGGTGGCGTCACATTAAATCCCATATACATATTCCCCATTTTTCGGCACAGCCAGGTCCACGGAGTCAGGTCACGACCCCCTGACTTCCCCAAAGAACTGTCCGACCGGTTCCGAGTACACCACGGCCCTGATGGGCGTGTCATAATTGCCCTCTAGGCAGAACCCTATTACATGCCAATGTACTTAGGTTACTACCAGTAGGGGACGCTGTTGTATCTACAGTATATTCTTCTAAGGAGACTGATATCCACTTCATGTAGAGCAGTAGTATATAGCTCAAATCACCGGGGATGTTGCCACAAAACATCTTGCTAGTCTGCAGAGGACGTGGAAGTTCTCGGGGTACTACAATTAAAGCCATTTATTGCGTGAAATTGTGAACTTTTGAGGATTTATAAAACAAGTACGTTTTAAAAGTGTCATACAAATTGCTGTTGCTGGATCAGTGATGATGCATACAGAAAAATGACCAAAACTAGTGCAGAACATTAGATGCTGAGTTGCTACCACATTTCCCAAAAAGGAGATTTGTAATAAAATTGGTTGCTTCTATTTTTTAACAAATCTCCTCTATCTCCTTGACAGAGATCTTTTGTAACAGTCTATTTACACAGAATTTCTGTTATGGAGACAGACTCCTTGTGACATTATTGCCTGTGACCATAAAATGAATTGTCTGCAGCTTGATTACTTTCTGTCTGTTCACATGACACTTTGTCCTATGTTAGACTGCTAGGTCTGTATCTCATAAAACATTTAGTGACATGCACTGTACAGTACCCGTGGGCTTTCATTCTGGGGATTGTAATGTTACGCTTCATGATCAGAAAAATATGACATTTACCAAAGGAGTGCAAGTAGGATCTGAATGCCATGTCCAAAATTACTGCATCCCTCCTCATCATAAATACTAAATGGAGTCAAAAGAATTCCCAAACTTTTATTAAAAGTTAAGGACATGCTCAACAAGTTATCGTTCAGTAAAAAGTTTATTTTTGGCTGGTGTCCTCAACATCTGGTCCTGGTCAAGCAAAGTCACCAGTAACATGCGGCGTGCAAAGGCGTAGCACCCCCATAGCACAAGTCCACACACCCAGCCAGGACCCTTCATGTAACATGCTGGTGCGTAAGAGATGAGTACCTCACCGATGGCTACCACCACATGCCACTTTACACACATACCTCTTCACAAGGCTCAGACTGTCTGACAGGAGAACAGCAGAATCCTCCAATGGGCCTCATTGCAGGACTGAGCCACCACCCACTTACATTATCACCAGTACTTTGCACAATACATTTGATTCTCCATATACAGACAGATGCAAAATCTTATTAATTTAACAATCAACCCAATTTATCGGGATGAAATTTTGTGAATGGGGTCATATTTTGCATGTAGCTGAAAGTGGGGCCCTGCAGTTGATGTTACTGGTGAACCCTTGGCATCCCAGTCCTACACTGTGTGTGACCATATTTTGCATCAGTATGTGTAGACCAAAAAAGCAGTAAACCTTAAACACAGAAGACATACTAACATTTCCAGTCTAGTTTTTCACGCTTTATCATCCACTCCTGGTTCTGGCTACTGATAATAAATAATAATAATAATAATCTTTATTTATATAGCGCCAACATATTCTGCAGCGTTTTACAGTTTAACAGTTCATACACAACAGTCATAAGTAACAACGTTAAAGATAACTAGTGTTGAGCGATACCGTCCGATACTTGAAAGTATCGGTATCGGAAAGTATCGGCCAATACCGGCAAAGTATCGGATCTAATCCGATACCGATACCCGATACCAATACAAGTCAATGGGACTCAAGTATCGGACGGTATCCCTGATGGTTCCCAGGGTCTGAAGGAGAGGAAACTCTCCTTCAGGCCCTGGGATCCATATTAATGTGTAAAATAAAGAATTAAAATAAAAAATATTGATATACTCACCTCTCCGACGCAGCGTGCACCTTATCGAGGGAACCGGCAGCCTTCTTTGCTTAAAATATCAATGTGTAAAAGAAAGAATTAAAATAAAAAATAGGGATATACTCACCTCTCCGACGCAGCCTGCACCTTACCGAGGGAACCGGCAGCCTTCTTTGCTTAAAATGCGCGCGTTTACTGCCTTCCGTGACGTCACGGCTTCTGATTGGTCGCGTGCCGCCCATGTGACTGCGACGCGACCAATCACAACAAGCCGTGACGTAATTTTCAGGTCCTGAATGCCTAATTCTAGGCATTCAGGACCTGAAAATTACGTCACGGCTTCTGATTGGTCGCGTGCCGCCCATGTGACCGCGACGCGACCAATCACAACAAGCCGTGACGTAATTTTCAGGTCCTGAATGCCTAATTCTAGAATTAGACATTCAGGACCTGAAAATTACGTCACGGCTTGTTGTGATTGGTCGCGTCGCGGTCACATGGGCGGCACGCGACCAATCAGAAGCCGTGACATCACGGAAGGCAGTAAACGCGCGCATTTTAAGCAAAGAAGGCTGCCGGTTCCCTCGGTAAGGTGCAGGCTGCGTCGGAGAGGTGAGTATATCCCTATTTTTTATTTTAATTCTTTCTTTTACACATTGATATTAATCCCGATACCGATTCCCGATATCACAAAAGTATCGGATCTCGGTATCGGAATTCCGATACCCGCAAGTATCGGCCGATACCCGATACTTGCGGTATCGGAATGCTCAACACTAAAGATAACACAATATTTAAAGCAAAATAATACTGATCTACAATGGGGAAAATAAGTATTTGATACACTGCAGATTGTACAAGTTTTCACGCCTACAAAGAGGTCTGTAATTTTTAACTTAAGTACACTCAGTGTTGGACTGGGGTGCCAGGGGCCCACCGGTAACCAACTCCTGGGTCCCACTTTTCAACTACATGCAAATGTGACATTATCCTCAGTCACAAATTTATATGAACTGATTAAGTGAATAAGATGCTGCCTTTGTCTGTACATAGTAATTCAAGTATGGTATATTGTGCCATGTACTGTTCATATAAGAGGGTGCTGAGGCCCACTCTTGCACAGAGTTTTCCTGTGGGCCAGTCCAAACCTGGGTACACTTCAACTGTGAGAGATAAAATCTAAAAAAAATCAAGAAAATCTCACATATTATTTTTACATAATTAATTTTATTGCATGAAATAAGTATTTGATACAATTGAAAAACAGAACTAAATATTTAGTACAGAAACCTTTGTTTGCAATTACAGAGGTCAGACGTTTCCTGTAGTTCTTGACCAAGTTTGCACACACTGCAGCAGGGATTTTGGTCCACTCATCCTTACAGATCTTCTCCAGATCTTTCAGGTTTTGGGGGTGTCGCTGGTCAACATTGAGTAGCTCTCTCCAAAGATTTTCTATTGGGTTCAGGGCTGGAGACTGGCTAGGCCACTTCTGGACCTAGAAATGCATCTTAGTTACCCTGGCTGTGGGTTTTGGGTTGTTTTCATGCTGGAAGACCCAGCCACAACTCGTCTTCAATGCTCTTATTGAGGAAAGGAGGTTGTTGGCCAAAATCTCGCGACACATGACCCCATCCATCTTCCCTTCAATATGGTGCAATCATCCTGTCCCCTTTGCAGAAAAGCACCCCCAAAGTATGATGTTTCCTACACTATGTTTCACGGTCGGAACTGTGTTCTTAGGATTGTACTCATAGACCTTCTTCTCCCTCAAACACGTCGAGTGGAGTTAATGCCAAAAAGTTCTTATTTGGTAGCATCTGACCACATGGCCTTATCTCATGCGTGACCTGCGGTATTTTAATCAATGATGACGTTGTGTGTTACTAATGCTAATGTTTGAGATTGTGATCCCAGCTCTCTTCAGATCATTGACCAGGTTCTCCCTTGTAGTTCTGGGCTGATTCCTCCTGTAAATGCTATATAAAAATAAAGATTGTTATTTCATGCAATAAAATGCAATTTATTTGTTTAAAAATCATACAATGTGACTTTCTGGTTTTTATATTTAGATTCTGCCTCTCACAGTTGAAATGAACCTATGATAAAAAATTACAGACTTCTCCATATTGCACCTATATTACTGGTGCAACTCTTGGATCTTCCATGGTTCATCTGAACTGGAGCTAGATCATCATAGGTTTATTTACACCCATCAAAAAAATTCACCATATATGTGTATATCGAAATGTACAGAAATAGCAACTTAATTCACAAAAATTATACTCAATAAAACATTACTTTCATTAGTTACTAGTAAAAAGTCTGAGAAAAGAATAAAAAGGAGATACTGTAGTTTAACAGTTCCCAAGGTGGTAAACAATATCCAAAATACAGTAGTGAGAAATACTTTTTGTAACAATTTGGAGGGTATCAACATGCAAAAAGATAGGGAATAAGAAAAAGAGGGAGTGGCGGTCCTGTTGCCGGACACCATTAAGAGAGAGTAATGCTATTATCAGCCCTACCTAAATGTAGAGGTTGGCATCCTACAATGTGCAGTTGGCATCCCCGCTCAATGTGAACTCACCCTGATATTCCCTATATGTATAGCGGCAAACAATAACTAGTGTCTAATACAAAAAGTATGTAGCAGAACCCACAACAATAGTCAAAAATCCATATAAAGGCCAAGAACAACAAGAACACCCCAGGGACCCAAGTATCACAATAGGGAATAACACTCCACATATACCAGGATATTACGTGGAAGGTTCATATCCGTAGGCATTAAGAAAAAAAGTAATGCTATAAGACACTAAATAATATTTCCTTTACTAAGAGCATGAGCAGTATCATATTAAAAACTCCTTAGCCAAACGTACATAGTGTGCCATAATCAGTACCATATCAAAATTATTAAACCACATGTAAATAGTAAGCTTTAAGCGATGCCAGAGGCGTACCTAGGGGTTCAGCTTAGGGGTGAAAAACATCTGAGTGGGCCCCTAACCAGTAACCCTGATTACAACAGTGGAGGCACACTAATATTATCACCATATAGTGACATATAGTGGTAGATAACAGTCCTGCAGGCCATATAGGAGATCACAGAACAGTTACAGTTGGTGACTTACCGCTGACGTTCTTTCTGATGGAGTCATTCACTTTTTCCATCTTATCCACCTGGCCCAGATCGGCATGGCAACTTCTTCCATCTACGACTCGTCTGCAGAGAATACAACAAAGACACATCTGACGTCTTACATTTCCAGTCCGGTCCCCATCTATCCCCAACTTGCATAAACTCCTCATCCTGATGACACCCCAATACTAAGCCACTGCTGCCATATGTGTCCCTATTACTGCACCTGCTGTAACGGTTCTTACTACCTCAAATAATAATGCCCACCAATGTGCCCTTACATAATAATTATGCCTCCTTTGTGCCCTCCAGAAGGTAAAATTGCCCCATGGAATAGGGAATATCAGGGCGAGTCCACATTGAGCAGGGGCGCCAAATGGATTGTAGGAAGCCAACCTCCACGGTTAGGTAGGGCTAATAATAATCTGGTAACAGGGCATTACTCTCCCTTGATGTCAGGCAGCAGGACTGCCCCCCTCTTTTTCTTATCCCCAATCTTTTTGCAGGTTGATACTGTCTAAATTGTTACATGAAGCGATGGATTTTTAGAATTTTTTTTTTAATTTTGACTTTTTTTTTGCATTTTTGTGAAAAAATGCTTCATATGAGGATTATACAGTGCAGATAGCAGGCTCACAGCTTAATGAACATTTCTGTAACAGTGGTGTATGTGGACCCACTGCGTCATGGTCTGGGCTTACCCTTGAGGGGCGTAACTAAGGCTACGTTCACATTTGCGTTGTGCGCCGCAGCGTCGGCGCCGCAACGCACAACGCAAATAAAAACGCAGCAAAACGCATGCACAACGCTGCGTTTTGCGCCGCATGCGTCGTTTTTTTCATTGAATTTGGACGCAGCAAAAATGCAACTTGCTGCGTCCTCTGCGCACCGACGCGGGCGCCGCAGCGACGCATGCGGCGCAAAACGCAAGTGCGCCGCATGTCCATGCGCCCCCATGTTAAACATAGGGGCGCATGACGCATGCGGCGCCGCTGCGGCGCCCGACGCTGCGGCGCTGACCGCAAATGTGAACGTAGCCTAAGTGACTACCTGGTTTTTGCTAGAGCCTCTGGAGGTGAGGTTAGGCTTAGCAAGCAGACGGTCGACAGGTACCACTCCAGGGACGTCCCCAGAACTGCAGCAGCTGATCAAAGGGTCAGATGTTATGATCTGGTGACCTTGGAGCCGCATGAGAGACTTTCTCAGGAGTAGGTGGTACCTGTACTGACCGCAAACCCTAATCTAACACCGCAACTAGAAGTAGCCGTGGGATGTACCTAACACGTCCTAGACATCTCGACACAGCCGGAGGACTAAATACCCCTATAGATGGAAATGGGAATTCTATCTTGCCTCAGAGCAGAACCCCAAAGGATAGGCAGCCCCCCACAAATATTGACTGTGAGTATAAGAGGAAAGACACACGCAGGCAGAAAAACAGGATTTAGCAAAAGAGGCACTTCTAGCTAAATAGAAAAGGATAGGACAGAATTCTAAGCGGTCAGTATTAAAATCCTAAAAACATCCACAGCAGATAATACAAATATTCCACATCTAACTAAAGACATAGAAAGTATATCTGCATCTCCTGAGAATCCAGCATGACTGAAAAATCCAAACAAAGTCTAAGCTGGACAAAAACACAATAAATTGCACTGAATTGCAAAGAACACTGCATGTGTGCACAGAGACAAAAAACCAGACACTTATCTTAGCTGAATTTGCAGCAGGGCATGAGGAGCCAGAGAGAGATGCAATCCCTCCAAGTACAATGGACAACTGGCACAGACTCATGGATCCTGCACACCTAAATACCTAATAAAGCTGCAATCAGCAGAAACACCTGCCCGGATTACAACCCCAAGACAACTGCACAACCACCAACACCCACCGGAGGGAGCCCAAGAGCAGAATTCACAACTGTACCCCCCCCCTTGAAGAGGGGTCACCGAACCCTCACCAGAGCCCCCAGGCCGATCAGGACGAGCCAGATGAAAGGCACGGACCAAATCAGCAGCATGGACATCAGAGGCAAAAACCCAAGAATTATCCTCCTGGCCATAACCCTTCCATTTGACAAGGTACTGAAGCCTCCGCCTCGAAAAGCGAGAATCCAAAATCTTCTCAACCACATACTCCAACTCCCCATCAACCAACACAGGAGCAGGAGGGAACAACGGGCACCACATATTTCCGCAATGAAGATCTATGGAAAACATTATGGATGGCAAAAGAGGCCGGAAGGGCCAAACGAAAAGACACCGGATTGATAATCTCAGAAATCCTATAAGGACCAATAAACCGAGGCTTAAACTTAGGGGAAGAAACCTTCATAGGAACATGACGGGAAGACAACCAGACCAAATCCCCAACCCGAAGCCGGGAACCAACACACCGACGACGGTTAGCAAAATGCTGAGCCTCCTCCTGAGACAACACCAAATTGTCCACCACATGAGCCCAAATCTGCTGCAACCTGTCAACCACAGAATCCACACCAGGACAATCAGAAGGCTCAATCTGCCCCAAAGAAAAACGAGGATGAAAACCAAAATTACAAAAGAAGGGCGAAACCAAGGTAGCCGAACTAGCCTGATTATTAAGGGCAAACTCGGCCAATGGCAAGAAAGCCACCCAATCATCCTGATCAGCAGACACAAAGCATCTCAAAAAAGTTTCCAAAGTCTGATTAGTTCGCTCGGTCTGGCCATTTGTCTGAGGATAAATGCGGAAGAAAAAGACAAATCAATGCCCAGCCTAGCACAAAAGGCCCGCCAAAACCTAGAAACAAACTGGGAACCTCTGTCAGACACAATATTCTCCGGAATACCATGCAAACGAACCACATGCTGAAAAAACAACGGAACCAAATCAGAAGAGGAAGGCAATTAAGGCAAAGGCACCAAATGAACCATCTTAGAAAACCGGTCACAAACCACCCAGATAACCGACATCCTCTGGGAAACCAGAAGATCTGAAATAAAATCCATAGAAATATGCGTCCAGGGCCTCTCAGGGACTGGCAAAGGCAAAAGCAACCCACTAGCACGGGAACGTCAACCTCAACCTGAAACAGAAGAGAAACATCTGGCTGACGCAACACCGGGGCAGAAGTAAATTGGCGGTTAAGCTCCTGAAAGGCAGAGACAGCCACAGAGGACCAATTCGTCACATCAGCGCCTTTGTTCGGCAAATCGGTCAGGGGTTTAACCACACTGGAGAAGTTAGCAATGAAATGGCGATAAAAATTAGCAAAGCCCAAAAATTTCTGAAGGCTCTTCACGGATGTGGGCTGAATCCAATCATGAATGGCCTGAATCTTAACCGGATCCATCTCTATAGATGAGGGAGAAAAAATGAAACCCAAAAAAGAAACCTTCTGCACTCCAAAGAGACATTTAGACCCCTTCACAAACAAAGCATTGTCACGAAGGATCTGAAATACCATCCTGACCTGTTTCACATGAGACTCCCAATCATCGGAAAAAATTAAGATGTCATCCAAATATACAATCATGAATTTATCAAGATAATTCCAGAAGATATCATGCATGAAGGACTGAAAAACAGATGGAGCATTAGAGAGCCCGAATGGCATCACAAGGTATTCAAAATGGCCTTCGGGCGTATTAAACGCAGTTTTCCATTCGTCACCCTGCTTAATACGAACAAGATTATATGCCCCCCGAAGGTCGATTTTAGTAAACCAACTAGCCCCCTTAATCCTGGCAAACAAATCGGAAAGCAAAGGTAAAGGGTATTTAAACTTGACCGTGATCTTATTCAAGAGGCGATAATCAATACAGGGTCTCAAGGAGCCATCCTTCTTAGCAACAAAAAAAAATCCCGCTCCCAACGGTGAAGAAGATGGCCGAATATGCCCTTTCTCCAAAGACTCCTTAACATAGCTCCGCATGGGGGTATGTTCCGGCACAGACAGGTTGAAAAGTTGGCCCTTAGGAAACTTGCAGCCCGGAATCAAGTCAATAGCACAATCACAGTCCCTATGCGGTGGAAGGGAACTGGACTTGGGCTGATCGAATACATCCTGAAAATCAGACAAAAACTCTGGAACTTCAGAAGAGGAAGAAGAGGAGATTGACATCACAGGAACGTCATTATGAACCCCCTGACAACCCCAACTAGTCACAGACATAGACTTCCAATCCAACACAGGATTATGTATCTGCAACCATGGAAACCCCAGCACAATAGCATCATGCAAATTATGCAACACCAGAAAACGACAATCTTCCTGATGGGCTGGCGCCATGCACATGGTCACCTGTGTCCAAAACTGGGGTTTATTTTTAGCCAAAGGTGTAGCATCAATGCTCCTTAAAGGAATAGTGTTCTGCAAAGACTGCAAGGGGAAACCACAACGCCTGGCAAATTCAAAGTCCATTAAGTTCAAAGCGGCGCCTGAATCCACAAACGCCATGACAGAAAATGACGACAGTGAGCAGATCAAGGTCACAGATAACAGAAATTTAGGTTGTACAGTTCAGATGGTAACTGAACTAGCGATTCTCTTTGTACGCTTTGGGCAGACTGAAATGACATGAGAAGCATCGCCACAATAAAAACACAACCTATTCTGACGTCTGAATCCTTGTTGTCCCGTTCTAGACAGAATCCTATCACACTGCATAGGCTCAGGCATCTGCTCTGAAGACAATGCCACAGCGCGCACAGTTCTGCGCTCCCGCAAGCGCCGATCGATCTGAATGGCCAGAGACATAGAATCACTCAGACCAACAGGCGTGGGAAACCCCACCATAACATCTTTAACAGATTCAGAAAGACCCTTTCTGAAAATTGCCGCCAAAGCATCCTCATTCCATTTAGTCAGCACAGACCATTTTCTAAATTTCTGACAATACAATTCTGCCGCTTCTTGACCCTGAGACAGGGCCAACAAGGTCTTCTCCGCTTGATCCACAGAATTTGGTTCATCATATAATAATCCTAGAGCCTGAAAAAAGTCATCTACATTAAGCAATACCGGATTCCCAGATTCCAGGGAAAATGCCCAATCCTGAGGGTCGCCACGCAGCAGGGAGATGACAATTTTAATCTGCTGAATGGGATCACCAGAGGAACGAGGCTTCAGAGCAAAAAACAGTTTACAGTTGTTTTTAAAACTCAAAAATTTGGACCTGTCCCCAAAAAACAAATCAGGAGTAGGAATCCTAGGCTCTAAAAGCGGAGTCTGAGCAATATAATCAGAAATACCCTGTACCCTAGCAGCAAGCTGGTCTACACGAGAAACTAATCCCTGAACATCCATGCTAGCACAAGACTCCTCAGTCACCCAGAGGAAAAGAGGGAAGAAAAGACAAAACAGGCTACAGAAAAAAAATGGCTCTTTCTTCCCTTCTTCTGAGATGCATTTAACTCATTGTGGGCCAGTTGTACTGTTATGATCTGGTGACCTTGGAGCCGCATGAGAGACTTTCTCAGGAGTAGGTGGTACCTGTACTGACCGCAAACCCTTATCTAACACCGCAACTAGAAGTAGCCGTGGGATGTACCTAACACGTCCTAGACATCTCGACACAGCCGGAGGACTAAATACCCCTATAGATGGAAATGGGAATTCTATCTTGCCTCAGAGCAGAACCCCAAAGGATAGGCAGCCCCCCACAAATATTGACTGTGAGTATAAGAGGAAAGACACACGCAGGCAGAAAAACAGGATTTAGCAAAAGAGGCACTTCTAGCTAAATAGAAAAGGATAGGACAGAATTCTAAGCGGTCAGTATTAAAATCCTAAAAACATCCACAGCAGATAATACAAATATTCCACATCTAACTAAAGACATAGAAAGTATATCTGCATCTCCTGAGAATCCAGCATGACTGAAAAATCCAAACAAAGTCTAAGCTGGACAAAAACACAATAAATTGCACTGAATTGCAAAGAACACTGCATGTGTGCACAGAGACAAAAAAAACAGACACTTATCTTAGCTGAATTTGCAGCAGGGCATGAGGAGCCAGAGAGAGATGCAATCCCTCCAAGTACAATGGACAACTGGCACAGACTCATGGATCCTGCACACCTAAATACCTAATAGAGCTGCAATCAGCAGAAACACCTGCCCGGATTACAACCCCAAGACAACTGCAGTACCACCAACAACCACCGGAGGGAGCCCAAGAGCAGAATTCACAACAGTCAGAGGCACAGGTGTATGGTACAGAAGGGCAAAGACTAAACATGGTCAGACAGTCCCAGATCAGGGCAGGCAGCACAGAATCAGTAGGAGTAGCTGAGGTCAGGAGTGGAAAATTCAGGCAGGACAGATGAACTAGCTGGGTCAGCAAAGTGAAACGGAATACATAAGACTACACACACATATACAAATAGTGTAAGAACCAACGTTTGGGTGAGGAGTGGAAGGCAGAGCTGCCTAATAAAGGCGCTGCTTGCACGGGATAGGCTGGGAACCTAATCTTTGCAGAGACCGGCCACATCCCCTATGGATAAATGAATTCAGTAAGCAAATGCAGCAGTGCTGCATGAGGCAGATTAGCCTAATAGCTTGACTCGCGAAGAAACCACACAGTGAGTAGAGGGGAGCTGTGGAGGCGGCCAAATACAGTCTAAAATGTCCTTTTTCTCGAACATGTATGAAGGACCTCTAGCATAGGACATAGGGGCAGGAGTACAGACCTCGAAGGACCGCTTTAGGACTATTTCAAGAGCGAGGCATGAAGTGCATTTGGGATGAGAAGATTGGGCAGCAGCTGACGCTTATAGGACTCCAGGTTGATTTGCCTGAGAATCCTGAATGGTCCAAGATACCAAGGAGCAAACTTGTATGAAGGCACCTTCAGACGAATATTCTGACAAGATAACCAGACCTTATCTCCAGGGTGATACTGAGGTGACGAGCTTCTCTTCATCTGGGACACGCCCCTACGGAGGGAGGACTAGGTTTGCCACCAGATGTGAAGGAAGTCACCATAAGATGAATCAGCAGCAGGTATTCTGGAAGAAGCAGACATAGGAGTGGGTACCTGAGGATGCTGAAAGTATACCACGAAGAATGGAGATTCTCCGGAAAATTCCCCAACATGGTTATTGTAGGAAAATTCTGCCCAGGGGAGTAGCTGCACCCAATCATCCTGGCAGGCAGAGATGAAGTGACGAAGGTAGCTCTCGAGAATCTGGTTCTAGCATTCCACTTACCCATTGCTCTGTGGATAGTGTGTAGAGAAGTCCAGATGGATGTTTAGCAGTTTGCACAGGGCGCTCCAAAACTTAAAAGTGAAGTGGACTCAACGGTCAGAGACTGTGAAGAGGAAGAACGTGGAGACTAAATACATGCTGGTAGAATTGTTTGGCAAGCTTAGGAGCAGAAGGAAGGCCTGTCAGAGGTATGAAATGAGCCAGCTTAGAGAACCAATCCTCCATTACCCAGATGCTGTTACAACTCTTGGAGAGGGGCAGATCCATGATAAAATCCATAGCAATATGTTGCCGGGGAGCGGAAAGAACCGGCAGAGACTGGAGGAGACCAGCATGCTTATCCCTGGAAGAGTTGTTTCTGGCACATTGTGAACAGGCAGCTATGAAGTCCCAGACATCCTTGACCATTGAGTGCCACCAGAAGCGGCGAGTAATCAGCTCGGTGGACTTGCGCATGCCGATATGACCTGTCAACTTTGACTCATGTTTCCAGGACAGAATTTTCTTCCTTCTAGCAGAGGGGACAAACGTCTTCCCCTGAGGAATATCCTTTAAAAGTACATGGACTGCCTCAATAATCCTGGCCGGAATTGGTCACATCAAAGGATAGAGACAGGGCATCGGACTTAACATTCTTCTCTGCAGGACAGAAATGCAGTTCGAAGTTAAAACGAGCAAAGAAGAGTGCCCACCTGGCTTGGCGGGGATTCAACTATTGAGGATACTGCAAAAGGTTAAATTTTTATTCTCCATGTAAATTATCACCAGAGTGCTGGCACCCTCCAATAGATGTCACCACTCATAAAGAGACATCTTGACACCTAGAAGTTCATGATTCCCAATAGTATAATTTTGCTCAACCGACAAAACAGTTTGGACAGATAAGTGCAGGAGACAGACTTCCCCGAACAAGGTTTGCAGAAGCAGTGCTCAAGCACTGACAGATGAGCCATCTAGTGTAATGATCAGAGGTCCTAATAAGATCCAGTGGGTCACAAACCGAGACTGAGGCAGAAATCCCAATATTGTCTTTACTAAAATAACAGTAGGAGTGAGATTTAGTATTTGAAAGAAACAGACTGAAATCCCCTTTTTGAATACACCAACTCAGCCAGAGCTGAAATCAATATGCCATTCCCAAGGTTCCCTTTTTGAGTGTGTTACACTGGGATATAGGATAAATTTACCTGTCCAAAAGGTCAAATCGGGCACTAAGAAAACAGGTGTAAATCGGATGAGGTGGTATTATGGGACCCCATGGGATGGCACACTGAGTATAAATAGATCAAAACCCACAATACAATACCTATAGATATAACAGGAGCTCTAAAACACTTAATCTGGGGATACCCGGGTATCTATTAGTATGGTACCATTAACCTGAGAGAAGTCTCTACACATATAACTTGCATCGGCTGCAGCCGCTTCCAAGATCTTCGGAGCCAAAACAGCTATAGAAAAACAAAGCTCCACATCTTGTCGGCCGATGCCGAGCCCACTCGCTGGAGACTTACAGTTCTGTAGCCTCAGGATACGGCTCGGGATAGCACTTCAACGGGGCTTGTCTGGGTCCCTCTCAACATGGAAGGTACAGAGTACCGTCTCTCCTCCAGCAGTCACTCACGAATTCTCCTAAGAGCAAACTGCCTGAATCTGCACAGGATATTTTTTATTGCTTCTCAGCTCACCACAAAAGGGACTCCATAGAGCTCCACAGTCATACAGCTCTCAAGAATGCTGTCCTTGTTCCACAACAGAACCACAAGTTTACAAGATGAAGGGGTAATACCCTCACACATACGCTGGCAGCAAACAGTCTTTACAGAGTCCATTCTGTTATGACCTGGTGGTTAAGAGGCCACACTGATATGACCTGGTGGCTAAAACGCAACATGGGACGAGCTCTGGGAAGGTGGTATCTCTACTGACCGCAGTCCCTAATCCTAACAACAACACTAGTAATAGCCGTGGGATGTTCCTGACTCTCCCTAGACACCTCTTCACAGCCTAAGAACTAACTGCCCCTAAAGAAGGAAATAGAAAGCTATCTTGCCTCAGAGAAAACCCCAAAAGGAAAGACAGCCCCCCACAAATATTGACTGTGAGTGAAGAGGGAAATGACGTACACAGAAATTAAATCAGATTTCAGCAAAGGAGGCCAATACTAAACTTGATAGACAGAGAGAAATGGATACTGTGCGGTCAGTATTAAAAACTACAAAATCCACGCAGAGTTTACAAAAATGAACTCCACACCGACTCACGGTGTGGAGGGGCAAATCTGCTTTCCCAGAGCTTCCAGCTAGCCTGAATATGATATAGTGACAAGCTGGACAAAAAGAGACATATTTGCAGAGCAATAGAGTCCAAGCAAATAGACAAACAAAAACTAGCAAAAACTTATCTTTTGCTGACAAGGACAGGCCATATGAGAAATCCAAGGAGAGAACCAAATCCAACCAAGAACATTGACAGCTGGCATGAACTAAAGCCCAGAGCAGGTTTAAATAACAAACCCAGGCAAGGCGATTAGTGAAGGCAGCTGCCACAGCTACCTAAAGGAGCAACAGTTCCACTCGAAACCACCAGAGGGAGCCCAAGGGCAGAACTCACAAAAATACCATTAGCAACCACAGGAGGGAGCTCCAGAACGGAATTCACACCAGTCTCCTTGCTGTTTCTCAGCTGCCTCACACACAGCATCTATCATAGCAGTCTCTCCTTCAGGAAGCTTCACTTCACAGCATTTCTAAACAGCAGACAATAGACCCCACTCCCCTTCACACACACTTTCTCGGGCTTTTTCTCTTAGCTCAGACGTGCAGCAGCAGGGTCCTAATGCTCTCCTGATATTATCACAGTTCATCCTCTTACATGCCACCCCACTAGAGGTTGGCGTCCTCGACATACCTTCTCACTCAACATCGTCTTGGGCATAGCACTGAGGTGGTTTTCCTGCCATAGATCGAGTAGTTCTCCTGAGACCCACTCCAACAGCTTAGTCCCAGATGGAGCAGGAGACTTTTCCGTGGGATCATCAGAGGGAGCAAATGAGACTGATTCCTCCTGAGGAGTAGCGCCCTGTGACACAACTTCCAGGTTAAGTAACTGACTTGACTCTCCCTCCTCAGCAGGACATACAACATTCTCAACACTCTCTTCACACGGGGACAGATTGATCACAGGGGACAAGTAAGCATGTGCGGGAGAAGGCACACCATCAAATTCAAAAACACTAGACACTGGAGATGCAGCCTCTGGCTCCGTGGGAATGGGGGCTGAATCTTCAAACCAACACCGTTGTAGCATGTTAGGGTGAAGATTACGAGTTTGCCCCCCTGTCCCCACCGGCTCAACCTTGTAAACTGGAATCTCAGGATTCACCCGTTTTTTTATCAGATACGGAATTGCCTCCCACCGGTCACTCAACTTCCCCGACCGTCGTTTGGCTCTCACCAACACTCTATCCCCCAGAGAAAACGGCTCTGCTTGCACGGGTCGTGTGTCCCTATGGGCCATCAGACGTAGGCGATCACCCACCACCTGATGCACAACCCTTAATCACCGCCGGTGCTCTTGTACCCATTCGAATGCAGTCCGAAGGGGATTGGAGCAGGGATCCGGCATCCTCAAATCCTCAATATCCCTGCCGGGCCTCCAAAACATCAACATGTGTGGTGAATAGCCAGTAGTGCTGTACACTCTCTTACTGTAGGCCCACATCAATTCGGGGAGATACTCAGTCCAGCACGCTTACTGTTTACCCTCTAATGTCTTCAACATGTGCAACAGGGTCAGATTAAAGCGCTCACATGCTCCGTTGCCCTGGGGGTGATAAGGCATCGTTCTTGGGTGATAAGGCATCGTTCTCGACTCTTCGAGACCATACAGCTGGTACAGCTCTTTCATCAGCATCCCCTGGAAGCATGCCCCCTGATCCGAGTGTATTCTCTGCCAACACCCGAACACTTGGAGGAAATGTCGACACACGGCCTCAGCCGCCGACTCTGCCATCTGGTCTCTTGTTGGCACCGCTAGAGCATACTTGGTAGAGTGATCTGTCATTACCAGACAATAGGTGTACCTAGATATGGAGTACCCTATCAAAACATAGTCAATCATGAGTAGCTCTAGCGCTGCAGACGTCTGAATAGGCTGTGTGGGGGCCCGTTGCTTAGGGCTTTTATTGAGCCCACAGACCCGACACTGCTGACACACGTCTGCCACCATCCCTCCCAACCTAGGGCAATAGAGCCCTCACTGTAACCACTGAAGTGTCTTTTCACTTCCAAAGTGGGCTCCTTTCTCATGCGCCTCTCCAGCGACCACCGGCCCAGCTTCACAGGGATCACCAGTTAGTACCTGTGTTGCAGCTCAGTGTCAGGACTCTGAACATTTTTTACCTTTTGTGCATTACTGCCCTTTTCCAAGATGGCGTCTTTGGTCTCGTGCACTGTGTCTTCCTGCTATAAAACTCCACCCCAGCCTTCAGTCTGTGCTAGAGTATTCTGCCTTGCATCCAGCTCCTGACCTCTGATTACTCCCTGGCTATACACCTGCTCCTGTGAACCTGTGTGGTGATCCTGCTACTCTGCTCTGAGTTCCTGCTGCATACACAAGTTTCCAGTAATCTTCCTTCATCTGCTGTTCGTGTTTACTTCCATCTGCATTTGCTGGACATGTAAGCTGTTTCTGCTTTGCAATAACCTGAGACTATTAACCAGGCCTCCCTGGTTGAGCTAAGATATGATTTGAACTGCCTAATAAGCATATCTATCTGTGCCTGGACTAAGACAAGGATTTATTCGTGTCAAGTATCCTCAAGAATAACTGTGCTTCATAGACTTTCTGCTTGATTGCATTTTCCTCTGAAGTTTCCTATAGACCGCTAAGCTGCGTTTATTATTTGCACCAAGTGTTGTGGAGTTGAGTTTCTCTCTGCACCTGTTTGAATCACCATGTGACAATATAGACTTTACCACTTATAAAACTGTGTCCTGTAGTTGTCTTGTTCCACGCAAAGAGTCTCCTGAGTTATCCCCTATAATTATTACAGGATACTCTAGCCTAAAAAAAAAAAAGGAGACTCCTGGAACAATGACTGCAGAAAGCAAATTAGAACAGGTGTTTTCCATAATTAGATCACTGCAGAAAGATGTGGAAGGTCTGCAAAAGAAGTTTGGAAGCTTTGAACACAATCAACAAGTGTTTGGACAAACTTTGAAGGACTTGAGAAACCGCATGGCAGCCCAGGAAAACAAACTTGCTGGCATAGAGTCCCAGTATGGACGGGCTTTTCAGGACATAAGCACGCAAATAGCTGCACAAGTGACTTTACTCTCTGGGCAACCGCCACCAGCTGGCCCACCTAAGTTGCCCCCATTCAGATTTAATGGTGATCGCGACAAATTTCGTGGCTTTGTGAATCAATGTATGCTATATTTTGATGTGCATGCTGACCTTTTTCCTACTGATAGATCCAAAGTATTGTGTGTAATAATGCTACTGACCTCACGAGCGCTCGCCTGGGCGAATCCGATGATTGAGTCTCGTGACCCACGGTTAAATGACTTGGATGATTTCTTGGCCGCTATGGCATTAATGTTTGATGACCCTAATCGCCGTGCAACCGCTGAATCTGCTTTGTTGTCTTTATGCCAGGCTAAACGTTCTGTTATTGAGTATGCCACTGAATTCAGGAGATTGGCGGTAGATACCAATTGGGACAGTTATGCACAATTGCCTATTTTTAAAAGGGGTCTGTCTAGTATTGTAAAAGATGAACTAGCCCGCTCTGAGTCACCACAAGAGCTAGAGACATTTATACAGCATTGTGTGCGCATAGACATTCGCCTTACTGAGCGTAGGCAGGAGAAATTTGCTGCATATAACCGTGTTTCTAACTTTTCCCTTCCTTCCAAAGAGCCTGCAGGTAAAACCTCTCGGGAGGTAGAGGAGATGCCCATGCAAATTGATTCCGTTCAGAGGCGCGAGATCAATGAGCGCCAGGAGCATCGCCTTCGTAAAAGTCTATGTTTCTACTGCGGCCAGTCTGACCACTTCTTGATCAATTGTCCTAAGTGTCCTAGACGGCCTAACAAGGTGCTAGCAGCAATAGGGGAGTATGACAACTGTGATGATGAATCTGACATCTCTGAATGTAGCCTGCCTTTAAACGCTGTATTCCATTCACTTTCTATGGCTTTACCCCCCAAGGAGCTGAAGGAAAAGAACTCTCACTGTTCTCTCCCTATTAAGATCCTGTGTTCAGGACAGTGGATTTCCAGTTCAGCTATGATTGACTCTGGTGCAGGTGGCAATTTCATGGATATCGCATTTGCCAAGGAACATGGTATTAAAATTCAGCAAAGAGCCTCTCCAATTACCATGGAAACAGTGGATGGGTCACCTTTAATATCTGGGCCTGTGGATCAGGAGACCGTACCCCTTGAAATTTTGTTGGAGCCTAATCATCAGGAGCAACTTTCTTTCTTGCTAATTTCTTCTCCTCATTTTCCTGTGATTTTAGGCATTCCTTGGTTGCATTCTCAGAACCCAATTATCAACTGGGACACCAAGGAGATTATCTTCCCAACAACCCAACAAGGAGCAACTCAGTGTTAACAGAAGCTGTCCCTGAGTCCATGGCTACGGAACCACATGTACAGGTATTTTCTTTACCTCCAGCTTATAAAGAGTTCTCTGACATCTGTGACAAGAAGAATGCAGATCAGCTTCCTCCACACAGGCATTATGACTGTCCCATTGAGCTGCTTCCCGGGGCAGCCATTCCTTTTGGTAACGTATACCCTTTGGCGGCAACTGAGCTTCAAGCCTTAAAAGAGTATATTGATGAAAATCTGGCCAAAAGCTTCATACGTCCTTCTTCCTCACCAGCAGGGGCACCTATCTTTTTTGTAAAGAAGAAGGATGGGACCCTGAGACCCTGTGTTGACTATCGAGAACTCAATAAGGTAACCATACAAAACCGTTACCCTTTGCCTCTGATTCCCGAATTACTGGAAAGAGTCCGCCATGCTAAGGTGTTCTCTAAACTGGATCTTCGTGGGACTTATAATTTGGTGCGTAGTATTCGTCCAGGGGATGAGTGGAAGACAGCATTCAGATGCTGGTATGGACACTTTGAATCTCTTGTGATGCCCTTCGGGTTTTGTAACGCCCCGGCAACATTTCAACACCTTGCTAATTCAATTTTCAGAGATTTGTTGGACCAGTTTGTAGTGATCTATTTGAACGATATACTAATCTTTTCTGACTCTCTACAGGAACATGAAGAACATGTCAAAACTGTTTTAAGATGTCTGAAAGAGAACCATCTGTATATTAAGCCGGAGAAATGCGAGTTCCATCGTTCTGAGATACAGTTCTTAGATTATATCATCTCTCCCCAGGGGCTGAACATGGAATCTGATAAGATTCAGGGTATCCTTGACTGGCTGGTACCCAAGAACGTTAAGGAGGTCCAACGTTTTATTGGTTTTGCAAATTTCTACAGACGCTTCAGTCAAAATTTTTCTGATATTGTCCGTCCCATTACCTCCTTGACAAAGAAGGAAAAGCCCTTTAAGTGGTCATCACAGGCTCAAGAAGCTTTTGATCGGCTTAAGATCTGTTTCACATCAGCACCGCTGTTGATACACCCAGATCCAACACTTCCTTTCATTGTGGAGGTGGACGCTTCTGATAATGCTTTGGGGGCTATTCTCTCCCAAAGAACTGGAGAGAAGGGTCTAATACATCCTTGTGCTTTCTTTTCCCGTAGACTAACCTCAGCAGAGAAGAATTACGACGTGGGAGACAAGGAATGGCTGGCTATTATTGCGGCTTTCAAAGAATGGAGGCATCATCTGCAAGGAGCTGCACAACAGATCATAGTGCTAACCGACCATTGCAATCTAGAGTTCCTTAGATCCGCTAGATGTCTTTCTCCTCGTCAGGCTCGTTGGAACTTATTTTTAAATCAGTTTAACTTTGTTATCTCGTACCGTCCAGGTTCTCGTAATGGGAAGGCTGATGCTTTATCCCGAATCCATGCTGCGGATTCCGTACCTGGAGCCCCGTCCAAGACCATTCTATCTGATGCCAATTTCATCGGAGTTATCCACGATCAGGACTTGTGGAAGGAGTGCAGGGAGGCCTATGAAGGTGATGTATTTCTGGCCAACCCACCTGTGGATATTAATCTTGTCTTTAAGGGTGGCATGTGGTTCAGAGATCGACGTATCTACGTCCCGGAGGTCGTCCGTCTGCAGATCCTCAAGTTGGTACATGACTCCAAGTTGGCTGGTCACAGAGGGGTACAGAAGACAGAAGAGTTCCTGAGCCGATTCTTCTGGTGGCCAACTTGCCTGAAGGATACCAAGGACTATGTTCCCTCTTGCGAGGTATGTGCCCGTTACAAGACTCCTCATGTGGCACCTACGGGTCTTCTACAACCATTACCTGTTCCGTCCCGCCCTTGGGGGTCTATATCAATGGACTTTATTGTGGAGCTGCCTACATCGGGGGGCATGAATACAATCATGGTGGTAGTTGATCGCCTGACTAAAGCTGCTCATTTTGTTCCGTGCACCGGCCTCCCCTCAGCTAAGGATACAACTTGAACTTGGTTATACAGAATGTCTTTCGGTTACATGGGGTTCCGGATGAGATCATCTCTGACCGTGGAGTACAGTTCACTTCAAGATTCTGGAAGGGGTTTTGCTCTGCACGCAATATTAATGTCTGTCTCTCTTCCGCTTACCATCCCCAGACAAATGGTCAGACTGAGCGTACCAACCAGACCCTGGAACAATATCTAAGATGTTATGTCAGCCATCTCCAGGATGATTGGTTGGAGTTGTTGCCGTTAGCCGAATTTTCATATAATAATTCTCAGAGCACCTCCACTAAATTTACACCTTTCTTTGCCAATCTGGGTTATCATCCGTGTATTGTGCCTAGGTCTCTAATTAATTCTCCGGTTCCGGCAGTGGAGGAAAGGCTGACTGCGATGAGACAGAATATGGAGGTTCTGAAGGAATCCTGTTATGGACCTGGTGGTTAGGAGCACCCGGAATGACCTGATGAGTAAACTCAAAATCGGAACTAGCTCTGGGAAGTGGGAACTATGCTGACCGCAAACCCTACTCCTATCACACACACTAGAAATAGCCATGGAGCGTACCCAACTCTCCCTAGACGCCTCTTCACAGCCTAAGAGCTAACTACCCCTAAAGATAGAAATAGAAGCCTAACCTTGCCTCAGAGAAATTCCCCAAAGGTAAAGGCAGCCCCCCACATATATTGACTGTGAGTTAAAGGGAACCTGTCACCACGTTTTTGGAAGATGGGATAAAAATAGCGTTAAATAGGGGCAGAGGTGGGCGTTACATTAGTGTGTTTGTTATGCGTTTATTACCCACCTAAGTTGCCGAAATACCTTTGCAAAGTCTCCGTTTTCGCCTGTCAATCAGGCTGGTCTGGTCAAAAGGGCGTTGTCTTCCCCCAGATTTTGCGTAGTTTTCCGTTGGTGGCGTAGTGGTGTGCGCATGCCCAAGGTCCCGAATCCTCTGCCAGGGGATTTAAAAGAGCGCGCTGTTCGTTATTTCATTGGTGATCGGTGGGCGCGGCCATCTTCCTTTGGCCGCGCGTGCGCAGAAGCGGCGCTCTGCTGGCCGCGGCTTCAGGAAAATGGCCGCCGCGATATCCATCTGCGCACGCGCGGCATCCCGCAGCCATTTTCCTGAAGCCGCGGCCAGCAGAGCGCCGCTTCTGCGCAACTGGGAAACTGGGCTAACCGCATACCTGATCCTAACACACACAACTAGAAGCAGCCGGTGAACGTGCCTACGTTGGTTCTAGACGTCTCGAGCCAGTCGGAGAACTGACTACCCCTAGAGGGAAAATAAGACCTCACTTGCCTCCAGAGAAATTGAACCCCAAAGATATAGAAAGCCCCCAACAAATAATAACGGTGAGGCAAGAGGAAAACACAAACGTAGAGATGAACTAGATTCAGCAAAGTGAGGCCCACTAGTCTAGATAGACAGAAAATAGAGAGTGGACTATGCGGTCAGCAGAAAACCCTACAAAAACATCCACGCTGAACATTCAAGAACCCCCACACCAACTGACGGTGCGGAGGGAGAATATCAGCCCCCCTAGAGCTTCCAGCGAGCCAGAAAATCAAATATTAAGCAAGCTGGACAAAGACACTGAAAAATGCAAACGATCCAAATTATACAAAACGGACTTAGCTTTTCTTGCATGAGACAGACTGAAAGGAATCCGGAGGAGACCATATAGGTCTGGATACAATGATGCCAGGCAAGAGACTGAGTCCGGAGGAGACTTAAATAGGGAACACCTGCTGCTTAACGACACAGCTGGAGCTCAGGCCTGCAACAAGACATGCCTAACACAATACCGTTAGTGACCACCAGAGGGAGCCCAGAAACACAGTTCACAACAGGTTTCTAGGACCCAGCGCTGTCCCTCTTAAAACTTCATTCAAGGGACCCACCACTTGTGAGAAGTTAGGCACAAATCACCAATAGTACCCCGCTAAGCCCAAGAAGGCCCGCACCTCTCACAGGTTGAGGGGAGGAGGCCACTCCTGTACCGCCTTAACTTTACTGGCCACAGGTAGCACCCCATCCAGGGTCACCACCTGTCCAAAATATTCAATCTGGCTCTGGAACTGTTGACTTTTTTTGGCTATATTTTCAGGCCATAGCTACTGAGCCGCCGGAGAACTTGACGCAGCTTCACAAGATGGTCTTCAAATGAGGTCCCGAATGCCATGATGTCATCTAGATATATCAGGACTGATTCAAAATTCAGGTCCCCTAAGCAATGTTCCATCAGATGTTGGAAGTTTCCTGGGGCATTAGCGAGCCCGAAGGGCATCCGGGTGAACTCATAGAGCCCCATCAGTAAGACAAACGCCATCTTGGCCCAATCTTTTTCGGCCATTGGTACCTGCCAGTAGCCACTTGCCAAATGGAACGTTGAGAAATACTTGGTCTGACCCAATGCTGACAGGGCTTCTTCAATATGGGGTAAAGGATATGCGTCCTGTACCGTGTGGGCATTCAATTTTTGATAGTCAACACAAAATCAAAGGGTCCCATCCGTCTTTCAGACCAAGACTACAGAAGCTGCTCAGGGGCTCTGGCTCTCTCAGATCACTTGATTGTCAAGCATGCTGGCCACCATGCCCTTCACCTCTTGATAGAGCGCTGGGGGAATTTGACGATATCTTTCCCTAATGGGAGGAGAATCCCCCGTTGGAATCTCATGCTCAATCGTCGGGGCACATCCGAAGTCCTCCCCATTTCGCGAAAAGGTCTCTTGATGCTGCCACAAAACTCTGTACAACTGCTCCAACTGCATGGAGGTCAATTTCTTCCGATCCACTCCCATCTGATCCATGATCACATGACCATTCCATTCTTCAGTAAGGGGTTCGTTCCGGCCTACCTCGACTGCATATGTCCAGGATGACTGTTGGTCTGGGCGCAGTTCAAACCCTGCCTTGTTAGGCACCTTCTCCGTTGGCACAAACAGTTCGACCAGAATGGTCCCAGCGGGAATTGTAACAGCCTCATCTAAAACATTGATGCATCGGACCGGCACCCGTCCATTCTTCACAATCGCCAGAGACCGAGCCACGTGTACCTTGGCAAATGAGGACTTCTCTGGGGCTGGTTCCAGTAGTACTTCAAGCCCATTCAATCTCTGTGCAGCTCCCACCATCAGCATTAAGAGTTCCTCTTGTCTGGGTGCCAGCAAGATCGTGCTCGGCGAGGGCATTCGAACTAAGCCCACCCAGCCCCTTGGGATTGCACTCTTCAGCAGGTCGCAGCTCAGCACTTGATGGTGCAACATTCTCTGTGTGGGTCAGTGGCTTGTAGCACACGTCCCTCACTGGCATAAATCTTGTGATTCAAATCTCGCAGCACGTTCATTCCAAGCGTCACCTCCATCCCTCTTCTAGGGTGGTGGTCCATCACTACCCCAATAATATTGCACGCCCCACTTTTCAGTTTTGGAATTTCCACAAAAACTTAAAATAACCAATAAATTTTCGTTTAACTTCACAATTGTGTTCCACTTGTTGTTGATTCTTCACCAAAAATTTACAGTACAGACCAAAAGTTTGGACACACCTCATTTCAAGATTTTTCTGTATTTTCATGACTATGAAAATTGTACATTCACACTGAAGGCATCAAAACTATTAATTAACACATGTGGAATTATATACTTAGCAAAAAAGTGTGAACCAACTGAAATTATCTCTTAAATTCTATGTTCTTCAAAGTAGCCACCTGTTGCTTTGATGACTGCTTTGCACACTCTTGGCATTCTCTTGATGAGCTTCAAGAGGTAGTCACCGGGAATGGTCTTTCAACAATCTTGAAGGAGTTCCCAGAGATGCTTAGCACTTGCTAGCCCTTTTGCCTTTGCTCTGCTGTCCAGTTCACCCCAAACCATCTCGATTGGGTTCAGGTCTGGTGACTGTGGAGGCCAGGTCATCTGGCGCAGCACCCTATCACTCTCCTTTTTGGTCAAATAGCCCTTACACAGCCTGGAGGTGTGTTTGGGGTCATTGTCCTGTTGAAAAATAAATGATGGTCCAACTAAACGCAAATCGGATGGAATAGCATGCCGCTGCAAGATGCTGTGGTAGCCATGCTGGTTCAGTATGCCTTCAATTTTGAATAAATCCCCAACAGTGTCACCAGCAAAGCACCCCCACACCATCACACCTCCTCCTCCATGCTTCACGGTGGGAACCAGGCATGTAGAGTCCATCCGTTCACCTTTTCTGCGTCGCACAAAGACACCGTGGTTGGAACCAAAGATCTCTTTCCCCTCTCCAGTCTATCCTTAATGCAGCAGCCAGGGTTGTCTATCTGGCTAATCGTTACTCAGATGCATCCGCTCTTCGCCAGTCATTACACAGGCTGCCCATTCATTACAGGATACAATTCAAAAAACTTGTTCTCACCCACAAAGCTCTCCACAGTGCGGCACCCCCTTACATCTCCTCCCTCATTTCTGTCTATCGTCCTAGCCGACCGCTGCGCTCTGCAAATGACTTTCGACTAACCTCTGCACTAATCCGTACCTCTCACTCCCGACTCCAAGACTTCTCCCGTGCTGCGCCAATCCTCTGGAATGCTCTACCTCAAGATATTAGGACCATCCACAACTTGCATAGTTTTAGGCGCTCGCTCAAAATACATTTGTTCAGAGCGGCCTACCATGTTAACTAATCAAAGTCATTTTATGTTTGTGTCTGTGTGTAGCCCATTCACTATCTCCATCCACCCCCCACCCCCTGAAGATGGCTGGACCATCATTGTAAATACATCATTGTAAATACACACCTGTACTTTGTATCTCCCCCACCTCATTGTAGATTGTAAGCTCTCACGAGCAGGGTCGTCTTATTTTGCTTTATTATTGTATTGTTAACGTTGTTACCTATGACTGTTGTGTTTGAAACTGTAAAGGTACCGTCACATTAAGCGACGCTGCAGCGATAGCGACAACGATGCCGATCGCTGCAGCGTCGCTGTTTGATCGCTGGAGAGCTGTCACACAGACCGCTCTCCAGCGACTAACGATGCCGAGGTCCCCGGGTAACCAGGGTAAACATCGGGTTACTAAGCGCAGGGCCGCGCTTAGTAACCCGATGTTTACCCTGGTTACCAGCGTAAAAGTAAAAAAACAAACACTACATACTCACCCAGCGTCCCCCAGCGTCTGCTTCCTGACACTGACTGAGCTCCGGCCCTAACAGCACAGCGGCTTTCACTTTCACTTTAGGGCCGGCGCTCAGTAAGTGTCAGGAAGCAGACGCTGGGGGAGGTATGACGCTGGGTGAGTATGTACTGTTTGTTTTTTTTACTTTTACGCTGGTAACCAGGGTAAACATCGGGTTACTAAGCGCGGCCCTGCGCTTGGTAACCCGATGTTTACCCTGGTTACCAGTGTAAAACATCGCTGGTATCGTTGCTTTTGGTGTCAAACACAACGATACACGACGATCGGACGACCAAATAAAGTTCTGGACTTTATTCAGCGACCAGCGACATCACAGCATGATCCTGATCGCTGCTGCGTGTCAAACTAAACGATATCGCTAGCGAGGACGCTGCAATGTCACGGATCGCTAGCGATATCGTTTAGTGTGACGGTACCTTTAAACTGTAAAGCGCTGCGGAATATGTTGGCGCTACATAAATAAAGATTATTATTATTATTATCATCTCAAATTTGTACTCATCAGACCAAAGCACAGATTTCCACTGGTCTAATGTCCATTCCTTGTGTTCTTTAGCCCAAACAAGTCTCTACTGCTTGTTGCCTGTCCTTAGCAGTGGTTTCCTAGCAGCTATTTTACCATGAAGGCCTGCTGCACAAAGTCTCCTCTTAACAGTTGTAGAGATGTGCTGCTGCTAGAACTCTGTGTGGCATTGACCTGGTCTCTTATCTGAGCTGCTGTTTACCTGTGATGTCTGAGGCTGGTGACTCGGATAAACTTATCCTCAGAAGCAGAGGTGACTCTGGGTCTTCATTTCCTGGGGCGGTCTTCATGTGAGCCAGTTTCTTTGTAGCGCTTGATGGTCTTTGCCACTGCACTTGGGGACACTTTCAAAGTTTTCCCAATTTTTCGGACTGACTGACCTTCATTTCTTAAAGTAATGATGGCCACTCATTTTTCTTTACTTAGCTGCTAATTTCTTGCCATAATTCAAATTCTAACAGTCTATTCAGTAGGACTATCAGCTGTGTATCCACCAGACTTCTACACAACACAACTGATGGTCCCAACACAATTTATAAGGCAAGAAATCCCACTTATTAAACCTGACCAGGCACACCTGTGAAGTGAAAACCATTCCTGGAGACTACCTCTTGAAGCTCATCAAGAGAATGCCAAGAGTGTGCAAAGCAGTCATCAAAGCAAGAGGTGGCTGCTTTGAAGAACCTAGAATATAAGACATAATTTCAGTTGTTTCACACTTTTTTGTTCAGTATATAATTCCACATGTGTTAATTCATAGTTTTGATGCCTTCAGCGTGATTGTACAATTTTCATAGTCATGAAAATACAGAAAAATCTTTAAATGAGAAAGTGTGTCCAAACTTTTGGTCTGTACTGTACATTTGGTATCTTTATGTTTGAAGCATGATATGTTGGAAAAGGGTGAAAAGTTCCAGGGAACCGAATACTTTCGCAAGGCACTGTATAAATTGCCTGTAGAAGTTGGTGAAACCCATGAAGCGCTGGATGGCACACAGACCCTGAGAACTGGGCCAGGATAGAATTGAAGGATCCTTCTTTGGATCTATTTCAAGACCTTGATTGGAGACAGTATAGCCGAGGAAAGGCTAGGAGTTTTTTTCAAAAACTCATTTGGACAGTTTGACAAACAAATTGTTCTCCCGGAGACGATGCACAACTTGACGGACGTGCTGTCTTTGGTACGGAAGGTCAGGGGAGCATGTCAGGATTTCGTCAAAATACACAACCATGGTAATATACAGGTGCTTCTCACAAAATTAGAATATCATCAAAAAGTTAATTTATTTCAGTTTTGCAATACACAAAGTGAAACTCACATATTAGAGTCATTACAAACAGAGTGATCTATAGTTTTAGGTTCAAGTATACCCCAAAAAACGCGATTTGATACTTAGCCATAATTGGTGTCTCTAGCCACGTAGGCTGGTCCTCCCTCCCCAGCTCGAAACGCTCCTCTGCCGTCACTCACATCTTCTTGGTCTTACTGCGCCGCCCCCTCAGCGCTGTTTACGTTTTCAAACCGGCGCCTGCGCTGTGTAGTACTGTTCTGCGCAGACGCAGTAAGCTCTGGCCGTCTGCCGTCCAAGCCAGGCTTTCACACTGCGCCTGCGTGGGCAGTGCGGCCCCCACCTTTGGAATCCCCGCCCCGCACTGTGTTATGCATTATGCACAGTGCGGGGCTGGTATTCCTGGGCATGCGCACAGCGTGTTGCATCCTGTCAGCCCGGTCCCCCGCCTTACTGCGTCTGGATACAATATACAGATCGTGCCTCCTCCTCCTCTAGCAATCGCCGGGCAAGAAGCAACTTTGGAAACTTGCCTGCTAGGTGGGTAAAGATCACCCCCAATTTATTATCAGATCAAGACCCATAAATAACACACCTAGACACAACACACACCACCTAGCAGGCAAGTTTCCAAAGTTGCTTCTTGCCCGGCGATTGCTAGGAGGAGGAGGCACGATCAGCTGTATACTGTATTCAGACGCAGTAAGGCGGGGGACCGGGCTGACAGGATGCAACACGCTGTGCGCATGCCCAGGAATACCAGCCCCGCACTGTGCATAATGCATAACACAGTGTGGGGTGGGGATTCCAAAGGTGGGGGCCGCACTGCCCACGCAGGCGCAGTGTGAAAGCCTGGCTTGGACGGCAGACGGCCAGCCGCCAGAGCTTACTGCGTCTGCGCAGAACAGTACTACACAGCGCAGGCGCCGGTTTGAAAACGTAAACAGCGCTGATGGGGCGGCGCAGAAAGACCAAGAAGATGTGAGTGACGGCAGAGGAGCGTTTTGAGCTGGGGAGGGAGGACCAGCCTACGTGGCTAGAGACACCAATTATGGCTAAGTATCAAATCGCGTTTTTTGGGGTATACTTGAAACTAAAACTAAAAGAGCCACCTTGTTAGAATGCAGCATTACTGCTGCACAAGGTGGCTCTTTTAGTTTATAACGGCTGGAGGGGGTGACAGTGGCCCTTTAAGTGTTTATTTCTGTTAATGTTGCTGAAAACCCAAAAGTCATTATCCTAGTAAATTAGAATACTTTATAACACCAGCTTGAAAAATTATTTTAAAATCCAAAATGTTGGCATACTGAAATATATGTTCAGTAAATACTTGCACTGAACACTTTGTCGGGACTCCTTTTGCATCAATTACTGCATCAATGCGGCTTGGCACCCAAATTACCCTTGCTTCCCCCGCTTCCCAACTCTTCAACAGTACAACTGACCCTTGTCACCAGATGTTAACCCCCAGGGGGAAGGTGATCCTGATGAGACTCAGATATCTGAGGCTCACATGGACTGTACTGTGCTGTCAGAGCAGGAAGAGGAGGAGAGCGACTCCAAGGGCAAGGAATGTGATAACACAGAGGATGATGATGAGGTGGTAGATAACAGTTGGCATGAACTCAGAGGCACACAGCTGAGTAGGTCATCTGAGAAGGAAGACGAGGAGGTTACATTGCATTGTACGTCACAGACATGTAGTGATGCTGCCACGGCGAGCAATGTATCCTCACCCACAACTGTGGCTGTGACCAGCACTGTCCATGGGTCTGCAGCTCGCAGGGTGTAACATCCCTGATGGCATCACTACATGGCTTCCCATCTCCCATCAGGCTGATACACCGACTTACTCACCACTCCGGGCCATGCTGTGAGTTCTGCCTTCTGTCTGCTCCATGCTGTATCCTCTGCTTGCTGTGTGCACCCTTCCTGGCTGTATGCTTAGGATGGTGGTGCCTACACTTCCTGATTCTTAAAGGGACAGTGTGCGCATTCCTAATGTGTCACCAGCCTACTGCCAAGAGGCACCGGGTACTTAAGGCATCTCCACCAATGGGAAAATGTCTGAGCAACATTCTCACTCAGTCTGTTTTCAACTTCTGAGTTGCCAGGTCCTGTCCTATCCTGTCCCTGCTTTTATGTCTGTCACCCTGGGGGCTGTATACCCAGGTCGTAATCCTGTATCTTGAACTAGTACCTGTGTTTCACCTTGCCTAAACTAAAGGTACCTTCACACTAAGCGACTTTACAACGATAACGATAGCGATCCGTGACGTTGCAGCGTCCTGGATAGCGATATCGTTGTGTTTGACACGCAGCAGCGATCTGGATCCTGCTGTGATATCGCTGGTCGTTGCTGAAAGTTCAGAACTTTATTTGGTCGTCAGATCGGCGTGTATCATCGTGTTTGACAGCAAAAGCAACGATGCCAGCGATGTTTTACAATGGTAACCAGGGTAAATATCGGGTTACTAAGCGCAGGGCCGCGCTTAGTAACCCGATATTTACCCTGGTTACCATTGTAAAAGTAAAAAAAAAACACTACATACTCACCCTCTGATGTCTGTCACGTCCCCCGGCGTCCGCGCTGCTGCTCAGAGCTTCCTGCACTGAGTGTGTCAGTGCCGGCCGGAAAGCAAAGCACAGCGGTGACATCACCGCTCTGCTGTTAGGGCCGGCGCTCACACAGTGCAGGGAAGCGGACGCCGGGGGACGCGAATGTAAGTATGTAGTGTTTGTTTTTTTACATTTACACTGGTAACCAGGGTAAACATCGGGTTACTAAGCGCGGCCCTGCATCTGTGGCCTTGCTCTGCTCCCTCTCCACATCTGCACCTCTGCTCTGGAGCACTGAGGGACGGTGGCAACCTCAGTGCTCCAGAGTACTTTCAGGTATATCACTATTAGCACTCAGTCACTTTACTGTCTTGTCTGCTCATTATTTGCAAGGGTGGTGTACAGCCCCTTTGCTTTCTACTTGCTGTTTATGCCTTTTTGCACATCTGCTGGTATATTACTCTTGAGCATGCACTTTGTACCTTTAATACATACCTGATTGTTACTCTGTTCTTGCCTGTGGTGCCATCTACTATTGGTTGACCGTGTCACATCCCTATTACACGTTGTTGTATTCCTCTTGTTTTTAATATTCTTTCAATAAACTTTTGTAATTTTACTGGTATTCATGGTGCTTTCTTTTGTATGATTTCTTATTCCTGCCTGTGTCCAGGTCCTTCCTGAAACTGTCTCTAGTCTGTTCTGGTTCCTAACTGTTCCCATATCCCACTCGTACCTGCTAGTGTTCCTGCCTTTCCTGCAACAGTTCCTGTTCCTCCAGTGCCTGTCTGCCTGCCAGAGTGTCAGCCGTGCCCGCCTGCCAGAGTGTAACCTGTGCCCGCCTGCCGGGGTGTCCGCCGTTCCTGCACCTGTACATCATCCATGCCCACCAGTACTTGCCAGTCTAAACATCAGCTATCTACAATACTTGCCTGCACCTGTCGTTAGCATTCTGTCCCCCTGTGGGGACATCTACTACTGCCAAAGTCACCCTGGAGTGCTACCTGGCAGCTACCTGCCGCACAAGCCTGACCTCACCACTAGAGGCTCCAGTCAACACCAAGGTAGCTGCCTAGTCACGCCCCTACAAGGTTAGTCTGGCTTGTGGCATAGTGAGTTTACACAGGAGTGGCAAAAGTTGCCTAGCCTGTGCCTATTTTGACACTGCAAAGGATGACCCAACTCACGTAATATGCCAACTTTGCAAAAAAAAGTAGAGGTAAAAAGTGCAATAATTTGACTACTACATGTATAAATGCGGACCTCAACAACCATCAGCATTCCCATAAATCGCATCTGCTGCTTCTTCCTCCTCCTCTTTTACCATGCGAACTATTGAGATGCAGGTTCCTGAGCTTAGAACCTCAGGTTCCTTAACCACTCCAATCACGCTGACTGTAGTGCGGCGGTGTTTACACCATGCTGTAATGAGGCAGTGACTCAGTAAAGTTCAGCGCAAATGTCTTTATTTTCCAAAAACTCAGAAATTAAAGGTGTAACACCGCAGGTAACTAGTTGTTACAGTGATGTTTCCTTCCTTTCGGGGAGGGCGATATCATGCTTGGAGGCAGGGAGGAGTTCATTTATCAGGTAAGCACCTACATGCAACAGATTCTGAATCCAGGCCAGAAGGGGGAGCTCTGAACCTGAATTCAGGGGAGCTTCCCCAACTTTAAGTATTCTGGTCTGGAGGGGGAGTTAGTTGTTCGGAGACAGTGGAAGAGAGAGGCGGAAGAGCAAAGAGTGGGGCCGTGCAGCCACGTGTGAGCTGCAGCTCCAGGAAAGGAAGATAACGTGAGGGGTTGAAATGTAGTGAGCATCTGAGGAAAGGAGCACAGGAGAAGGAAAGGGTTTAGAGGGGAACTGTGACCTGGCACCCTCTGAGCCGAAGCGCAGGAACCAGGCACCAGGAGCCCGAGGTTGTGTTGAACTCTAGGTCGCACAGCAGAACAGGAGGGCAAAGGACTTTAAGTATTTTGTCTGCACCCACACCTGGAAGTGAAACAGTACACTAGGAGCCCGGGTCGTGATAAAGACCCTATAAAAAAGCTCGCACTGCCCATCATACGGGCAACTGTCCCAGGACAGGAGAGAGAGGACTTTGTCAGCGAGCCACAGGCAGCAAGGACCTCGCATACGAGTGCGAGCAGAAAGGCTTACGGATCTCACCTGGGAGAGGGATCCACCATTGCCTCCAGGCCGGCCGGACCATATCATCACCTGTTCCTGGTACCCTGGACTGTGGCCTGCTACCACCAGTAAACCAGGTAAAGACATTGCAACCTTGTGTCCTCCATTTATTTGCCGGCATTCACCACCCTTGCCATACACATTGGGAGCCCTGGGTACCTCACTATCTTTGCTGCAGAAACATCACCCCAGAGGACCCCTTTAAGCAGCGTTGGTCCCCTCTGACCGAGAACCACAGGTGGCGTCACAAACACAAACATTATTACAACTCCCTTAAAAGACCTTTCCTTTTTACTTGGGTGCCCAGGGCCACAGACTGGGTCACAGCCACCGTGACATCCCCTTTAAGTACCGGACCCGGTACCGAGTACCCCTAGGCTCTGGTGGGTGACTCAAAGGCAAATGGTATCCTCGGAAACCAGATGCCATGGGGGACTGCACCACCGTGTCTTGCTGAGGGGTGACAGGCGTTTTGCTTCCCTTGGCTTTGTATTAGCTTCACACAAGCCGGATGTTGCAGAGCCACTTGCTCTGCAGCTTGCAAACCAACACTGACACACCCAAACCTTTGCTGAAGGTTTTTTAAATGGAATCTGTGCCCAAGGGCCACGTGTAACACCCGACCGGTGGGAGTGAACTGGCCCACTGCTATCCTGTAGGTCACTCCAAAAATAAAAGACTATGCTGGATTTTCTTAAATCTGCCTTGGCCAAATAGCTTGACCAAGTCCAAAATTACTTTTATTCTGCACTGCAACCACAGCTATGTCTGTGACTGCAATGCACTCCAGCGGGCTCAATATGCTTCTATGCGCATCCTGGTGGATACATACCATCCCTTGCATATAATTTCCCTCACTGCATCACGACTGAAAGCCTGCCGACAGCGGACATGCCTGCTGTTTTGACTGATCTCAGAGAACAAGCACACCATAACTTTCTCAATCCACCTTAACATCTCCGCCTGCATCTCCCTCAAGGTCCAGCAGTTTGAGGTTGAACTTCACCATCTCCAATCTTTTGGCTACGGAAATGCTGCCTTTCTGCCTGGTAGATACAGACGGTTTCCGAAAGCTGATGGCAGTCAAAGTTCCCCAGTAGCAGTCGCCATTACTTTTCTAAGAAAGCTGTGCCTGCGCTACACCAGCATGTCGCAGACAACATCACCCATTCCTTGACAAAATCTCCGTCTGCCAGGGTACATTTCACCTCAGAAACGTGGATTAGTAAGCATAGCCAAGGGCGTTACATCTCGCTGACTGGGCACTGGTTGACTCTGGTGGCCGTGGGTCAGGTGCTGCTCCACAAGTCTTGAAATCTTGAAATTCCCAAGGCTTGCAGGACAAACCTCTACATTTAACAATTACTTCAATGCTTCTGTCTCCTCCTCTATCTCCTCTAGGGCCTCCATCTGCGCCCTCAACCTCTGTCTTACTGAGTCACGCATTCCAACAGTGCAGAGCGAATCCCCACCACCTTCGTACCGCGCAGGCAGGGCTCACCACAGTCAGGCAGTGTTAAAATTGATATGCCTTGGTGATCACAGTCATACAGATGAAGAGTGGTAAACAGCTCTCCAAGCCGAGTTTGAGCAATGGCCGTCTCCGCTGACCCTGCATCAAAGGAAGGTCATGTCCGATAATGGTGTGAACCTGGTGGTGGCCCTATGGCAAGGCAAGCTCACACATGTCTTGCATGGTGCATGTCCTCAACCTGGTGGTACAGCATTTCTCAGCCACTATCCTGGCCTTGATGAGCTGCTGCAGAAAGCACGGAAGCTGTGTGCTCACTTCTGCAGTTCGCACTCCTCAGGTCATCGAATTGCATCGATACAGAGGTCTTTGTCCATGCCAGTTAACAGGTTGATATGTGATGTGTGGACATGGTGGAATTACACTCTGCACATGTTGCAGCGACTGTGGCAGCAGCAACGAGCCCTCATGCAGTATGTCATGTCGTGTAGCCTGGGTCAACGCCGTACGGACGTGGAGTATATCACGTTTACAGATTAATGATGTCTGCACCCTTCTGTACAGTTTCGAAATGGCTATTAAGATGGTTAACGCTGATGACACAGTTATCAGCATCACTAGTCCGGTCATCTATATGCCGTAGCAGACTTTGAATAGCCTGTGGGAGGAGGTGGTTGTCCAAGAGGAAAAGGAGGAAACAGAGGAGGATGCGGAAGGGATAACATTGTCTCAAAGTTCCAGACTTTCGTCACACAGGTGGGTGCCAAAGGAGGGTGGATTACTGCGATCGAGGGGGGCTGGTGATAACAGACAAACTGTTAGTGAAGGTGCAAGATCCAAGGAATAAATGGAGGAGAAAGAGGTGATGGGCAAGCAACTGTCAGGAGATGAAGAGGATAATCATTCCCTCTCTGTTGTTCATGGTTGGTGGGAGGGGACGGAGGAAACAAGCATCAGTGTTACCCAGCCACCAACACAGCATGGGCTTGGACCTCATGGTAGAGCCAGACATATGATTGCCTTCTTGATGCACTTTCTGCAACATGATATCTGTATAGTTAAGATTAGAAATAGTGCAGACTACTGGGTTGCCACTCTGTTAGATCCATGTTATAAAACCAAATTTTACCAGATGCTTCCTGCCCTGGAAAGGGACCAGCGAATGCTGGAGTATCACAATATACTTTTACACAAGCTTAAGAGAGGTTTTCCCCAAGACAGCAGTGAAGCACAGAGTGTTCACGCAGCTCTAGACTTCCAACCTCTGGCAGGTCAATTCGTCAACGCCAAAACATTAGCGTACTGGAAGTGGAAGAAGCAATTTCTGTGAGTCCTTTGACACTTTTTTAGATCAGCTCGTGCACCAGCACAACAGAGTACAAGTCTTACACTTGGTGAGCAAATGGAAAGGATGGTGCAGGAGTATATAGAACTGAATACCAAATACCATCAGGGAGAGTGTTATGATTCCCAGAGTGGACCCACTGGTTCGCGGTGACAACCGTTCCCAAGCGAGTTGACCAGGTGGAACCGACCCCTATACAGGGACTCACCGAGGACCAGACGGGTGGAGCAACCACAGAGAAAACCCGGGACTCAGGACATGGCAGGGTTCACACAGAGGGTACCGGATACAGGATGGAGCAGAGCATGCACTAGAAGAAGTACAGGGACAGAGCAGAGCACAGACACACACTGGAAGCGTACAGGGACAGAGCAGAGCACGCACTGGAGGCGTACAGGGACTGAGCAGAGCACGCACTAGAAGCGTACAGGGAGTGAGCAGAGCACGCACACACTGGAAGCGTACAGGGACAGAGCATAGCACGCACACACTGGAAGCATACAGGGACAGAGCAGAGCACGCACTGGAAGTGTACAGAGACTGAGCAGAGCACGCACGCACTGGAAGTATACAGGGACTGAGCAGAGCACGTACACACTGGATGTTAAGGAACTGCAACACAGAACTAGGATAGAAGAGGGAAAACTGACCCTATACTAGGCTGATACCCTACGATGGAGTGGGCGACCCATTCCTTGCAAATAGACCCACCGGCGATCCTAGGTTAATCTCAAGCGAAGACCTATAGACAGGGGGAAGGAGGTCCCTAAAAGATCTTAGGACTGGGTATCAAAACAGGTCACCTCCTAATAGAAAATACAGAGAAGGCTGCAGAAACCAACGGAAAACAGAAACTAAGGATAGCAGAACCGGGGGTCCCAGAACTGCACAATAACAAACACAGAAAGCTATCAAAGCACCTAGCCAGAACTCTAGCGGATTAACACTGTTGTCCAGCAAGGACTGGCAGGGGAAAAAGACCAGCAGCCAGAAAACCACAACAAGATGGCGGATGGTCAAAAACAAAACAGATTCTAACACTGGAAGCGTACAGGGACTGAACAGAACACGCACGCACTGGAAGTGTACAGGGACTGAGCAGAGCACGCACACACTGGAAGCATACAGGGACCTGATGTTCTGAAACCTAAGTGGACCTGGTGAAAGCACGGAGGGACACAATAATAATCAGGCGCTTCCTCTAGTAGGAAGCGACCTGATATACCCGGAGGCCGCTGCCCAGACCGGACAGCGCTTCCAGGTCAGTACAACCCAGCATCATAAAGAAGCCGGGAGTGCGCACGAACGCGACCTAAGCGGCCTAGCGCGCATGCGCGGGGAAAGGGATCCCCAGCATGGCTGAGGACCCGGAAGAGGAGGAGGAACGTGGCGAGGGACCCAGGAAGCTAGGTGAGTATCACAGTGCGCCGTAATAGTACCTCTTCCCTTACATCCCTCTTTCTTAAAGCTGGAAAGAAATCTCAAGATACGAGGAGCGTTGATGTTCTCTGTTGTGAACTCTGTTTTCAGGCTCCCTCTTGTGGTCACTGGTGGTATGGTGTGACTTTTGCTTTGGGCTCCCCCTGGTGGCTTTGTTTGTTATCCTGCTGGTCTCTGGCTATCAGCTGGTTCGTTATCCTTTGGGAGGTTCCTATATAGCTCTGTTTTACTTCCACTTGTTGCCGGCTGTCGATGTAATCAGTGCTACTCAGATTCCTTCTGACTACCTTGCTCCCAGTCCATCCAGGACAAGCTAAGTTTTGTTTGCTCTTTTTTTGATCAGCAGTGTTTATCATGTTTTCTTGTCCAGCTTGCTAAAATGTGATTCCCTCGCTTGCTGGATGCTCTAGTGGACTGAGTTTCTCCCCACACACCATTAGTTGGTGCGTGGGTTCTTGAAATCTCAGGATGGATATTTTGTAAGGGTTTTTTATTTATCGCATAGACCCCTTGCTCTATTTTCTGCTTTCTAGTACTAGTGGGCCTCTTTTGCTGAATCTGATTTCATCCCTACGTATGTACCTTCTTCTTACTTCACCGTTAATATTTGTTGGGGGCTTCTATATCTTTGGGGATTATTTCTCTGGAGGCAAGCGAGGTCTTTCTTTCTCTTTAGGGGTAGCTAGTTCCTCAGGCTGGCTCGAGACGTCTAGGAATTTTTTAGGCACGTTCACTGGCTACCTCTAGTTGTGTTGGATAGGTTCAGATTTGCGATCAGTCCAGTTACCATCTCCCTAGAGCTTGTCCTTAGTTTATTCACTTGCTGGTCTATTCGTGATCCTCAGCCACTAAGGATCATAACAGTACAGCCGGCCCATAAAGTGTTAATTGCATGGCAGAAGCAGGAGAAAAGAAGCCTTGAGAATTTTTTTTTTTTTTTTGCCGTGTGTCTAGCTGCTGTGGCTAGCTTCTCTCCTCCTCTTAATCTTGGTGTGGCTCTGAGTTCAGCTGCTGACATGGATGTCCAGAGCTTGGCTTCCAGTCTGGATCATCTTGCTGCTAGGGTTCAAAGTATTCAGGATTTTGTTGTTCACAGTCCTATGTCAGAGCCTAGAATACCTATTCCGGAGTTGTTTTCTGGAGATAGATCTAGGTTCCTGAATTTTAGGAACAATTGTAAGTTGTTTCTTTCCTTGAAACCTCGTTCCTCTGGTGATGCCGTTCAGCAAGTTAAGATTATTATTTCCTTTTTGCGTGGTGACCCTCAAGATTGGGCCTTCGCATTGGCGCCAGGGGATCCTGCATTGCTTAGTGTAGATGCGTTTTTTCTAGCCCTTGGATTGCTCTATGAGGAACCTAATCTTGAGAACCAGGCTGAAAAAACGTTATTGGCCCTCTCGCAGGGGCAAGATGAAGCAGAGGTGTACTGCCAGAAATTTCAGAAATGGTCGGTGCTTACTCAGTGGAATGAGTGTGCCCTGGCTGCAAATTTCAGAGAAGGTCTTTCTGAAGCCATTAAGAATGTCATGGTGGGGTTCCCTATGCCTGCTGGTCTGAATGAGTCAATGACTCAGGCCATTCAGATTGATCGGCGTTTGCGGGAGCGCAAACCTGTGCACCATTTGGCGGTGTCTTCTGAACAGACACCTGAATCTATGCAATGTGACAGAATTCTAACCAGAAGTGAACGGCAAAATTATAGACGGCAAAATGGGTTGTGCTTTTACTGTGGTGACTCAGCTCATGTTATGTCAGCATGCTCTAAGCGCAAAAAAAAGGTTGATAAATCTGTCACCATTGGTACTTTACAGCCTAAGTTCATTTTGTCTGTTACCCTGATTTGTTCCCTGTCATCTTACCCGGTTAATGCTTTTGTAGATTCAGGTGCCGCCCTTAGAGTTGAGCGACTTTCATTTTTTTAAGATCGAGTCGGGTTTTGTGAAACCCGATTTTGTCCAGAGTCGAGTCGAGTGCAGTCGGCCGATTATCGCTAAAAGTCGGGGATCGACCGAAACACGAAACCCAATGCAAGTCAATGGGGAAGCATAGTCGGCAGTGAGTGGAGGCCAGGAAAACACCTACAGTGCCCATTTTAATGCCAAAAACATCCATTCTTGTTTCTGAAGCTTGTCAATCTTAATTAACTTTATAATAATAGTTGGGCATAGGGAATTGGGGGTCATTTGGCAAAAGTTGTGGGGGGAGTAGGGCTGGCTCAAGTTTTTCGTGGGCCCAGGAAATGCGGACTACGTCACGGCGGTGTTGCAGGGAAAGGTAAGTATTTCAACGTTGCAAGTGCTGTGATCCTGAGCAAGCAGGGGGGGCCCACTCGTTCGCATTGGCACTGGCACAGGGCCCCTCAAAGTACAGCGGTGTGTTTGCATGGCGGGGGCGCCTCCCACCAGCAGCGACACTTTTGCGTACTCTGAGGGGCCCTGTGCCAGTGACGTCGCCAACGAGTATGCCCCCCCACCTGATGAAGGAACCTGCACTTTCATCTGCACCTTCCTCTCTGTCCCTGTGTAAGGTGGTATAACATGCGGGAAGGGGAACCTTACTTTCAGCAGGGTCAGATTCTGGCTGTGTAGAGTATAAGGGGAATGTAGTGGTGTAGGTCAATGTACCAGCAGACTCATCTAGCAGTGGCTGGGCAATGGGCAGGATGAGGAGGAAACAGATATAGGGCCAAAGAATAAAGTAGGCTAAATGCAGTTCAAAATTGGTAACAGGACTAAACAGGCGGCATTGCTTTGTTCAGTGGAGTAGCAAACCCAAGAGCAGCAGACACTGTTTCAAGGGCCTAACCACACTAGTAGGCCAAATGCAGTTTAATATCTGATAGTATAGGGCGAAAGCCAGAATGTGGAAGCTCAGCTTTGTTCAGTTGAGGACAACACCAGGCAGGGGCAGACAGACACCTTTAGTAGGCCGGAACAGCCAATTTTTTTAAAAAACAGCAGTTAGTAAGAGGCAGAAGGTAGAAGCTCAGCTTTATTCAGTTGAGGACAACACCAGGCAGGGGCAGACAGACACCTTTAGTAGGCCGGAACAGCCAATTGCATTTTTAAAAATGGTAATTTGGAACAGAAGGTAGAAGCTCAGCTTTATTCAGTTGAGGACAACACCAGGCAGGGGCAGACAGACACCTTTAGTAGGCCGGAACAGCCAATGGCATTTTTAAAAATGGTAATTTGGAACAGAAGGTAGAAGCTCAGCTTTATTCAGTTGAGGACAACACCAGGCAGGGGCAGACATTCACCTTTAGTAGGCCGGAACAGCCAATTGCATTTTTAAAAATGGTAATTTGGAACTGAAGGTTGAAGCACAGCTTTATTCAGTTGCAGCTTCTTGGCAATAATATAAAGAAGACGAGACAGGACAACACTCGTTGGATGCCATATCTGTGTTTTCACTGGAAAAAAAACTGTCATTTAACTACTTGTAGGAGAAAGTTTTTGTAGCTGGAGGCCACTTTTTGTATTGTACCAGTTTTTGGTTGCATGTTTGGAACTGAAGGTTGAAGCTTAGCTTTATTCAGTTGAGGACAACACCAGGCAGGGGCAGACAGACACCTTTAGTAGGCCGGAACAGCCAATGGCATTTTTAAAAATGGTAATTTGGAACAGAAGGTAGAAGCTCAGCTTTATTCAGTTGAGGACAACACCAGGCAGGGGCAGACATTCACCTTTAGTAGGCCGGAACAGCCAATTGCATTTTTAAAAATGGTAATTTGGAACTGAAGGTTGAAGCACAGCTTTATTCAGTTGCAGCTTCTTGGCAATAATATAAAGAAGACGAGACAGGACAACACTCGTTGGATGCCATATCTGTGTTTTCACTGGAAAAAAAACGGCAGTTAACTACTTGTAGGAGAAAGTTTTTGTAGCTGGAGGCCACTTTTTGTATTGTACCAGTTTTTGGTTGTATGTTTGGAACTGAAGGTTGAAGCTCAGCTTTATTCAGTTGAGGACAACACCAGGCAGGGGCAGACAGACACCTTTAGTAGGCCGGAACAGCCAATTGCATTTTTAAAAATGGTAATTTGGAACTGAAGGTTGAAGCACAGCTTTATTCAGTTGCAGCTTCTTGGCAATAATATAAAGAAGACGAGACAGGACAACACTCGTTGGATGCCATATCTGTGTTTTCACTGGAAAAAAAACTGTCAGTTAACTACTTGTAGGAGAAAGTTTTTGTAGCTGGAGGCCACTTTTTGTATTGTACCAGTTTTTTGTTGTATGTTTGGAACTGAAGGTTGAAGCTTAGCTTTATTCAGTTGAGGACAACACCAGGCAGGGGCAGACACCTTTAGAAGGACGGAAAAGCCAATTTTTTTAAAAACAGCAGTTAATCTGAGCCAGAAGGTAGAAGTTCAGCTTTATTCAGTTGAGGCCAACTTGAATTAGGGACTGCAGACAGACTTTGCAGGCTGTCCCCTGTGTGGACCATGCATCCAATACATTAACCCATTGAGCCACAAAGGACACGTAACCTTCCGTGGCCAGGCCTACAGGTCCATGTGTCTGTTGTCAGGTATACCTTTGGACTGACAAATTGACAGAATGCAAGGACAATGCGGTCTTTAACATGCAGGTGGAGGGGTGGGATGGCTTTTCTCGCAAAAGAATTGTCAACTGGGTAGCTCATAGCGTGGTATATCGTAGTTCATCCTGGCTTTATTAATATTAAATTAAATTAAAAAATAGGCTCTATGCACTTTATAATTGGTTCCAGGGGTACACGGGCAGCAGTGGTCTGGTCAGTGGAGGCCTAGTGGAAGGAGGGACCGCAGACAGGCTTCGAAGGCCTAACATAATTAAATTGGGCTGGCTGTAGGCACTTTATTATTAGTTACAGGGGTACACGGGCAGCAGTGGTCTGGTCAGTGGAGGCCTAGTGGAAGGAGGGACCGCAGACAGGCTTCGAAGGCCTAACATAATTAAATTGGGCTGGCTGTAGCCACTTTATAATTGGTTCCAGGGGTACACGGGCAGCAGTGGTCTGGTCAGTGGAGGCCTAGTGGAAGGAGGGACCGCAGACAGGCTTCGAAGGCCTAACATAATTAAATTGGGCTGGCTGTAGGCACTTTATAATTGGTTCCAGGGGTACACGGGCAGCAGTGGTCTGGTCAGTGGAGGCCTAGTGGAAGGAGGGACCGCAGACAGGCTTCGAAGGCCTAACATAATTAAATTGGGCTGGCTGTAGGCACTTTATTATTAGTTACAGGGGTACACGGGCAGCAGTGGTCTGGTCAGTGGAGGCCTAGTGGAAGGAGGGACCGCAGACAGGCTTCGAAGGCCTAACATAATTAAATTGGGCTGGCTGTAGCCACTTTATAATTGGTTCCAGGGGTACACGGGCAGCAGTGGTCTGGTCAGTGGAGGCCTAGTGGAAGGAGGGACCGCAGACAGGCTTTGAAGGCCTAACATAATTAAATTGGGCTGGCTGTAGGCACTTTATTATTAGTTACAGGGGTACACGGGCAGCAGTGGTCTGGTCAGTGGAGGCCTAGTGGAAGGAGGGACCGCAGACAGGCTTCGAAGGCCTAACATAATTAAATTGGGCTGGCTGTAGGCACTTTATTATTAGTTACAGGGGTACACGGGCAGCAGTGGTCTGGTCAGTGGAGGCCTAGTGGAAGGAGGGACCGCAGACAGGCTTCGAAGGCCTAACATAATTAAATTGGGCTGGCTGTAGGCACTTTATTATTAGTTCCAGGGGTACACGGGCAGCAGTGGTCTGGTCAGTGGAGGCCTAGTGGAAGGAGGGACCGCAGACAGGCTTCGAAGGCCTAACATAATTAAATTGGGCTGGCTGTAGGCACTTTATAATTGGTTCCAGGGGTACACGGGCAGCAGTGGTCTGGTCAGTGGAGGCCTAGTGGAAGGAGGGACCGCAGACAGGCTTCGAAGGCCTAACATAATTAAATTGGGCTGGCTGTAGGCACTTTATTATTAGTTACAGGGGTACACGGGCAGCAGTGGTCTGGTCAATGGAGGCCGATTGTAATGAGTGTCTGCCAGTTAGTAGTCCAAAACAACAACTAAATGTGAATGTCTCGCATTAAAACAAAACAAAAACACTAAAGGGTGCAATCATTAGGTTCAGGGGTGGGATCCTCTGCGTTGTTTCAGACCTACTAATTTTGCGCAAAGTATTTACTGTGGTAAATAGAGGACACTGCCCCTGACTATGTTAAGTACCATCATACATGTCAACACAATGGTATTGTCAGTGGCAGGTATGGAAGGATGTCAGCGCATAGACTTAACATTGGTGGAAGTGTGAGAGATAACTGTGGAAGTGGTAGAGCAATGTTTGACCTGGGGGTGGGTGAACTCTCTTGTGGCCGGCGTTACAGGCCCAAGGCCCCTCATGTTACAACAGTGTGTCTGACGTTGGGTGCGCACCACCACCGCCAGAGACACTTTATTGTACTATGAGGAACCCAGTAGCAATGCCGTCGACCAAAAGCGAGTACACCCACCTCTTCAGACAAACAGCAGTCTCACGGGTGCTTGCGCCAAGTCGCGATACCACGGCCCCGTGTGGGGAGTTTGGCCATTTAGGGAGGTGTAAACATGTCGTATGCTGGACAATCAGCTGCAGCAAATTAGACATTAGAAAAGTAATTCACAGTAGTCCACAGGCAAGAGCTTTTCATAGGAAAGCTAGGTGTCGGCCGGGCAAGGTGGGGCAAAAGATTTCGAAATCCAGTTGTGGTTCATTTTAATGAATGTTAGATCGTCAACATTTTGGGTAGCCAGACGAGTCCTTTTTTCGGTTAATATTGAACCTGCAGCACTGAATACTCTTTCTGATAGGACACTTGCTGCCGGGCAAGCAAGCTCCTGCAATGCATATTCTGCCAATTCTGGCCAGGTGTCTAATTTTGATGCCCAGTAATCAAATGGGAATGACGGTTGAGGGAGAACATCGATAAGGGATGAAAAATAGTTAGTAACCATACTGGACAAATGTTGTCTCCTGTCACTTTCAATTGATGCAGCAGTACCTGTCCTGTCTGCGGTCATAGCAAAATCACTCCACAACATGGTCAGAAAACCCCTCTGTCCAACGCCACTTCTGATGTGTGCACCCCTAACACTCCTAGTCTGTTGCCCCCTTGAGCTCGTGTGAGAACGATCACGTGCGCTGTGTGCTGGGAATGCCTGAAGCAAACGGTCAACAAGAGTTGATTGTTTGGTTGCTAATATTAGTTCCAAGTTCTCATGTGGCATAATATTTTGCAATTTGCCTTTATAGCGTGGATCAAGGAGGCAGGCCAACCAGTAATCGTCATCGTTCATCATTTTCGTAATGCGTGTGTCCCTTTTTAGGATACGTAAGGCATAATCCGCCATGTGGGCCAAAGTTCCAGTTGTCAAATCTCCGGTTGTGATTGGGTGAGGGGCAGTTGCAGGCAAATCTACGTCACTTGTGTCCCTCAAAAAACCAGAACCCGGCCTTGACACGCAACCAATTTCCAGTGCCCCCGGGAAAGGTTCCGCATTAAAAATATACTCATCCCCATCATCCTCCTCGTCCTCCACCTCCTCTTCGCCCGCTACCTCGTCCTGTACACTGCCCTGACCAGACAATGGCTGACTGTCATCAAGGCTTTCCTCTTCCTCTGGTGCAGACGCCTGCTCCTTTATGTGCGTCAAACTTTGCATCAGCAGACGCATTAGGGGGATGCTCATGCTTATTACGGCGTTGTCTGCACTAACCAGCCGTGTGCATTCCTCAAAACACTGAAGGACTTGACACATGTCTTGTATCTTCGACCACTGCACACCTGACAACTCCATGTCTGCCATCCTACTGCCTGCCCGTGTATGTGTATCCTCCCACAAAAACATAACAGCCCGCCTCTGTTGGCACAGTCTCTGAAGCATGTGCAGTGTTGAGTTCCACCTTGTTGCAAAGTCTATGATTAGGCGATGCTGGGGAAGGTTCAAAGACCGCTGATAGGTCTGCATACGGCTGGCGTGTACAGGCGAACGTCGGATATGTGAGCAAAGTCCACGCACTTTGAGGAGCAGGTCGGAGAACCCAGGATAAGTTTTCAATAAGCACTGCACCACCAGGTTTAAAGTGTGAGCCAGGCAAGGAATGTGTTTCAGTTGGGAAAGGGAGATGGCAGACATGAAATTCCTTCCGTTATCACTAACTACCTTGCCTGCCTCAAGATCTACTGTGCCCAGCCACGACTGCGTTTCTTGTTGCAAGAACTCGAACAGAACTTCCGCGGTGTGTCTGTTGTCGCCCAAACACTTCATAGCCAATACAGCCTGCTGACGCTTGCCAGTAGCTGGCCCATAATGGGACAACTGGTGTGCAACAGTGTCATCTGCCGATGGAGTGGTTGGCCGACTGCGGTCTGTGGAAGAGCTGTAGCTTCTGCAGGAGGACGAGGAGGAGGAGGAGGAGGGGGTGCGAACGCCTACAGCCAACTGTTTCCTACACCGTGGGCTAGGCACAACTGTCCCGAAATTGATGTCCCCTGTGGACCCTGCATCCACCACATTCACCCAGTGTGCCGTGATGGACACATAACGTCCCTGGCCATGCCTACTGGTCCATGCATCTGTAGTCAGGTGCACCTTTGTACTCACAGATTGCCTGAGTGCATGGACGATGCGCTGTTTAACATGCTGGTGCAGGGCTGGGATGGCTTTTCTGGAAAAAAAGTGTCGACTGGGTAGCTTGTATCGTGGTTCAGCGTACTCCATCAGGGCTTTGAAAGCTTCGCTTTCAACTAACCGGTAGGGCATCATCTCTAACGAGATTAGTCTAGCTATGTGGGCGTTAAAACCCTGTGTACGCGGATGCGAGGATAAGTACTTCCTTTTTCTAACCAGAGTCTCATGTAGTGTGAGCTGAACTGGAGAGATGGAGATCGTGGAACTTGCGGGTGTGCCGGTGGACATGGCAGACTGAGAGACGGTTGGAGACGGTATTGTTTCCGCCGGTGCCCTAGATGCAATATTTCCGCCTACAAAACTGGTGATTCCCTGACCCTGACTGCTTTTGGCTGGCAAAGAAACCTGCACAGATACTGCCGGTGGTGCGGAAAATGGTGGCCTTACAGTGACGGAAGGGATGTTGCGTTGATGACTAGCTTCATTGGCCGAGGGTGCTACAACCTTAAGGGACGTTTGGTAGTTAGTCCAGGCTTGAAAATGCATGGTGGTTAAGTGTCTATGCATGCAACTAGTATTGAGACTTTTCAGATTCTGAGCTCTGCTTAAGCTAGTAGAACATTTTTGACAGATGACTTTGCGCTGATCAATTGGATGTTGTTTAAAAAAATGCCAGACTGCACTCTTCCTAGCATCGGATCCCTTTTCAGGGATTGCAGACTGAGCTTTAATCGGATGGCAACGCTGTGCTCCAACAGGTTTTGGCTTTGACACGCGTTTTGGGCCAGATAGGGGCCCGGCAGATGGAACCTGTTGCGATGTTGATGCCTGCTGCGGCCCCTCCTCCACCTCCGCTTCTGAACTACTGCTGCCTGCACCCTGTTCCCCCAATGGCTGCCAATCGGGGTCAACAACCGGGTCATCTATTACCTCTTCTTCGAGCTCGTGTGCAACTTCGTCTGTGTCACTGTGTCGGTCTGTGGTATAGCGTTCGTGGCGGGGCAACATAGTCTCATCAGGGTCTGATTGTGGATCTGTACCCTGAGAGGGCAATGTGGTGGTCTGAGTCAAAGGAGCAGCATAGTACTCTGGCTGTGGCTGTGCATCAGTGCACTCCATGTCAGAATCTACTTGTAATGGGCATGGCCTGTTAAGTGTTTCACTTTCTAAGCCAGGGACGGTATGTGTAAAGAGCTCCATGGAGTGACCCGTTGTGTCGCCTGCTGCATCCTTCTCTCTTGTTGTAGTTTTTGCTGAGGAGGACAAGGAAGCGACTTGTCCCTGACCGTGAACATCCACAAGCGACGCGCTGCTTTTACATTTACCAGTTTCAGAAGAGGAGGCAAAAGAGCTAGAGGCTGAGTCTGCAATGTAAGCCAAAACTTGCTGTTGCTGCTCCGGCTTTAAAAGCGTTTTTCCTACTCCCAGAAAAGAGAGCGTTCGAGGCCTTGTGTAGCCAGACGACGAAACTGGCTCCACAGCTCCAGACTTAGGTGGAATATTTTTATCCCCACGACCACCTGATGCTCCACTACCACTACCATCATTACCAGCTGACAATGAACGCCCACGGCCACGACCTCTTGCACCAGACTTCCTCATTGTTTTAAAAAATTAACCAAAGTAACTTTATTTGTTGCTGTCAAACAACTTACACGGTGAGCTATAACTTCAGTATGATTTCTATATCCCTTAACAGGTTGGTGAGACCACAAGGAAAATCAGGCACAATGTTACACACTCTGTTTTCTGTGGCACAAAATCACAGAGATGACACACACGCAGGACTGTCACTCAAGCACTAATGTCAATATTATTCTCCCACCTAATTTTTTTTTTTTTTTCCTCAGGGAGACTTTAGAAACCAAATAAGATAAAATGTTTTTTTCAGGGACAATTTAGAAACCAAATACTAATAAAAAAAAAAAAAAAAAATAGCCTTTCTATGGCCCACAATTAGAGAGAGAGAGGTGGCACACCCAGGAGTCAAGACTGGCACACAAGCTGAAAGGGCAATATTACTCTCCCACTGTTTTTTTATGTTTTTTTTTTTTTTCACGGAGACTTTAGAAACCCAATAATATTAAAAAAACAAAAAAATAAATAGGCTTTCTATGGCCCACAATTAGAGAGAGAGAGGTGGCACACCCAGGAGTCAAGACTGGCACACAAGCTGAAAGGGCAATATTACTCTCCCACTGTTTTTTTATGTATTTTTTTTTTTTTCACGGAGACTTTAGAAACCCAATAATATTAAAAAAAACTAAAAAATAAATAGGCTTTCTATGGCCCACAATTAGAGAGAGAGAGGTGGCACACCCAGGAGTCAAGACTGGCACACAAGCTGAAAGGGCAATATTACTCTCCCACTGTTTTTTTATGTTTTTTTTTTTTTTTCAGGGAGACTTTAGAAACCCAATAATATTAAAAAAAGCAAAAAAATAAATAGGCTTTCTATGGCCCACAATTAGAGAGAGAGAGGTGGCACACCCAGGAGTCAAGACTGGCACACAAGCTGAAAGGGCAATATTACTCTCCCACTGTTTTTTTATGTATTTTTTTTTTTCAGGGAGACTTTAGAAACCCAATAATATTAAAAAAATAAATAAATAAATAGGCTTTGTATGGCCCACTGAATGAGAGATGGCACACACAGGAGTGGCACACAAGCCCTGACTGAGGCCAATATTTTTCTCCCACTGATTGATGTAGTGTTTTTGTGTTGAGGTAGATTTTAGAACACAAATCTAGGAAAAAAATAAATAGGCTTTCTATGGCCCACAATTAGAGAGAGAGAGGTGGCACACCCAGGAGTCAAGACTGGCACACAAGCTGAAAGGGCAATATTACTCTCCCACTGTTTTTTTATGTATTTTTTTTTTTTTCACGGAGACTTTAGAAACCCAATAATATTAAAAAAAACTAAAAAATAAATAGGCTTTCTATGGCCCACAATTAGAGAGAGAGAGGTGGCACACCCAGGAGTCAAGACTGGCACACAAGCTGAAAGGGCAATATTACTCTCCCACTGTTTTTTTATGTTTTTTTTTTTTTTTCAGGGAGACTTTAGAAACCCAATAATATTAAAAAAAGCAAAAAAATAAATAGGCTTTCTATGGCCCACAATTAGAGAGAGAGAGGTGGCACACCCAGGAGTCAAGACTGGCACACAAGCTGAAAGGGCAATATTACTCTCCCACTGTTTTTTTATGTATTTTTTTTTTTCAGGGAGACTTTAGAAACCCAATAATATTAAAAAAATAAATAAATAAATAGGCTTTGTATGGCCCACTGAATGAGAGATGGCACACACAGGAGTGGCACACAAGCCCTGACTGAGGCCAATATTTTTCTCCCACTGATTGATGTAGTGTTTTTGTGTTGAGGTAGATTTTAGAACACAAATCTAGGAAAAAAATAAATAGGCTTTCTATGGCCCACAATTAGAGAGAGAGAGGTGGCACACCCAGGAGTCAAGACTGGCACACAAGCTGAAAGGGCAATATTACTCTCCCACTGTTTTTTTATGTATTTTTTTTTTTTCAGGGAGACTTTAGAAACCAAATAATATTAAAAAAAGCAAAAAAAATAAATAGGCTTTCTATGGCCCACAATTAGAGAGAGAGAGGTGGCACACCCAGGAGTCAAGACTGGCACACAAGCTGAAAGGGCAATATTACTCTCCCACTGTTTTTTTATGTATTTTTTTTTTTCAGGGAGACTTTAGAAACCAAATAATATTAAAAAAAGCAAAAAAATAAATAGGCTTTCTATGGCCCACAATTAGAGAGAGGTGGCACACCCAGGAGTCAAGACTGGCACACAAGCTGAAAGGGCAATATTACTCTCCCACTGTTTTTTTATGTATTTTTTTTTTTTCACGGAGACTTTAGAAACCCAATAATATTAAAAAAAAAAATAAATAAATAGGCTTTGTATGGCCCACTGAATGAGAGATGGCACACACAGGAGTGGCACACAAGCCCTGACTGAGGCCAATATTTTTCTCCCACTGATTGATGTAGTGTTTTTGTGTTGAGGTAGATTTTAGAACACAAATCTAGGAAAAAAATAAATAGGCTTTCTATGGCCCACAATTAGAGAGAGAGAGGTGGCACACCCAGGAGTCAAGACTGGCACACAAGCTGAAAGGGCAATATTACTCTCCCACTGTTTTTTTATGTATTTTTTTTTTTCAGGGAGACTTTAGAAACCAAATAATATTAAAAAAAGCAAAAAAATAAATAGGCTTTCTATGGCCCACAATTAGAGAGAGAGAGGTGGCACACCCAGGAGTCAAGACTGGCACACAAGCTGAAAGGGCAATATTACTCTCCCACTGTTTTTTTATGTATTTTTTTTTTTCAAGGAGACTTTAGAAACCAAATAATATTAAAAAAAGCAAAAAAATAAATAGGCTTTCTATGGCCCACAATTAGAGAGAGAGAGGTGGCACACCCAGGAGTCAAGACTGGCACACAAGCTGAAAGGGCAATATTACTCTCCCACTGTTTTTTTATGTTTTTTTTTTTTTTTTCACGGAGACTTTAGAAACCCAATAATATTAAAAAAATAAATAAATAAATAGGCTTTGTATGGCCCACTGAATGAGAGATGGCACACACAGGAGTGGCACACAAGCCCTGACTGAGGCCAATATTTTTCTCCCACTGATTGATGTAGTGTTTTTGTGTTGAGGTAGATTTTAGAACACAAATCTAGGAAAAAAATAAATAGGCTTTCTATGGCCCACAATTAGAGAGAGAGAGGTGGCACACCCAGGAGTCAAGACTGGCACACAAGCTGAAAGGGCAATATTACTCTCCCACAGTTTTTTTATGTTTTTTTTTTTTTTACGGAGACTTTAGAAACCCAATAATATTAAAAAAAATAAATAAATAAATAGGCTTTGTATGGCCCACTGAATGAGAGATGGCACACACAGGAGTGGCACACAAGCCCTGACTGAGGCCAATATTTTTCTCCCACTGATTGATGTAGTGTTTTTGTGTTGAGGTAGATTTTAGAACACAAATCTAGGAAAAAAATAAATAGGCTTTCTATGGCCCACAATTAGAGAGAGAGAGGTGGCACACCCAGGAGTCAAGACTGGCACACAAGCTGAAAGGGCAATATTACTCTCCCACTGTTTTTTTATGTTTTTTTTTTTTTTTTCAGGGAGACTTTAGAAACCCAATAATATTAAAAAAATAAATAAATAAATAGGCTTTGTATGGCCCACTGAATGAGAGATGGCACACACAGGAGTGGCACACAAGCCCTGACTGAGGCCAATATTTTTCTCCCACTGATTGATGTAGTGTTTTTGTGTTGAGGTAGATTTTAGAACACAAATCTAGGAAAAAAATAAATAGGCTTTCTATGGCCCACAATTAGAGAGAGAGAGGTGGCACACCCAGGAGTCAAGACTGGCACACAAGCTGAAAGGGCAATATTACTCTCCCACTGTTTTTTTATGTATTTTTTTTTTTCAGGGAGACTTTAGAAACCAAATAATATTAAAAAAAGCAAAAAAATAAATAGGCTTTCTATGGCCCACAATTAGAGAGAGAGAGGTGGCACACCCAGGAGTCAAGACTGGCACACAAGCTGAAAGGGCAATATTACTCTCCCACTGTTTTTTTATGTATTTTTTTTTCAGGGAGACTTTAGAAACCAAATAATATTAAAAAAAGCAAAAAAATAAATAGGCTTTCTATGGCCCACAATTAGAGAGAGAGAGGTGGCACATCCAGGAGTCAAGACTGGCACACAAGCTGAAGGGGCAATATTACTCTCCCACTGTTTTTTTATGTTTTTGTTTTTTTTTCACGGAGACTTTAGAAACCCAATAATATTAAAAAAAATAAATAAATAAATAGGCTTTGTATGGCCCACTGAATGAGAGATGGCACACACAGGAGTGGCACACAAGCCCTGACTGAGGCCAATATTTTTCTCCCACTGATTGATGTAGTGTTTTTGTGTTGAGGTAGATTTTAGAACACAAATCTAGGAAAAAAATAAATAGGCTTTCTATGGCCCACAATTAGAGAGAGAGAGGTGGCACACCCAGGAGTCAAGACTGGCACACAAGCTGAAAGGGCAATATTACTCTCCCACTGTTTTTTTATGTATTTTTTTTTTTTCAGGGAGACTTTAGAAACCAAATAATATTAAAAAAAGCAAAAAAATAAATAGGCTTTCTATGGCCCACAATTAGAGAGAGAGAGGTGGCACACCCAGGAGTCAAGACTGGCACACAAGCTGAAAGGGCAATATTACTCTCCCACTGTTTTTTTATGTATTTTTTTTTTTCACGGAGACTTTAGAAACCCAATAATATTAAAAAAAACAAAAAAATAAATAGGCTTTGTATGGCCCACTGAATGAGAGATGGCACACACAGGAGTGGCACACAAGCCCTGACTGAGGCCAATATTTTTCTCCCACTGATTGATGTAGTGTTTTTGTGTTGAGGTAGATTTTAGAACACAAATCAAGGAAAAAAATAAATAGGCTTTCTATGGCCCACTCAGTGAGAGATGGCACACACAGGGATGGCACTGTAGCAGAAATGCCAATCTTAATCTTCCACAAAAAACAAAAAAAAAAAAAAAACAGGGACTGTCCTACAATTACTATCTCCCTGCAGTAATGTAAGCCAGGTATGGCAGGCAGCAATAGGAGTGGACTGATGCACAAATTAAATAAAAAGTGTGGACAAACAAAAAAGATAGCTGTGCAGAAAGGAAGGAACAAGAGGATATGTTCTTTGAAAAAAGCAGTTGGTTGGGGCTTTATCACTCAGGGTCCAGCGTGGAGATTCATGGGTGAGTTTGCCTGGCATTACCCCACTAGCGGTTTACTTGTCCCCCCTGAATTAATGACCTGTTATAGGATTTATGGTATGGCGTAGCCGCTGTTTTTTGATACAATAGACACTTTAGTCATATGGACGTTGTCTGTGTACATAGCACTTTATAAGATTGATATCTGTTATCATCCTATTTAGCGGTGTATGTTTTTACCAATGTGGATAACGGTCTGGGGTTAAAGGGAGACTATCTTGCCTGGCCCTCCCATCCACATATATTTGCTGGCCTTGGGTGTTACACCCGTGAAGTTATATCTATCCACTTTTGTCTTTATGTAAAATTGTATATTTATATATGTCACAAGTAAAATTGTATTTATTGAATAAATTATCTGGTTTTTATTCGGAACTATGTTTCTCTCTTTTGGTTCTTGTGTATACACCGAAGGTGGTGTTGGACAGTGGAAATCGCTACAGCACAAGCGGTTTGGTGGTTAGTGGACCCTGCCTAACGCTATCCCTGCTTCTGACGAAGCGGCAGCAACCTCTCCCTAAGCTCAGATCAGCAGCAGTAAGATGGCGGTCGGCGGGAACGCCCCTTTATAGCCCCTGTGACGCCGCAGACAGCAAGCCAATCACTGCAATGCCCTTCTCTAAGATGGTGGGGACCAGGACCTATGTCATCACGCTGCCCACACTCTGCGTTCACCTTCATTGGCTGAGAAATGGCGCTTTTCGCGTCATTGAAACGCGACTTTGGCGCGAAAGTCGCATACCGCATGGCCGACAAGCACAGGGGTCGGATCGGGTTTCATGAGACGCCGAATTAGCCAAAAGTCGGCGACTTTTGAAAATGAACGACCCGTTTCGCTCAACCCTAGCCGCCCTGAGTCTGATGGATTGGTCATTTGCCAGGCGCTGTGGTTTTGATTTGGAGCCTTTAAAATTCCCTATTCCACTAAGGGGAATTGATTCTACACCATTGGCTACGAATAGACCTCAGTACTGGACACAAGTGACCATGTGCATGACTCCTGTTCATCAGGAGGTGATTCGCTTTCTTGTACTGCATAATTTGCATGATGTCGTCGTGTTGGGTCTACCATGGTTGCAGACTCATAATCCAGTCCTGGATTGGAAAGCTATGTCGGTGTCAAGTTGGGGTTGTCAGGGAATTCATGGTGACGCTCCTGTGGTGTCAATTGCTTCGTCCACTCCTTCTGAAGTCCCTACGTTTTTGTCAGACTACCAGGATGTATTTGAGGAGCCCAAACTCAATTCTCTACCTCCTCATAGGGACTGTGATTGTGCTATAAATTTGATTCCTGGTAGTAAGTTTCCTAAGGGACGACTTTTCAATTTATCTGTGCCGGAGCATGCTGCCATGCAGAGTTATATAAAGGAGTCTTTAGAGAAGGGACATATTCGCCCGTCCTCATCCCCTCTTGGTGCAGGATTCTTTTTTGTGGCTAAAAAGGATGGTTCCCTGAGACCCTGTATTGATTATCGCCTTTTGAATAAAATCACGGTCAAATTTCAGTATCCTTTGCCATTGTTAACTGATTTGTTTGCTCGCATTAGGGGGTATAGTTGGTTCACCAAGATAGATCTTCGTGGTGCGTATAACCTTGTGCGTATAAAACAGGGTGATGAATGGAAAACTGCATTTAATACGCCTGAAGGCCATTTTGAGTACTTGGTGATGCCTTTTGGACTTTCTAATGCTCCTTCAGTCTTTCAGTCCTTTATGCATGACATCTCCCGTGAATATCTGGATAAGTTTATGATTGTGTATCTGGATGATATTCTGTTTTTTTCGGATGATTGGGAGTCTCATGTTAAGCAGGTCAGGATGGTCTTTCAGGTCCTGCGTGACAATGCTTTATTTGTGAAGGGCTCAAAATGTCTTTTTGGAGTCCAGAAGATTTCTTTTTTGGGTTTCATTTTTTCTCCTTCTACTATTGAGATGGACCCAGTCAAGGTTCAGGCTATTCATGACTGGACGCAGCCTACATCTGTTAAGAGTCTTCAGAAGTTCTTGGGTTTTGCTAATTTTTACCGTCGCTTCATAGCTAATTTTTCTGGCGTTGTTAAGCCTTTGACGGATTTGACCAAGAAGGGTTCTGATGTGACTAATTGGTCTTCTGCGGCTGTGGAGGCCTTTCGGGAGCTGAAGCGTCGGTTTTCTTCGGCTCCGGTCTTATGTCAGCCAGATGTCTCACTTCCCTTCCAGGTGGAGGTTGATGCTTCCGAGATTGGAGCGGGGGCTGTTTTGTCGCAGAGAAGCCCCGATGGCTCTGTGATGAAGCCATGTGCTTTCTTTTCAAGAAAGTTTTCGCCTGCCGAGCGGAATTATGATGTCGGTAATCGAGAGCTGTTGGCTATGAAGTGGGCATTTGAGGAGTGGCGACATTGGCTCGAGGGAGCTAAACATCGTGTGGTGGTCTTGACTGATCACAAGAATTTGATTTATCTCGAGTCGGCCAAGCGGCTGAATCCCAGACAGGCTCGTTGGTCGTTGTTTTTCTCTCGTTTTGATTTCATGGTCTCGTACTTGCCAGGTTCGAAGAATGTGAAGGCTGATGCTCTTTCTAGGAGTTTTGTGCCTGACTCTCCTGGAGATTCAGAGCCGGCTGGTATCCTTAGAGAAGGGGTGATTTTGTCTGCTATCTCCCCAGATTTGCGACGTGTGCTGCAAGAGTTTCAGGCGGATAGACCTGACCGCTGTCCACCGGAGAGACTGTTTGTCCCAGATAGATGGACCAACAGAGTCATCTCCGAGGTTCATTCTTCGGTGTTGGCGGGCCATCCTGGAATATTTGGTACCAGAGACTTGGTGGCCAGGTCTTTTTGGTGGCCTTCCTTGTCGCGGGATGTGCGTTCCTTTGTGCAGTCTTGTGGAATTTGTGCTCGGGCGAAGCCTTGCTGTTCTCGTGCCAGTGGTTTGCTGTTACCTTTGCCTGTCCCGAAGAGGCCTTGGACGCACATTTCCATGGATTTTATTTCAGATCTCCCTGTCTCTCAGAGAATGTCTGTCATCTGGGTGGTGTGTGATCATTTTTCTAAGATGGTCCATTTGGTGCCCTTGCCTAAGTTGCCTTCCTCCTCCGAGTTGGTTCCACTGTTTTTTCAAAATGTGGTTCGTTTGCACGGGATTCCTGAGAACATTGTTTCTGACAGAGGATCCCAGTTTGTGTCTAGATTTTGGCGGACCTTTTGTGCTAAGTTGGGCATTGAATTGTCTTTTTCGTCGGCCTTCCATCCTCAGACGAATGGCCAAACCGAGCGAACTAATCAGACCTTGGAGACTTATTTAAGATGTTTTGTTTCTGCTGACCAGGACGACTGGGTTACTTTTTTGCCGTTGGCCGAGTTTGCCCTTAATAATCGGGCTAGTTCTGCTACTTTGGTTTCTCCTTTTTTTTGTAATTCGGGGTTTCATCCTCGTTTTTTCTCGGGTCAGGTGGAGCCTTCTGACTGTCCTGGAGTGGATGTTGTGGTGGATAGGTTGCATCAGATTTGGAATCATGTGTGTCATGATCTCTGCAGGCAGAGATCATAGCAAGCCTATAGAGGGACAAGCTCTCGGAAGATGGAACTATACTGACCATGAACTAAGCCTGCCGCGCAACTAGAAATAGCCAGGTAGCATTTCCTATTTATCGCTAGATGCCCAGCTCTGGCCTAAGACCTAAATAGCTAGCAGAGGGAAATATAAGACCTGGCTCACCTCTAGAGAAATATTCCAAAGAAGACAGTAGCCCCCCACATATAATGACGGTGAGTTCAGATGAAACAACAAACGCAGCAGGAAAATAGTCTTAGCAAATTTGAGGTCCGCTTACTAGATAGCAGAAGACAGATAGTATACTTTCATGGTCAGCAGAAAAACACTAACAAAACACCATCCAGAGATTACCTTAAACTCTGGCATTAACTCATAACGCCAGAGTAGCAATCCCTGATCAACGAGAGCTTTCCAGACACAGTAACAAAACTTCAGCTGTGAACTGGAACAAATAGGCAAAACAAAACATGGACAAAAGTCCAACTTATCTAGTAGTAGTCTAGAAGCAGGAACAAGCACTGAGAGGCATCAGATAACATTGTTGACCGGCAAGAAACCACCAGAGAAATGAGCTTAAATAGCGACACCCACTACTGATGGAATCAGGTGAAACAGGAAAGAGGATGACAAGTCCAATTCCACAAGCGGCCACCGGGGGAGCCCAGAATCCAAATTCACAACAGTACCCCCCCCTCAAGGAGGGGGCACCGAACCCTCACCAGATCCACCAGGGCGACCAGGATGAGCCCTATGGAAGGCACGAACAAGATCAGAAGCATGAACATCAGATGCATTGACCCAAGAATTATCCTCCTGGCCGTAACCCTTCCAGTTGACCAGATACTGGAGTTTCCGTCTGGAAACACGAGAGTCCAAAATTTTCTCCACAACGTACTCCAACTCACCCTCAACCAACACCGGAGCAGGAGGCTCAACTGAAGGTACAACAGGTACCTCATACCTGCGCAATAACGACCGATGAAAAACGTTATGAATGGAAAAGGACGCAGGGAGGTCCAAACGGAAAGAAACAGGATTAAGAATCTCCAATATTCTATAAGGGCCGATGAACCGAGGTTTAAACTTAGGAGAAGAGACCCTCATAGGGACAAAACGAGAAGACAACCACACTAAATCTCCAACACAAAGCCGAGAACCAACACGACGATGACGGTTGGCAAAACGCTGAGTCTTCTCCCGGGACAACTTCAAATTGTCCATAACCTGCCCCCAAATGTGATGCAATCTCTCTACCACCGCATCCACTCCAGGACAATCCGAGGATTCCACCTGACCGGAGGAAAATCGAGGGTGAAACCCCGAATTACAGAAAAACGGGGACACCAAGGTGGAAGAACTGGCCCGATTATTGAGGGCGAACTCTGCCAATGGCAAAAAAGCAACCCAATCATCCTGGTCAGCAGAGACAAAACACCTCAGATATGTCTCAAGGGTCTGATTAGTCCGCTCGGTCTGGCCATTAGTCTGAGGGTGAAAAGCAGACGAAAAAGACAAATCTATGCCCATCCTAGCACAGAATGCCCGCCAAAATCTAGACACAAATTGGGTACCTCTGTCAGAAACAATATTCTCAGGAATACCGTGCAATCGGACAACATTCTGAAAAAACAGAGGAACCAACTCAGAAGAAGAAGGCAACTTGGGCAGAGGAACCAAATGGACCATTTTAGAGAAACGGTCACAGACCACCCAGATGACAGACATCTTCTGGGAAACAGGCAGATCTGAAATAAAATCCATCGAGATGTGTGTCCAAGGCCTCTTAGGAATAGGCAAGGGCAACAGCAGTCCGCTAGCCCGAGAACTACAAGACTTGGCCCGAGCACAAACGTCACATGACTGCACAAAGACTCGCACATCTCGTGACAGAGAAGGCCACCAGAAGGATCTTGCCACCAAATCCCTGGTACCAAAAATTCCGGGATGACCTGCCAATGCAGAAGAATGTACCTCAGAGATGACTCTGCTGGTCCAATCATCCGGAACAAACAGTCTATCAGGCGGACAACGATCCGGTCTATCCGCCTGAAACTCTTGCAAGGACCGCCGCAGATCAGGAGAAACGGCCGACAAAATTACTCCCTCCCTAAGGATACCTGTGGGTTCAGAATTACCAGGAGAGTCCGGGTCAAAACTCCTAGAAAGGGCATCTGCCTTAACATTCTTAGAACCCGGTAGGTATGACACCACAAAATTAAAGCGAGAAAAAAATAAAGACCAGCGCGCCTGTCTAGGATTCAGGCGTCTGGCAGTCTCAAGATAAATCAAATTTTTGTGGTCAGTCAATACCACCACCTGATGTCTAGCCCCCTCGAGCCAATGGCGCCACTCCTCAAACGCCCACTTCATGGCCAAAAGCTCCCGATTCCCAACATCATAATTCCGCTCTGCGGGCGAAAATTTGCGAGAAAAGAAGGCACAAGTCCTAATGACGGAGCAGTCGGAACCTTTCTGCGACAACACTGCCCCAGCTCCGATCTCCGAAGCGTCAACCTCAACCTGAAAAGGCAGATTCACATCAGGCTGACGCAACACAGGGGCAGAGGCAAAACGGCGCTTAAGCTCCTGAAAGGCCTCTACAGCATGAGGGGACCAATTAGCAACATCAGCGCCTTGTCTGGTCAAATCAGTCAGTGGTTTAACGACATCCGAAAAACCAGCAATAAATCGGCGGTAAAAGTTGGCAAAGCCCAAAAATCTCTGAAGACCCTTAAGAGAGGAGGGCTGAGTCCAGTCACAAATAGCTTGCACCTTGACGGGATCCATCTCAATGGAAGAGGGAGAAAAAATATACCCCAAAAAGGAAATTTTCTGGACCCCAAAAACGCACTTAGACCCCTTCACACATAAAGAATTAGACCGCAGAACCTGAAAAACTCTCCTGACCTGCTGGACATGAGAGTCCCAGTCATCAGAAAAAATCAGAATATCATCCAGATATATTATCATAAATTTATCCAGAAAATCGCGGAAAATATCATGCATAAAAGACTGGAAAACTGAAGGGGCATTAGAAAGACCAAAAGGCATGACCAAATACTCAAAGTGGCCCTCGGGCGTATTAAATGCGGTCTTCCACTCATCCCCCTGCCTGATCCGCACCAAATTATACGCCCCACGAAGATCAATTTTAGAGAACCACTTAGCACCCTCTATACGAGCAAACAAATCAGTAAGCAATGGCAATGGGTATTGATACTTAACAGTGATCTTATTCAGAAGCCGATAATCAATACATGGTCTCAAAGAGCCGTCTTTTTTTGAGACAAAGAAAAACCCAGCTCCCAAGGGAGAAGAAGATGGACGAATATGTCCCTTTTCCAAAGACTCCTTTATATATTCCCGCATAGCAGCATGTTCCGGCACAGACAAATTAAACAAACGACCCTTTGGATATTTACAACCCGGTATCAAATCTATGGCACAATCGCACTCACGGTGCGGAGGTAACGACCCAAGCTTGGGTTCGTCAAAGACGTCTTGATAATCAGAGAGGAACTCAGGGACTTCAGAGGGAATGGACGACGAAATAGAAACCAAAGGTACGTCCCCATGAATACCCTTACATCCCCAGCTCAACACAGACATTGCTCTCCAGTCCAAGACTGGGTTGTGAGACTGCAACCATGGCAATCCCAGTACCAAATCGTCATGTAAATTATACAGCACCAGGAAACGAATAATCTCCTGGTGATCCGGATTGATACGCATGGTTACTTGTGTCCAGTATTGTGGTTTATTATTAGCCAATGGGGTGGAGTCAATCCCCTTCAGAGGAATAAGAGTCTCCAAAGGCTCTAAATCAAAACCACAACGATTGGCAAAGGACCAATCCATAAGACTCAGAGCGGCGCCAGAGTCAACATAGGCGTCCGTGGCAATGGATGACAAAGAGCAAATCAGGGTTACAGACAAAATAAACTTAGACTGAATGGTGCTAATGGAAACAGACTTATCAAGCTTCTTTGTACGCCTAGAGCATGCTGATATAACATGAGTAGAATCCCCACAATAGAAACACAATCCATTCTTCCGTCTAAAATTCTGTCGCTCGCTCCTGGACAGAATTCTATCACACTGCATACTTTCTGGCGTCTTTTCCATAGACACCGCCAGATGGTGCACCGGTTTGCGCTCCCGCAGACGCCTATCAATCTGAATAGCCATTGTCATGGACTCATTCAGACCTGCAGGCAAAGGGAACCCCACCATAACATCCTTAACGGCATCAGAGAGACCTTCTCTGAAAGTTGCCGCCAAGGCGCACTCATTCCACTGAGTAAGCACAGACCATTTACGGAATTTTTGGCAGAAAACTTCAGCTTCGTCTTGCCCCTGAGATAGTGCCATCAAAGTTTTTTCTGCCTGAAGTTCCAAATGAGGTTCCTCATAAAGCAAGCCCAAGGCCAGAAAAAACGCATCCACATCGCGTAACGCAGGATCCCCTGCTGGCAATGAGAAGGCCCAATCTTGAGGGTCACCCCTGAGCAAGGAAATCACAATCCTAACCTGCTGAGCAGGGTCTCCAGCTGAACGAGACTTCAGGGACAAATAAAGCTTACAATTATTTCGGAAATTCTGGAAGCTAGCTCTATTCCCTGTGAAGAACTCCGGCAAAGGAATTCTCGGCTCAGATACCGGAGCATGTACCACAAAATCTTGTAAATTTTGTACTTTCGTGATGAGATTATTCAAACCCGCAGTTACACTCTGGAGATCCATTATTGTCAGGTGCACACAGAGCATACAGAGATTAGGAGGAGAGAGAGAGAAAAGACTGCAGCAAGGCAGACTGGAGGAAAAAAAAAAAAAAAAAAAATTTCAGCAGACTTCTTATAGCTCTCCTTTCTCAACCTGGGTCTTTAACACTTTATGGGCCGGTCAAACTGTCATGATCTCTGCAGGCAGAGATCATAGCAAGCCTATAGAGGGACAAGCTCTCGGAAGATGGAACTATACTGACCATGAACTAAGCCTGCCGCGCAACTAGAAATAGCCAGGTAGCATTTCCTATTTATCGCTAGATGCCCAGCTCTGGCCTAAGACCTAAATAGCTAGCAGAGGGAAATATAAGACCTGGCTCACCTCTAGAGAAATATTCCAAAGAAGACAGTAGCCCCCCACATATAATGACGGTGAGTTCAGATGAAACAACAAACGCAGCAGGAAAATAGTCTTAGCAAATTTGAGGTCCGCTTACTAGATAGCAGAAGACAGATAGTATACTTTCATGGTCAGCAGAAAAACACTAACAAAACACCATCCAGAGATTACCTTAAACTCTGGCATTAACTCATAACGCCAGAGTAGCAATCCCTGATCAACGAGAGCTTTCCAGACACAGTAACAAAACTTCAGCTGTGAACTGGAACAAATAGGCAAAACAAAACATGGACAAAAGTCCAACTTATCTAGTAGTAGTCTAGAAGCAGGAACAAGCACTGAGAGGCATCAGATAACATTGTTGACCGGCAAGAAACCACCAGAGAAATGAGCTTAAATAGCGACACCCACTACTGATGGAATCAGGTGAAACAGGAAAGAGGATGACAAGTCCAATTCCACAAGCGGCCACCGGGGGAGCCCAGAATCCAAATTCACAACACATGTGGTGGACAATTTGAAGTTGTCACAAGAGAAGGCTCAGCTCTTTGCCAACCGCCGTCGCTGTGTGGGTCCCCGACTTCGCGTTGGGGACTTGGTGTGGTTGTCTTCTCGCTTTGTTCCTATGAAGGTCTCCTCTCCTAAGTTCAAGCCTCGGTTTATCGGTCCTTATAAGATTCTGGAAGTCCTTGGCCCTGTGTCATGGTTCTCAATGGCAAGAGACCATAGTAAAGCATACAAAAGGACTAGCTCTTGGAAGATGGGAACTCGAGCTGACTGTGAGCTAAACCTACCGCACAACTAACAGTGGCCGGGTAGCGTGCCTACGTTTTATCCCTAGACGCCCAGCGCCAGCCGGAGGACTGACTGACCCTAGCAGAGGAAAATACAGACCTGGCTTACCTCTAGAGAAATTTTCCCCAAAAGGCAGACAGTAGCCCCCACATATATTGTCGGTGATTTTAGAGGAAATTGACATACGAAGTATGAAGATAGGTTTAGCAAAATGAGGTCCGCTTACTAGATAGTAGGAAGACAGAAAAGGGAACTTCGCAGTCAGCTGAAAACCCTTTCAAAACACCATCCTGAAATTACTTTAAGACTCTAATATCAACTCATGACACCAGAGTGGCAATTTCAGCTCACAAGAGCTTCCAGCCTCAGAAATATTCAAACACAGAGAACTGGAACAAAAATGCAAAACAATCTTAGGACTACAAGTCCAACTTAGCTGATAGTAGTCTAGGAGCAGGAACATGCAACAGAAAGGCTTCTGGTAACATTGTTGGCCGGCATAGAAATGACTGAGGAGCAAGGCTAAATAGAAACTCCCACATCCTGATGGAAACAGGTGAACAGAGGAGATGAAGCACACAAGTTCAGTACCACCAGTAACCACCGGGGGAGCCCAGAAACCAAATTCACAACAGTACCCCCCCCTCAAGGAGGGGGCACCGAACCCTCACCAGAACCACCAGGGCGATCAGAATGAGCCCTATGAAAGGCACGGACCAAATCGGAGGCATGAACATCAGAGGCTGTCACCCAAGAATTATCCTCCTGACCATAGCCCTTCCACTTGACCAAATACTGAAGTCTCCGTCTGGAAACACGGGAGTCCAAGATCTTCTCGACAACGTACTCCAACTCACCCTCAACCAACACCGGAGCAGGAGGCTCAACGGAAGGCACAACCGGTACCTCATACCTGCGCAACAATGACCGATGGAAGACATTATGAATAGAAAAAGATGCAGGGAGGTCCAAACGAAAGGACACAGGGTTAAGAATCTCCAATATCTTGTACGGGCCGATGAACCGAGGCTTAAACTTAGGAGAAGAAACCTTCATAGGGACAAAACGAGAAGACAACCACACCAAGTCCCCAACACAAAGACGAGGACCAGCACGACGACGGCGGTTGGCAAACTGCTGAGTCTTCTCCTGGGACAACTTCAAATTGTCCACCACATGCCCCCAAATCTGATGCAACCTCTCCACCACAGCATCCACTCCAGGACAATCCGAAGACTCCACCTGACCGGAAGAGAAACGAGGATGAAACCCCGAATTACAGAAGAAAGGAGAAACCAAGGTGGCAGAACTAGCCCGGTTATTGAGGGCAAACTCCGCCAAGGGCAAAAAGGCAACCCAATCATCCTGATCCGCAGACACAAAACACCTCAAATAAGTCTCCAAGGTCTGATTAGTTCGCTCGGTCTGGCCATTAGTCTGAGGATGGAAAGCAGACGAAAAAGACAAATCAATGCCCATCCTAGCACAGAACGCTCGCAAAAATCTAGACACGAATTGGGTTCCCCTGTCAGAAACGATATTCTCTGGAATACCATGCAAGCGAACCACATTTTGAAAAAACAGAGGAACCAGCTCGGATGAGGAAGGCAATTTAGGCAAGGGGACCAAATGGACCATCTTAGAGAAACGGTCACACACCACCCAGATGACAGACATCTTCTGAGAAACAGGGAGATCAGAAATAAAATCCATGGAGATGTGAGTCCAAGGCCTCTTCGGAATAGGCAAAGATAACAACAATCCACTAGCCCGAGAACAACAAGGCTTGGCCCGAGCACAAACATCACAAGACTGCACAAAACCTCGCACATCTCGCGACAGGGAAGGCCACCAGAAGGACCTAGCCACCAAATCCCTGGTACCAAAGATTCCAGGATGACCAGCTAACGCAGAAGAATGGACCTCCGAGATGACTCTACTGGTCCAATCATCCGGAACAAACAGTCTATTAGGCGGGCAACGATCAGGTCTATCCGCCTGAAACTCCTGCAAGACCCGTCGCAAGTCTGGGGAAACAGCAGATAATATCACTCCATCCTTAAGGATACCTGTAGGTTCAGAATTACCAGGGGAATCAGGCTCAAAACTCCTAGAAAGGGCATCCGCCTTCACATTTTTAGAACCCGGTAGGTAAGAAACCACAAAATTAAACCGAGAGAAAAATAACGACCAGCGCGCCTGTCTAGGATTCAGGCGCCTGGCAGACTCAAGATAAATCAAATTCTTGTGGTCGGTCAATACCACCACCTGATGTCTAGCCCCCTCAAGCCAATGACGCCACTCCTCAAAAGCCCACTTCATAGCCAAGAGCTCCCGATTACCAATATCATAATTTCGCTCAGCGGGCGAAAATTTACGAGAAAAGAATGCGCAAGGTCTCATCACGGAGCAGTCGGAACTTTTCTGCGACAAAACCGCCCCAGCTCCGATTTCTGAAGCATCGACCTCAACCTGAAAAGGAAGAGTAACATCAGGCTGACGCAATACAGGGGCAGAAGAAAAGCGGCGCTTAAGCTCCCGAAAGGCCTCCACAGCAGCAGGGGACCAATCAGCAACATCAGCACCCTTCTTAGTCAAATCAGTCAACGGCTTAGCAACATCAGAAAAACCAGTTATAAATCGACGATAAAAATTAGCAAAGCCCAAAAACTTCTGAAGGCTCTTAAGAGAAGAGGGTTGCGTCCAATCACAAATAGCCTGAACCTTGACAGGGTCCATCTCAATGGAAGAGGGGGAAAAAATGTACCCCAAAAACAAAATCTTTTGAACCCCAAAAACACACTTAGAACCCTTTACACACAAGGAATTAGAGCGCAAAACCTGAAAAACCCTCCTGACCTGTTGGACATGAGAGTCCCAGTCATCCGAAAAAATCAAAATATCATCCAGATACACAATCATAAATTTATCCAAATATTCACGGAAAATGTCATGCATAAAAGACTGAAAGACTGAAGGGGCATTTGAAAGACCAAAAGGCATTACTAAATACTCAAAATGGCCCTCAGGCGTATTAAATGCGGTTTTCCACTCATTCCCCTGCTTAATTCGCACTAAATTATACGCCCCACGAAGATCAATCTTAGAGAACCACTTGGCCCCCTTTATTCAAGCAAACAAATCAGTAAGCAGTGGCAAAGGATACTGATATTTAACCGTGATTTTATTCAAAAGCCGATAATCAATACACGGCCTCAAAGAGCCATCTTTTTTAGATACAAAGAAAAAACCGGCTCCTAAGGGAGATGACGAAGGACGAATATGTCCCTTTTCCAAGGACTCCTTAATATATTCCCGCATAGCAGCATGTTCAGGCACAGACAGATTAAATAAACGACCCTTTGGAAACTTACTGCCCGGAAACAGATCTATAGTACAATCGCAATCTCTGTGCGGAGGTAGTGAACCAAGTTTAGGCTCCTCAAAAACGTCACGATAATCAGATAAAAATTCCGGAATCTCAGAGGGAATAGATGACGAAATGGAAACCAAAGGTACGTCCCCATGAGTCCCCTGACATCCCCAGCTTAACACAGACATTGCTTTCCAGTCGAGGACTGGGTTATGAGATTGCAGCCATGGCAATCCAAGCACCAACACATCATGTAGATTATACAACACAAGGAAGCGAATAATCTCCTGGTGATCCGGATTAATACGCATAGTTACTTGTGTCCAGTATTGTGGTTTATTACTAGCCAATGGCGTGGAGTCAATACCCTTCAGAGGTATAGGAACTTCCAGAGGCTCTAAATTAAACCCACAGCGTTTGGCAAAGGACCAATCCATAAGACTCAAAGCGGCGCCAGAGTCGACATAGGCGTCCGCGGTAATAGACGATAAAGAGCAAATCAGGGTCACAGATAGAATAAACTTAGACTGTAAAGTGCCAATTGAAACAGACTTATCAACCTTCTTAGTACGTTTAGAGCATGCTGATATAACATGAGTTGAATCACCACAATAGAAGCATAACCCATTTTTTCGCCTAAAATTCTGTCGTTCGCTTCTGGACAGAATTCTATCACACTGCATAATCTCTGGCGCCTTCTCAGTAGACACCGCCAAATGGTGCACAGGTTTGCACTCCCGCAAACGCCGATCAATCTGAATAGCCATTGTCATGGACTCATTCAGACCTGTAGGCACAGGGAACCCCACCATAACATCTTTAATGGCATCAGAGAGACCCTCTCTGAAATTCGCCGCCAGGGCGCACTCATTCCACTGAGTAAGCACAGACCACTTACGAAATTTTTGGCAGTATATTTCAGCCTCATCTTGCCCTTGAGACAGGGCCATCAAGGCTTTTTCAGCCTGAATCTCTAAATGAGGTTCCCCATAAAGCAACCCCAAAGCCAGGAAAAACGCATCCACATTGAGCAACGCAGGATCCCCTGGTGCCAAAGCAAATGCCCAATCCTGAGGGTCACCCCGGAGCAAGGAAATTACAATCCTGACCTGCTGTGCAGGATCTCCAGCGGAGCGAGATCTCAGAGACAAAAATAATTTACAATTATGTTTGAAATTCTGGAAGCGAGATCTATCCCCGGATAAAAATTCAGGTAAAGGAATTCTAGGTTCAGATATAGGAGCATGAATTACAAAATCTTGTAAACTTTGAACCTTCATAGCGAGATTATCCAAACCTGTAGCTAAACTCTGAGGCTACGTTCACACGATCAGGATTTACATCCTTTTTTTTTCCTGCCCGTTTTTGGAAAACGGCAGCTAAATTCCGCAGTGAATTTGAGCTGCGTTTTCTGATCCTTTTTCTTCAGCGTTTTCCACTGCGGGTTTCCAATAGCAGTTTCCTATTGGAGCTGCTGGAAAACCAGTGCGGAATCCGCTGAAAGAATTGACATGCTACTTCTTTTTTCCGCTGGAAAATCCGCGCGGATTTTCCAGCGGAAAAACGGATCGTTAGCACAGCGGTTTTGGTTTTCCATTGGGTTACATTGTACTGTAACCAACATGGAAAACTGATCCGGATCCGCAGCTGAAAATCCGCTACGGATCCGGATCAAAATCCGGATCGTGTGAACGTAGCCTGAGGATCCATTTTAATCAGGTGAAATCAGAACCATTCAAGGATTAGAAGGAGAGAGAGACGAAGGCTGCAGAAAGCAGAGATGCAAGTGAATCAACTAATGAGCAAACTCAGAAAAAAAAAAAAAAAAAAATTCTCTGCAGACTTCTTTTCTCTCCTTTCTTCTGCCAATTATTTTAACCCTGGGCCGGCCAAACTGTCATGGTTCTCAATGGCAAGAGACCGTAGTAAAGCATACAAAAGGACTAGCTCTTGGAAGATGGGAACTCGAGCTGACTGTGAGCTAAACCTACCGCACAACTAACAGTGGCCGGGTAGCGTGCCTACGTTTTATCCCTAGACGCCCAGCGCCAGCCGGAGGACTGACTGACCCTAGCAGAGGAAAATACAGACCTGGCTTACCTCTAGAGAAATTTTCCCCAAAAGGCAGACAGTAGCCCCCACATATATTGTCGGTGATTTTAGAGGAAATTGACATACGAAGTATGAAGATAGGTTTAGCAAAATGAGGTCCGCTTACTAGATAGTAGGAAGACAGAAAAGGGAACTTCACAGTCAGCTGAAAACCCTTTCAAAACACCATCCTGAAATTACTTTAAGACTCTAATATCAACTCATGACACCAGAGTGGCAATTTCAGCTCACAAGAGCTTCCAGCCTCAGAAATATTCAAACACAGAGAACTGGAACAAAAATGCAAAACAATCTTAGGACTACAAGTCCAACTTAGCTGATAGTAGTCTAGGAGCAGGAACATGCAACAGAAAGGCTTCTGGTAACATTGTTGGCCGGCATAGAAATGACTGAGGAGCAAGGCTAAATAGAAACTCCCACATCCTGATGGAAACAGGTGAACAGAGGAGATGAAGCACACAAGTTCAGTACCACCAGTAACCACCGGGGGAGCCCAGAAACCAAATTCACAACAGCCCTGTGTCATTCTGTCTGGACCTCCCGGCATCATTTGCTATTCATAATGTGTTCCATCGCTCGTTGTTGCGGAGGTATGTGGTACCTGTGGTTCCTCCGGTTGAGCCTCCTGCCCCGGTGCTGGTTGAGGGAGAATTGGAATACGTGGTGGAGAAGATCTTGGATTCTCGTGTTTCTAGACGGAGGCTCCAGTATTTGGTCAAGTGGAAGGGCTATGGTCAAGAGGATAATTCTTGGGTTGTCGCCTCTGATGTTCATGCGGCCGATTTGGTTCGTGCCTTCCATGTGGCTCATCCTGATCGCCCTGGGGGTTTTCATGAGGGTTCGGTGACCCCTCCTTAAGGGGGGGGTACTGTTGTGAACTCTGTTTTCAGGCTCCCTCTTGTGGTCACTGGTGGTATGGTGTGACTTTTGCTTTGGGCTCCCCCTGGTGGCTTTGTTTGTTATCCTGCTGGTCTCTGGCTATCAGCTGGTTCGTTATCCTCTGGGAGGTTCCTATATAGCTCTGTTTTACTTCCACTTGTTGCCGGCTGTCGATGTAATCAGTGCTACTCAGATTCCTTCTGACTACCTTGCTCCCAGTCCATCCAGGACAAGCTAAGTTTTGTTTGCTCTTTTTTTGATCAGCAGTGTTTATCATGTTTTCTTGTCCAGCTTGCTAAAATGTGATTCCCTCGCTTGCTGGATGCTCTAGTGGACTGAGTTTCTCCCCACACACCATTAGTTGGTGCGTGGGTTCTTGAAATCTCAGGATGGATATTTTGTAAGGGTTTTTTATTTATCGCATAGACCCCTGCTCTATTTTCTGCTTTCTAGTACTAGTGGGCCTCTTTCGCTGAATCTGATTTCATCCCTACGTATGTGCCTTCTTCTTACTTCACCGTTAATATTTGTTGGGGGCTTCTATATCTTTGGGGATTATTTCTCTGGAGGCAAGCGAGGTCTTTCTTTCTCTTTAGGGGTAGCTAGTTCCTCAGGCTGGCTCGAGACGTCTAGGAATTTTTTAGGCACGTTCACTGGCTACCTCTAGTTGTGTTGGATAGGTTCAGATTTGCGATCAGTCCAGTTACCATCTCCCTAGAGCTTGTCCTTAGTTTATTCACTTGCTGGTCTATTCGTGATCCTCAGCCACTAAGGATCATAACAGTTCTCCCATGATTCCCATGACCTCTCCTCAGGCCCATACCCCTTCCAATCAATCAAGAAGAAGGTTCTCCCCCTAACCTTTCTCCTGGCAAGTATATCTCTTACTTCAAAAATGTTATCTGTGCTAACAGGTAGCGGAGAAGAACCAACAGAATGATGGTGGTTAAGGACCACAGGTTTAAGGAGAGACACATGAAAAGAGTTGGAGATACGGAGCGAGGCAGGCAACCTCAACTTGTAGGCTACATCATTGATTTGAGCCAAGATCTCAAAGGGACCAATGTAGGGAGGACCCAATTTATAGGAGGGAATCTTAATATGGATATACTTGGACGAAAGCCAGACTTTATCGCCAGGTTGATAAGGAGGAACATCCAAACGCCTTTTGTCAGCATGCTTTCTCGTCCTAATGCAAGACCTCTCAAACGCATCCTTGGTGCCCTCCCAAGACAGGGAGTCGGCAGCTGGAACACCCGAACCAGGAGAAACTGGAAGAGGCAGGTTGGGATGTTGTCCAGAGACGATGAAGAATGGGGACTTGGAAGAAGACTCACCAGAGTGATGGTTATAGGCAAACTCGGCCCAAAGGAGTAGGTCAACACAATCGTCCTGGTGGGCATTAGAAAAATGTCAGACATACGAGGCCAAGATCTGATTAATCCCTCCACCTGACCATTGGACTGGGGATGATAGGCTGAAGAGAAATCTAAGGTCACTTTCAAAAGTTTACAGAGAGCTCTCCAAAACCGAGAGGTGAATTGGACTCCCCTATCTGACAAGATGTGTTGCGGGAAACCATGGAATTTGAAGATGTGCTGAATAAAAATTCTTGCCAACTCGGGAGCTGAGGGCAAACCAGGCAGTGGGACAAAGTGGGCCATCTTAGAAAACCGATCCACAACCACCAGGATAGTTGTGCAACTCATGCAGTGAGGAAGATCAGTAACAAAGTCCATTGCAATATGGCGCCAGGGAAACGAGGGCATGGGAAGAGGATGCAGGACCCCAGAGGGTAGTTGTCTCGGAATCTTGCTTCAGGCGCAGGAAGGACAGGAAGATGAAAATTCTTTGATATCCTGGCACAAGGATGGCCACCAGTAGTGGCGAGAGATAAGAAAGCACGCCTTCTTAGTTCCAGCATGACCGGCAATTTTAGAAGAGTGTCCCCAGCGCAACACCCTCTCTCTGTCTTTCTCAGAGATGAATGTCTTACCCGCGGGTAAGGTAGCCACCGAGATGATTTTGTAGGGATCAATAATGTGAGATGGTTCTTCTTCAAAATCAGCTGACTGGAAGGACCTTGACAGCACATCAGCCTTAATGTTCTTTTCGCCTGGTTGGAAGTGAAGCTCAAAAGCAAATTGGGCGAAGAACAGGGACCACCGAGCTTGCCTAGGGTTTAGTTTTTGGGCTGATTGAATATAAGCTAGATTCTTGTGATCGGTGAAAATTATGAAGGGGTGTACCGCGCCTTCCAGAAGATACCGCCACTCCTCCAACGCTAACTTGATGGCCAGTAGTTCTCTGTCACCGATGGAATAGTTGCATTCCAAAGTAGAAAATGCCTTGGAGAAGAATCTGCAAGTGATCAAACGACCAGATGACGACCTCTGGGAGAGCACAGCCCCGGCCCCTGTGGAGGAGGCATCCACCTCGAGAATGAATGGTCTATTAGTGTCTGGGCGATGACGTACCGGTGCTTGTGCGAAGGCTTGCTTCAGAGTCAAAAAGGTGCCCTCGGCCTCCGAAGGTCAAACACTGGGATCAGCTCCCTTGCGAGCGGTGCATGGTCAACGAGGAGAAGTGGGGCACGAACTGCCTGTAATAGTTCGCAAAATCGAGGAATCTTTGGATGGCGTTCACCCTGAGGGGTCGCGGCCAGTTGAGGATGGCGGACACCTTTTCAGGATCCATCTTTAAACCGGAATCAGAGATGATGTACACCAAAAAAGGCAGGGATGTCTGTTTGAAGATACATTTTTCGTACTTGGCGTAGAGACGGTTCTCTCTCAAATGAAGTAACACTTGATGAACGTTCCGTCTATGGGTAGGCAGATCCGGAGAAAAAACGAGAATGTCATTGAGGTACACCACAACGCAGGAATACAAAAGATCCAGAAGACGTCATTTATAAACTCTTGAATCACTGCAGGAGCATTGCAAAGACCGAAGGGCATGACCAAATATTCGTAGGGCCCATCCCAGATGTTGAATGCGGTCTTCCACTCGTCACTAGCATGGATGCGGACCAAATTGTAAGACCCACGGAGGTCAAGCTTAGTAAAAATTCTAGCTCCTCGCAGGCGATGAAATTGCTCAGGGATAAGCAGCAGTGGGTACTTGTTCTTGACGGTAATTTCACTAAGCCCTCTGTAATCAATGCAAGGATGAAGTGAGCCATCTTTTTTATTGACAAAGAAGAAATCAGCGCCAGCGGAAGAGGAAGACTTTTGGATAAAGCCTTTGGCGAGATTCTCCTTAATATACTCCGACATTGCTTGCGATTCAACTGGAGAGAGCGGATAGATTCTGCCCCTGGGAGGCTTAGAGCCAGGAATTAGTTCAATTGGGCAATCATATGGCCGATTTGGGGGGGAAGACTCTCCGCCTCCCTCTTGCAAAAGACATCTGCGAAAGACCAATAAGCGACTGGTAATCCCGCCAGAGTGGAGATGGGATGAGAAATTATGGCAGGGCGAAGTGATAACAGGCATTGATCATGGCAATGCTGGCCCCAACGAAGAACGTTCCCCGAGCGCCAGTCCAGGATAAGTTCATGCGCTCTCAGCCAAGGTAGCCCGAGAAGAATTGCATGGGATAAATTGGACAAGACATAGAATGCGATTCTCCCGCGATGCAGAGCCCCCACCTGCAACTCCACCTCTTCCGTAACCCTCGTGACGGTCTCTTGTAAAGGCCTTCCATCCACAGAAGAAATCAGACGCGCCTCCTTTAGGATCCTGACTGTGATCTGGTGCTTCTTGACCTCCTCCAGACAATTGAAGTTGCCTGCCGCGCCCAAATCCAAATATGCCAACACAGATTAGCGCCCATTCGCAGAAGTTATCTGGACAGACATAGTTAAGCTAGAGAGGAGTCACATACACCCAAGGAGGCTTCTCCTATCTGACTTAGGTGAAGGAGTCTCCTCACCGAAAGGGGCAGGAATGGAGTAAATGCGAAGCACTACCACAATAAAAACAAAGCCCTTGAGTCAGGGAGATGCCCAATGCTACAGACAATGGAGAGGAGGTGGAAGACGATATTGCTCAAGCAGGGGGGGAGTCCAGCCCAGGCTCCACAAGGAGTCAGTCGCAGGCAGTCAGTCCCACAGTGGCCGCTGACCACCTGCCTGTCCCCCCAGCCAGGCAAGCTCAGTTACACAGGCTGCCCTGGCCAGACTCAAGCAAGGAGACAAGGTCTCCTACGAGACCTCATAGCAGCAGAAAAACGTTGCGAAGTAGTGGAAGCAGCACAACGTCGCGAGGCAGTGGAAGCTGTAGAACGTTGCGAGGCAGCAGAAGAATATTGCGAGGCAGCGGCAGAATGTTTTGAGAAAGCTGAAGAACATCAATGGGAGTGCGAGGACTTCTCCCCCCTGCTGGACAAAGGAGGGGACATAGACACTTTCTTGTTGGCCTTTGAAAAAAACTTGACATCAGTATCATCTGCCTGAGGACCAATGTGTCTGGTTCTTAACCCCTCGTCTCAGGGGTAAGGTCCTGGAAATCTTGGGTACCTGCCCAGCGAGACCACCCTGAGCTATGAGGACATCAAGCAGGCTCTGGCCCAGCAGTACAACTTGACCCCTGAGACGTACTGGAAGAAGCTCTGGAGTATGCAGATAGCTGGGCTGATTTCATGCAGGCACTACTGAGAGCAGTCGATGAATGGATCACAGGATTGCAGCTCACCACCGTCAAACAGCTGAAGGTCCTCATCGCGACAAAGCAGTCTTTGTGGAACTGCCCCGAGGACCTCCAGTACTATATCCATGACCGGAAGAGAACGGAGGCCTCTGCACCAGCGACAGTTGCAAACAAGTACTCCAACAAAAGGTCTTCAGAGGACAAGAAACCTGTCTGCTGGAGAGGGAGTAAGACGAACGTGGTGCCTGCTGTCACTGCCCCAAAGCACAAGGGGGCACCTGCACAAGCTTCCCTCTCCACATCGGTGGGGGAACTCTGACTATGTCATCTCTGCAAACAGCCACGACACTTCAAAGCCATGTGTCCCCAGCACCAGAAGGGCCCGTCCCCGACCCAGAAATAGTCCACTGCTTTGTGTGTGGGTGGGGGTGGTGGAGGTCCCTTGACAACTTGCAGCAAATCACCGTAGGTAGTTGAGCAGTACCAGGATATGTACAAGGCTGTGGTAGTACTGGTAGATGACTGGTGCCAGGACATGTGCTGGGCTGTGGTAGTACTGGTAGATGAGTGGTGCCAGGAAATGTGCCAGGTTGTGGTAGTACTGGTAGATGAGTGGTGCCAAGACATGTGCCAGGCTGTGGTAGTACTAGTAGATGAGTGGTGCCAGGACATGTGCCAGGCTGTGGTGGTACTGGTAGATGAGTGGTGCCAGGCTATGGTAGTACTGGTAGATGAGCGGTGCCAGGACATGTGCCAGGCTGTGGTGGTACTGGTAGATAAGCGGTGTAGGACATGTGGCAGGCTGTGGTAGTACTGGTAGATGAGTGGTGCCAGGCTGTGGTAGTACTGGTAGATGAGTGGTGGCAGGCAGTGGTAGTACTGGTAGATTAGTGGTGCCAGGAGATGTGCCAGGCTGTGGTTGTTCTGGTAGATGAGCGGTGTAGGACATGTGGCAGGCTGTGGTAGTACTGGTAGATGAGTGGTGGCAGGCTGTGGTAGTACTGGTAGATGAGTGGTGCCAGGCTGTGGTAGTACTGGTAGATGAGTGGTGCCAGGCTGTGGTTGTACTGGTAGATGACTGGTGGCAGTCTGTGGTAGTACTGGTAGATGAGCTGTGCCAGGACATGTGCCAGGCTGTGGTAGTACTGGTAGATGAGTGGTGTCAGGATGTGGTAGTACTGGTAGATGAGTGGTGCCAGGACCGGTGCCAGGCTGTGGTAGTACTGTTAGATGAGTGGTGCCAGGACATGTGCCAGGCTGTGTTAGTACTGGTAGATGAGTGGTGCCAGGCTGTGGTAGTACTGGTAGATGAGCGGTACCAGGACATGTGCCAGGCTGTGGTAGTACTGGTAGATGAGTGGTGCCAGGCAGTGGTAGTACTGGTAGATGAGTGGTGCCAGGCTGTGGTTGTACTGGTAGATGAGTGGTGGCAGGCTGTGGTAGTACTGGTAAATGAGCGGTGCCAGGACATGTGCCAGGCTGTGGTAGCACTGGTAGATGAGTGGTGGTAGTACTGGTAGATGAGTGGTGCCAGGACATGTGCCAGGCTGTGGTAGTACTGGTAGATGAATGGTGGCAGGCTGTGGTAGTACTGGTAGATGAGTGGTGCCAGGCTGTGGTTGTACTGGTAGATGAGTGGGGGCAGGCTGTGGTAGTACTGGTAGATGAGCGGTGCCAGGACATGTGCCAGGCTGTGGTAGTACTGGTAGATGAGTGGTGCCAGGACATGTGCCAGGCTGTGGTAGTACTGGTAGATGAGTGGTGCCAGGCTGTGGTAGTACTGGTAGATGAGCGGTACCAGGACTTGTGCCAGGCTGTGGTAGTACTGGTAGATGAGTGGTGCCAGGCTGTGGTAGTACTGGTAGATGAGTGGTGCCAGGCTGTGGTTGTACTGGTAGATGAGTGGTGGCAGGCTGTGGTAGTACTTGGTAAATGAGCGGTGCCAGGACATGTGCCAGGCTGTGGTAGCACTGGTAGATGAGTGGTGGTAGTACTGGTAGATGAGTGGTGCCAGGACATGTGCCAGGCTGTGGTAGTACTGGTAGATGAATGGTGGCAGGCTGTGGTAGTACTGGTAGATGAGTGGTGCCAGGCTGTGGTTGTACTGGTAGATGAATGGGGGCAGGCTGTGGTAGTACTGGTAGATGAGTGGTGGCAGGACATGTGCCAGGCTGTGGTAGTACTGGTAGATGAGTGGTGCCAGGACATGTGCCAGGCTGTGGTAGTACTGGTAGATGAGTGGTGCCAGGCTGTGGTAGTACTGGTAGATGAGTGGTGCCAGGACATGTGCCAGGCTGTGGTAGTACTGGTAGATGAGTGGTGCCAGGATGTGGTAGTACTGGTAGATGAGTGGTGCCAGGACCGGTGCCAAGCTGTGGTAGTACTGTTAGATGAGTGGTGCCAGGACATGTGCCAGGCTGTGGTAGTACTGGTAGATGAGTGGTGCCAGGCTGTGGTAGTACTGGTAGATGAGCGGTACCAGGACATGTGCCAGGCTGTGGTAGTACTGGTAGATGAGTGGTGCCAGGCTGTGGTAGTACTGGTAGATGAGTGGTGGCAGGCTGTGGTAGTACTGGTAGATGAGTGGTGGCAGGCTGTGGTAGTACTGGTAGATGAGCGGTGCCAGGACATGTGCCAGGCTGTGGTAGCACTGGTAGATGAGTGGTGGTAGTACTGGTAGATGAGTGGTGCCAGGACATGTGCCAGGCTGTGGTAGTACTGGTAGATGAATGGTGGCAGGCTGTGGTAGTACTGGTAGATGAGTGGTGCCAGGCTGTGGTTGTACTGGTAGATGAGTGGTGGCAGGCTGTGGTAGTACTGGTAGATGAGCTGTGCCAGGACATGTGCCAGGCTGTGGTAGTACTGGTAGATGAGTGGTGGCAGGACATGTGCCAGGCTGTGGTAGTACTGGTAGATGAGTGGTGCCAGGACATGTGCCAGGCTGTGGTAGTACTGGTAGATGAGTGGTGCCAGGCTGTGGTAGTACTGGTAGATGAGTGGTGCCAGGCTGTGGTAGTACTGGTGGATGAGTGGTGCCAGGCTGTGGTAGTACTGGTAGATGAGCGGTGCCAGGACACGTGCCAGGCTGTGGCAGTACTGGTAGATGAGTGGTGCCAGGACATGTGCCAGGCTGTGGTAGCACTGGTAGATGAGTGGTGGCAGGCTGTGGTAGTACTGGTAGATGAGTGGTGGCAGGCTGTGGTAGTACTGGTAGATGAGCGGTGCCAGGACATGTGCCAGGCTGTGGTAGCACTGGTAGATGAGTGGTGGCAGGCTGTGGTAGTACTGGTAGATGAGTGGTGCCAGGACATGTGCCAGGCTGTGGTAGTACTGGTAGATGAGTGGTGGCAGTCTGTGATAGTACTGGTAGATGAGCGGTGCCAGGACATGTACCAGGCTGTGGTAGTACTGGTAGATGAGTGGTGGCAGGACATGTGCCAGGCTGTGGTAGTACTGGTAAATGAGTGGTGCCAGGACATGTGCCAGGCTGTGGTAGTACTGGTAGATGAGTGGTGCCAGGCTGTGGTAGTACTGCTAGATGAGCGGTGCCAGGACATGTGCCAGGCTGTGGTAGTACTGGTAGATGAGTGGTGCCAGGACATGTGCCAGGCTGTGGTAGTACTGGTAGATGAGTGGTGCCAGGCTGTGGTAGTACTGGTAGATGAGTGGTGCCAGACTGTGGTAGTACTGGTAGATGAGTGGTGCCAGGCTGTGGTAGTACTGGTAAATGAGTGGTGCCAGGACATGTGCCAGGCTGTGGTAGTACTGGTAGATGAGTGGTGCCAGGCTGTGGTAGTACTGTTAGATGAGCGGTGCCAGGACATGTGCCAGGCTGTGGTAGTACTGGTAGATGAGTGGTGCCAGGCTGTGGTAGTACTGGTAGATGAGTGGTGCCAGACTGTGGTAGTACTGGTAGATGAGTGGTGCCAGGCTGTGGTAGTACTGGTAGATGAGTGGTGGCAGGCTGTGGTAGTACTGGAAGATGAGCGGTGCCAGGACATGTGGTAGTACTGGTAGATGAGTGGTGGCAGGCTGTGGTAGTACTGGTAGATGAGTGGTGCCAGGCTGTGGTAGTACTGGAAGATGAGCGTTGCCAGGACATGTGGTAGTACTGGTAGATGAGTGGTGCCAGGCTGTGGTAGTCAGGGCCGGACTGGGACTAAAATTCAGCCCTGGCATTTGAAGTCACACAGGCCCACTTGTCACATGGTGACTGTATAATATCTTTGTACACTTGTAGGCTACAAGAAGTGAGGGGAGTGTAACACGACTATATAACATATAATTACAGCTGTATCCAGCATTACAGCACAGCCCCCATAGAATGTAATACAGCCAGTCCCCATAGACTATAATACAGCACAGCCCCATAGAATGTAATGCTGCACAGCCCCCATAGAATGTAATGCAGCACAGCCCCCATAGAATGTAATGCAGCACAGTCCCATAGAATGTAATACAGCCAGCCCCCATAGAATGTAATACAGCCAGCCCCCATAGAATATAATGCAGCACAGGTCCATAGAATGGAATGCAGCACAGCCCCATAGAATATAATGCAGCAGAGGCCCATAGAATGGAATGCAGCCAGCCCCATAGAATATAATGCAGCAGAGGCCCATAGAATGGAATGCAGCACAGGCCCATAGAATATAATGCAGCAGAGGCCCATAGAATGGAATGCAGCACAGGCCCATAGAATATAATGCCGCAGAGGCCCATAGAATGGAATGCAGCACAGGCCCATAGAATATAATGCAGCAGAGGCCCATAGAATGGAATGCAGCACAGGCCCATAGAATATAATGCAGCAGAGGCCCATAGAATGGAATGCAGCACAGGCCCATAGAATATAATGCAGCAGAGGCCCGTAGAACGGAATGCAGCCAGCCCCATAGAATATAATGCAGCAGAAGCCCATAGAATGGAATGCAGCACAGGCCCATAGAATATAATGCAGCAGAGGCCCATAGAATGGAATGCAGCACAAGCCCATAGAATATAATGCAGCAGAGGCCCATAGAATGGAATGCAGCACAGGCCCATAGAATATAATGCAGCAGAGGCCCATAGAATGGAATGCAGCCAGCCCCATAGAATATAATGCACCAGAGGCCCATAGAATGGAATGCAGCACAGGCCCATAGAATATAATGCAGCAGAGGCCCATAGAATGGAATGCAGCACAGGCCCATAGAATATAATGCAGCAGAGGCCCATAGAATGGAATGCAGCACAGGCCCATAGAATATAATGCAGCAGAGGCCCATAGAATGGAATGCAGCACAGCCCCATAGAATATAATGCACCAGAGGCCCATAGAATGGAATGCAGCACAGGCCCATAGAATATAATGCAGCAGAGGCCCATAGAATGGAATGCAGCACAGGCCCATAGAATATAATGCAGCAGAGTCCCATAGAATGGAATGCAGCACAGTCCCATAGAATATAATGCAGCCGAGGCCCATAGAATGGAATGCAGCACAACCCTTCCCCCCCCCCCCCCCAATAGCTCCACAATCCAGTCATCACTCATTGATAAAAAAACAAAACACTCTACTCACCTTTCCTCCTGCCCCGCGCTGCTCTGGCTCTGGTCTCAGCAGTCGCAGTCTGCCCGCCCGGTCACACAGCAGACGCTCTCTCCTCCATCATTACATTCAACTGTACCGGCGTCTATGACGCCGGTATAGTTGAATGCGGGGCCGGGAGTGCGCCGACAGCGGGGAGAGTGTGCCGACAGCGGCACACTCGAGCGGCCCACTACTGCCACTGGCCCTTCTGGCATTTGCCAGAACTGCCTGATGGCCAGTCCGGCCCTGGTGGTAGTACTGGTAGATGAGTGGTGCCAGGCTGTGGTAGTACTGGTAGATGAGTGGTGCCAGGCTGTGGTAGTACCGGTAGATGAGTGGTGCCAGGCTGTGGTAGTACTGGTAGATGAGTGGTGCCAGGCTGTGGTTGTTCTGGTAGATGAGCGGTGCCAGGACATGTGCCAGGCTGTGGTAGTACTAGTAGATGAGTGGTGGCAGGCTGTGGTAGTACTGGAAGATGAGCGGTGCCAGGACATGTGGTAGTACTGGTAGATGAGTGGTGGCAGGCTGTGGTAGTACTGGTAGATGAGTGGTGGCAGGCTGTGGTAGTACTGGTAGATGAGTGGTGCCAGGCTGTGGTAGTACTGGTAGATGAGTGGTGGCAGGCTGTGGTAGTACTGGTAGATGAGTGGTGCCAGGCTGTGGTAGTACTGGTAGATGAGTGGTGCCAGGCTGTGGTTGTTCTGGTAGATGAGCGGTGCCAGGACATGTGCCAGGCTGTGGTAGTACTGGTAGATGAGTGGTGGCAGGCTGTGGTAGTACTGGAAGATGAGCGGTGCCAGGACATGTGGTAGTACTGGTAGATGAGTGGTGGCAGGCTGTGGTAGTACTGGTAGATGAGCGGTGCCAGGACATGTGGTAGTACTGGTAGATGAGTGGTGGCAGGCTGTGGTAGTACTGGTAGATGAGTAGTGTCAGGCTGTGGTAGTACTGGTAGATGAGCGGTGCCAGGACATGTGGTAGTACTGGTAGATGAGTGGTGGCAGGCTGTGGTAGTACTGGTAGATGAGTGGTGCCAGTCTGTGGTAGTACTGGAAGATGAGTGGTGGCAGGCTGTGGTAGTACTGGAAGATGAGCGGTGCCAGGACATGTGGTAGTACTGGTAGATGAGTGGTGGCAGGCTGTGGTAGTACTCGTAGATGAGTGGTGGCAGGCTGTGGTAGTACTGGTAGATGAGTGGTGGCAGGCTGTGGTAGTACTGGTAGATGAGTGGTGCCAGGCTGTGGTAGTACTGGTAGATGAGTGGTGGCAGGCTGTGGTAGTACTGGTAGATGAGTGGTGCCAGGCTGTGGTAGTACTGGTAGATGAGTGGTACCAGGCTGTGGTTGTTCTGGTAGATGAGCGGTGCCAGGACATGTGGTAGTACTGGTAGATGAGTGGTGGCAGGCTGTGGTAGTACTGGTAGATGAGTGGTGGCAGGCTGTGTTAGTACTGGTAGATGAGTGGTGGCAGGCTGTGGTAGTACTGGAAGATGAGTGGTGCCAGGACATGTGGTAGTACTGGTAGATGAGTGGTGGCAGGCTGTGGTAGTACTTGTAGATGAGTGGTGGCAGGCTGTGGTAGTACTGGAAGCTGAGCGGTGCCAGGACATGTGGTAGTACTGGTAGATGAGTGGTGGCAGGCTGTGGTAGTACTGGTAGATGAGTTGTGCCAGGCTGTGGTAGTACTGGAAGATGAGTGGTGGCAGGCTGTGGTAGTACTGGAAGATGAGCGGTGCCAGGACATGTGGTAGTACTGGTAGATGAGTTGTGGCAGGCTGTGGTAGTACTGGTAGATGAGTGGTGGCAGGCTGTGGTAGTACTGGAAGATGAGTGGTGCCAGGACATGTGGTAGTACTGGTAGATGAGTGGTGGCAGGCTGTGGTAGTACTGGTAGATGAGTGGTGGCAGGTTGTGGTAGTACTGGAAGATGAGTGGTGCCATGACATGTGGTAGTACTGGTGGATGAGTGGTGGCAGGCTGTGGTAGTACTGGTAGATGAGTGGTGGCAGGCTGTGGTAGTACTGGAAGATGAGTGGTGCCATGACATGTGGTAGTACTGGTAGATGAGTGGTGGCAGGCTGTGGTAGTACTGGTAGATGAGTGGTGGCAGGCTGTGGTAGTACTGGTAGATGAGTGGTGGCAGGCTGTGGTAGTACTGGTAGATGAGTGGTGGCAGGCTGTGGTAGTGCTGGTAGATGAGTGGTGCCAGACTGTGGTTGTTCTGTTAGATGAGCAGTGCCAGGACATGTGCCAGGCTGTGGTAGTACTGGAAGATGAGTGGTGGCAGGCTGTGGTAGTACTGGAAGATGAGCGGTGCCAGGACATGTGGTAGTACTGGTAGATGAGTGGTGGCAGGCTGTGGTAGTTCTGGTAGATGAGTGGTGGCAGGCTGTGGTAGTACTGGTAGATGAGTGGTGGCAGGTTGTGGTAGTACTGGAAGATGAGTGGTGCCATGACATGTGGTAGTACTGGTGGATGAGTGGTGGCAGGCTGTGGTAGTACTGGTAGATGAGTGGTGGCAGGCTGTGGTAGTACTGGAAGATGAGTGGTGCCATGACATGTGGTAGTACTGGTAGATGAGTGGTGGCAGGCTGTGGTAGTACTGGTAGATGAGTGGTGGCAGGCTGTGGTAGTACTGGTAGATGAGTGGTGGCAGGCTGTGGTAGTACTGGTAGATGAGTGGTGGCAGGCTGTGGTAGTGCTGGTAGATGAGTGGTGCCAGGCTGTGGTTGTTCTGGTAGATGAGCAGTGCCAGGACATGTGCCAGGCTGTGGTAGTACTGGAAGATGAGTGGTGGCAGGCTGTGGTAGTACTGGAAGATGAGCGGTGCCAGGACATGTGGTAGTACTGGTAGATGAGTGGTGGCAGGCTGTGGTAGTTCTGGTAGATGAGTGGTGGCAGGCTGTGGTAGTACTGGAAGATGAGTGGTGCCAGGACATGTGGTAGTACTGGTAAATGAGTGGTGGCAGGCTGTGGTAGTACTGGTAGATGAGTGGTGGCAGGCTGTGGTAGTACTGGTAGATGAGTGGTGCCAGGCTGTGGTAGTACTGGTAGATGAGTGGTGGCAGGCTGTGGTAGTACTGGTAGATGAGTGGTGCCAGGCTGTGGTAGTACTGGTAGATGAGTGGTGGCAGGCTGTGGTAGTACTGGTAGATGAGTGGTGGCAGGCTGTGGTAGTACTGGAAGATGAGCGGTGCCAGGACGTGGTAGTACTGGTAGATGAGTGGTGGCAGGCTGTGGTAGTACTGTTAGATGAGCGGTGCCAGGACATGTGGTAATACTGGTAGATGAGTGGTGGCGGGCTGTGGTAGTACTGGTAGATGAGTGGTGGCAGGCTGTAGTAGTACTGGAAGATGAGTGGTGGCAGGCTGTGGTAGTACTGGTAGATGAGTGGTGGCAGGCTGTGGTAGTACTGGTAGATGAGTGGTGGCAGGCTGTGGTAGTACTGGTAGATGAGTGGTGGCAGGCTGTGGTAGTACTGGAAGATGAGTGGTGCCAGGACTTGTGGTTGTACTGGTAGATGAGTGGTGGCAGGCTGTGGTAGTACTGGTAGATGAGTGGTGGCAGGCTGTGGTAGTACTGGTAGATGAGTGGTGGCAGGCTGTGGTAGTACTGGTAGATGAGTGGTGACAGGCTGTGGTTGTTCTGGTAGATGAGCAGTGCCAGGACATGTGCCAGGCTGTAGTAGTACTGGAAGATGAGTGGTGGCAGGCTGTGGTACTACTGGAAGATAAGCGGTGCCAGGACATGTGGTAGTACTGGTAGATGAGTGGTGGCAGGCTGTGGTAGTACTGGTAGATGAGTGGTGGCAGGCTGTGGTAGTACTTGTAGATGAGTGGTGGCAGGCTGTGGTAGTACTGGTAGATGAGTGGTGCCAGGCTGTGGCAGTACTGGTAGATGAGTGGTGGCAGGCTGTGGTAGTACTGGTAGATGAGTGGTGGCAGGCTGTGGTAGTACTGGAAGATGAACGGTGCCAGGACATGTGGTAGTACTGGTAGATGAGTGGTGGCAGGCTGTGGTAGTACTGGTAGATGAGCGGTGCCAGGACATGTGGTAGTACTGGTAGATGAGCGGTGGCGGGCTGTGGTAGTACTGGTAGATGAATGGTGGCAGGCTGTAGTAGTACTGGAAGATGAGTGGTGCCAGGACATGTGGTAGCACTGGTAGATGAGTGATGGCAGGCTGTGGTAGTACTGGAAGATGAGTGGTGCCAGGACAAGTGGTTGTACTGGTAGATGAGTGGTGGCAGGCTGTGGTAGTACTGGTAGATGAGTGGTGCCAGGCTGTGGTAGTACTGGTAGATGAGCGGTACCAGGACATGTGCCAGGCTGTGGTAGTACTGGTAGATGAGTGGTGCCAGGCTGTGGTAGTACTGGTAGATGAGTGGTGGCAGGCTGTGGTAGTACTGGTAGATGAGTGGTGGCAGGCTGTGGTAGTACTGGTAGATGAGCGGTGCCAGGACATGTGCCAGGCTGTGGTAGCACTGGTAGATGAGTGGTGGTAGTACTGGTAGATGAGTGGTGCCAGGACATGTGCCAGGCTGTGGTAGTACTGGTAGATGAATGGTGGCAGGCTGTGGTAGTACTGGTAGATGAGTGGTGCCAGGCTGTGGTTGTACTGGTAGATGAGTGGTGGCAGGCTGTGGTAGTACTGGTAGATGAGCTGTGCCAGGACATGTGCCAGGCTGTGGTAGTACTGGTAGATGAGTGGTGGCAGGACATGTGCCAGGCTGTGGTAGTACTGGTAGATGAGTGGTGCCAGGACATGTGCCAGGCTGTGGTAGTACTGGTAGATGAGTGGTGCCAGGCTGTGGTAGTACTGGTAGATGAGTGGTGCCAGGCTGTGGTAGTACTGGTGGATGAGTGGTGCCAGGCTGTGGTAGTACTGGTAGATGAGCGGTGCCAGGACACGTGCCAGGCTGTGGCAGTACTGGTAGATGAGTGGTGCCAGGACATGTGCCAGGCTGTGGTAGCACTGGTAGATGAGTGGTGGCAGGCTGTGGTAGTACTGGTAGATGAGTGGTGGCAGGCTGTGGTAGTACTGGTAGATGAGCGGTGCCAGGACATGTGCCAGGCTGTGGTAGCACTGGTAGATGAGTGGTGGCAGGCTGTGGTAGTACTGGTAGATGAGTGGTGCCAGGACATGTGCCAGGCTGTGGTAGTACTGGTAGATGAGTGGTGGCAGTCTGTGATAGTACTGGTAGATGAGCGGTGCCAGGACATGTACCAGGCTGTGGTAGTACTGGTAGATGAGTGGTGGCAGGACATGTGCCAGGCTGTGGTAGTACTGGTAAATGAGTGGTGCCAGGACATGTGCCAGGCTGTGGTAGTACTGGTAGATGAGTGGTGCCAGGCTGTGGTAGTACTGCTAGATGAGCGGTGCCAGGACATGTGCCAGGCTGTGGTAGTACTGGTAGATGAGTGGTGCCAGGACATGTGCCAGGCTGTGGTAGTACTGGTAGATGAGTGGTGCCAGGCTGTGGTAGTACTGGTAGATGAGTGGTGCCAGACTGTGGTAGTACTGGTAGATGAGTGGTGCCAGGCTGTGGTAGTACTGGTAAATGAGTGGTGCCAGGACATGTGCCAGGCTGTGGTAGTACTGGTAGATGAGTGGTGCCAGGCTGTGGTAGTACTGTTAGATGAGCGGTGCCAGGACATGTGCCAGGCTGTGGTAGTACTGGTAGATGAGTGGTGCCAGGCTGTGGTAGTACTGGTAGATGAGTGGTGCCAGACTGTGGTAGTACTGGTAGATGAGTGGTGCCAGGCTGTGGTAGTACTGGTAGATGAGTGGTGGCAGGCTGTGGTAGTACTGGAAGATGAGCGGTGCCAGGACATGTGGTAGTACTGGTAGATGAGTGGTGGCAGGCTGTGGTAGTACTGGTAGATGAGTGGTGCCAGGCTGTGGTAGTACTGGTAGATGAGTGGTGGCAGGCTGTGGTAGTACTGGAAGATGAGCGGTGCCAGGACATGTGGTAGTACTGGTAGATGAGTGGTGCCAGGCTGTGGTAGTACTGGTAGATGAGTGGTGGCAGGCTGTGGTAGTACTGGAAGATGAGCGTTGCCAGGACATGTGGTAGTACTGGTAGATGAGTGGTGCCAGGCTGTGGTAGTCAGGGCCGGACTGGGACTAAAATTCAGCCCTGGCATTTGAAGTCACACAGGCCCACTTGTCACATGGTGACTGTATAATATCTTTGTACACTTGTAGGCTACAAGAAGTGAGGGGAGTGTAACACGACTATATAACATATAATTACAGCTGTATCCAGCATTACAGCACAGCCCCCATAGAATGTAATACAGCCAGTCCCCATAGACTATAATACAGCACAGCCCCATAGAATGTAATGCTGCACAGCCCCCATAGAATGTAATGCAGCACAGCCCCCATAGAATGTAATGCAGCACAGTCCCATAGAATGTAATACAGCCAGCCCCCATAGAATGTAATACAGCCAGCCCCCATAGAATATAATGCAGCACAGGTCCATAGAATGGAATGCAGCACAGCCCCATAGAATATAATGCAGCAGAGGCCCATAGAATGGAATGCAGCCAGCCCCATAGAATATAATGCAGCAGAGGCCCATAGAATGGAATGCAGCACAGGCCCATAGAATATAATGCAGCAGAGGCCCATAGAATGGAATGCAGCACAGGCCCATAGAATATAATGCCGCAGAGGCCCATAGAATGGAATGCAGCACAGGCCCATAGAATATAATGCAGCAGAGGCCCATAGAATGGAATGCAGCACAGGCCCATAGAATATAATGCAGCAGAGGCCCATAGAATGGAATGCAGCACAGGCCCATAGAATATAATGCAGCAGAGGCCCGTAGAACGGAATGCAGCCAGCCCCATAGAATATAATGCAGCAGAAGCCCATAGAATGGAATGCAGCACAGGCCCATAGAATATAATGCAGCAGAGGCCCATAGAATGGAATGCAGCACAAGCCCATAGAATATAATGCAGCAGAGGCCCATAGAATGGAATGCAGCACAGGCCCATAGAATATAATGCAGCAGAGGCCCATAGAATGGAATGCAGCCAGCCCCATAGAATATAATGCACCAGAGGCCCATAGAATGGAATGCAGCACAGGCCCATAGAATATAATGCAGCAGAGGCCCATAGAATGGAATGCAGCACAGGCCCATAGAATATAATGCAGCAGAGGCCCATAGAATGGAATGCAGCACAGGCCCATAGAATATAATGCAGCAGAGGCCCATAGAATGGAATGCAGCACAGCCCCATAGAATATAATGCACCAGAGGCCCATAGAATGGAATGCAGCACAGGCCCATAGAATATAATGCAGCAGAGGCCCATAGAATGGAATGCAGCACAGGCCCATAGAATATAATGCAGCAGAGTCCCATAGAATGGAATGCAGCACAGTCCCATAGAATATAATGCAGCCGAGGCCCATAGAATGGAATGCAGCACAACCCTTCCCCCCCCCCCCCCCAATAGCTCCACAATCCAGTCATCACTCATTGATAAAAAAACAAAACACTCTACTCACCTTTCCTCCTGCCCCGCGCTGCTCTGGCTCTGGTCTCAGCAGTCGCAGTCTGCCCGCCCGGTCACACAGCAGACGCTCTCTCCTCCATCATTGCATTCAACTGTACCGGCGTCTATGACGCCGGTATAGTTGAATGCGGGGCCGGGAGTGCGCCGACAGCGGGGAGAGTGTGCCGACAGCGGCACACTCGAGCGGCCCACTACTGCCACTGGCCCTTCTGGCATTTGCCAGAACTGCCCGATGGCCAGTCCGGCCCTGGTGGTAGTACTGGTAGATGAGTGGTGCCAGGCTGTGGTAGTACTGGTAGATGAGTGGTGCCAGGCTGTGGTAGTACCGGTAGATGAGTGGTGCCAGGCTGTGGTAGTACTGGTAGATGAGTGGTGCCAGGCTGTGGTTGTTCTGGTAGATGAGCGGTGCCAGGACATGTGCCAGGCTGTGGTAGTACTAGTAGATGAGTGGTGGCAGGCTGTGGTAGTACTGGAAGATGAGCGGTGCCAGGACATGTGGTAGTACTGGTAGATGAGTGGTGGCAGGCTGTGGTAGTACTGGTAGATGAGTGGTGGCAGGCTGTGGTAGTACTGGTAGATGAGTGGTGCCAGGCTGTGGTAGTACTGGTAGATGAGTGGTGGCAGGCTGTGGTAGTACTGGTAGATGAGTGGTGCCAGGCTGTGGTAGTACTGGTAGATGAGTGGTGCCAGGCTGTGGTTGTTCTGGTAGATGAGCGGTGCCAGGACATGTGCCAGGCTGTGGTAGTACTGGTAGATGAGTGGTGGCAGGCTGTGGTAGTACTGGAAGATGAGCGGTGCCAGGACATGTGGTAGTACTGGTAGATGAGTGGTGGCAGGCTGTGGTAGTACTGGTAGATGAGCGGTGCCAGGACATGTGGTAGTACTGGTAGATGAGTGGTGGCAGGCTGTGGTAGTACTGGTAGATGAGTAGTGTCAGGCTGTGGTAGTACTGGTAGATGAGCGGTGCCAGGACATGTGGTAGTACTGGTAGATGAGTGGTGGCAGGCTGTGGTAGTACTGGTAGATGAGTGGTGCCAGTCTGTGGTAGTACTGGAAGATGAGTGGTGGCAGGCTGTGGTAGTACTGGAAGATGAGCGGTGCCAGGACATGTGGTAGTACTGGTAGATGAGTGGTGGCAGGCTGTGGTAGTACTCGTAGATGAGTGGTGGCAGGCTGTGGTAGTACTGGTAGATGAGTGGTGGCAGGCTGTGGTAGTACTGGTAGATGAGTGGTGCCAGGCTGTGGTAGTACTGGTAGATGAGTGGTGGCAGGCTGTGGTAGTACTGGTAGATGAGTGGTGCCAGGCTGTGGTAGTACTGGTAGATGAGTGGTACCAGGCTGTGGTTGTTCTGGTAGATGAGCGGTGCCAGGACATGTGGTAGTACTGGTAGATGAGTGGTGGCAGGCTGTGGTAGTACTGGTAGATGAGTGGTGGCAGGCTGTGTTAGTACTGGTAGATGAGTGGTGGCAGGCTGTGGTAGTACTGGAAGATGAGTGGTGCCAGGACATGTGGTAGTACTGGTAGATGAGTGGTGGCAGGCTGTGGTAGTACTTGTAGATGAGTGGTGGCAGGCTGTGGTAGTACTGGAAGCTGAGCGGTGCCAGGACATGTGGTAGTACTGGTAGATGAGTGGTGGCAGGCTGTGGTAGTACTGGTAGATGAGTTGTGCCAGGCTGTGGTAGTACTGGAAGATGAGTGGTGGCAGGCTGTGGTAGTACTGGAAGATGAGCGGTGCCAGGACATGTGGTAGTACTGGTAGATGAGTTGTGGCAGGCTGTGGTAGTACTGGTAGATGAGTGGTGGCAGGCTGTGGTAGTACTGGAAGATGAGTGGTGCCAGGACATGTGGTAGTACTGGTAGATGAGTGGTGGCAGGCTGTGGTAGTACTGGTAGATGAGTGGTGGCAGGTTGTGGTAGTACTGGAAGATGAGTGGTGCCATGACATGTGGTAGTACTGGTGGATGAGTGGTGGCAGGCTGTGGTAGTACTGGTAGATGAGTGGTGGCAGGCTGTGGTAGTACTGGAAGATGAGTGGTGCCATGACATGTGGTAGTACTGGTAGATGAGTGGTGGCAGGCTGTGGTAGTACTGGTAGATGAGTGGTGGCAGGCTGTGGTAGTACTGGTAGATGAGTGGTGGCAGGCTGTGGTAGTACTGGTAGATGAGTGGTGGCAGGCTGTGGTAGTGCTGGTAGATGAGTGGTGCCAGACTGTGGTTGTTCTGTTAGATGAGCAGTGCCAGGACATGTGCCAGGCTGTGGTAGTACTGGAAGATGAGTGGTGGCAGGCTGTGGTAGTACTGGAAGATGAGCGGTGCCAGGACATGTGGTAGTACTGGTAGATGAGTGGTGGCAGGCTGTGGTAGTTCTGGTAGATGAGTGGTGGCAGGCTGTGGTAGTACTGGTAGATGAGTGGTGGCAGGTTGTGGTAGTACTGGAAGATGAGTGGTGCCATGACATGTGGTAGTACTGGTGGATGAGTGGTGGCAGGCTGTGGTAGTACTGGTAGATGAGTGGTGGCAGGCTGTGGTAGTACTGGAAGATGAGTGGTGCCATGACATGTGGTAGTACTGGTAGATGAGTGGTGGCAGGCTGTGGTAGTACTGGTAGATGAGTGGTGGCAGGCTGTGGTAGTACTGGTAGATGAGTGGTGGCAGGCTGTGGTAGTACTGGTAGATGAGTGGTGGCAGGCTGTGGTAGTGCTGGTAGATGAGTGGTGCCAGGCTGTGGTTGTTCTGGTAGATGAGCAGTGCCAGGACATGTGCCAGGCTGTGGTAGTACTGGAAGATGAGTGGTGGCAGGCTGTGGTAGTACTGGAAGATGAGCGGTGCCAGGACATGTGGTAGTACTGGTAGATGAGTGGTGGCAGGCTGTGGTAGTTCTGGTAGATGAGTGGTGGCAGGCTGTGGTAGTACTGGAAGATGAGTGGTGCCAGGACATGTGGTAGTACTGGTAAATGAGTGGTGGCAGGCTGTGGTAGTACTGGTAGATGAGTGGTGGCAGGCTGTGGTAGTACTGGTAGATGAGTGGTGCCAGGCTGTGGTAGTACTGGTAGATGAGTGGTGGCAGGCTGTGGTAGTACTGGTAGATGAGTGGTGCCAGGCTGTGGTAGTACTGGTAGATGAGTGGTGGCAGGCTGTGGTAGTACTGGTAGATGAGTGGTGGCAGGCTGTGGTAGTACTGGAAGATGAGCGGTGCCAGGACGTGGTAGTACTGGTAGATGAGTGGTGGCAGGCTGTGGTAGTACTGTTAGATGAGCGGTGCCAGGACATGTGGTAATACTGGTAGATGAGTGGTGGCGGGCTGTGGTAGTACTGGTAGATGAGTGGTGGCAGGCTGTAGTAGTACTGGAAGATGAGTGGTGGCAGGCTGTGGTAGTACTGGTAGATGAGTGGTGGCAGGCTGTGGTAGTACTGGTAGATGAGTGGTGGCAGGCTGTGGTAGTACTGGTAGATGAGTGGTGGCAGGCTGTGGTAGTACTGGAAGATGAGTGGTGCCAGGACTTGTGGTTGTACTGGTAGATGAGTGGTGGCAGGCTGTGGTAGTACTGGTAGATGAGTGGTGGCAGGCTGTGGTAGTACTGGTAGATGAGTGGTGGCAGGCTGTGGTAGTACTGGTAGATGAGTGGTGACAGGCTGTGGTTGTTCTGGTAGATGAGCAGTGCCAGGACATGTGGTAGTACTGGTAGATGAGTGGTGGCAGGCTGTGGTAGTACTGGTAGATGAGCGGTGCCAGGACATGTGGTAGTACTGGTAGATGAGTGGTGGCAGGCTGTGGTAGTACTGGTAGATGAGCGGTGCCAGGACATGTGGTAGTACTGGTAGATGAGTGGTGGCAGGCTGTGGTAGTACTGGTAGATGAGCGGTGCCAGGACATGTGGTAGTACTGGTAGATGAGTGGTGGCAGGCTGTGGTAGTACTGGTAGATGAGTGGTGGCAGGCTGTGGTAGTACTGGTAGATGAGTGGTGGCAGGCTGTGGTAGTACTGGTAGATGAGTGATGGCAGGCTGCGGTAGTACTGGAAGATGAGTGGTGGCAGGCTGTGGTAGTACTGGAAGATGAGTGGTGGCAGGCTGTGGTACTACTGGAAGATAAGCGGTGCCAGGACATGTGGTAGTACTGGTAGATGAGTGGTGGCAGGCTGTGGTAGTACTGGTAGATGAGTGGTGGCAGGCTGTGGTAGTACTGGTAGATGAGTGGTGGCAGGCTGTGGTAGTACTGGTAGATGAGCGGTGGCAGGTTTTGGTAGTACTGGTAGATGAGTGGTGGCAGGCTGTGGTAGTACTGGTAGATGAGTGGTGCCAGGCTGTGGTGTGGTAGTACTGGTAGATGAGTGGTGGCAGGCTGTGGTAGTACTGGTAGATGAGTGGTGCCAGGCTGTGGTAGTACTGGAAGATGAGTGGTGGCAGGCCGTGGTAGTACTGGTAGATGAGTGGTGGCAGGCTGTGGTAGTACTGGAAGATGAGCGGTGCCAGGACATGTGGTAGTACTGGTAGATGAGTGTTGGCAGGCTGTGGTAGCACTGGTAGATGAGTGGTGGCAGGCTGTGGTAGTACTGGAAGATGAGTGGTGCCAGGACATGTGGTAGTACTGGTAGATGAGTGGTGGCAGGCTGTGGTAGTACTGGTAGATGACTGGTGGCAGGCTGTGGTAGTACTGGTAGATGAGTGGTGCCAGGCTCTGGTAGTACTGGTAGATGAGTGGTGGCAGGCTGTGGTAGTACTGGTAGATGAGTGGTGCCAGGCTGTGGTTGTTCTGGTAGATGAGCGGTGCCAGGACATGTGCCAGGCTGTGGTAGTACTGATAGATGAGTGGTGGCAGGCTGTGGTAGTACTGGAAGATGAGCGGTGCCAGGACATGTGGTAGTACTGGTAGATGAGTGGTGGCAGGCTGTGGTAGTACTGGTAGATGAGCGGTGCCCGGACATGTGGTAGTACTGGTAGATGAGTGTTGGCAGGCTGTGGTAGTACTGGTAGATGAGTGGTGGCAGGCTGTGGTAGTACTGGAAGATGAGTGGTGCCAGGACATGTGGTAGTACTGGTAGATGAGTGGTGGCAGGCTGTGGTAGTACTGGTAGATGAGTGGTGGCAGGCTGTGGTAGTACTGGTAGATGAGTGGTGCCAGGCTCTGGTAGTACTGGTAGATGAGTGGTGGCAGGCTGTGGTAGTACTGGTAGATGAGTGGTGCCAGGCTGTGGTTGTTCTGGTAGATGAGCGGTGCCAGGACATGTGCCAGGCTGTGGTAGTACTGATAGATGAGTGGTGGCAGGCTGTGGTAGTACTGGAAGATGAGCGGTGCCAGGACATGTGGTAGTACTGGTAGATGAGTGGTGGCAGGCTGTGGTAGTACTGGTAGATGAGCGGTGCCAGGACATGTGGTAGTACTGGTAGATGAGTGGTGGCAGGCTGTGGTAGTACTGGTAGATGAGTGGTGGCAGGCTGTGGTAGTACTGGTAGATGAGTGGTGGCAGGCTGTGGTAGTACTGGTAGATGAGTGGTGGCAGGCTGTGGTAGTACTGGTAGATGAGCGGTGGCAGGCTGTGTTAGTACTGGAAGATGAGCGGTGCCAGGACATGTGGTAGTACTGGTAGATGAGCAGTGCCAGGACCTGTGCCAGACTGTGGTGACGATCTCCGCGTTTGGCAGCTGCCAGTGTGAATGGCTGCGCGCTGTGATTGGCTGCGGATAGCAGGGGCGGGGCGGACACACCCGGGCTGCTCCGTCTCGGGCACCGAGGAGGCTCCCGCACCTCCGGAGAAGTTGTGTCGTGTCCTCGCTGCCCCTTCTCACCGTCCCTCCCCTTCTCTCCATCGGGTGGAACTGAACCGGTCGGATCGGACCCAGACGCCGGCAGCGGTCACCATGTCCTCCTCGGATGATGTGGACGGGCTCCTCCGTCCTCACTATGGCTGTAAGTTAGAAGGCGGCGTGTTAACCCGTGCAGCGCCGGTGGCCTGCAGACTGACATTGTGGGGGGCTGTTTGGGGTGGGATCTGTGATCGTTTCTAGGGGTGAGAGGGGCGAGGACGGCGCTTCCTGCCACGGAGCTGTCTCCCCGCGGGGAAGTGTCATCGCTCAGCCCGTGCAGGGGAGACGCGTCCTGCTGGGGAGAGGGCGCCACTCACAGACTTCAGTAAGTGGCCCGTCAGTGCAGCTGGCAGCACTATTAGTCCCAGCAGTTTCCTGGTAGTGCCTTTCCTCTGCAATACTTTCTGTAAGATCTAATAAAGTTCTTATTGCTGCAGAAAAGTCATGTGGCTCCTAGATGGTCGGAACTGGCCACTAGTTCTGCTATCTCCCAGCACTGTCACCTTTCCTCACACTGCACCATCCCAGTGTTTGCCCTCCTGGAAATGCACCAGCGTATTGACATCTGGGCGCCAGCCTTTACTGCCAAACGGGCGTGTCTACCGTCCGGTACCATTCATGTTCATTGGTCGGTGTCAGACTAAAGACACACCCCCAAGTAGTGACATCCAGTGGTCCTCTCATAGAGAGCTTCCAGGAGGGACAGCGGAGGAAAGTCTGCAGTCTGATAGTAGGCACGGGTCCGCTCTCCTGCCAGTCACACGAAACAACGGACGCCCACTACATATGCTTATAGTGGGCCCCATAGGATGTGTCCTAAGCTGCACAGCGAATATAGGGTTAATGTGGAAATGCCGCTGCTCCGCCCCGCCAGTATATAGCGTATAGTATATAGGCTCTGTGCAGCAGGAGAGCAAAATGAAGACGGCCTGTCACTTCCTACTTCTTGGTCCAGTGCGGAGTATAGGATTGTGACTGTGTCCACAGAGAATAGCCAGGAGTGAATTTATATACAGTGTACATGTGTGTATATATATACAGGGTGTGTGTGTGAGTATATATGTATACATGGGAAACATAAGGCGTCAGCAGTCACATCAGAGTATACAGGAACCCTCAGCCGTCCACTGAGGTCTGTGTGTATGTGTATATCTACAGGGCTCAGTACTGGGGTCACATCAGAGTATACAGGAACCCTCGGCCGTCCACTAAGGTCTATGTGTATGTGTATATCTATGGGGCTCAGTACTGGGGTCACATCAGAGTATACAGGAACCCTCGGCCGTCCACTAAGGTCTATGTGTATGTGTATATCTATGGGGCTCAGTACTGGGGTCACATCAGAGTATACAGGAACCCTCCGCCACCAACTAAGGACTGTGTGTATGTGTATATCTACGGGGCTCAGTACTGGGGTCACATCAGAGTATACAGGAACCCTCGGCCGTCCACTAAGGACTGTGTGTATGTGTATATCTACAGGGGCTCCGTACTGGGGTCACATCAGAGTATACAGGAACCCTCAGCCGTCCACTAAGGTCTGTGTGTATGTGTATATCTACGGGACTCAGTACTGGGGTCACATCAGAGTATACAGGAACCCTCGGCCGTCCACTAAGGTCTGTGTATGTGTATATCTACGGGACTCAGTACTGGGGTCACATCAGAGTATACAGGAACCCTCGGCCGTCCACTAAGGTCTCTGTGTATGTGTATATCTACAGGGGCTCCGTACTGGGGTCACATCAGAGTATACAGGAACCCTCAGCCATCCACTAAGGTCTGTGTGTATGTATATATAGGGGGCTCAGTACTGGGGTCACATCAGAGTATACAGGAACCCTCGGCCGTCCACTAAGGTCTGTGTGTATGTATATATAGGGGGCTCAGTACTGGGGTCACATCAGAGTATACAGGAACCCTCGGCCGTCCACTAAGGTCTCTGTGTATGTATATATAGGGGGCTCAGTACTGGGGTCACATCAGAGTATACAGGAACCCTCGGCCGTCCACTAAGGTCTCTGTGTATGTGTATATCTACAGGGGCTCCGTACTGGGGTCACATCAGAGTATACAGGAACCCTCAGCCATCCACTAAGGTCTGTGTGTATGTATATATAGGGGGCTCAGTACTGGGGTCACATCAGAGTATACAGGAACCCTCGGCCGTCCACTAAGGTCTGTGTGTATGTATATATAGGGGGCTCAGTACTGGGGTCACATCAGAGTATACAGGAACCCTCGGCCGTCCACTAAGGTCTGTGTATGTGTATATCTACGGGACTCAGTACTGGGGTCACATCAGAGTATACAGGAACCCTCGGCCGTCCACTAAGGTCTCTGTGTATGTGTATATCTACAGGGGCTCCGTACTGGGGTCACATCAGAGTATACAGGAACCCTCAGCCATCCACTAAGGTCTGTGTGTATGTATATATAGGGGGCTCAGTACTGGGGTCACATCAGAGTATACAGGAACCCTCGGCCGTCCACTAAGGTCTGTGTGTATGTATATATAGGGGGCTCAGTACTGGGGTCACATCAGAGTATACAGGAACCCTCGGCCGTCCACTAAGGTCTGTGTGTATGTATATATAGGGGGCTCAGTACTGGGGTCACATCAGAGTATACAGGAACCCTCGGCCGTCCACTAAGGTCTCTGTGTATGTATATATAGGGGGCTCAGTACTGGGGTCACATCAGAGTATACAGGAACCCTCGGCCGTCCACTAAGGTCTGTGTGTATGTATATATAGGGGGCTCAGTACTGGGGTCACATCAGAGTATACAGGAACCCTCCGCCGTCCACTAAGGTCTGTGTGTATGTATATATAGGGGGCTCCGTACTGGGGTCACATCAGAGTATACAGGAACCCTCCGCCGTCCACTAAGGTCTGTGTGTATGTGTATATCTACGGGACTCAGTACTGGGGTCACATCAGAGTATACAGGAACCCTCGGCCGTCCACTAAGGTCTGTGTGTATGTGTATATCTACAGGGCTCAGTACTGGGGTCACATCAGAGTATACAGGAACCCCCCGCCGCCAACTAAGGTCTGTGTGTATGTGTATATCTACAGGGCTCAGTACTGGGGTCACATCAGAGTATACAGGAACCGTCGGCCGTCTACTAAGGTCTGTGTGTATGTGTATATCTACAGGGCTCAGTACTGGGGTCACATCAGAGTATACAGGAACCCTCGGCCGTCCACTAAGGTCTATGTGTATGTGTATATCTACAAGACTCAGTACTGGGGTCACATCAGAGTATACAGGAACCCTCAGCTGTCCACTAAGGTCTGTGTGTATGTGTATATCTACAGGGGCTCAGTACTGGGGTCACATCAGAGTATACAGGAACCCTCGGCCGTCCACTAAGGTCTGTGTGTATGTGTATATCTAAAGGGGCTCAGTACTGGGGTCACATCAGAGTATACAGGAACCCTCCGCCGTCCACTAAGGTCTGTGTATGTGTATATCTATGGGGCTCAGTACTGGGGTCACATCAGAGTATACAGGAACCCTCGGCTGTCCACTAAGGTCTGTGTGTATGTGTATATCTACAGGGGCTCAGTACTGGGGTCACATCAGAGTATACAGGAACCCTCGGCCGTCCACTAAGATCTGTGTGTATGTGTATATCTACGAGACTCAGTACTGGGGTCACATCAGAGTATACAGGAACCGTCGGCCGTCTACTAAGGTCTGTGTGTATGTGTATATCTACAGGGCTCAGTACTGGGGTCACATCAGAGTATACAGGAACCGTCGGCCGTCTACTAAGGTCTGTGTGTATGTGTATATCTACAGGGCTCAGTACTGGGGTCACATCAGAGTATACAGGAACCCTCAGCTGTCCACTAAGGTCTGTGTGTATGTGTATATCTACGAGACTCAGTACTGGGGTCACATCAGAGTATACAGGAACCCTCGGCCGTCCACTAAGGTCTGTGTGTATGTGTATATCTACAGGGGCTCAGTACTGGGATCACATCAGAGTATACAGGAACCCTCCGCCGTCCACTAAGGTCTGTGTATGTGTATATCTATGGGGCTCAGTACTGGGGTCACATCAGAGTATACAGGAACCCTCGGCTGTCCACTAATGTCTGTGTGTATGTGTATATCTACAGGGGCTCAGTACTGGGGTCACATCAGAGTATACAGGAACCCTCGGCCGTCCACTAAGGTCTGTGTGTATGTGTATATCTAAAGGGGCTCAGTACTGGGGTCACATCAGAGTATACAGGAACCCTCCACCGTCCACTAAGGTCTGTGTATGTGTATATCTATGGGGCTCAGTACTGGGGTCACATCAGAGTATACAGGAACCCTCCGCCGCCAACTAAGGTCTGTGTGTATGTGTATATCTACAGGGGCTCAGTACTGGGGTCACATCAGAGTATACAGGAACCCTCCACCGTCCACTAAGGTCTGTGTATGTGTATATCTACAGGGCTCAGTACTGGGGTCACATCAGAGTATACAGGAACCCTCCGCCGCCAACTAAGGTCTGTGTGTATGTGTATATCTACAGGGGCTCAGTACTGGGGTCACATCAGAGTATACAGGAACGTTCAGCCGTCCACTAAGGTCTGTGTATGTGTATATCTACAGCGGCTCAGTACTGGGGTCACATCCAGGGGCCGCTGTCAAAACTTTTGCTGACCTCCGTATTAAAGTCTTCAGTAGCTGAATATATGATTTTATTAATATAAATGATATTTCTCTGTACACTGGTAGGCACAAAGGTATTATGAATGCAACTAATATGATGGTCACACCCAGACTGCGCCGCTGATGGGGGGTGACTGCTCCTCCGGATTGTTGCAGGCACCTAACGTTACGTCGTGTGATGACTGTATTATGTGGATTTATTGAGATGGTACAGTTGTAGGAAGACTTGGTGGCCTCTTTCTTGGAATCACACAGTGTGGTCATGTTGTGTTTTTGTAGCAGTATAAGGCCGGTGTCACACTTGTGAGTGCAATGCGGGAAACTCGCACATCAATACCCGGCACTGCTGCCGGCACTTGAGACTGGAGCGTACGGATGCATATATTTCTATGCAGCTGCACGCCCCGGTCGCGAGTGTCGGCGGCAGTGCCGGCTATTGATGCAAGAGACTTTCGCGAGTTTCTCGCATTGCACTCGCAAGTGTGACACCGGCCTAACATGGATTGGGGGTACGATGCAGCTTTTAAAGGAATCTGCTGTGTAAACTGACAGCAGCATGAAGTAGAGACAGAAACCCTGATTCTAGCGATATATCACTTAGTTTACTGGGTGCAGCAGTTATGATAGAATCATTTTTTTGTGCTGCAGATCTATCAGAGTTTAGTTGTTGTTCTGTGTACAACCTCATCCACACCACAGCTTTCTGTGTACAGGCTTGAACTGGAGAATCCTCTGGTGGGCCACCTTCCTCTTATATGAGCCGTACTTGGCACAATATATGTGAATCACTATGCACAGGCAAAGGCGACATCTTATTCTTTTATCTATCTACCCAGTTCATTGTTATATAAATTTGTGATTGAGGATAATGTCACATTTACATGTAGTTAAAAATTGGGGCTCTGGAATTGGTTACCGGTGGGCCCTTGGCACCCCAGTCCAACACTGTCTGTGTACGTTGTATTGTGATAGAGAGCTGGTAATCAGTGCTCTGTGTGAAGTTGGACTAGGAGTCATGAGGGCAGTTGTCCCTTAGTGATAATCTCCTGCTGATTAAACATTGATTGTATTGAAACAGCAAAACACAACCTAGTGGAACACATACCTGGAATCATGCTCTGTTCCGCTACACCATGCTGTTCTCAGATTACATATCAAAAGCCTGGTGACAGATTCTCCTTAATTCTGCAACATGTTTGATTCCCCCCACCCCCTAGATATACCATGGATTTCACCCAATGCTGTGCATATCCATACTAAAATCTGTTCCACTTGTCCTTTAATCTTACTTGTACCGTTGTATATATTTAGTGAAGTTTTTCTGATAATACTTCTTATATAGCTGGTAATCTAGTAGTAGAAAAGCTTGATTCAATAAAAAAAATGTAAAGATTCACCTGGGACAAAATTGTGAATTTTAGGTGCAGATTTGTTGATGTAAAATCCACAGCTGATAGCAGAACGAGACGCTCGGTAAAGTCCGCATGATTCAGATAGCAGCACTGTTGGGTCCATCGCATGGAGGATGCCGCTGCGGCCCATCAGACCATTTTGCCAATAATGGGGCTCGTCGTGGACTTCCATAATGGTGTTGTTCATTTTTCCAGAAGCGCAGCTGCCGCACAGTTTTCTTCCTGCGTCCTTTGATGTCTGCGATAGAGGCTCTTATTGGACACACAAATGCAGATCTGGATGAAGCCTAAAAATACTAGATCCGGTAAACCAGGCGACCCGGGTGATCCTGGCTGGACTGATGGAGTGCACTGTCTGATTTTTAGGGATTCAGTTAAAGACCTTTTGTCACTTTTTTGATGAATTATTTGTAATCACAGCAAAGTTGCCTTATTATTCTGTAGAGAAAGTCTCATGTATTCTCCTTTATTATGGAGTGATATGTTGAGTCACGTATGGAGCCCAGGTGCAGAGACTTTATTACCTGAGGATAAGCCGTAGATTAAGCTGTATGAAACGCGCGCACTAAATCTTATCCATGAAGCCAAATGCCAGACAATGTATGAACATCCCTCCAGCTTCCCAGACTGTGATGCAGCTTGCTGGGAAGATGGCCGACATGACGTCTTGACTGAGGAGTAGAAGCGTTTCTTTCCAGCTCTTTTCCTTTTAACCATATGTTCACTTCATAGCTGAAGAGCTAAACATCCTTGTGTGACGCCAGCTGGAAAGTGTTCCCAAAGTTGTTTCCAGACTACGTCCGGGTCCAGATGGTCGTATTGAAAAATGGTCCAGTCACAAATTACTGATGTGACTGGTCTGTGTGTGCCACTTTGTGTGTTTGTTCACATTTTGGGCGGGTGCTGTTGCTGTAATTACGGTACATTGTATGTGTTGTTCTGGTCCATATAACCGACCAAAGAAGTGTGTGCTGCCATTGTTGTTCACCCAGACTGTCGGTGTGTGAAAAATCGACCATGTGCATTGGCTTTAATGGGTCTGCATTCTCTTCGTGGGCGGTCCGTGGCACACACGGTCAGATTCTAAACTCGTTTGAACGAGCACAGTCTTATGTCTTCCATCATTGTAGTGAAGCTGGGATGCAGGCCTCTGCTTCATTAGGCCTCAATCAGATGTCCATGTTTCACGTGTGCAAAAAAACGATTAGTGTGTCAGCTTTTACCATCAGTGTGTCATCAGTGTTTGATAAGAGTGTCACCAGTGTTTGGTCAGTGTATCAGCTTTTACCATCAGTGTGTCAGCTTTTACCATCAGTGTGTCATCAGTGTTTGATAAGAGTGTCACCAGTGTTTGGTCAGTGTGTCAGCTTTTACCATCAGTGTGTCATCAGTGTTTGATAAGAGTGTCACCAGTGTTTGGTCAGTGTGTCAGCTTTTACCATCAGTGTGTCATCAGTGTTTGGACAGTGTGTCGGCTTTTACCATCAGTCTGTCATCAGTGTTTGCACAGTGTGTCAACTTTTACCATCAGTGTGGCATCAGTGTTTGTACAGTATCAACTTTTACCATCAGTGTGGCATCAGTGTTTGGACAGTGTGTCAGCTTTTACCATCAGTGTGTCATCAGTGTTTGGACAGTGTGTCAGCTTTTACCATCCGTGTGTCATCAGTGCTTGGACAGTGTGTCAGCTTTTACCATCCGTGTGGCATTAGTGTTTTCACGTATGGATGAATAAATACAGTACAAAGCTTCTCCTGTCCTTTCCAACAGTAATCATAGACCGCACACTGATGCCATCTATGCGCTGTTCATGATTTTCATGGACCTATAGACTTGTATTGGTACTTTTCATCTATGATGCCAGCAAATAATGGACATGTCTATGTGACTTTGCACAGACACGCACGGTCCACAAAAAACAAGGACATGTAAATAGCCCCATAGACCTTAATGGGTATATGTTATGTACGTGAAAATCGGGGATAAAACATTTATGTGAAATCTGGACTTCTTAATGAGGCCTTATATGCATTTCTATTAGGTTGCAGTCAGTCGGTTGTATAAATCGGACCAAGATCAGAATGCAGTTCACGGACTGGCAGTCGGCTCTTCCAACCCAAGTGTGACCCTTCATGCATTTCTATTCTGCAGACATGCTGATGGCCAGACCATGCACTGCGTTCTGATCTCGGTCTCGATTTATAGGTGCTTTATCTCATGACTACATCCCTATAGGTCTCATGCACACGGGCATATTACGGCCTCATGATCCTCGGTTGTACAACACTGTAACATGTGGTACATAGACTTCTATGCGGCTTTACTACTCCAGTGCTTTGCTGAGCTGTATGGAGGATATATTTTTTCTAGACTCGCGTTACCACACCTCCGGGGACCACACTGTAGAGCCTCGCTACAGGCCCTGTACACAAGGGTCTACATTGTGCATAAAACACCAAGGCTCGGACTACATGGCAGTTTTGTCCTTGACAGAAGTTGCACGACCAGATATTGCACTATTCCGATGCTACGTCACCCAATAATGAATGGGAATATAGTCGCACTACAGCCAACTAATTCCCATGACAAGCATGTCCAGCAGATTTAGATTTCTTACAATTTGCTTCATTATCATGCGTTGCAGCATTGGCATCACGCCATCTTTGGCCTCTCGACGTGACCCTGCCCTGTCTGAAGGCGCTATATATCCCAAGCCTTAAAAGTACAATGTAGATAACGGAGAAAGGTATTACCGTACTTGTTGAGAACCGTATAACTGTTATATTTCCAAAAAAATGGGACGTTGGTCTCTTGCAAAAGACTTGTTGCATCTTTGTACGTGCTGCAGAAAAGCTGTGGATCCACCGCTGCTTATTGTAACATTATACAGGGATTTTTGTATTCTGTTTAAGTGAATGTAACAGGGATTTTTAGTCTTTAAAGCAATGGGCAACACACTTATGTTTCATACAATGCAAGGTCTTTTGCTGTAATGGTACATAAACATTTTAGATTTAATGCAAAATATGTTATTAAAATGGATCACAACTATGCAAAATGGCCGCACTACAGATCATGTGCACACAAGCAGAATGCTGGAAGCTGCAATTTACTCCACACTGTAATTTGGAATTAAACTGGGAGTCATTTATGAATCACTCTCTGATTTATTTTTCTGCCTTTGGTTTCTGCTCAGCCATTTACAATAGGGATTGTGATCTGCAGTGAACTTTAAGGCCACTTTCACACGTTCAGTATTTGGTGAGTTTTTTACCTCAGTATTTGTAAGCCAAAATCAGGAGTGGAACAATCAGAGGAAAAGTATAATAGAAACACGTCACCACTTCTGTATTTATCACCCACGCCTGGTTTTGGCTTTCAAATACTGAGGTAAAAAACTCACCTAAATGTGTGCATATGGCCTATGTGGGGACGTTGTCTTGGGACTTTTAGGGTATGTGCACACGCTGCGGATTTTGCTGCGGATCCGCAGTGTTTCCGCAGCTGCGGCTCCGCAGCGGTTTCCCATGCATTTACAGTATAATGTAAACCTATGGGAAACGAAATCTGCAGTGCACATGCTGGAAAAAAACGCGCGGAAACGCAGCGGTTTACATTCCGCAGCATGTCAATTCTTTGTGCGGATTCCTCTGCGGGTTTACACCTGCTCCAATAGAAAACTGCAGGTGAAAACCCGCAGCGGAAACCGCGATAAATCCGCAGGAAAAACCGCAGCGGTTTTGCACTGCGGATTTATCAAAACCGCTGCGGAAAATTCTGCAATAGAATCCGCAGCGTGTGCACATGGCCTTAGAGGACCACACAGTGAAATCTGAGGATTTTGTTGTGGAAATACATTGATGTTACAGCATAATTGACCCTTTAGGCTGCAATGTGATTTTTGTGCGTTTTGACGCTGCGTCAAAAACGTTGTGTCTTACGGTTTCAGCAAAGTGGATGGGATTTATAGATCTCTCCTACCCACTGTGCTTATATTTTAATCAGCGTAAACTGATCTCTGGTGAGAGTTTCATATCCATTTCTCTTGCGGTTGCGCTGAGTTTTCTGTGCAGATTTTCCCCATAGACTTGCATCAAGTTAAGAAAATCTGAAGGTAAAAAAACACATACGTTTATAGTGCATTTCCACAGCAGAAACACCTAAAAAAAACTTATAATCCACATATCAATAATGTTTTTAAAAGCAAAGCCAAAAACCAATGAAAAAAACGCATGTAACCTAATTATATAATAGGTGCAGAAATGGTGCGGAAATTCTTCAGTATCAAAAAACTCATTGGAAGCGCAGCCTTACATACAAAGGATGAACTCTGAGGTGACGTTCCTAGTAGTATTTGACACTAGTCTGTAGCACTACTGAATTTTTGCTGTGGATTTTCTTTGTCGCAGGAAAATGAAATTTTGTGAAATGTCATTCACAATGCTGCAGGGAGGATATTCTGCACCCATTGCTGGGGTGGAAAATGGTATAGTGTGGGAAAGTAATTTTTAGAGGGGTTGTCTGACTTTGGGCTGCAAATCCTCAGTCACTCTCTAAAAACGTGCAATTCTCTGGCGCTGCCTCTGGAAGCGGCGGGCGTGTGACCACAGGTTTGTGATTTGCATACATGCGGTCCTCGGCTTTGCTCAATGTGTATTAAGTGAAGCTGGACATGTCTAGTCAGAATGTGGCTGGCAGTGTGCAGATTGCATACTTGCAGTCATGACCACCTCTTCCTGCTTTGGAGAATCCTCACAGTGAGCAGTGGCCACGATATGAGGATTCACAAGTCTGCAGTCAAAAGACTAACTGCAGACTTGTAGCCTGAGGCCAGACAACCACTTTAAAGAGGACAATACATTGGATTTTTTAAATCAAATCTGTGGTGTACCTCCACCAATTGGCTCTGAACCACTGATTCTGGAACATTTTTCTTTTTCTTCTTTGCCCTTTTGTTTCAAAGTTATGTCCCCCCCCCCCCCCACCAGCAATAATGGTGCAAGTTTTACCTTCAGCCAACTGGACGTATACCTCAAAAGTGTGGTTGCTTCCGTGTTTTGAATGGCCTGCATCAGAGGAAAGAAAGCAAGTATCCACAGAGAAGTTCTGTGGCACACACTCAGTTCGTTGAAGGAAAAATTGTCACCATTAATACTGGGGGGCATAACTTTGGAACAGAAGGCACAGATGAAAAACTGTTCCAGAATTAGCGGATCAGCACCAAGTGGAGATGCTACAAAGTTTAACTCCTTACATTGGCCATATACTTTAGTTTTCTGACCGCTAATTGAGCATCTGAATGGGGCGAGGAGAACAAGGGTCTGTTTACGCGAACCGACCTGTGGCTCTGGTTGACCACCTATCAGTAAGCTTTTAACATTTGGTAGTCAATTAATAGCCTGTGTAAAAACCAAAATTTTCTATATGATTCTTATGCAAAATTTGGTATAAATTTATTATACATAATCTGAGCCTTTGTCACGTAATCGCTGTAAACGTTGTACAAAGATCGCATATGCTGTAATATTCTGTTACGCTCCCAGATTATGTATAATAAATTTATACCAAATTTTGCATAAGAATTATATAGAGAGTGCGGTGAATTTTGTTTTTTACTGTTACTTGGGGCCATTGGTCCATTTTCTTAATAGCCTGTGTACACAGGCAGACCGAGGTAACTCCTGAGCACTAAACGATCTGTAATCACTCAGTGCGCCTAGGCTGCCATTTTTCTCACCACCGCAAATCCTGCTTACACAGGCCTTTGCACCGCCTATAAAGATAATCTTTTATTCTACATAAAGCATCATTTCACCCTATGAACCAGTGTGTTTCTCCTTCATTGGGAGATCGGCAGCCTGTTTACACAGAATATCATGGATTAAGCGTTCCTAATAATATTTTTATGATCATTTTTCAGTGTAAATGCACCTTAAGTCACTGTCATACACCCCGTTATTTATCTCTCCTGAAAATAAAAGGCTCAGACATGTAGAAATCTATGACTCCATGCACATTAAATGGTCGCGGGTTTAGCAGATGGTAATCGAATGGGTTTAGTCACTGACTTATAGGGCACTGTTGTGCCCTATACGAGGCAGCCATATTGGGTGCTGAACCCGAAGTGTTCACCTTTGAGGTATGTGGTAGCCTCTCTGCTCTTTTAGTTGTCACTCGTGTGTTTTATTGCTGCTGTGGTCGTATTCTGTGAGTTTTAGTCACATAAGTGAGTAACACACCACACTCGCGATTATCATGTAAAAATAATTCCTTTTAGAGTAACATTGATCTTGGAGGTGAGCAATCACCACTTCTGACATCTTTTCATACAACTCTGTGTTGTCACATTCCTTTGTTATTTCACCAAGAAATGTAAGGGGAATAACGAACCTTATTCACATGCATTGGAGACAGAATGTGAGTGAATTGAGTGACAACGAACCGCTGCTAAAATCCCAAGTACCGTATGTGAATTGGTCATTACAGTGAGACTCAACTTTTACCCAAACTGTGGGGTGGTAATAACAGAGATTTCACAACATTCATCTACTTACAAAAGATCTCTTCCTTTTTTCAGTCCCTTGTGTCAGCAGAGAAATCCAGCTCTCCTGCCTGGTTTGCTGGTCAGCACCAGAATTTGTGATTCTTGTCTTGCTGGTGCTGTATTCATCTATGGAGATGAGCGTAACCCTTTAAGGACAGTCAAAGAGGTTTCCTTTCATTTCAGTTTGAAACCCTTTTTAGCTTTGTGGACAACCCCTTTAAGTTTTATTATAGAGAAACTTATTTTTCAAGCATCCTTATTTACTTCAAACCATGATGTAATCTGTCAGTGTTGTCACAGTTTCCTTCTGCCTTATCAAGAAATGTCTGGCTTGTGCCTCAAAATGATTCCTGTTTAGTCATGTATCTCCTCCAAGACCAGACTTGTGACTTCACACCGGGGGTCTGTAAGATATAACTGAGGAGGATGTCATTAACTGCTGACCTGCTGGACATTTATGACATGTGTACGAGCCAGAAAATGACCGACATTTTCTTACGTTTTCGTTGGATAGTACAAAACTCTTGGGAAAAAAATCTGCGTTTATTTGTAATTTGATATGATATTGGCATATAGAGGCAACATTTCGCATTTGAAGCTAAAAAGGGACCTCTCTTCTATAATAGGGGTCTTCTATTCCTTCAGGAAATATGGACAGGTTATCAGTATTAGTCACAGAAAAGTCTAATGAAAGTATGTTCACACTGAGCGTTTTGTTTGGAATTTCTTGAGAAGATCCGCTCCTAAAAATGTGGAAAAAGTGCCCACAACACTCTAAAAAAGAATATCCCTATTAATTTCTCTAGAAGAACGGCTTGTTGTTCATATGATCATTCCTGGTTGGAGAAAAGAAAGTGGATTGCAGTTTTAAAGGGAACCTGTCACCAGAAAAGGACGCTGTATCAGCCTGCAAGTATTGGGTTAATCTGCAGGTTAATTGCGTTACTAACCTCAGTGCTGCCACTTAACTGATTGCTGCTGGGAGAAAATAAACTTTATCCCCCCAGGGTTTCAGTCACGGGGGCATCATAGGTTCAGCCACCGCTCTGGGTACAGTGAGTGGCTGCTGTAACCGCACTCCCGATCCTGACTGACATCCGGCCATAACGCAGAGCCAGTGTCAGTCAGGGTCGGGGCGCGGTTACAGCCGCTGGTGTGTATTCTCAGAGCAATGACTGAACCAGCGCAGCCCCTGTGTCTGGAGCCAAATGCTGCCGGGGGGAATATAGTCCATTTTCTCCCCGCAGCGTTTACCGAAGTGCAGGCAGCGGTCAGATTAATATCTGCAGGTTAATAGTGTTTTTTCTGGTGACAGGTTCCCTTTTAAAACTGCTTCCGATGGAATATGCCGTCAATTAAAAAGGCTGAAAAAAAACACCAGTAAAAAAATGTCTTCAAAAATGCTTGAAAGACGTCCAAGCTGATTCAGAAAAAAAACTCCTCAAAGAAGGAGCGTTTCCTCAGGAGGTTTTCACTAGATTTTTGTGGGAACAAGTAATTAAAGTCCAATCGAATTTACAGGGAATATGGAAAGCGAAAACAAGGTAAAAAGTAACAGCGTGCAGCAGGGAGGATCCGCAACTCTCCTCTAAATGCCACCGCATAAAAGCTTTATGAAGCATGCGTCACAGCCACGGCTGTAAGAAAGCCACCTTGTAAATTTCATCTAAAATGCACGGTCCGGTGTCATTAGATGGATTTCTGTAGGTAATAACAGACTGATTTTTTACATGTGAGAGAAAACCATAAAGTCAGAGTTATACCTCACTCGCACGTCTGTGTTTTGGATCAGATTTTCATCAGTGTTTTGTCAGTGTTTTTCTCATATACTGTAGAAAAATATATAAACCTCCTTCTACTCATTGTAATGTTATGACTGGACAGAAATTGGATTTTCACTCAAACTAAAATGGGTGATTTTGAGCTGTAGCTAAGATCAAAAACATAGTCTGGGTTTTTTTTTTAGGATAGAACACGTGTGAAAAAAGGATGTCTGAATCAGGCCTTGAAATTTTTTATGTCTAAAAGGAGTTCTCTACTTTAGACAATCCCTACTTTTTTGAAGTGGTATCCTAAGACAACCAGTGATTAGATGTAATCTTTGGGGAGTAAGGGTTCTCGTTACCTACAGCACCCCCACAGGAGAACATAGCTCTCAATTGTCTGTGCAATGCCGGTCCTCCAGAGCTCTCTGTACCTCTCCCACTTTGGCCAAGAAATAAGGATTCTTCCATTTACTCAGAATTCCCTAAAAATTTCAAATGGGTTTTCTAAACCAGAAAACTGCTTGAATTTTTATCTTGTTGTTCACGGTATAAAGCTGTAATGGGAAACGTTTGCTTATATTTTCCCTTCAGGAAATACATGAATGGATAAAAGCATTCTCCCAGTTAATTATGGGAGCTCTTGCATTGCTCTTATTCTGCCCGAATCCTAACGTTCTTGGTTATATGAAAGTCATTCTCTTGGAAAGCTCATTCAATTGCTGCATTTTTCAGACACACTTAAACAAGGTGGTGATCGTACGTACAAATATTTCCCAGTTGATTACCTCATTTACGGTATGTGGGCAGAAAGTGTTTGTAGAAAATCCCCAAACCACTAATATGACCTGTAATTACTCTATTTATTATAATACTCTGATAAATGGAGACAGAAGTTTGGGTGTATAAACATTTTTCTAAGTGATTTCTTGTACTTGCCTATAATAGACATGAAACTTTACTGTGGGTTTGGTCTGAACACCGTTCATGGGTTTAATTTTTTTGCCTTGATGTATTAACTTTGGGGATTTTTGGAGTAGAAGATGACATTTTTCTGTACATAAAAGAAAATTCTGAGCCCTGAAGGTGTAGCCATGTTCAGATGTAGCAGGAATGTTGTCCTGGGTTGTTGTCTGTATCATGGGTTCTCAGCTGCGGGTTAAATTGCCAATGTCTTGTATGTAGACAGCCGCATAGGCCCTTTGGTTAAAAGTGATGTCAGAACAGAAAGGAACGTGTCACGGCCATATTAATCATAGCTGTATGTGCCTTGGATAGACTGGAGGGTGACGAGCTGCTAGGCCCGTCCACCACTGCTTGTCTTAGATGAAAAACAGAAGAGCAAGAAAAGACGCCTTAGGTTCTCCACCAGCTGCCATATAATAAATAGCTATCGCGTTATTTATTTATTTTTTTAAAGATCTTGAAAAAAGTCTGATACCAATGTAAGTGGTCTGTTACTATGGAAGCCATTAGGAGTAACCCCACCTAAAAATACTTGATTTAACATGTTAGTCCCAAATGTACAGTGGGGCAAAAAAGTATTTAGTCAGTCAGCAATAGTGCAAGTTCCACCACTTAAAAAGATGAGAGGCGTCTGTAATTTACATCATAGGTAGACCTCAACTATGGGAGACAAACTGAGAAAAAAAAATCCAGAAAATCACATTGTCTGTTATTTTTATCATTTTATTTGCATATTATGGTGGAAAATAAGTATTTGGTCAGAAACAAACAATCAAGATTTCTGGCTCTCACAGACCTGTAACTTCTTCTTTAAGAGTCTCCTCTTTCCTCCACTCATTACCTGTAGTAATGGCACCTGTTTAAACTTGTTATCAGTATAAAAAGACACCTGTGCACACCATCAAACAGTCTGACTCCAAACTCCACTATGGTGAAGACCAAAGAGCTGTCAAAGGACACCAGAAACAAAATTGTAGCCCTGCACCAGGCTGGGAAGACTGAATCTGCAATAGCCAACCAGCTTGGAGTGAAGAAATCAACAGTGGGAGCAATAATTAGAAAATGGAAGACATTCAAGACCACTGATAATCTCCCTCGATCTGGGGCTCCACGCAAAATCCCACCCCGTGGGGTCAGAATGATCACAAGAACGGTGAGCAAAAATCCCAGAACCACGCGGGGGGACCTAATGAATGAACTGCAGAGAGCTGGGACCAATGTAACAAGGCCTACCATAAGTAACACACTACGCCACCATTGACTCAGATCCTGCAGTGCCAGATGTGTCCCACTGCTTAAGCCAGTACATGTCCGGGCCCGTCTGAAGTTTGCTAGAGAGCATTTGTATGATCCAGAGGAATTTTGGGAGAATGTCCTATGGTCTGATGAAACCAAACTGGAACTGTTTGGTAGAAACACAACTTGTCGTGTTTGGAGGAAAAAGAATACTGAATTGCATCCATCAAACACCATACCTACTGTAAAGCATGGTGGTGGAAACATCATGCTTTGGGGCTGTTTCTCTGCAAAGGGGCCAGGACGACTGATCCGGGTACATGAAAGAATGAATGGGGCCATGTATCGTGAGATTTTGAGTGCAAACCTCCTTCCATCAGCAAGGGCATTGAAGATGAAACGTGGCTGGGTCTTTCAACATGACAATGATCCAAAGCACACCGCCAGGGCAAGGAAAGAGTGGCTTCGTAAGAAGCATTTCAAGGTCCTGGAGTGGCCTAGCCAGTCTCCAGATCTCAACCCTATAGAAAACCTTTGGAGGGAGTTGAAAGTCCGTGTTGCCAAGCGAAAAGCCAAAAACATCACTGCTCTAGAGGAGATCTGCATGGAGGAATGGGCCAACATACCAACAACAGTGTGTGGCAACCTTGTGAAGACTTACAGAAAACGTTTGACCTCTGTCATTGCCAACAAAGGATATATTACAAAGTATTGAGATGAAATTTTGTTTCTGACCAAATACTTATTTTCCACCAGAATATGCAAATAAAATGATAAAAAAACAGACAATGTGATTTTCTGGATTTTTTTTTCTCAGTTTGTCTCCCATAGTTGAGGTCTACCTATGATGTAAATTACAGACGCCTCTCATCTTTTTAAGTGGTGGAACTTGCACTATTGCTGAATGACTAAATACTTTTTTGCCCCACTGTATATGTTTCTATTAAAACTTAGGCCAAGTTCACAAGACCGCATAAACTTTGTTTTCTTCCAGAAGAGAAGGCTGAAAACCGTTTCCTATGTTCGGAGTTGCCATTTATCTGTTAAAATTGAATATTGAGCACTATACGGTTGACACGCATGTGATCTAATTTAGATGAGGGGAGGGGTAATCTCATCCGAAATACGGGCGAGACTAGTGCGTGCTGTGGTTTTGTTTCTTTCTTCCATGTAGGCATTTGGTCAATGTGAAAAACCTAACCAAGGATACCTAAGGACCTGCAATGCCTGCTCAGGAGGAAGGGGACATAGCGAATCAAAAAGCTGTACTTTATTTCTAATATTATTAATATTACGCCTACTGCATATTGGGATAGGTTCTTGCAGATGGAAATACCCCTTTAACATAATGCACAATAAAATGACATTGCTGTGCACATCTTCAGTATTTTGTTACTTCCTTCAACTGCTTCAGGATTTAGAAGAGGGATGGACATTCTTATTATGGGAAGCCGCTCTCTAGTCGTAGGTTAAATTATAGAAAAATCGCAACGGTGGCAGAGCAAAGAAGCAGGAGAAGGCGGCTTTGGGCAGGGAATAGAGCTGGAGTGACTGAGGCTTCCGATTTACCATAGCCTATTGTACATTAAATCGCAACGGTGGCCGAGCAAAGAAACAGGAGAAGGCAGCTTTGGGCAGGGAATAGAGCTGGAGTGACTGAGGCTTCCTTTTTACCATAGCCTATTTTTACATCAATTCAAACACTGATTTCCCAGTAATGGAGGAACAGACTGGTCATATAAAGGTATTGCATGTCTTTGAAAAAGCTCCTTGCCATATATATAGTTTGGGGGATGACATCCTGCTGACGGATTCCGTTTAACAAGGTAGGTAAGTTTGTCATATTATGAAATGGTAGATGTAGTCAGGTGTGGAACATTTCTAGGCCGACATATTATAAAAGCTGTCCTGTTGTTCTAGAGTTACCAAAATTCTTGTAAGTCTGCAGATGTGAAGTGTGTGCTGGTGTCGGGGATGAGAAGGGTCCTGCTGCCGCAGTGCAAGGACGTACATTAGCTTTCCGAATTGTAATGCGCTGGCCCAGAAGCATCCCACATACCTGAGGAAACTGCATGTTATCCCTACAGCCTACAAGTAAATGTTTGTTCATGGCTGACTGGCCAGCTATGTGAGGTCACTTTACTGATGGCGCATAACACACTGATCATCTGTACTGCTCCCCCATAATGAAGTCAGTGTGCAGTCCCCGGGCAGTACATGGTTTGTCCACGACAGCAATAACAATCCTCTATAAATATTCTTCAAATGCAAATTATTAAATAAACTTTAGTCTTTGGCCACGTTCAAAACTTTGTTTTTACATTACTTTTATCTGTTCCATTCAGGATTCACATTCAGCATTTTGTTACATTTTTGTTGTCCTCTTAAAATTGTTTTTTTTTTTTTGTTAAAGCTACAGAAGTTACAGCCGAAAAAATATAGACTAATGTCAGTAGTAAGTTATTGAAAAGTCTACCTGGAATTTATTTTTAAGGTTGTTTATTTTTCAGTTTGTGCCTTTTTTTTTTAAAGTGAAGCATGTTTTGTTTGGGTAGGGTGTTTTTTGTTTTTTCTTTTTTTCTGTTAATTTTTCCTATCGACCTGCCACGTGTACTTAAAACAAGACCCCAAAAAATGCATGTTGCATGTAAAAAGTCCAGAAAGTACAACAAAACTGCTTGTAAAAATGACCTGAGAAATGCTAGAAACACACGGGTTTCCAGACTGAGTAGTTATCGCTAAGTTTGTCGGTAAATTATAGCAGTCGCTAAATGTCTGCTCTATTTTTGCGGTTGAAAAGTGGTATAAACGTAAGTTAGGTAATTAAATCTAGTGTAGACTTAAACCAGACAGTCTAGAAATTGATAAATCTGGGGCGGTTTCTTACAGCATGCGCGGCTACTATGGTAAAGATGGTGTTTTATGAAGATGGTCTCCTATATCGTACATACGGTAAGTTGTCAGGTCTGGTCCTGGGTCTCATGACCAGTTTAGGTCAGGAGATCTGCTGCTGGTCCAGACATCACGGTGGTCTGTACTTAGATCATAAATGCTGGATGTGTGGAGCCGGCCTAAGGCTGTGTGCACACGATGCGGATTTAGTGCGGATCCGCAGCGTTTTTTTCCACGCAGAAACGCTGCAGACGCTGTGATGTACAGTATAATGTTAGTCTATGGGAAAAAAAAAAGCTGTGCGGAATTGCTGCGGATTTCAAAGAAGTGCATGTCACTTCTTTTGTGCGGATCTGCAGCGTTTCTGCACCCCTCCATGATAGAAATCTGCAGTGGTAAAAACTGCACAAAATCCGCATCAATTCCGCACTAAATCTGCATAAAAACCGTGGCAAATCCGCAGCTGCGGATTCTGCCAGGAGATGGAGATTTTGTGCATAAAATTCTGCACCTTTTACGTGTGCACATAGCCTAAAACTGATTAGTGTATGCTGCCTGTTGTACGGGGTTAGTAAATCTGCCCCTTTGGCGCTGCTTTTGTAGGTGATCCTGATGCCCTATTTATTTACTAAATGGGTTGTGCGGTTAAAGCTAGGTATCACCTATCTGCACCGATCAGGAGACCAAGGCCTTATAATTCCTGTTGTGATGGATCAGCAGTGCACATGCTCAACCGTCTCTATTCATTCCCTAAGGGGCCGCTGAGAAGGAATGAAAGGGCATTCGGGAGTCCGACATGCCACGCCATCTTGTAATGGGGGTACAAATTCTCTGATTTTCCGATAGGCGAGTTTCCAGTGGTGGAACACTCACCGCTCAGCAAGTTATGGTAGCGCGGTGGCTCAGTGGTTAGCCTTGCAGCCTTGTAGCGCTGGAGTCCTGGGTTCTAATCCCACCAAGGACAACATCTGCAAGGAGTTGTATGTTCTCCCCGTGTTTGCGTGGGTTTCCTCCGGGTACTCCGGTTTCCTCCCACATTCCAAAGACATACTGATAGGGAATTTAGATTGTGAGCCCCATCGGGGACAGTGATGATAATATGTGCAAACTGTAAAGCGTTGCGGAATAATAAAGATTATTATTATTATTTAGTTATCACTTATCTCAAAAATGGGGGAAATTTTGTTTCAATCGGACTTGCCTTTTAACGTCAAAAAATGTCCTGCCTGCGGTACTGTTCCTGTGTTAGTGATGGGGCAGGTACTCGCCATTCATTCAGTCTCTGGTTCCGGATCTTAGTGTATTTCCTCCCAGTATCCATTGTTGCATGTAGGTGTGTTAATCTGCTCGTCCGTAGCTTGGGGAGAGGCCTAATGGTAATTGCTGTGTGTAGCTTCACGGAAACAAAGTAAGGAGCAATTAAGGGTGTGGAGTCTTCTGCAAGTCTGAAAATATATCTGACGATGGGCAAAGAAGTGGCAAATAGTGATGCCCAGGTTCCCTGTGTTACTCACAATGGGTCATCCCAGAATCGTCTCTGACTATGGCCTCCGCTGAGCATTGTTGTCCGTGCATATGGGTCATATCGCGATGATCGCTTTCCTGTATTGTAAAGGGGGAAATCACTGGGGAAAGTCAGCAGTATACATTGGCAGGTTTTCTCTAGAGCCAGAAGCCAAGATTTACTGTAATACTCAGCAGACTTTCCAACTGTATGTATGGACCAGTGTGAACAGTGAGATCACTAATGCGTGTCCTTTCTGTTAATGCCAGGTTTAGCTATTTTCAGCCCTGAGCACATTTGTAAACCTCTATGTCACTTGTGGGCTATACTGTAGTAGTGGAGGGATCTTCTGCAGATTGGATTGCATAGTCCTGGCTTTCCCGTCTGACTACTTGTGTTGGGGAACTGTGAATGGAAGAAATGGCTCCAGGCTGGGGAGTTCACCAATAAGTACAGGGATCTTGGCAACTATTTCCGAGCCTCTCCCATCAGCACTATGCATGACATCATTTTCCCTAGTCACCCACTCATCAGTAGAAGACCTAGCTGTGACTCCTCGTTCGGCACTTGTAGGAAGGGCGGTCCTGAAATCTACAGAAGTATCACTAAAACTTTCCCACAACTTCTGTTCACCTTAATACATAGCACAGTATAATGTATCACTAGATTGTGCTGCGTATGTGCCATTTACCCGGATGAGGGGGTCAAGTTTTTCTTAAAGGGAGTCTGTCACCAAGTTTTAGCCACTTAATCTGAGAGTGTCATGATGTAGAGACAGAAACACTGATTACAACGATGTGTCACTTATTGGACTGCTTACTGTAGTTTTGATCATTTCCAGCTGATAAATCAGTGATTTTATCATTAGAGACCTATTAAACCATATTCACAACATCTGTGTAACTCCCCCACCGCCCCTTATTGGCAGCTTTCTGCCTATGCACAGTGTATATAGAAAGCAGTCAATAAGTGATGTGGGCGGGGTTATACAGAGCTCAGAATTCAGAGAACCGCTAGGTATGCAGCAGAGAAATCTGGGATTTATCGCAAAATGCAAACCCAGTAAGTGACACATCGCTGGATTCAGGTTTTCTGACACTACATCATGGTGCTCTCAGATGAAGTAGAAAAAATATGGTAACAATTTTCTTTAAAATGTGCCTGAATAAGAAATAACTATAGTGCTTTTTGGGTGACATGCCCTTTTGAAATCATCTGTTTATTTGTAAACCACTGAAGTAAATTTAGGTGGCATTGTGTTCTACTCTACGTAAAGGTGTTTCCACAAATTTAAAACTGTTAACCTATCCATAGGACAGGTTACCAAAATCAAATCAGTGGGGATCCAACATCGGACCCCTTCCTTCATGATCAGCTGCACTCCTCTCTGGTGGAGGCAGGACGTAAGCGGTGTACGGGGCTGGAACAGCACACCTCTGTACTTATTGGCTATACTATGGTATTGCAGCTCATCTTCCAATCACTTCAATAGGAAACGGGATTGGCCACAACAGAGTATATGGAGTTGTGCTGCTTTGGCTCTGCACATCCTTTACATTAGACTACTACGGGTTCCTAGTGCTGGACCCCACTGATTTTATATTGATGAATATAAATTTAAGGGCGTTAAATCAGTCTTTTCACATTTCTAGTGTCTGCTGTCACTTCCTGATTGAGGGTCTTTTGCCCATTGATCCTCAGAATGAAAGGACCACCATGCTGCTGTTGACCACTCTCAGCACAATCTCTTCACTTGATTAACGCTATGTCGCAGTTCCCTGTATATCGGGTGGCTACAGGTGTCACTGTGCAGGAGAATTGTTGAGTGGTCCTCGCATCCTGTTGGTTTCCTGGTCTCAGACCCCCAATCAGTCAGAATACTGTGGCATGTTTTAGTGCATCATCAAATTCTTCTTTCATTTGCATATCTGGTGACTTAACGCCCATAACTCCTCTTATGTAGCGTTCATACCTTTCTTCCTGTCAAACTTTTCTTTTGTTCTCAAAACAGAATCTGTCAGCAGTTTTATGCATCCTGAGAGCAGCATGATGTTGGGACAAAGACCCTGATTCCAGTAATGGCACTTAATAGGCTGTTTGTAGTTTCAATAAAATCAGTGTTTTGTCAGCATGAGATTATCACTAGAGGGCAAGTTGTCTGGTACTTTGTAATCATTCCTTCACCACTGATTATCAGTTTTCTGCCTATGCACAGTGTACATAGAAGGTTTCCATTCACTGATGCGGGTGGATTATACAGATATCAGCATTCAGAGAATTGGTAAATCTGCAGCAGCAGAGAAAACAGTGATTTTATCAAAACTACAGCAAACAGCACAATAAGTGATACATTGTTAGAATTAGGGTATCTGTCCCTACATCATAATGCTCTCAGATTACATAGCAAAGACCTGGTTGCAGATAAAATCTGATACTTTTTAAGAAATCTCTTGCTAACATTTATTGTCCACTGAGAAGACTAGAGTAGTTAGAAATAATAGAAATTCTGTTCTCCTACAAGTACGTTTTTGTTTTATGCTTTATGCAAATTCATTCAAATCATTATCTCGCAAGCCTTAGCTGTTTCATTAAACGTGATCATTCTCCCTGGTTACAAGAACATATCGTTACATTACAGCTCCGAGCCTGACAGCCTTTGAAATGTTTAGTGTGCAGTTAATGTAAGACTGCAGTGTTACGGGCATGTTCCTGCATGGCATTTTATTATCGCACCTCCCTGCCTGTGAGTTGTCAATTAAATGTAGAAATCCAGGCGCCATTTAGATGTACAAATTTAAAGGGATATTCCCAAAATCACAATGTGGTCTTAGAATAATGTACTCCTAGATTTACTCATTTGCTCCAATATAACCCATTTTTAAATCTGCCCAATTTTGCACGTATCACCCACCTAAGGATGCTGCTACTCCAGGCTTTAATTACCCTTCAGTTGCCATTGCTAACATCCTGTAGTTTCAGGTGCCCTGTGCAGTTCAGCCTCTCCCAGTTGGCCTCCTGCCTGCATTTCTTTGCTCTGGGACTTGTCTAGAATTAAGCTTCTACTGCAAAGGAGGTCACCGAAAGAGGTGGCGCCTCCTTCATTACAGCGCAGAGTTCACAGAAGGAAGATGTGTTGTGCCTGTGTTCTAGTAATAAAGCGGAGCAACGCGACTGCAGTATGGGCTGTATACAAAGGGGCTGAGAGGAGAGATGTACCGCATGATGGACTGTATATAAATGGGCTGGGAGGAAGAGATGTACTGCATGATGGGCTGTATATAAAGGGGCTGGGAGGAAGAGATGTACTGCATGATGGGCTGTATATAAAGGGGCTGGGAGGGAGAGATGTACTGCATGATGGACAGTATATAAATGGGCTGAGAGGAAGAGATGTACTGCATGATGGGCTGTATATAAAGGGGCTGGGAGGGAGAGATGTACTGCATGATGGACAGTATATAAATGGGCTGAGAGGAAGAGATGTACTGCATGATGGACAGTATATAAATGGGCTGAGAGGAAGAGATGTACCGCATGATGGACTGTATATAAATGGGCTGGGAGGAAGAGATGTACTGCATGATGGGCTGTATATAAAGGGGCTGGGAGGGAGAGATGTACTGCATGATGGACTGTATATAAATGGGCTGGGAGGAGAGATGTACTGCATGATGGGCTGTATATAAAGGGGCTGGGAGGAAGAGATGTACTGCATGATGGGCTGTATATAAAGGGGCTGGGAGGGAGAGATGTACTGCATGATGGACAGTATATAAATGGGCTGAGAGGAAGAGATGTACTGCATGATGGACTGTATATAAATGGGCTGGGAGGAAGAGATGTACTGCATAATGGGCGGTATATAAATGGACTGGGAGGAAGAGATGTACCGCATGATGGACTGTATATAAATGGGCTGGGAGGAAGAGATGTACTGCATGATGGGCTGTATATAAAGGGGCTGGGAGGGAGAGATGTACTGCATGATGGACAGTATATAAATGGGCTGAGAGGAAGAGATGTACTGCATGATGGACTGTATATAAATGGGCTGGGAGGAAGAGATGTACTGCATAATGGGCGGTATATAAATGGGCTGGGAGGAGAGATGTACTGCATGATGGGCTGTATATAAAGGGGCTGGGAGGAAGAGATGTACTGCATGATGGGCTGTATATAAAGGGGCTGGGAGGAAGAGATGTACTGCATGATGGGCTGTATATAAAGGGGCTAGGAGGAAGAGATGTACTGCATAATGGGCGGTATATAAATGGGCTGGGAGGAGAGATGTACTGCATGATGGGCTGTATATAAAGGGGCTGGGAGGAAGAGATGTACTGCATGATGGGCTGTATATAAATGGGCTGGGAGGAAGAGATGTACTGTATGATGGGCTGTATATAAAGGGGCTGGGAGGAAGAGATGTACTGCATGATGGGTCTGTATATAAAGGGGCTGGGAGGAAGAGATGTACTGTATGATGGGCTGTATATAAAGGGGCTGGGAGGAAGAGATGTACTGCATGATGGGTCTGTATATAAAGGGGCTGGGAGGAGAGGTATACTTCATGATGGGCTGTATATAAAGGGGCTGAGGGGAGAGATATACTGCATGATGGGCTGTTTATTAAGGAGCTGAGAGGAGGAGATATACTGTTTGATGGTCGGTGTATAAAGGGGCTGAGAGGAGAGATATACTGCATGATCGACTGTATATAAAGGGGCTGAGAGGAGAGATATGCTGCATGATAGGCTGTATATAAAGGCTGAGAGGAGAGATGTACTGCATGATGGGCTGTATACAAAAGGGCCGAGAGGAGAGATATACTGCATGATGGGCTGTATATAAAGGGGCTGGGAGGAGAGATGTACTGCATGATGGGCCGTATATAAAGGAGCTGAGAGGAGAGACATACCGCATGATGGGCTGTATATAAATGGGCTGAGATGAGAGGCATACTGCATGATGGGCTGTATAAAAAGGGGCTGAGAAGAAAGCTATTCTCCAGGATGTGACTCTGTGGATAGGAACTTGAGATTAGTCGTGCTGTGTTTGTTGCTTGCTGCTGAGAGATCAGTGATGTGAAACTGCAAATTCTGGTCTATTGATGCATATGGCAGAGAATTGTCTTCTGCTGTATGCATAAATAGCACAGTATTTGCAGTTTCACATCACTGATTTATCGGCAGCTTTCAATAATCAAAGCTCTATACTGTGGTTGTGGAGAAGATCATGAGAGTTTAGCTTGGATTGAACCAGCTGATGATATAAAACCACACAGCAGCTACACTGATGTGGATGGCAGAAGATAAAATCCGTAAGGCAGGGTACTGTACAGGAACAGAGTACACAGAAGCATAGAATTAATTCTACATTTAGATTAACTTGATAACCCTCCAGCCAGCAGCCTCCAAGCTACTGGCCCTTACTTCATCCTTTGGACTCACCCAGTGGTCCTCCACAGCCACCCACACAGACGGACATACACTAGACCTCCTCTTCACCCGCCTCTGTTCCCTATCTAATCTCGCAACCTCTCCCTTCCCCCTATCTGACCACCATCTACTCACCTTCTCATCCTTGTCCTCCTCACCTGCCCCCTATGTCCAGCCATTACCACATCCACGCAGAAACCTCGCACATCTAGACATTCAGAGACTCTCAGACTCTCTCCTACCCCTGTCCTCCATATCTTCACTCCACGACACGGACAGCGCCACCGTGTTCTATAACTCCACTCTCACATCAGCCATAGACTCAGTCGCCCCTCTCATGCATGGCAAAGTGCGACGAACCAATAGGCAACCTTGGCATAACAATCTCACAAAAAAACTTCGACAAGCATCCAGGGTCGCAGAGCGACGTTGGAAGAAAACACGCCTGCCAGACGACTTCACTGCTTTCAAACAAGCTACATTTGACTTCAAATTAGCCCTCACCTCCACTAAACAGACCTATTTCACTAACCTTGTATCTTCACTATCCTACAACCCAAAACAACTGTTCAGCACATTTAACTCCCTCCTCCGCCCACCACTGCCACCCCCAACTCCCCTCATCTCCTCTGAGGACTTTGCCACCTACTTCAAAAACAAGATCGACCAAACAAGGCAAACCCTAACTGTTCCACGTCCCCATCCACTCCATATACCAGACCTCTGCCCTTCCCTAATAACCTCCCTCTCCAACATCACTGAAGGAGAGCTTACTCGCCTCTTCTCCAAATCACACCTCACCACCTGTGCACTTGACCCCATCCCCTCCCACTTGCTCCCCAACCTCACTAACATGCTCATTACAGCCCTAACCCATCTCTTCAACCTATCGCTATCTTCTGGTACCTTCCCCTCTGCCTTCAAACATGCCACCATCACACCCATCCTCAAAAAACTAACCTTGACCCAACTGCTATGCCCAGCTACCGCCCCATATCACTGCTCCCGTTTGCTTCAAAACTCCTTGAGCAGCATGTCCATGCTCAAATTTCCTCCCACCTCTCATCTAACTCTCTCCTTGACAACCTCCAATCTGGCTTCCGCCCCCACCACTCCACCGAAACTGCCCTGACAAAAATTACTAATGACTTACAGCCAAAGCTAACAGACAGTTCTCCATCCCCCTCCTTCTTGACCTGTCCTCTGCTTTTGACACAGTCGATCACTGCCAACTGCTACAGATTCTTTCTTCCCTTGGCATCAAAGACCTTGCCCTGTCCTGGATTGCCTCATACCTTTCCGACCGCACATTTAGCGTTTCCCACTCCCACACTACCTCCTCATCCCGCCCTCTCTCTGTTGTAGTCCCTCAAGGCTCTGTCCTAGGGCCCCTACTTTTCTCCATCTATACCCTTGGCCTAGGGCAACTCATAAAGTCCTATTGCTTCCAGTACCACCTGTATGCGGACGATACTCAGATCTACCTCTCTGGCTCAGATGTCGCCTCTCTTCTGTCCAGAATCCCGGAGTGTCTGTCAGCCATATCCTTCTTCTTCACCTCTCGCTTCCTAAAACTCAATGTAGACAAAACCGAACTCATCATATTTCCCCCATCTCACGTATTCCACCTACCTGATCTATCTATTATGGTAAACGGCATCACGTTCTCTCCCACACCTGAAATCCGCTGCCTCGGGGTAACTCTCGACTCTGCCTTGTCCTTCAAACCGCACGTTCAAACTCTTGCCACCTCCTGTCGCCTCCAACTCAAAAATATTGCCAGAATCCGTCCCTTCCTTACCCCACAATCTACTAAGACTCTTGTGCATGCCCTTATCTCCCGCCTCGACTACTGCAACACCCTCCTCTGTGGCCTCCCCGCTAACTCTCTTGCACCACTCCAGTCTGTCCTCAACTCTGCTGCCCGGCTAATCCACCTCTATCCTCGCTACTCCCCTGCTTCTCCCCTCTGCAAATCCCTCCACTGGCTCCCAATCCCCCAACGAATCCAGTTCAAACTACTAACACTGATCTACAAAGCCATCCACAACCTGTCCCCTCCCTATATCTCTGAACTAATCTCCCAATATCTTCCCTCATGTATTCTCCGATCCTCCCAAGACCTCCTACTCTCCACCACACTTATTCGGTCCTCACACAACCGCCTCCAAGATTTCTCCCGAATATCCCCCATCCTCTGGAATTCCATTCCTCAACACGTCCGACTATCCACCACCCTCGGATCCTTCAGACGGAACCTGAAAACCCATCTCTTCAAGAAACCCTACAGCCTGCAATAACCATTCTGCTGCCTCGCCATCGCCAGAGCAGCCGCCTCACCACCGCCAGAGCTGCTGCACCTCCGACCTTCTGTCTCTTCCCCACTATCCCATAGAATGTAAGTCCGCAAGAACAGGGTCCTCTCTCCTCTGTACCTGTCTGTCACTGTAAACTTGATTACTGTAAATGATATTTATAACCCTGTATGTAACCCCTTTCTCATGTACAGCACCATGGAATTAATGGTGCTATATAAATAAATAAATAATAATAAGTCAGAGAGGTAGAGCTAGGAAAGTGCACACAACCAAGCAGAGGAGGAGTCTTCAGCACTGAGGAGAAGCAAGTGCTGCTGGGAATTGTAGTTTTAGCAAATAAGAATAGGATTGGCCATTCAGCTACGTGAAGCTGGATACATCGAGGGGCAGGCGGAGATGAAAAAACACACAAACGTACAAGAAAGACACTTTATGCATAGCATGGGATTCTCAGAATAATCTTTTGCTCTAATAGAACATGGATATTTCAAATTTTCATAAGCAAACTTTTTTTTTTTTGTTTTTTGTGTTTTTCTTATTAAATGAAGGTACAATGTAGGATTTAAAGAGGATTTATATTTTACACCCAATTAGATGATCCTCACATTCCCACTTTTGATGTTAGGAAGATACAATTAAGAACACAGTAGAAGATCTTTATTTCCATTCCTAATCTGTATAATTTGGGTCACACATATGTTGTTGTCCGACCCCTTTCAGTCTCTGCTCACACACATGCATGATTGCCTTGTCTGAGTGGGGTTTTCACTTTATATAGTGTAACGGGTGGGCATGCGAGACCCAGACAGTACTGGGAAAACAATAGATTCAGGCAAGATGAAGCTCAGCCTGTAGGATCCTCTTCTCCGCCCAACGCAACATAATCCAGGAGGAAATGTTGCCACTCGCCAAAGCAGTTTAGACATAAACATTAGACTAAAGTCATCTGAACTTGCCAACAGTCTAAAGTGTATGGGGGCCACCCAACTCTCCCCCGACATATCAGGGCAGAGAAAGATCCAGCTTGCTGAATTTTGGCAACTGATTTACTTTGTTTTCCCCGGAGATGAGCTGTCATCCGAGCAGTTTTGCAGCATCTCTTTCATAGGGAACGCAGCACAGATATAAAATGATCCATTCCTTTTAATGGAGATGTAAATGTCCTAAACTGCCCTCTATTTGACTTTATCTGGATCAAAAAAAGTAGGCTGCACAACTATTTTGTCAAGGTGAAATCAATGGATTGGTTCTGCTTTTTTTTTCTTTTGTTTTTTTTCTTTACATTGACGACTATGGAAAATAGACCATGGATAGTCACCTATTATTTCATCTGTTAAAGGGAACCTGTCACCCCGTTTTTTCCGTATGAGATACAAATACTGTTAAATAGGGCCTGAGCTGTGCATTACAATAGTGTATTTTGTGGACCCCGATTCCCCACCTATGCTGCCGAAATACATTACCAAAGTAGCCGTTTTCGCCTGTCAATCAGGCTGGTCTGGTCAGATGGGCGTGGTGTCTTCCCCCAGATCTTGCTTAGTTTTCCGTTGGTGGCGTAGTGGTGTGCGCAGATGGAGATCGCGGCGGCCATTTTCCTGAAGCCGAGATGCGAACTCTGCTTCAGGAAAATGGCCGCCGCGATCTCCATCTGCGCACGCGCGGCATCCCGCGGCCATTTTCCTGAAGCCCCGGGCAGCAGAGCGCTCGATCTGCGCACGCGCGGCCACAGGAAGATGGCCGCCCCCACCGATCACCAGGGGAATAGCGCAGATCGCGCTCTTTTCTCTCCCCTGTGCAGTGGATTCTGGACTTGGGCATGCGCACACCACTACGCCACCAACGGAAAACTAAGCAAGATCTGGGGGAAGACACCACGCCCATCTGACCAGACCAGCCTGATTGACAGGCGAAAACGGCTACTTTGGTAACGTATTTCGGCAGCATAGGTGGGAAATCGGGGTCCACAAAATACACTATTGTAACAGTATTTTTATCTCATACGGAAAAAACGGGGTGACAGGTTCCCTTTAATGGATCCACTTTGTTAAAGAAGCACTATCATTGAAACTTTTATCCTCTTAATCTATTTCAATCATCATATTACATAGCACTGTTCACTTACAATTGCTCATTTTGCCTTTCTACCCAGATAATTCTTCTCATTTCCATTAGGTCTATGACATTACATCATTACAAACTGACTATCTGAATCCTTCTAAGCTCCATGTAGAAACAGGAGATCAGTTTGGCCTGTATGAGTCATAAGTCACTGCAAAAGTCAGTGGCGGGTGGATGGGAGCAGCTGGGTCAGGAGTTGAAGGGAGGAAAGATTTCTGCATGGACAAGAGACTTCCTGTTTCTACATAGTAGAGAAGAATAAGTGGGTAGAAAGGCAAAATAAACAATTGTAAGTACATGATGCTATATAATATGATGACTGCAATATACTAAGAGGATAAAAACTTTGATGGGAGGAGGAGGAGTGCTTCTTTAAGCACTGCACATACCCATAGCACTTGAGGTGTTAAAGTGAATCAGCAGGATTGTGCGCAGTAACCTACAGACACAGTCAGGTCGGCGCCGTAAGGCTATGTGCACATGATGCAGATTTGCTGCGGATCCGCAGTGGATTTTTCCACGCAGTATCGCTGCAGATCCGCACTGTGATGTACAGTATAATGTTATACAATAGCAAAAAAAAAAGATGTGCATATGGTGCGGAAAAATCAGTGCGAAATTGCTGCGGATTTCAAAGAAGTGCATGTCACTTCTTTTGTGCGGATCTGCAGCGTTTCTGCACCCCTCCATGTTAAAATTCCGCAGAGGCAAAAACTGCTGAAAATCCGCACAAAATCCGCATCAATTCCGCACAAAATCCGCATAAAAACCGCGGTAAATCCGCGGCTGCGGATTTTGCCAGGAGATGCGGATTTTGTGCAGAAAATTCTGCACCTCTTTTCCTACGTGTGCACATACCCTTATACTGATTAAAATGATACCTGGGTTGATGAAATCCGTCTTGTGGTTGTTGTTTAACCCCTCTCTGACCTTAGACGTACTATCCCGTCGAGGTGACCTGGGCCTATCTGACCCTCGACGGGATAGTACGTCATAGCGATCGGCCGCGCTCACGGGGGGAGCGCAGCCGATCGCGGCCGGGTGTCAGCTGACTATCGCAGCTGACATCCTGCACTATGTGCCAGGAGCGGTCACGGACCGCCCCCGGCACATTAACCCCCCGGCACACTGCGATCAAACATGATCGCAGTGTTCCGGCGGTATAGGGAAGCATCGCGCAGGGAGGGGGCTCCCTGTGTGCTTCCCTGAGACCCCCGGAGCAACGCGATGTGATCACATTGCTCCGAGGGTCTCTTACCTCCTCTCTGCAGCAGGCCTGGATCCAAAATGGCCGCGGCATCCGGGTCCTGCAGGGAGGTGGCTTCACAGCGCCTGGTCAGAGCAGGCGCCGGGAAGCCTGGAGGAGCTGTGCACGTCAGATCGCCGATCTGACAGAGTGCTGTGCAAACTGTCAGATCAGCGATCTTACACTATAACATGATGCCCCCCCGGGGCAATGTTATAGTGTAAAAAAAAAAAATATTCACAAGTGTAAAAAAAAATAAAAAAAAATTCCCCCCCCAAAAAAAATGCAAAAAAAAATATATATATTGTTCCTATAAATACATTTCTTTATCTAAATAAAAAAACAAAACAATACAAGTACACATATTTAGTATCGCCGCGTCCGTAGTGACCCGACCTATAAAACTGTCCCACTAGTTAACCCCTTCAGTAAACACCGTAAAAAAAAAACAAAAAGTGGAATAACACGTGATCAAAAAGACGGATATAAATAACCATGGTACCGCTGAAAACGTCATCTTGTCCCGCAAAAAACGAGCCACCATACAGCATCATCAAAGAAAAAATAAAAAAGTTATAGTCCTCAGAATAAAGCGATGCAAATTTAATTATTTTTCTATAAAATAGTTTTTATCGTATAAAAGCCCCAAAACATAAAAAAATGATATAAATGAGGTATCGCTCTAATCGTACTGACCCAAAGAATAAAACTGCTTTATCCATTTTAGCAAACGCGGAACCGTATAAACGCCTCCCCCAAAAGAAATTCATGAATAGCTGGTTTTTGGTCATTCTGCCTCATAAAAATCGGAAGAAAAAGCTATCAAAAAATGTCACGTGCCCGAAACTGTTACAAATAAAAACGTCAAAAACAAGACCTCACATGACTCTGTGGACCAAAATATGGAAAAATTATAGCTCTCAAAATGTGGTAACGCAAAAAATATTTTTTGCAATAAAAAGCGTCTTTCAGTGTGTGACGGCTGCCAATCATAAAAATCCGCTAAAAAACCCGCTATAAAAGTAAATCAAACCCCCCTTCATCACCCCCTTAGTTAGCGAAAAATTAAAAAAATGTATTTATTTCCATTTTCCCATTAGGGTTAGGGTTAGGGCTAGGGTTAGGGTTGGGGCTAGGGTTAAGGCTACAGTTAGGGTTTAGGCTAAAGTTAGGGTTAAGGTTAGGGCTAAAGTTAGGGTTAGGGTTGGGGCTAAAGTTAGGGTTAAGGTTTGGATTACATTTACGGTTGGGAATAGGGTTGGGATTAGGGTTAGGGGTGTGTCAGGGTTAGGGGTGTGGTTAGGGTTACCGTTAGGATTAGGGTTATGGGTGTGTTTGGGTTAGGGTTTCAGTTATAATTGGGGGGTTTCTACTGTTTAGGTACATCAGTGGCTCTCCAAAAGCGACATGGCGTCCGATCTCAATTCCAGCCAATTCTGCGTTGAAAAAGTAAAACAGTGCTCCTTCCCTTCCGAGCTCTCCCGTGCGCCCAAACAGGGGTTTACCCCCACATATGGGGTATCAGTGTAGTCAGGACAAATTGTACAACAACTTTTGGGGTCCAATTTCTTCTCTTACCCTTGGGAAAATAAAAAATTGGGGGCAAAAAAATAATTTTTGGGAAAAAATATGATTTTTTATTTTTACGGCTCTGCATTATAAACTTCTGTGAATCACTTAATGGGTCAAAGTGCTCACCACACATCTAGATAAGTTCCTTAGGGGGTCTACTTTCCAAAATGGTGTCACTTGTGGGGGTTTCCACTGTTTAGGCACATCAGGGGCTCCCCAAACGCAACATGGCGCTCCTTCGCTTCCGAGCTCTGCCATGCGCCCAAACAGTGGTTTACCCCCACATATCGGGTATCGGCGTACTCAGGACAAATTGTACAACAACGTTTGGGGTCCATTTTCTCCTGTTACCCTTGGCAAAATAAAACAAATTGGAGCTGAAGTAAATTTTTGGTGAAAAAAGTTAAATGTTCATTTTTATTTAAACATTCCAAAAATTCCTGTCAAACACCTGAAGGGTTAATAAACTTCTTGAATGTGGTTTTGAGCACCTTGAGGGGTGCCGTTTTTAGAATGGTGTCACACTTGGTTATTTTCTATCATATAGACCCCTCAAAATGACTTCAAATGAGATGTGGTCCCTAAAAAAAAATGGTGTTGTAAAAATGAGAAATTGCTGGTCAACTTTTAACCCTTATAACTCCCTAACAAAAAAAAACTTTGGCTCCAAAATTGTGCTGATGTAAAGTAGACATGTGGGAAATGTTACTTATTAAGTATTTTGTGTGACATATCTCTGTGATTTAATTGCATAAAAATTCAAAGTTGGAAAATTGCGAAATTTACTAAATTTTGCCAAATTTCCATTTTTTTCACAAATAAACACAGGTAATATCAAAGAAATTTTACCACTATCATGAAGTACAATATGTCATGAGAAAACAATGTCAGAATCACTGGGATCCGTTGAAGCGTTCCAGAGTTATAACCTCATAAAGGGACAGTGGTCAGAATTGTAAAAATTGGCCTGGTCATTAACGTGCAAACCACCCTTGGGGGTAAAGGGGTTAATGTTTATTTGTAGTTTTCAGTTAATGGGATTCTGGTTCTCGGGGCGGCCTATGGGGGGGACAGTAAGTGGTGCTCTGCTTACATATTCATCTGTATGGCTTCTGACAGGTCACTGATCCCTCATTGACCTGCCTCCTCTTCTACATACTGCATATAATATATAATGTTGGCTTCGAAAAAAAAAAAAACCTTCAGCAAAATGGCGGAGGCGCAGTAGCATCTATCGCCGATAGTAGCATCTGTTGCCCATAGATGCTACTGCTCCGGCACCATTTTGCTGCAGACAATTTATTTTTGGTCCAGAAAAATGGTGGTGGCGCACACACAGTAGCATCTAATATTATATGCATTTTGTGTCACATGCTACTGTGCATCTGCCACTGCCAGCCCCATTTTGCCGAATGTAATTTTTTTTCTAATCCCACAATATTCTATACATCATGGAAAATATAGGGGGCAGATCAGTGAAGGACCAGTGACCTGTCATAAGCCCATACAGATGCATACCTAATCAGAGCACTACATGAAGACCCCCCACCCCCACAGGCCGCCCACAAGCATATCATTAACTGAAAAGTGAAAATAAAGAATAAACAACAATCATAAGACGGATTTCATCACCCAGGTATCATTTTAATCAGACCCTGTCTGTAGGTTACTGTGCACAATCCTGCTGACAGGTTCCCTTTAAGAGACACCTCTAGTTAAAACATCCATTACAGACAGAAGAAAAAATGGATGCAAAATGGAAACCAAAGAATGCATCCATTTTTAGAACGGATCGAAAAGGATGACAACTAGACACGTGATCAGAGCTTTATTGCCCCCATAAACATTGGACTAATGAGGACAAACCCTTCATATTGAGGTCTCCTGACTTTTCCTCAAAACCTGATATTGGGGGCCATGATAAGGGTCCAGCATGACCGATTTTGGACAGCCGGTCCATTTGTTCTCGGTGAAGTAAGTTGCTGCGGAGTTGGTGCTTCTGTGTGCGGAGTAGTCAGGATAGATAGCTGCCGGCTGAATGATGGTTCACCTAGCAGCTATCTATTGTGTCTGTGTGCCTTTTTAGATTTGATCAAAATTTGGATCAACTAAGAGAAATCCTCAGGTCACCTCTTTTTTTAATTGTAGTCAATTGGTAAATGACTGGGTTGTGTAAAAGGTATCATTAGGGAACACCTACATTGTGCATAATTAGAGCTAGAGAAAATACAATGTAGTTTTATGCCTAGAGAGTCATTGATCAATTTCCTGATCAGATCTGTAAGACCAGTTGCCTCCCCTAATTATACTGCTCATAAGAAGAATCAAGTATTATAAATTTTACTGTGAATATAATTTTTGGCAGTGATCCCCTTCGGGAATTAAAGGGATCCTGTCACATTGAGAAATGTACCTGCAGATAGGCTTTTCTTGCTGGTAAGCTGCTTTTTCTGTGCAGATTTTCCATATAGAAATGCATTAGATGTGGAACATCCACAGGTAAAAACCCATGTAATTCGCACAGAAGTATATCAATAAAGTTTTGTCAAAGTCAAATACAAGGAAGTATTAAAAACAAGGCAGCTTTATTTAAAGCATGACACGCCAAAAAAGAAGCAAAAACCGCAGCCTCAAAAATGCAATGAAAAAACTCAAGTAACCCAAGTTACATAATAGGTGCAGAAATTCTGCAACTTCAAAAGCTCATGGTGGGAGTCAGTCCTCTAATTTGTTCCAGCATGCAGCAACAAGATAACGGATGGGGGATAATTCGAGAGGTCACGATGAAAGAAAGAAAATACATTCCCTATAAACCATAGTCAATTACTCCCCCCCCCCCCCCCCCTTACCTGTTACAATACATACATTATGTCCCATTTGTATACTTGTAGTAAGAAGGAACCTAATATGTGAGTATCTGTTAATGTGCATGAATAGGTCATCTTGTTGTTGGAAAGAACACTCCCTTTGTGTTTGCCCCAAAGCTTGGCATCATTTCTGCACCTGCAGCATTCTTGCTGTTAATCTGTATTTATACCAACACACACTCCTCTGTGATGCCCAGTATTCGTGGCAGACTGGCAGTATGGTGACTGTCATTCATGATGTAGTGTGAGCTAGGGACTTGTTACCTGCAATGAGTTAATGATGGCGTGCGTGTTATCCTAAATAATTATTCCTTCTTCATTGAGAAAAACTGAACTGTAACATATTGTTATAAGACTCGCCATTCACGTTAGTCACCCCCCTCCCCTTTCCGGTCTACATTCATTTTCATGCTGCATGCTTGCTAAATAAGCATGCGCTCCATGGCATGGTGTAAGTGTTCTCCTGCACTGAGCCCATCATGTGTACTCCCCACCCCTTCTGCACAGCATGCAGCGTAAGAAACAGCGAAGGCAGAGAGACTGCAGCTGCATCCCCCTCCTCCCTGTCTTCTGTTCTCTGTTTTACATTACACAGAATTTTTAGAGACTAGAGCATTTTTGTAATCATTTACAGAGAGACCTTTGAGGCAAGGAAAGTGGAATTTTGTTTCAGGGTAACCATATTTTTGTAGAAGAATGAAAGGTGGAACATTCTTTTATTGGCTTAAGTGAGACAATGCTGTAATACTACCTTGCATCCACCCCTAAGAAAAGGGTGGCACAGTAAAGTATCAATAGGCCTGAAAGCTAATGTAAAAATTAAAGAGTTTGCAATGCTCACAGAATCCCTTTCAACACACTGATTGGCTAGTATGCCAAGAGTGAACTCTCTCCATCCTAGAGCTCTCACCATCCTGAGGATAGGACCTTTTTATTTTATTTTTTTATTCTTTGCCAAACACAGGTGAAATTATACTAGAGGAATATTTACATTAAAGAAGAACATGTGCTATGCAAAATATGTGGATTATTCTTAGTGGCGAATGATACGGGCTGTGTCAGTTGATTTGCAGGTAAATCCAGCAGTAGACCACCTGAGTGTGTTGTGCGTTCTCACTGTAGAAAATGTGGATAGGTCACTACATGCTCGACGTGCAGTGAGCATACATGCCATTTTTCCTGAGGCTTTATTGGTAGCAGGCCTGCCCCCTCCAACAGGTTGATCTTCTATGCCACACCTGAATGATATGAAGCAATGGCATTATCAAAATGTACTGTGTGGGTTCAGACCTTGGCCACACAGTTTCACAATCCGAAGTCTTGAACCCATGATCAATCATATGAAACCTATGATTATGAATGAGCAAATCTACGTAGATATTGTGATATTCAATTTTCCAAAAATAGATTACTTATATATGGGTTTCACTTTTTTGTGCATTTTCCTCTATGATGTGATGTCACATTTCTGAGGAAATGCCATCACTTTACGCAGGGGATCGCCACCGTTACTGAAAATAGTGTGATCTCGTCCTGCGTCTCCTCTGTTCTCCTCGCCCAGTGATGTTCCCAGCTACTGGCCGCATTCACTTGTATGGGGTTGTGTAGCAGATTACTATATGATCCGTGATGGAAGCACCAGAAATGGGGAAAAATGCAGCATATCAGTTTATACAAAGGATGGCTGGGGGTCTGATAAATCGGACCACCACCGATCATAACATAATACTGTATCCTAATGGTATGCCGTCACTTCACAAGAGACGAGAGAAACTAATCATTAAAAATAAAAATCAGTAGGAATTTGACAATCTTCAAATGAGTCTTTATCAGTAAATTCTATGAATTCCTAAGTTTTAAAAACTCGACAGCAGGATTAGAAATTACTCCTAAGGCTTCTTTCACACTTCTGTCGTTTGGCCAACGTCGCAATGCGTTGTTTTGGAGAAAAAACGCATCCTGCAAAGTTGCCCGCAGGATGCTTTTTTTCGCCATAGACTTGCATTAGTGATGCATTGCGACGTATGGCCATACATTGCATGCGTCGTCCACTGGATGTGTCGGGTTTTGGCGGACCGTCGCCTCGGAAAGACGTTCAAGGGAACGTTTTTCCGTACGTCGCATCCAGTGTTTCACACTGCGCATGCCCAGCAGGAAATATCGCTCTCACGATCTTTCCTGCTCGGCAACGCAGACGGAAATGTGAAGGCAAACACTTCCGTCGGTACGTCGCGCCGACGCTTCGTGACTGCCCCGTACTGACGGAAGTGTGAAAGAAGCTTAAGACTAAGGTCTCTTTCACACTTCTGTCTTCTGCTGTGCGTCGTTGTGCAGTAAAATGACGCATTGACGGACGTCACGAAAATATTGAAAAATGTGTGTGATGCATCCAGTGTAAAGACGGATGCGTCGTTTGTGTTGTTGCCACAATTTCAGTGGAGAAATTCCGGGATTCAAATGTCCGAGAGAGAGAGAATATTTGAGGCAATTTTTTTTAATTGTGCTCCTAAAAATCACTTAAGTCATTTTCACCAGCAAAATCCATAAGGGGCATTGTTGTATTATCCTCATTGTCACACATCTGTACACATGTGACAGTCTCTTAGGACAGGTGTAAGTACAGTGGGTTGTGACTGTGTGAAAGGTGCGAGAAGGAAAGCGCGGGATCCACCAACATGTAAGGTCTCTGCGGATTCGAAGATACACTAAAAAGTGTTGTAGAAACAGGAGAGGAAGTGATTAGTTTCCTGTATGTGGCATTTCTCTAGGAGACTTGACAAATTTACTCAGAACCCTTCATGCATTATACATAGCTCCCTGCAAACAGAATGGCCACCTTGTGCTGCGCGGACGCTGCTATCCTGCCTCTTATAGACGATTGACCTACAGGACCTACACCTAGTCATTATGGACTGCAAATGTTCAATGAAAACGAGTTATATTAGCCATTATTATATTATCTTCCTTGGTCGAAGGTCACGTTTTGCAGTTTTTCTGCATGGTTTTCATGCGTAAGGCAGGAGCCATAAGTAGAAGTAACGTTCACAAGCAGCCAATCTGTTGCAGATGTTTCAGCTGCGGTCATCCATTTACATGCTGCAATCAGACATGCTGGAAGGATTTCCTGTTGCAGAATGTTTTTTTACAATAATTCAGATTTTTTTTTTTAATAACATTTTAAGTTTTGGCTTAAAAGAAAAATTAGCTTCAAATGATGGCTGTCTTTAGCTTTTTTTGTGCCTCTCTGGTAACAACGACCGTACATCCTGGGGTCTGGTGTCTCCCCATCTTAAAACCCACCCCAGAAAGAGCTGCAGTCCAGAAATCGCCCCACCCCTCTATTCTAAGCCCATGGCCAGACAGAAACCGAGCAGAGCAGGTTACCTCTGTTCACCTGTTTTATTAGCACGTGCAATACTTCTCTATTGCAGGAAGAAAACAGTTTGTTAAAAGGATTGTCATCAGAAAATGACCCATTGTTTGAATCACATTGTTCTGTGAAATCAATTTTTTTTTTTACTTTCTATATTAAACAATATAAAATCTAAATTTTTGGTACACTGGCTCCTACTTATTGAGTACATGACCTAGAGTAGCTCAAAGCTTATCTTTTGTATGGCAACTCTCTGAGATGGCGGTGTGGGCATCTGGGGGCAAAAGTTGCTGTGCAGAGAGGGGATGGAGGTGAGCTGTGACCACCTATAGTGGGTGGTGTATTGTCTTATCCACTTTAAATAGAAGTGTTACCTTTCCTTGTAAAGGTACGTCACATTTAGCGACGCTGCAGCGATCTAGACAACGATGCCGATCGCTGCAGCGTCGCTGTGTGGTCGCTGGAGAGCTGTCACACAGACAGCTCTCCAGCGACCAACGATGCCGAAGTCCCCGGGTAACCAGGGTAAACATCGGGTTACTAAGCGCAGGGCCGCGCTTAGTAACCCGATGTTTACCCTGGTTACCAGTGTAAATGTAAAAAACAAACAAACACTACATACTTACATTCCGGTGTCTGTCGGGTCCCCCGGCGTTTTGCTTCCCTGCACTGTAAGCGCCGGCCGTAAAGCAGAGCGGTGATGTCACCGCTGTGCCCTGCTTTACGGCCAGCCGGCGCTGACACAGTGCAGGGAAGCAGAACGCCGGGGGACGCGACAGACACAGAATGTAAGTATGTAGTGTTTTTTTTTTTTTTTTACATTTACAATGGTAACCAGGGTAAATATCGAGTTACTAAGCGCTTAGTAATGATGATAATGAGACTGGAAAAGTCCTCTGTATTGAACAGGAAGTGTGAGTCTACAATTAGACTTGGTAGCTAGTGTAAAAAATGTGAAAACAATTTGTAAATAACACAATTTATTTTAACATTGATAGTGATATGGGAAATAAAAAAAATATATATAGATATATTAGGGTGCCAAGTAAATGCATGGTAAAAATTAAGTAGCAAGTTTTTGAAGGTCTTACCTCCTAATTTTGTTCATAGATATTTTATTATTTTCTTTTTTAAGAGTAATTATCATTTACTGGTTGATCAATGGCACATCATATTGCAGTTTTAAATGTTTGTTTAATATTTATCGTCATGCATATCCCGCGTTATGTATGGTATGTTATGCCTTTTACCAATCAGATTAATTATATTTACGTGAAAAACTGAACTGACTGCTACGAAGTACTGATACATGTACAATGTACATAATTGTGTAGTGCATATTTTACTGTAATAGAATGTTTATTGCCATTCTATGTTTTTTTAATTATAAATAGTATATCCAGTTAAAGATATGATGACAAACTGAGTGGTTATTGTGTGTACAATATTGTGGAAAATTAAAAACATGGAATAATTCACATGCCTTGAGCAAGTGGTAAATCAATTTAATGTCAACATATTTTACATGGTGAATTTGAGGGGTAAGACTTGCCAATATGCAAAGTAAATTTTTCCTTGGCGCACACGCACACACTATATATATATATATATATATATATATATATATATATATATATATACGTACGTACGTACGTACGTACGTACATACATACATACATACATACATACATACATACATACATACATACATACATACATACATACATACATACATACATACATACATACATACATACATACATACATACATACATACATACATACATACATACATACATACATACATACACACAAGATCACAAGATGGTGGCCCGATTCCAACGCATCGGGTATTCTACAAAATGTATGTAGTTTATTTATGAATTTTCAGAATAATGTAACTTATACACAGGATTCGGCCGGCCGGCCGCGACCAATTAGCGAAGCGTGGTTCAAATTCCACGCCAATTTGCAGCCGGACTGCGCCTGTCGCTGATTGGTCATGCCCGGCCGTGAACAATCAGTGAAGCTAGGGCCTGCTCCAGGTTTTTGAGGGCCCTGGGCGAAAGAGTCTCAGTGGGCCCCCCTCTTTAACACATACCACGATTCATGATGCACAGATACAGCAGAGAAATATAGCACAGCCACGTAGCATACAACCCACGTAGTATATAACACAGCCCACGTAGTATATAACACAGCCCACGTAGTATATAACACAGCCCACGTAGTATATAACACAGCCCACGTAGTATGTAACACAGCCCACGTAGTATGTAACACAGCCCACGTAGTATGTAACACAGCCCACGTAGTATGTAACACAGCCCACGTAGTATGTAACACAGCCCACGTAGTATGTAACACAGCCCACGTAGTATGTAACACAGCCCACGTAGTATGTAACACAGCCCACGTAGTATGTAACACAGCCCACGTAGTATGTAACACAGCCCACGTAGTATGTAACACAGCCCACGTAGTATATAACACAGCCACATAGTATATTGCACAACCACGTAGTATATAGCACAGCCCACGTAGTGTAGAGCACAGCGACGTAGTATATAACACAGCCCGCGTAGTATATAGCAATGTGGGCACCATATCCCTGTTATGTTAAAAAAAAGAATTAAAAAATAGTTATATACTCACCTTCCGGCGGCCCCCGGATCCAGCCCAGGCCTTTAGCGATGCTCCTCGTGACGCTCCATTCCCAGTAATGCCTTGCGGCAATAACCCGTGATGAGGTAGCGGTCTCGCGAGACCACCACGTCATCACGGGTCGTTGCCGCAATGCATTCTTTTGGACCGGAGCGTCGCGAAGAGCAGGAAAGGCTGCAGTGGACGCCAGAAGGTGACAATATAATGATTTTTTTTTATTATTATTTGTAACATTATATGTTTTTACTATTGATGCTGCATAGGCAGCATCAATAGTAAAAAGTTGGTCACACAGGGTTAATGGCAGCGTTAACGGACTGCGTTATGCCGTGGGGCAACGTAGTCCGTTTAACGCAATCTATAGAATTCACCGCACTCTCTTTAGATAAGTGTCAAAATTGTGATAGTTTATTCAACCGTTTAACGGACTGCTAAAACGCTATGTGGGCGCTGACTGGAGGGGAGTAGGCAGGGGCCAATTCGCGGCCGGACTGTGCCTGTCGCTGATTGGTCGCACCCAGCCGGCCACGACCATTTCCGTGGATTTCCGTGACAAACAGACGGAAGTGGACCTTAGACGAATATATATATATATATATATATATATATATATATATATATATATATATATATACAAAAAAACACAGCAGCACATGTACATGAATCTAGGCCATGTGAAAACACAGACAAATATTCAATATGGAATTATACTTCAAAAATATTTTTTTACAAATTTTTTTTTCATAAAACTTACAGTAATGAATCAGCTCTACCTGCCCATAAATTGTAGGTTTAGCCCAGAGTGACATGTTTTGTCCATAGTTGTAGGCTGGTGGCCCAAGAGTGGCATGTACGGTAGAGTAGGACCCATCAGAGGGAGATCACCTTGCCGTGGTTGATGGGCACACATGAATTGGCCAATTTATGCGCTAAGAATCTTCATTACTGTAAGTTTTTTTTTTTTTTAAATATTTTTGAAATATAATTCATATTGAATATTTGTCTGTGTTTTCACATGGCCTAGATTCATGTACATGTGCTGCTGTGTTTTTTTGTCTATATGATGCAGCTTGCAGCTTTGCACGTGTTCACATTAGGGGTGCTGGTTGTTTTTTTTTTTTTTTTTATCTATCTATCTATCTATCTATCTATCTATCTATATATATATATATATATATATATATATATATATATATATAAAGATTTGTGCTGTTCCTTTTTTGTGAATATACACACACACACACACACACACACACACACACACACACACACACACACACACACACACACACACACACACACTATATGCATATTTAAACTTGATTTAGCTAATAAATAATTGTTTAGTGACACAGCCCCTTTAAATCCTGCACATTGAGCAGTGTTACTACTTTTTAATTATCTGGAAGCCTCAAAGGCTGCCACTAACTTTCATGTCACCTACCTTGTACTTGATCCTGGCTGCATCCCTAGAGGACCTTTCAAGAGTGGTCCATACAGTCTCACACTACAGAGGGGGCAGAGGCTAAGTGCACAAAAAGGCCAAAATGGTCCCTACTGCTCCTTGGGGCCCATCACTTTCTTCTTTCACACTTCTATTTGGAGCCTAGCGGTTCATGGAGGACCACCACTACTGCCGTCAGAAAACCTGGCCTGAAGACAGGTCTTGCAGTCTGGATACGACAGTAGCTTCCATATAGTATATGCTGCAGAGGCCTAGGAATACGCATCAGTGGAGTCCATTCATTGTGAACAATAGAATAAATCCTTTCCATGCATATAAGTTATAAGAATTTTGTAAATAAGTATAATTCAGTGTCCTGAAGTGCAGGTTACCCAGTATAAATGGGTCTTTAGTAGTGATGAGTGAACGTGGTCAGATAAGGTGTTATCTCAGCATGCTCGGGTGCTAACAGAGTGTCTTTGGCATGCTCGAAAAATATGTTTGAGTCCCCGCGGTTCGACAGCTGTAACACACGCAGGGATTGCAGGTTTGTTCGCTAATCCCTGCATGCGGTGAACAGCTGCGAGACATGCAGCCGCGGGGACTCGAACATATTTTTAGAGCACACCGAAGACACTCTGTTAGCACCCGAGCATGCTGAGATAACAGCTTATCCAAGCACGCTCACTCATCACTAGTCTTTAGTTTTATGTCCATGACGGTTTATCCCACTACTTTCATCATTTTATCCAATGCTAATAATTTGCCTTACTCTTCCAATTAAAATGGTAGAAGGGTAAACCCAGGACAAACAAGTAGTGTGATGACTATGGAGACAGATGCAGAGATCTGAATGTTATATTCTTCTTCTATCTACAGCTGTGCTGGACGATGAAAGACTTACAGCAGAAGAGATGGATGAGAGGAGACGTCAGAATGTCGCCTATGAGTATTTGTGTCACTTGGAGGAAGCTAAGAGGTAATGCTCTGGTATCTGCACATACCGATGGTGGGACAGTACTACCTCTCCAAATGCGTACATACCGCTATGGTGGGGGCGATTCTCTCGCTGGCCTTGATGAAGGGGATGAGGGGGCGTTTTGGAGCAGACGTTTCTGCCTCTCAATAAATGATGGAAGGTGCATAGTGGCATTCGCTGGTATGTTCACCTCGCCAGAAATCTTACTCCAGTGACTGCTGGAGTAAGATCTGTCAGAGGTAGGAAATAAGCGGATCTGCACAGCCAAGGAAGCGACGATGGACGGGAATCAAATATCCATATAGTTTTTTATTGTCAATGTGTTTTGAAGTGTAACACTTCTTCATCAGGGCAAACCACAGTTTGTAAGATTTGTGTCATAGCAAAGACGCCACTTGCCATGAATTTCACGTGCGGAAGCCGCCATGCTTTGCCCCCCTTCTGCCTCAGCTCTGCCCCCTTTGATGGAGCTGGGACGAGAATGGCATGAACTTGCCAAAAGCCTTTTTCTTTTTTTGCGCAGCCTTGAGTTTGCACAAAAATGCAACTTTTCGAAGCATTTTTTTTTACCCCCATCAAAGCTTTTATCAATCACCCCAATATGTCTTGATAATTGCAGACTTTCAAAACATCATGTTTGGTGAACACATGTAGTCATTCCCTAATAGACAGCTATTACCACAAAAACTGTCCTTAGGAAGCAGAGCAATCTTCTAAAGCTGGCTATACACATGTGCTGGCTGCTGGCTATCAATCTGCAGATGGCTGACTCTCCCTGTATGCATGGGCACCTTTAATGGGGGGGAAAAAAGAGAAAGCTGCTGCCAGAAATCTCTGGCAGCGCCTTATCTCGTGTGAATGCAAAAGGATTGGCATTGAAATTCCAACTGGCTGGAACAAGTTTGCTGCATGTGAATATGTAATAACCCATCATATCCTGATCCGAGATTTAGTTATGGAAACAGAAGCCATTGTTTGTGGGAGCAGTTATACTGCCTTTTATACGGAAGACGCAGTAATGGAGAATATCTGTAGCTTCTGATTGTCCAAGATACAGGTGATCCTGCCCCTCTCTACACACATGTATGCTCACATTAGCTGAGTGTGCATGTGTACTCTATGGGAAGAGAGGGACAATTCAATGTAAGACCACTTGCTTCTTGTTGAAGACCACCTGCCCGGTCCATGTTTTTTCCACTGTCTGACATTGGGGAGAGTTGGCAGACGTCCCTCTAGTCATGTGTGCCGCCCCCTTTAGCTAAAGCTGCTCTTGAGCTCCTGTCTTTATTATGTCACATTATCTGATAAAGGAGAGTGAGGTAGGAAGATAATGGTGTTATAAAGTAAGTGCTCCCATATACATAAAGCCTTGGCGTGTGCTGGCACAGTATACGGTATGTAGCGTACAGTGTGCGGTATACCCCAGGCATGCACACATGTTCATAAACAATGGCAGACTTGAATGGCATGTTTCTGAAGAAAGGAGTGTCAAAAATCATTAACTCCTTGTCTTCCTAACACAAATAAGAAAGTGTCAGGAGGGTTCCACCAGGAATCTAGTGATCTCTCCTATTATTTATAACCGATATATGGAACATGGTGACATCACCGTAAATCCGTACTTTTCCCACACGCTTATTTTCTGTTTTTCTTTTACTTGATCTTCCCTTTTGCAACACTTAGCGCACACTAGAAGTCAGAAATTACTAATATGACGTGTATTAAATTCTGGTGGGGCTGATCTTTAATAAAGCAGAAATAAGGATGACAGATGTTATGTCCTTCCTGTCCTGTGTGGTATATTGGCGGTGTGACACGCTGTGACTGCACTATTGCTATGGTTGCTCAGCTGGGAGTAAGTGTGGAATGCGGAGGTCGGCGTTCTCCTGTGACCTCTCATAACTTGCTCACTTTAACAGATACATGCTGGCGGAGAAAGGCGCTGTGTAGTTCTGACTTTGATGAGGAGAGATGCTGGCGGCTGTTTGCCCATTGTTATGGCTAACTTCTGTATACAGGACTGTCATCATGTCATAGATGAACTTACACAGCCCAAGTTGTGGTCTGGATGGGGTGACGAAACGCTGAACCTTGTGATGATGTGAGATCCAGTCATGCGGATAGTTACTCAGTGATACTGTAGCAAATCATGACAAATTCTGAACAATTTAGACAAGAGACATCAGAAAATCAGTAACTGTAATAACTTTACTCATCAAGGCCCTGTTCTTATCGCAGGGAACCCATTGCATCTGGCTCATGACCCTACCCCAAGGAAAAAAAATACCTTCACCCAGGTCTAGCAAACTGAATCATCACATAGTATCAGCTCATCCACATGTGCCCAGTAATTAGTACTTCACACCTCTCTTATGTCCTCTGGGTAGATGATTATGAATATTGGATATCAAATTCCAGATATTCAACTCTGAAACGATAAAGGAAAATTAAAAAAGAGCATTTAGTTTAAAATGAATAATATAGTTCACACTAACTACTTTTGGACTGCCAATATACTATACACTACCCTGCACTGATGTACTAAATGGGATTGTGGGGCGGGAGCAGGCTGCCAGACACAGCCAGACTCCCCAGAGAGAAGATGAACAGGGTTTATTGCCAAGTTTACCTTTTCCGTTGCTGAACCAGCGCTTGTGTATACCAATTAGGAAAGGCAGGAGGTTGAAGTTCCCCTGTAACTGGTACTAATAAATACCAGCCCCAGTTATAGAGGAAATCAGAAACAAAAAGAATGTATTGATGTTAATATTCCACTAAAAGGTATTTTAATACCTTATGGGGGGGAGGGGCATAATGTGTAAAAAAATTAAATTAAAACAGCAAAAATTAAATCAAAAACATGAATTTAAAAGAAAAACAAAACTTTAATAAAAAAAATAAAACACTGCCAGTCTGAATCACTGTTTCTAGCCCCACACCCATAAAAAGTCCTAAATTATAAAAATAATTTCAAAGGACACGTAATTCTAAATGTTTTTAGCAACTCTTTGTGGTCGTAATAAATAAATATATACAGAGTAAAAAAAAAAGTAAAAAAGAAATCTGTATTCAAAAAATTAAGCTCCATGAATTGTGAAAAAGAGGCAAAAATTATTTAACAGTCTGAATAAGAACCTTTTTTTTTTTTGAGCTCTTAAAAGCGCATGTATGATAAAACCCGAAAATGTGCCTGGTTAAATAAATAAATGTAGAAAAATATTGTATTTGTCAAGGTGTCACCACAAGCTGTATTATAGAGCTATTGTATTAGGGCACAACATGACCACGAAATGACAAGGACAGAATTATCAAAATTATTGTTGTTGCTCCTAGCAACCAATCAGTGTAGATTTTCATTTTAACAGAGCAGTTTAGGATGTTAAAGTGTGGATTGTTGCTATGGGCTACTAAGTCAGTTTTGATTTTCGGCAGTTTGATAAATGGCGGTGAAGTCTCACACAAGCCCGCTGACTGCTGCCTTCCTAGTGAAGCAAAGTGTACTCCCCAGCTTCATTTTTGATGCCACAGCGCATCCTCGGGAAGCCAGCAGGCAGCGCACGGTCAAGACTTCTGCAGGGAGCAGAGGGACTTTGGACAGTTCTCTGCCTGTCAATCAAACCCCGGGGGGGTGTGACCGCAGGCTCTTATCCTTGACAGTTTCAGGATCCAGCTCCTCCCTCTTGGCTGAATGTCTGTAATTTACATAGCAGGTGCCAGAGGATTAAAAGTAATTTATTTTTTTCCTCCTTTTTAGTGATATGCTGCGGTGTTTGGAGTAACCGTATCATGTTGACTATACAGGTTACATTACTTATACATATTATATATATGGTGCAGGGGCAGTTTAAGAGGCCAAAATGGTGTTACAAGGAAGATGACAGTTGCTGCTTATAAAAGTCTATGGAGGAAGGAAGCCCTAGAGGCAGACAGACATTCTGCTGTAAATTCTCCTGAAATGACAGTTACAGTTCTCTATAGAACCTTATGAGCACCAACCGTCATGTCCTATCTCTGCAATGGGAAAATCTGTATTCACTGATGTCAGATTTTATTCTTAAATTGGGAATGAACAATCAGTCCCGAGCAGGAAGGAACAGATTTCTCTGATAAAATATATTACAACATTTTTTTCACTTGCAGGAGGAAATTAAAACAACGGTTACTCTTTAGTTCCTAAACCGCAATATGCCATCATACTTCTTCATCAGCAGCAGGACTTAACCAATAAACCTGAGGAACTTGTGGTTGCTCTCTGTTCGGACCACCATACCATATAATACCACGTCCCATGTCATGGATTAATGGCTCATTATGAAGTGTTTTCTGTAGACCCTGATCTCCTGGACTATCATCTGTGCAGCCCACAATACAGGTGTAAAGACAGCTGCTATTTCTTGTCTTTTCAGCCACAGACGGCTGGTAGAGCATAAGCTGAAGTCAAGGTTTTGTGCTGCTGTGACAGTGACAGGACGTGAGTCATCTCCGACAGCTGCGCTCGTCCCTGGATGTTTGTTACTTGTTGCTTGGAGACTAAGCTCGCGGGCAGAGTGCGGCCTGTGCTGATCGCTGAATGGACCAGCAGGCAGTGCTGGGTACCATCACAGCGGAGGCTACAGGTGTGCGTCCTGCATGGGAGGGCATTTCACCCACTATTATATATGTGTATGGTATATATATTGTTCAATATGTATAATATATATCTATACACATACAGTATGTGCCATATTCATGTAAAAGTACTAAGCTGCCTGTAGGATACATTGACAAGTGTGGTTCACCCCAGAGGTGCTGCACTTATATCAGCGGAAATTACGCCACAGATCAAGCCTGTCAATGGGGGAGGGAGGAATATCTCCCAACCGATCCTCATACTGGTACGTTTACAGCGGACCTTTATTCTGCATGTGCAGATTTTGCAAAAGCCAATCCACAGTCCTATTACTGTAAAATGGTGGATTTTCCTGTCAGAAAATCTGATACTGTGTGTATGGGAGCGGACACTAATGATAACCTCCATTATGTGGCAAGCAATGCAGCCAGCGATACAGTCCTGTATTGTGCACTGGCCATTTACATTGGATAAATGACTACTAATTTCACCTTAAACGTGGATGTATAGTTTTTAAGGGTAACCTGACGTGTTTTGTTGAGGATTGGCATGTTAAGCCCAACATGAGATGGCTGTCGGTTGCTTCATACAATTATTGGTCGCCAGCCATCTTGGCCAGCTCCCCCCCCATACATAGGTTTGCTCTCGTTTGGCTGAGCGCTCCTGTGTTTTTTTTATAAGAAAGCCGTCAGACTTGTCTGGTGGCGGCTTATCTCCTGGAGAACAAGATCAGTCTTATATCAGAAATGCACGATCGATATCTTCACGGACAATAAATTGACCTGGACTTTAGAGTGTCATCCGAATCCATCAGGATCGGTGCATTTGGCCAAAATTAGTCTTTAGTTTCACCGTGCCTGATTTCTTTATTTTTTGTACCCCTGGATGATAAGTGCCGCGACAGTAATCTTATTAGTGTAGGCTGCATAAGCATGTGCGCGCTGTATCTTTTATGGCCGTATTAACACACTGAGCTGACTGGATCTGGAGAACTATAGCGATTGCTGTGTGATTATGATATTTGTAGAGAAACGGACACTGATGATTTTCTTTTTTAGGCTCTCATAGAATGTGGATGACAAATAATAAATACGGTAAATGATCAGGCAATTAAATTCCAACCCCCATACATGTTAGATTGTAAGATGAAGTTTGTGGGTTTGAGCAACTTTTGTCTACTGTGAATGTAGGCCTTAAAGGGTTACTCCCAAAATGACAAGTTATCCATAAGATAAGGGATAACTTGCTGGTCACTGTGATCCTAATGCTGGGGCCACCAGTGATCCTAAGAACGAGGCTCTGGAACCCTGAGAACCAGGATCTGCAGCCCCATTTTAAATGGAATGGAGAGGTGTATGTGTGTGTGACCATTGTTATTGGACTACTGGAAATAGACAAGCACTGAACTCCTCTTTCTGCGACAGCCCCATACACATTGAATAGAACGGAGGTCAAACATACGCACCTTTGTTTCATTCAGGACGGATTCTGTAGAGACTGTTTTCAGGATTGCTGTGGGTCCCAGTGGTCGAGGCCCAGCGAACATCAAGTTACCTGCTATCTTACAGATAGGTGATAAGTTGTTAATTTAGGAATACCCTTTATGCACATGCATCAGATTTGGCACAATCAAAATCAGCTCATATCCATTGCAAAATCCAAATGTGTTGCACGTGTTGAATATTGTTACGGAATTTCCACGGACTTCAGCCTTTGAATTTTGAGGGTGAATTCCACAAGGAATTTCTCAGAGTCAAAATGTTCCGGATTTGGAAAACTGCACCCTGTGCCAATCTACGGACGGATAATATTCCTAACTGGTAGGTGAGTTTTGTCAAATCTCTACATTGCTGGTGCTATATTATGGATTGGCAAAAATATCCGCAGGTAATACGCTACTTGTGAACCGAGCCTTGACTGTACCTCCTGAAGACCTAGCTCCTCTTACAGCATCAGCGCTGAGATCACCTGGAATTCAACTCCGTGTTCAAGGCATTCTCACACAGGAAGAGATTGGCGCAACAAGACAACCCCTTTAAATGGAAAATTGAATCTTTGCTACAAAGCATTTGTCCTTATTGATGTGTGTGGTGGAAGATCTGGCACCGTGTATATGTAGTGAATTACCGTTATTTATAAGGAAGTGGGTGAAGGTAGCGACAAATAAGATGGTTTTCAACATGGTATGCAAATAGATCCCAAAGAGCCCCCATTGACCTCACTCCGAAGAGCTAAGTATAGAGACCGAAAGCAGAAATGTCTTTGTTTTACTCCATTTTAGATACACATATATCTGCTACCATACGGGCCGTGACCTCCTTCGCTGTAAAACTACGTTTTTTATGACCAAAGATGAGCTTAGGATTAGGTATATAAATATGACCCCGCAGTAAAATATAATTCTGAAATTCATCAGATACTTGTTTGTGGACTTTGTAATAAGGGAAAACTGATCAATTTACCAAAAAGATCTGTAAACCTGTAGTATTGTGTAATAACATGCTAAATGTAGCATGTTTATTTTTGCTGGCATGAGTTCGAAGGTTTTCCCTTCGAGAAAATATAAAATTCTCTAGCCCCTTCCCCGTCCATCTGCACTGTATACCAGCTACTGAGCGGACCCTGCATAATGTATATTCCAATAAAGGAAAAGATGATGGGAAGTAGCGGAGGACAGGAAAGGAAAGGCGCCCTCCATGGTTCTTTCATGGCTGACTGTTGTGTGTAAACAGACATGTTCTCTCCCACGCAGCCCTATGTATGAGGAGGTCGTGTGAGCGCATGGATACCATAGGAAATTAGACAACTTCTCTGGAGCAGGGTTTCTCAGGTCCAGTTCCCCCGGGACCTCCAATAGATAAAAAACCCCTCGGGTTGTCAAGGAGATCTGCGTAACTTGCCTTGTATATTATTTTTTTACTATTAAACCTTGCTTGTGTTTGCCACACAATTTTAGTGAAAATAATCTGCTCATGCTTTTAAGGCCACATTCAGTATTTTACCTCAGGATTTATAAGCCAAAATCAGGAGTGGAACAATCAGAGGAAGAGTATGATAAATACAGGTGATGATCGGTTTCTATCACCCACTCCTGGTTTTGGCTTACAGATAATGAGGTAAAAATGACTGAATACTGAATGTGTGAACATGACCTAATAGTGTTCACTCAGCGGGAATCCGGAGAATCTCTGCTGTGTGGATCTAATGCCGGATTCGCACATCTGTGTACTGCCCTCCATGTACGGCCCGTGGTGCACAAACTGGCTATGGGTCACCTGACCTGACGTAGGCCACCTCATCTGCATCCATGAGGCTGTCGCGTTTGGGTCCTCCACCGTGGCTGGTCCGTGCATCAGACTGCGAGACCTAGATATATGAATCTGCTCATATCATGTCCTCAGCCTCTTTGGTAAGGATACAGCATATCCCACTGTATGAGTACATTGGGAGCCTCTTAGCAATGTATCCTCCTCCTACTTTATAAAGAGACGTATACAGCATGGAACACGTCTCCAAGGTATAGCAAGCTATCACTGGCAACTACTCAAGCTTGCTAAGAGGTCAGCATTTATACCAGGGGGGAGTGGAGAACTCAGAGCAGCCAAGAGAACTCAGGACTGAGAGCTGTAGGAGACAAATAAACTGTTTAACCCTTGCAACAACAGAGCAAGGGAAATCTACACAGCTTAACCATTGCAATACCTGAACAAGGGAAATTTGCACAGCTAATTGGCAGGCAAAGCAGACCCATCCAATTTAGGTGCACGTGTAGCCAGATGCCGCCATCTTCTTACCCCTCTCTGTCACTGTATTCTCGTGACATCAGGGGGATAAGCCACTGCCGGAGGGGTCTGAGTGGCTTACAGCAGGTTGCTCCCTTGTCCCTATATAAAACACGTGGTCGGCCTCCATTCCTTGTAATTTTTCTCAGTAAAATGTGAACTGTAGAGGCATGATCATGTCACTTTTCTTATTAATACTCTATATATGCAATATTAAATTAAGTAAAATGTTTCTATTATGAAAAAAACAAGTCTTTCTAGCAGCTGGCAGTTTCTGGATGAGTAGTTAGGAAGTGATACTTCCCCTTTAATAATGTTGTTTTAGCCTCCGCCTCTCTACTTGGAGTGTATTTCTGACCACATACTATAGATACAGAAGAATGTTAGCCACAGGATTGAGCAAGAGAAGATGACTCTTCGTTTGCGCCTCTTATTTATGTGAGCGTTAGAAGAAATACCTGTTAGCCATGGCTATCAATGTGTATAGTTAGCATTGCTGACAGTATGGAGTTATTGCTTACCCTGTGCCCTGCTCTTAAGGCTTTCATACCTATTAGACTAATATCAGATTAACCTGCCTATAACTGCAGGCCTCAGACCTAATGTCTATGGGGGCCTGTGAACAATCCCTCGAAATGTGATGTCAGGAGAGGTAAGGATCCAGCATGTCAGATTTCAATCCTTTTGTTCTCGGTGAGATATGCAGTGGCCGCCAGTGACTTTTTCACAGAGAACATAGGAGCACTCGGCTGCTTGCTGCAGTTCTGAGAAAATCCCTGTTTTATCTGCTGCAGATTTCCCAGGTCTCTGAATGCTGAGTTCTGTATAACCCCGCCAGCTTCACTGACTGGCTGCTTTCTGTGTACACTGTGCATAGGCAGAAAGCTGCCAATCAGTGGTGTGGTGTTATGCAGAGCTCATGAATATGGAGGACTACATGGCAGCAGGTTTTCTAGTTCTCTAGTGATAATCTCCTGCTGATAAAACTATCATTTATAAAAACTACGGCAAGCAGCCCAGTAAGTGACACATCACTGTAATCATGGTCTCTATCTCTACATTATGCTGCTCTCAGATTAGGTGGCAAAAGCCCGGTGACAGATTCCCTTTAAATCTCAATTCTATAACCCCTTTGTTGAGTATGGGGCAGTGTTATGATTATTACTAGATCTGTATGACTGTATTAATATCAGTGGTAGAGCATTTTGTACTCTGCTTCTTGCCCAGAAACCCTTCTACATTGTTATAAAAAACATTTTCACTACAGTAGATTGCCCCTTCAAGTTAAATAGCAGAAGATTTCCCATTATTATTTTTTGTTTGTGCTTTTTTTTTTTTTTTAAGATATTAACTTTACATTCTTGGATCAGATCCAGTCCCAATACTTCCCATCAGATAATTGTGCTATTTTGCCATATTTGCTTAAGATAACCTATCTACTTACTGATTAGAATGGATTGTTTTCATGGAAAGAACCTGACATGGGAATCATAAAAGTCCAGTCAAATTTGTTTTCTTAAGCCTCTGATTGTCAAACATTATTGAGACTGATTATAGATTAGAGCAAGTGAGGCCATGTGCACACGTTCAGTATTTTTCGCGTTTTTTTCGCGTTTTTTCGCTATAAAAACGTGATAAAAACGCGAAAAAAACGCTAACATATGCCTCCCATTATTTTCAGGGTATTCCGCATTTTTTCTGCAAATGTTGCATTTTTTTCCGCGAAAAAATCGCATCGCGGAAAAAAAGGCAACATGTTCATTAAATTTGCGGAATTGCAGGGTTCCGCACACCTAGGAATGCATTGATCTGCTTACTTCCCGCACGGGGCTGTGCACACCATGCGGGAAGTAAGCAGATTATGTGCGGTTGGTACCCAGGGTGGAGGAGAGGAGACTCTCCTCCACGGACTGGGCACCATATAATTGGTAAAAAAAAAAAGAATTAAAATAAAAAATAGTCATATACTTACCTTCGATGGCCCCCTCAGTCTTCCCGCCTCTCAGCGGTGCATGCTGCCGCTTCGGTTCCTATAGCTGGTGTGTGGTGAAGGACCTGCGATGACGTCGCGGTCTTGTGATTGGTCGCGAGACCGGTCATGTGACCGCGACGTCATCGAAGGTCCTGCACACACACATCATCTATAGGAACGGACGCCGCTGAGGAGATCGGCTGTCTGCAGGTGAGTATAACCATTTTTTTTATTACTTTTAAACATTCTATCTTTTACTATTGATGCTGCATAGGCTGCATCTATAGTAAAAAGTTAGTCACGCTTGTCAAACACTATGTTTGACAATTGTGACCAACCTGTCAGTCAGTTTTCCAAGCGATGCTACAGATCGCTTGGAAAACTTTAGCATTCTGCAAGCTAATTTCGCTTGCAAAATGCTAAAAAAAACGCGAAAAAAACGGGAAAAAAACGCAAAAAAAAAAATGCGGATTTCTTGCAGAAAATTTCCGGTTTTCTTCAGGAAATTTCTGCAAGAAATCCTGACGTGTGCACATACCCTGACTGTTCGCCAGTCACAGACTATATAAATCATGGCTAATGTGTATGTCAATGTATGAAATGTGAATTCTTTCATGTATTGTGCCAATACTTAATGGAAAAAGCAGTCTGTTGGGAAACTGACTTCCGAGCTGCTCATACTTCCCAATGTAGTGAGTTCCTCTGTTCAGTCTCCGGTAATCGCAGTCAATGGTCTACAGGTGGGACGTGTATACCGTACATACATTGTGTATAGAGGGCCATCTGCTCATAAAAATAAAGGGAACACTAAAATCCCACATCCTAGATATCACTGAATGAAATATTCCAGTTGTAAATCTTCATTCATTCATTACATAGTGGAATGTGTTGAGAACAATAAAACCTAAAAATGATCAACGTAAATCACAACTAATATCCCACGGAGGTCTGGAGTTGGAATGATGCTCAAAATCAAAGTGGAAAATAAAGTTACAGGCTGATCCAACTTCAGTGGAAATGCCTTAAGACAAGGAAATGATGCTCAGTAGTGTGTGTGGCCTCCACGTGCCTGTATGACCTTCTTACAACGCCTGGGCATGCTCCTGATGAGGTGGCAGATGGTCTCCTGAGGAATCTCCTCCCAGATCTGGAATAAAGCATCCACCAACTCCTGGACAGTCTGTGTTGCAACGTGACGTTGGTGGATGGTGCGAGACATGATGTCCCAGATGTGTTCAATCGGATTCAGGTCTGGGGAACGTGCAGGCCAGTCCATAGCTTCAATGCCTTCATATTGCAGGAACTGCTGACACACTCCAGCCACATGAGGTCTTGCATTGTCCTGCATTAGGAGGAACCCAAGGGCAACCGCACCAGCATATGGTCTCACAAGGGGTCTGAGGATCTCATCTCGGTACCTAATGGCAGTCAAGCTACCTCTGGCGAGCACATGGAGGGCTGTACGGCCCTCCAAAGAAATGCCACCCCACACCATTACTGACCCACTGCCAAACCGATCATGCTGAAGGATGTTGCAGGCAGCAAATCGCTCTCCACGGCATCTCCAGACTCTGTCACGTCTGTCACGTGCTCAGTATGAACCTGCTTTCATCTGTGAAGAGCACGGGGTGCCAGTGGTGAATTTGCTAATCCTGGTGTTCTGTGGCTCGCCCTCTCTGTCCCCCGGCTCGCCCTCTCTGTCCCCCGGCTCGCCCTCTCTGTCCCCCGGCTCGCCCTCTCTGTCCCCCGGCTCGCCCTCTCTGTCCCCCGGCTCGCCCTCTCTGTCCCCCGGCTCGCCCTCTCTGTCCCCCGGCTCGCCCTCTCTGTCCCCCGGCTCGCCCTCTCTGTCCCCCGGCTCGCCCTCTCTGTCCCCCGGCTCGCCCTCTCTGTCCCCCGGCTCGCCCTCTCTGTCCCCCGGCTCGCCCTCTCTGTCCCCCGGCTCGCCCTCTCTGTCTTCCCGCTCTCCCTCTCTGTCTTCCCGCTCGCCCTCTCTGTCTTCCCGCTCGCCCTCTCTGTCTTCCCGCTCGCCCTCTCTGTCTTCCCGCTCGCCCTCTCTGTCTTCCCGCTCGCCCTCTCTGTCTTCCCGCTCGCCCTCTCTGTCTTCCCGCTCGCCCTCTGTTCCCCCGCTCGCCCTCTGTTCCCCCGCTCGCCCTCTCTGTCCCCTCTCTGAATCATTTTCTCACTCTGTCCCCTCTGTCGCTGCCCTCTCTCTCTCCATACAACTTTCTAAGGCTACTTTCACATTTGCGTTGTGCGCCGCAGCGTCGCCGCATGCGTCATGCGCCCCTATATTTAACATGGGGGCGCATGGACATGCGTTGCGTTTTGGGACGCATGCGTCCTTTTTGGCGCAAGCGGCATGGCGCAGAGGATGCAGCATGATGCATTTTTTTTGCGTCTGTCATCAGCGCTGGTCCTTGGCAGCTCCACTTACAAATTGGGCTTGTCTCAGGTGAGATCTTGAACAGTGACTTGTATGAAGGAGCTGTATAATTGGTTTATTTCAAAAGCGAAGTCGGCCCCTTCTATATCATGAACAGTGGTCACACAGCGTATCTTTTTCACTCAGCGGCTCCATTCAAACAGTGGAAGCCCCATTATTGTAATCAGTGGAAATCCAAAAGATGGCACCCCTACCGATCAGACAATAATAACTTACCGGTTTCTTAAATGTTATGTTTCATTCTCAGAAAACTTTAAAGGCTTCTCATACACTTTCTTTCGTTCCTATGCAAATTGAGCAGGCAATAGATCAAAATCCTGACAGTATGGATGTTATTAGGGTATGTGCACACGTATTCTTGTCCACTGCGGATTTTTCCGCAGCAGATTTGATAAATCTGCAGGGTAAAAACGCTGCGTTTTTGCTGCAGATTTATCGTGGATTTACAGCGGGTTTTCTGCGGTTTTCACTGTGGTTTTACAACTGTGGTTTTCCATAGGGGCAGCTGTAAAACCGCTGTGGAATCCGCAGAAAGAAGTGACATGCTGCGGAATGTAAACCGCTGCGTTTCCATGTGTTTTTTCCGCACATGTGCACAGCGTTTTTGGTTTCCCATAGGTTTACATTGAACTGTAAACTCATGGGAAACTTCTGTGGACCCGCAGCTGCAGAAACGCTGCGGATCATCAGCAAAATCCGCATTGTGTGCACATACACCTAGGATTTGGCTATTTGAGGTACTGCAGAAATGTAGTTTTAGCCCAGATGACGTGAACATGCTACCTAATTTCCAGTAACAATGACCCTTTGAACCAACCAGTAATATAATGGTGAAGAGGTTGGAAAGGCTGCTTTGAAGCTGCTGCCTTGTATAATTAGGATATTATATCAGGAGTAGTTTTTCTTGTCCTGAAAATGAACTTCACAAGAGGTCAGGACTTTCTTTTGAAAATAAAAGCTTTCCCATATTTTCCAGTGAGCGCTCTGTGCACAGAAGGTCAGGCTCACACAGCTTGCTCCCTTTGGATACAGAACTATGCCTAATTATTTGCATTAGCCAGTCACGGCTCAGTAGTGATTCATTTGTGCCAGTTCCTATGATCAGGCCATCAGCTGTACTGAACACTTTACCCTTTCCAACTTTACAGTGACTGGATAGAAAATCCTACGTATCGTACATGCTGAAAATAAGCTGTAAATGTGCCTTATTTTATTGGTACTGCTAGAGTACCACCAGTGAAAAAATGGAGAATGTGATTGGCGTTACCTATGCACGGTATCCCAATTTAAAAGGAGAAGCAATCCACAAATAGAGGTTGATCCAGCACTATCTATAAAATGCAAAACTTATATTCCTTAATTTTAAACATGTATATCAAAATGTGGACAAAATAGGAAAATTCGCAAAATCATCATTGAAAAAATCCCAGACAGAATTATGGTCTAGGTTGACGCATTTTGAAGTGATATTTCAGGTTATGAGCAGGGCTGTGGAGTCGTGGTTGGTGTCCATTTTGGTGGAGTTGGTATAAAATGGACTGAATCCTAAAATATGTAATAAATTTGGTACAATAGTTCAGTTCAGGATGTGCTGTAAATGTTTCCATACGAATTTGGTAAAGTTATGAAATGTCCTATAAATGTCTGTTCAGTTCCTGATCTAAGGATCTGGGCTTTTAGTAGAGATGAATCTGTGGTGCACTTTATGTACATGCTCAGTGGTGACCAGTGCTGTGGAGATGAATCTGTGGTGCACTTTATGTACATGCTCAATGGTGACCAGTGCTGGGGAGTCTCTGTCAGGAAAATGGAGGAGTCGGAGGTTTGGCTTACCCACTCCACAGCCCTGATTATGAGTAAGAAGTATTACTTTGAAATGTGTCAACCTAGACCATAATGATCTCTGGGATTTTTCCTCTGATAATTTTGTCAATTTTCCTATATTAACTTTTTGATAAATGTTTTTAAAATGAAGGAATAAAAAATTTGTATTTTATTGGAAGAGCTAGATAAACCTCTATTTGTGGACTCCAGTACCACCAGCGAGCAGTCCATCAAGTGATGCATTGCTGAAATCAGGGTCTCAGCCCTGCATTATTTTGATCTCAGATTACAGCAAAACCTGCTAACAGATTCCCTTTAAATATTTTCCCTTTAAATATATTTAAATCCCAGGTACCAAGAATCCAGTATGGTGAAATTGGTCCTTTTTTCATAAATGTGAAAAACCAGACTCTGAACGAGGCTGCTGATCTCAGGCAGAAAACTGCCGATTCTGTGACCCGTGACTACATCCACTGAACCCTGCAGATCTCTTCTCTGTCCCAAGAGGTGAAAATCACAAAATCACTTTATGATGCAACATCCTGATGTCCACACTTTTTGGTAATGATGTGACATCATCTGTGCGGCCGTGCCGTGAAAATATTCCAGAAATCTAGCACAGGAGCATCAGACTCCATGCACACAAATATATTTTTATAGAGCCCTGAAGGAAAAAGCAGCAGGATGTCTAGCACATACATGTCACCTTGCACACCCCGATGCAAAGAGCGCATGTCCTGGGTGGTGCAGTATATAGAAAATAATATAATACTCTCTCCTAAAGGTACCGTCACATTAAGCGACGCTGCAGCGATAACGACAACGATGCCGATCGCTGCAGCGTCGCTGTTTGATCGCTGGAGAGCTGTCACACAGACCGCTCTCCAGCGATCAACGATGCCGAGGTCCCCTGGTAACCAGGGTAAACATCGGGTAACTAAGCGCAGGGCCGCGCTTAGTAACCCGATGTTTACCCTGGTTACCAGCGTAAAATGTAAAAAAAACAAACAGCACATACTTACATTCACGTCCCCCTGCGTCCACTTCCTGACTGACTGAGCGCCGTACAGTGAGAGCAGAGCGGTGACGTCACCGCTGTGCTGCTTTCACTTTCACTTTGCGGCGCTGAGTCAGAGGAGGAAGCAGACTGCAGGGGACGCAATGTGAGTATGTGCTGTTTGTTTTTTTTACATTTTACGCTGGTAACCAGGGTAAACATCGGGTTACTAAGCGCGGCCCCGCGCTTAGTTACCCGATGTTTACCCTGGTTACCAGTGTAAAATATCGCTGGTATCGTTGCATTTGGTGTCAAACACAACGATACACAGCGATCAAACGACCAAATAAAGTTCTGGACTTTATTCAGCGACCAGCGACATCACAGCAGGATCCTGATCGCTGCTGCGTGTCAAACTAAACGATATCGCTAGCGAGGACGCTGCAACGTCACGGATCGCTAGCGATATCGTTATAAAGTCGTTTAGTGTGACGGTACCTTAAGTCCTGCTTTTTCCACTAGTTGACTGTAATCCGGCCCTAATTAATGGAGTTTAAACAGTATTCGGCCTCAATCAGACATCTGTTTTTTTTTTTACGTCCAAGAAAAACAGAGATTTTCATCAGTGTCACAGATTTTCATCAGTTTCATCAGTTTTTTTCCACATTCTGTTTGTCAGTCCACAAACCACACAGGGATGGCATCTGAATGCTCTCCCGATTTTTATTTTATTTTTTTCTGTAGTGTACCATGTACTTGCATTGCAGATTTTAATCTGACGCCTAGATCAATATTGGACATATCTCCAAGCTTTTGCATGCATTTCTCAGTCCATTGAAAAAATTGGAAATCTGAACAGAGCCCCATAGACTATACTCGGTACAAGTAGGATCTGTGAACACAGCACTTGTATGAGAAAAACTGACGTCTGAATGAAGTCTGTTTTTTTCCTCGCCGGTTTCACATGTAGTGTGAACGCTCTGGGTTTGTATTTTTGCATGTTATCGAAGGGTGTCCGCACCAAAATGCACAATAGCGATTGATTTTTTTAAAGTTTTTTGCAGTCTTCCCCTTTATTTGATGTGTTTTTTTGTTCAGATTTGAAGCAGCATTTTTAGGCTATGTTCACACAGTGCAGATTATTTGCGGTTTTTTAGCGTTTTTGCGCTATAAAAACGCTATAAAACCGCAAATAATCTGCATACATTAAGCATCCTATCATTTTTAATGAAATCCGCAATTTCTGTGCACATGATGTGCGTTTTTCCGCATGAAAAACGCATTGCGGTAAAAATCCGGACATGCTCATTAATTTTGCGTTTTTTTCGCGGTTTTTCCACTGTCTAATGCATTGGGAAATGTTTGGGAAAAACCGCATCAAAAACGCGTCAAAACCGTGCAAAAAACGCATTAAAAAACGCATGCGGTTTTCATGCAGAAAACCGGCAGAAATGTCAGGATTTTCCCAGGAATTTTCTGCATCAATTCCTGAACGTGTGTATGGGGCCTTAATCTTTATTTTTTTGTATAGAATAGATTCTGCAATGAAAAAAGCACAACTGCATTTTTCTACATGCATTTTTTCTGCAACATCTTTAAAGCGTAACCGGCATTTTAATTGTTATTTCATAAATCAATAGTACACATGAAAATAAGCAACTTTATAATATATTGCAAGTAAAAATGTGGTTCTTTCGCTGCCAGAATTGATCAGCCATCTTCAAAATTTTCAATTCTGAGGTAAAATCTGTATTCAGTGAAGACGGACTTTTAGTTACTCTTTAAATGTTTTCATGAAATCACACCCCCTTTGCTTTGACAGTTCTACTACAGATTTTCCATACAAAAAGACACCGTATTTGTGCTACGTGGGAAATGGCCAGTCTTTCTCCTACACCTGTTACTTTGAGGGTGTGTGCACACGTAGATGGAACCTCTGCGGGTTTTTCCGCACCCGTTTTTAGAAATCCGCAGGTAAAAAGCACTGCGTTTTACCTGCGGATTTTATGCGGTTTTTGTGCGGATCCCACCTGCGGTTTTACACCTGCGGATTCCTATAATGGAGCAGGTGAAAACCGCTGCGGAATCCGCACAAAGAATAAACAACGAAGCGTTTCCTCGCGTTTTGTTCCACAGCATGTGCACTGCGGATTTTGGTTTACATGGTACTGTAAACTCATGGAAAACCGCTGCGGATCCGCAGCAAAATCCACAACGTGTGCACATACCCTGAAAGTGTCGAAGGGTCTTAAGGTGTCCATACGCCTCAGCTGTTCACCCCCGATGCTTCCACAATACATATGCCTGGTTGACCGCTTCTAGCTTACATGTGCTTGGTAAGAGGAGAGTAAGACGTTGTAGATATCACCAGCCACAATTTTTTTCACAGAGAACAAAAGATGGTCAATGTTTAATATGCCTGATACTCCACAACTCCATCACCACCGGTCAGGAAAGAGTCGAAAGGTCTCCATGCTCAATAAAGGGTTGGATGGTTGGGTTCAGCTGATATTTCTGATATTTACCTAACTGGTGCCTTAATAGGGTTTCTTTAATTTCTTAAAATTGACCCCAAAATAGTGTATTTCCTAGATTCACAAAACCTATTTTGGATATACTTTATTAAGGAATTAGAGGATATTCCCCTGTTCAGTATCCTCATTTTTTGGCCAGTAATGTTACAAAGAACATCTCTTCTGCCTGTCCTGTCCTGAATTACACCGACTACTAAGTGATTTTAGTGATCAGTATGTAATGTTTAATATTACCTGTGGTAGTTCTGGCAGGACATTTATTACTGACTGGCAGGTTTTCCCATAGATGAGATAATCGCCCACATTGTGATCAGGTTACGTGAAACAAGGGACCCACCTAACAGGTGTTAGTTTTCCAAAGTGAAGAGCTCCTTGACTCTTGTAGTGTCCTGTGGGTTATTTAGGGACACAGTCACTCAATACTTCTGTCTAATCAGACAGATGAATAGTATAGGTTGGGTGATGATCCTGTAGGAGTTAAAATGGCTTCCATTTTGGTTGTCACACGATGGCACCATAAAATGTTTAGGAATTGAATCAACTCAACAAGAAGAACTTGGGGCAATCTCTGGTCCAGTGCAGTGATAATAATAATAATAATGTCTGTCTCCATTGTTGTAAGGTGACAAGTAGCAGATATAGAGGAGGGAAGGACTGAATGTGTCATATGATGGATTTCACTTCATCTGGTTGTGAAACAAAGTCTTACCTAAGAGGTTCGGAGTTCCTGGTTGATACATGGAATCGTTTCCTTCCTTGTTTTGTACCCTTTGTGCTGCGTACAGACAGGTTTATCTGGGGTAGATAATAAAGAGGATTTAGCTCTTGTAGGTTTTCCATATAGTGTTTATCACCAAGTAAAAAGGCAAAAAGAAATTTGTGTAGTTTACAGAGCAAAATTGTCAGAAGACTCAGTGATTTCCATTACTGGTCATTATTACGGTAATCCTTTATGACTGACCTACTGTTAATTTGTGTGTAGACCACAAGTCCACAGCAGAAACCCATGGGTCAGCCTTACATCTCTGCCGTGGATTCCACTGAAAACAGTCTTCCCTTTGGGTCCTTACTGTATTGATCTGATTTCATAGTAGTTGTTCCTCCATATCACATCCTATCCAAAGCAGTCTTTTACTTTTTTTTCCTGTAAAACTCCTTAAGGCCCCGTCTCACATAGCGAGATCGCTGCTGAGTCACAAGTTTTGTGACGCAACAGCGACCTCAGTAGCGATCTCGCTATGTGTGACACGTACCAGCGATCAGGCCCCTGCTGCGAGATCGCTGGTCGTGTCAGAATGGCCTGGACCTTTTTTTGGTCGTTGAGGTCCCGCTGACATCGCTGAATCGGTGTGTGTGACACCGATCCAGCGATGTCTTCACTGGTAACCAGGGTAAACATCGGGTTACTAAGCGCAGGGCCGCGCTTAGTAACCCGATGTTTACCCTGGTTACCAGCGTAAATGTAAAAAAAAACAAACAGTACATACTCACCATCTGATGTCCGTCAGGTCCCTTGCCGTCTGCTTCCTGCTCTGACTGCCGCCGTACAGTGAGAGCAGAGCGCAGCGGTGACGTCACCGCTCTGCTCTCACTGTACGGCGGCTCAGTCAGAGCAGGAAGCAGACGGCAAGGGACCTGACGGGCAACAGATGGTGAGTATGTACTGTTTGTTTTTTTTTACATTTACGCTGGTAACCAGTGTAAACATCGGGTTACTAAGCGCGGCCCTGCGCTTAGTAACCCGATGTTTACCCTGGTTACCCGGGTGCTGCAGGGGGACTTCGGCATCGTTGAAGACAGTTTCAACGATGCCGAAGTCGTTCCCCTGATCGTTGGTCGCTGGAGAGAGCTGTCTGTGTGACAGCTCCCCAGCGACCACACAGCGACGCTGCAGCGATCAGCATCGTTGTCTGTATCGCTGCAGCGTCGCTGTGTGAGACGGGGCCTTTAGGGTTTGAGCACCCGATATCTTTTTCAGACAGGTCTGAACAGTTTTGAAAAAGAAGCCCGAAAACTCTCAAAGGATGAACAGATACATCTATGTTCAGTCTTTGAGTGTCTTCTAAACACTTCACGTTTCTAAAGATGTCAAGCGCTTAAACAAAGTGACCTGATTATTCTTCAGGCATCTAAAAACACTCCATACTTTTATAATACAAGGCAATGGGAAGGTTCCATACAAAACCGACTGACAATGTGCTCGGGATAGGATGGAAAAAAAGAAAAATAATAAAATGCTGACGGTTCTGAAGGTTCTTCATCTAGGAGATCTTGGTGGGTTTGACCGCTTGAAATAACATTGTGTGAAGTCAACAGAGGAATTGTCATGTGCTATCTAATACGGTTACTCAGATATCCATATTGTGGTCCCTTATGTGCTATACCAGTACAGGACCACAGGTACTTTGCACTGGGGAACTATGAGCATTATAGGTGTTAGGCCATGTGCACACGCTTCGGATTCCATTGCGGAATTTTCCGCAGCGGATTTGATAAATCCGCAGTGCAAAACTGCTGCGGTTTTTACTGCGGATTTATCGCGGATTCTAGTGCGGTTTCCTCTGCGGGTTTCCACCTGCAGTTTTCTATTGGAGCAGGTGTAAACCCGCAGCAGAATCCGCACAAAGAATTGACATGCTGCGGAATATAAACCTCTGCGTTTCCATGCGTTTTTTTCCGCAGCATGTGCACTGCAGATTTAGTTTCCCATAGGTTTACATTGTACTGTAAACTCATGGGAAACCGCTGCGGACCCGCAGCTGTGGAAACGCTGCGGTTCCGCAGCAAAATCCGCAGCGTGTGCACATACCCTTATAATTGCTGAAATATTCACTTTTATAAATAGCTCACCGCACCTGTATTGATTCCGGGGGGTATTTTTTCTCCCCGTGACTCAGCCGCCTCGCAGCCGTCCATCATCCCACCGGGCACCGCCTCCTCTCTGTCCTGTGCCGTCACTGGCGCCTGCGCTCTGCAATTATTTCTCGGGCAAGCGCCGTGCGCACTGCCCTGGAACTTACATCAAGTGATGTAAGTAGATCGCGCCTGTGCACAGCGCCAGATTCCCAGCCCCGCAGTGTGAATAAATCATAGCACACTGCGGGGTGGGATCTCGGGCCTCCACTACACGCAGGCGCGATACCAGTACATCAGCTGATGTGAGTTCCAGGGCAGCGCACACAGCGCATACCCAAAAAATGAGAGCACAGCGCCGGTGACGTGGGGAAACACAGAAGAGGTGGCGCCCCTTGAGGGGGATGGACGGCTGCGAGGCGGCTGAGTCAGGGGGAGAAAACGTACCTCCCCGGACTCAATACAGGTATGGCGCGCAATTTATAAAAGTGATTATTTCAGCGTAATTAGGGAGCAAAAACATAAGAGCCACCTTCACAGAATGCAACCTTAGTGCTGCTGAAGGTGGCTCTTTTACCTTAATAGGCCCTGGGGGGGTGACAGGTTCCCTTTAATAAAGGCATTACGATAATTGTATTTTTTTATGGAGTTTCTCTTCATTCTAAGCTATACATTAGATCTCCATATTGAATGAGATTCTTCATTTTTGACAATGTAGTGAGAATATTGAGAATATGTATATTTTTTGTATACTATATTCCTTACAAGCTCCCTCCTTGTATACAGGTCTACACTATTTATTATGTATCTGCTTTACACCTAAGGGGTTAAGCGGCTCAGGAACTTCCTGGGAGGAAGTGGTGATTACTATGGTTGTTGTTATTGTTTGCTATGGGCCCTTGTTTATATGCTAATGCTTCTGCACATAAAACCTGGTGTAGTTGTGTCTGCCATATTGTCACGAATGAATTATTTGCAAATCCTGTCTGTTCTTGTGTGAGCTGACAACTAACATGACTGCTGGATAATGAGTGTGGCTTACATCTGTATGGCGTGTTGTAATGGGAAGCGCACCTTTAGCAATCCCGTGTAGTGTTTTATAAAGACCCGTGTATAGACACACGTGAGCTGGTGTGAAAAACTACATCTAATAAAATGTCTCATTGTTAAATATACAGTGGGGCAAAAAAGTATTTAGTCATTCAGCAATAGTGCAAGTTCCACCACTTAAAAACATGAAAGGCGTCTGTAATTTACATCATAGGTAGACCTCAACTATGGGAGACAAACTGAGAAAAAAAAATCCAGAAAATCACATTGTCTGTTTTTTTATCATTTTATTTGCATATTATGGTGGAAAATAAGTATTTGGTCAGAAACAAACAATCCAGATTTCTGGCTCTCACAGACCTGTAACTTCTTCTTTAAGAGTCTCCTCTTTCCTCCACTCATTACCTGTAGTAATGGCACCTGTTTAAACTTGTTATCAGTATAAAAAGACACCTGTGCACACCCTCAAACAGTCTGACTCCAAACTCCACTATGGTGAAGACCAAAGAGCTGTCAAAGGACACCAGAAACAAAATTGTAGCCCTGCACCAGGATGGGAAGACTGAATCTGCAATAGCCAACCAGCTTGGAGTGAAGAAATCAACAGTGGGAGCAATAATTAGAAAATGGTAGACATTCAAGACCACTGATAATCTCCCTCGATCTGGGGCTCCACGCAAAATCCCACCCCGTGGGGTCAGAATGATCACAAGAACGGTGAGCAAAAATCCCAGAACCACGTGGGGGGACCTAGCGAATGAACTGCAGAGAGCTGGGACCAATGTAACAAGGCCTACCATAAGTAACACACTACGCCACCATGGACTCAGATCCTGCAGTGCCAGACGTGTCCCACTGCTTAAGCCAGTACATGTCCGGGCCCGTCTGAAGTTTGCTAGAGAGCATTTGGATGATCCAGAGGAGTTTTGGGAGAATGTCCTATGGTCTGATGAAACCAAACTGGAACTGTTTGGTAGAAACACAACTTGTCGTGTTTGGAGGAAAAAGAATACTGAGTTGCATCCATCAAACACCATACCTACTGTAAAGCATGGTGGTGGAAACATCATGCTTTGGGGCTGTTTCTCTGCAAAGGGGCCAGGACGACTGATCCGGGTACATGAAAGAATGAATGGGGCCATGTATCGTGAGATTTTGAGTGCAAACCTCCTTCCATCAGCAAGGGCATTGAAGATGAAACGTGGCTGGGTCTTTCAACATGACAATGATCCAAAGCACACCGCCAGGGCAACGAAGGAATGGCTTCGTAAGAAGCATTTCAAGGTCCTGGAGTGGCCTAGCCAGTCTCCAGATCTCAACCCTATAGAAAACCTTTGGAGGGAGTTGAAAGTCCGTGTTGCCAAGCGAAAAGCCAAAAACATCACTGCTCTAGAGGAGATCTGCATGGAGGAATGGGCCAACATACCAACAACAGTGTGTGGCAACCTTGTGAAGACTTACAGAAAACGTTTGACCTCTGTCATTGCCAACAAAGGATATATTACAAAGTATTGAGATGAAATTTTGTTTCTGACCAAATACTTATTTTCCACCATAATATGCAAATAAAATGTTAAAAAAACAGACAATGTGATTTTCTGGATTTTTTTTTCTCAGTTTGTCTCCCATAGTTGAGGTCTACCTATGATGTAGATTACAGACGCCTCTCATCTTTTTAAGTGGTGGAACTTGCACTATTGCTGAATGACTAAATACTTTTTTGCCCCACTGTACTTCCAGTTGCAATCAAAATTATTGATCCTTACCCCACCACCACCCATTTCAAATTAGGTTTATTTGCAAACTTTCTGCTGTTTGCAATAAACTTTTTCAAACAAGGTCAATTTAGGCTGCGTTCTCATATTACGCCCTCGGTGCATTCTTATACTGCAATATTTTGCCGACTGAGCGCTCCTGTGTATGGGAGCGAGGCCGCGCCCGCTAGACTGCTGCCTGGAGGTATGCACATCGCATACATCACCGCCGCTCCCAGCTCAGAAACCGCCAAATCCTTGTAGCGCACAGTGTGTACTCTGTGGGATTCACAAAGACTGACTGCAGACTTGTCATTCTAGATCGGACAACCCATTTTAAATAAACAAGGAAAATTATGCAAAAAGATGCCAAAGACGCATTATGTTCCTAGAGGAACAGCTGGAAACAGAGTTCTCAAGTTCAGCGTTAAAAGGGTTTTCCCAATAACAGTTAATTTTAATCAATATCTTAATCAATAGATCTTTGAATAATAATAAGTTCCACAAGTGGATGTTGTGAAGAATATTGGAGGCATAATTCCATGTCAATCATCTGTATACTATTGGGCATGGAATTATAAAAACAAAATCATGATAGCTGGCCATCTTCAAACAAAGGATTCACACCCCCGCCAGCTAGCTGGTATGCAACCTTCCACAGGAAGACCCCCTGTGGGTCCAAGCCATGTGACCTGAATCCTTTGTTCAGCCATGATTTCATAAAGGAATTATGGAATATGGAAATATTATACGTTCTAGCTGTACATCATGTATATTTCCGAGATCCCCAGAACAATGCAAGCGCCTGCCTAGGTCTGGAGTAATTCTAACATGCACGGGAAGGGAGATACATAGAGCAGCCACTAGCAGCTAGGTAGCAAAATTGTGTTTAGTGTCTGAGTAGCAGGGGTCCGGTTGGATCCGATGGCGCCTGAACCGCTGCCCTATGATGTCCAGAAAGGAGTTATGATCTTTCATAGGTTGTGGGAAATTTATCTCCAAAGCTCCAGGGGAGGGGATTTAGGTTCAGCCTAGAGGGCAGGGGGGAGAGAACCCGAGGGTTAAATGCTTGTGTTAGGGTTGTTTGTGAGTGTGGTGCCACGTCAGTGACTGTGTAGGTCACCATCTCTCACTCCTCGTGCCTCCCTGGGCCTGTGTGAACATTGGGGTTGTCTATGTAAACCTGTGCCATGACACAGAAGCTTTGGAATTCTGTTGTGTGGAGCGATCAATGAAAACTGGCACTTTCCAGACCTATGTGATCAGTTGAATTGTATGTCTGGAAGTGGAAGTATGAAATAACACCCTACCTATAGTGAAGTGGTGGTGGCTTGGTGATGTTCTACCACTGCTTTGCTTCTTCTAGCACTGGAAACTAACAGTGTGTAGAGGGTAAGATGCATTCAATCGTGTATCGGGAAAATGTCATATCTTCAGTCAATAGGCTGAAGCCAGGGCATCATTGGACCTTCTAAAAAGACAGTGATTTTAAGCATACCACAAAGTTCACTAGGACTTGGTTTCAGGTCAATTTCTTGAAGATTCTGGAATGGCCGTCAGTTGTCTGAGTTAAACTACATAGACAATCTTTCATGGGATTGGAAGAAAGCCGTTGCAGCATTGAAAGCCAAGCATGATAGTGAACTGGAAGCAATTGCCCTTGAGAGGTGGGCTTAGATTCCTCAGGAATGCTGCCTGAATCTGGTGCCTAGCTGTGCTTCACATTTGCAGCAGGTCATAACAGCCAGAGGGGCTCTACTAAATACCAAAGATGCTTGTTGTGAAAGTGAGTTGAATAATTCGTCGGTAAGGCCGGGGTCACACTAGCAAATATTTTCTCATGCGAGAGAATCAGGCCGATTATGCTAATGACTCTGATTAAACTCTCACGGTTTTATCCTAGTGTCAACTTAGTATGATATCACAGCACAAGTGCAGGGAAGATGGAGAGCAAAATTTCTCCATCTTCTCCATTGACTCTGTGTGAGCACATCAGACTGCACTCGGATGACATTCGAGTGTAGTCTGATGCTTCACTCCCATTCATAGACTTGTTTGGGTGCATGTGATCCGATTCTGGGATCCACTCGCAGCATGGTGTGTTTTTCTAATGCAGAATCGACATGAGAAAAAAATTGTAGATCTGAAATTCCCCGTACTATAACACTGGGCAGAGTGCTTTCCGATTTTCAATCGGATTGCACTCATCCAATTTATTCACTTCTTTGACCGACCCCTACAAGTGACAGTTAGAGAAACCACTTGTTACATTAGTTGTGTTAAGATTTTAAAATTGCTAATTTGCTTGGTTTACAGCAAACCTCTGAAAGTATGTACATTTTGCTAATAAATTTAATTTGCTATGGGGGTTAAATAATTTTGAACTTTTAAGGGAAATTACAGCTATTTCATGCTGTCCAAACCATTTTCTTATTAAAAATATGGGGGACTCCATATCATTTATTTATTTGGGTCCACCCTTTTTAATACCCAGTAAAGGCAAAACTGACAGCTGCGGGCTGATATTAATAGGCTGGGAAAGGGCTGTCAGCTGTTAATATGCTGGGAACCTTTATGTATGTTGGCTCTTTCCCAGAATATTAGCACCAGCCCCAGCTGTGTGCTTTCCCTCAGCTGGTTAGGAAAAATAAGGATGTCATCCTTGTGTTATCACTGCCAGCAAAAAACGGACACGTCTACATGGTTTGCACACGGACACATGATCCCTGTGAACACACTGACATGTGCGCAGACCCATAGATTTGAATGGGTGTATATGTGTAAGTGTCTCTAGTACGTGTGAAAACGGTCTCTACATATACTGGAGACACTGACTTGTGAAGGGGGCCTTCATAGGTGTGAACCTGTTCCAGTCTCCATATTCTCTATCCTTATTGATAACTAGATGGTGGCCCGATTCGAACGCATCGGGTATTCTAGAATATGCATGTCCACGTAGTATATTGCCCAGTCACGTAGTATATTGCCCAGTCACGTAGTATACTGCCCAGTCACGTAGTATACTGCCCAGTCACGTAGTATACTGCCCAGCCACGTAGTATACTGCCCAGCCACGTAGTATACTGCCCAGCCACCTAGTATATTGCCCAGCCACGTAGTATATTGCACAGCGGCGGAGTATACAGCACAGAGCCACGTAGTATACAGACTTAAAATAAAAAATAAACATATACTCACCTTCCGAAGGCCCCTTGAAGTCCTGGCCCTGTGTGCGGTGCACACGGGAGCTTCCGGTCCCAGGGTTGGTATGAGCGCAGGACCTGTGATGACGTCGCAGTCACATGACCGTGACGTAATGGCAGGTCCTTCTCGCATACCATCCTTGGCACCGGAACCTGCCGCTTGCATGGAGTGGTCAACGGAGCGTTGCGAGGAGCGGGAAAGGCGGCGGAAGGTGAGTATATAATTATTTTTTATTTTTTTTATTATTTTTAACATTAGATCTTTTTACTATTGATGCTGCATAGGCAAAAATTTGGTCACACAGGGTTAATAGCAGCGTTAATGGAGTGCGTTACACCGCGGCATAACGCGGTCCGTTAGCGCTGCCATTAACCCTGTGTGAGCGCTGACTGGAGGGGATAATGGAGCGGGCACTGACTGCGGGGAGGAAGGAGCGGCCATTTTGGCGCCGGACTGTGCCCGTCGCTGATTGGTCGCGGCAAAACAGCCACAACCAATCAGCGAGTTGGATTTCCATGACAGGCAGAGGCCGCGACCAACGAATATCCGAGACAGACAGACGGAAGTGACCCTTAGACAATTATATAGTAGAAGGAGTGCTACATGGTCAGTTCTTATGATCCATTCAAAAACACAGATGAAAGATCAGAAATGGGAGAAAATCACTCGTTCCCCCTGCCCTGGCATTAACGTCCCTGGCCATGTGCACTCCCCTTCCTTTCCTATTATTCATTGACTTCTGGGTGATAATCCAGCTCATTTGTTAAGTAATAGAAAGACAAGTGAGAGGACATTGCTGCTAATTGATAACATGACAGTGACATTTGCATATCCTTGTTACTCAGTCACTATGAATTAGGGAATGTAGTTCCTATTTTCTACTATGGGTTGACCTAAAATGTCTAAAATCTATTTCCTCTGGGTGTGCCAGTTGATTCTGTGCCAGTACATAGATTTCATTTATTCGCTGGCATTTTCCCTTTTCATAATGAACTATGCAGCCCAAGCTTGTCTCAGGCTTTATTGGAAATCCCACATCAGTCTTTAATTTTTTTTCCCCCTTTTTTTAAATGGGAAGCTAGATGTTGAAATTAAGTCATACATGTCAAACAACAAGAGTTGAGTGGGCACCATCCAACAACAATACTAAAAGGGGATCACCTGATGCCTGCATGTATGACCAAACACTTTACAAGAAGAAAAGACTGCATCATAGAAATGGGATCACCCATCGTCATGGCCCTTGCGGCTACGGGCTGACGCTTGCGCAGCCTGGGAATTGGGGAATTTGATATCTGTGCATTATACCGATTACTCCCATGGACCGGTCCTGGGATTTCTCCCATATATGTGAAGCACTATGTCTATCAGACCTGCGGGCATAGATTTCTTTGCCTGCTCCCTTTGGAGTAGGGCACCCGCGCATTATGGTCTCTTATCACCGCAATGGACACTGCTCTTATACGGGTTGCCCCGGTAACCATTATTGCAGGATGGCGCTTGCGCAAATAAGTCCCGGGTGAGCCTGGCGCCTGCGCATGTAACTCGTATTTACGCCATCACCACAACTAGTTGTGTGATTTCTCTGTGTATGGGTGTTGCCTTGGCAACTTTACTCGCAGGCTGACGCCTGCGCAGTTCATCATGTTTGGGGAACCTGGCGCCTGCGCATCTCTGCTGTTGTGCTCGTCACTACGGACCGTCTATGAGCCCTGGCCGCTATCATGCTGCTCACCTGGTATGTATTGCCAATTATTGTGAACACTATTTAAAGTTGGTCCATGCCACCAGATGACTGTGGACCTTGAGGAAGACGCCTCTAGCGTTGATACGCGTGGGTCAATCATTGTTAGAGTCCTGGTATTTATCCATCCGGCTATCTGCCTCTTTTCGTGGTAAAGGGGGTTTTGGTATGGGAGTCTGGGCGGTCTCTTTTCTATCTTGCAGCCGCTGACAGCCAGCTCCCTCTGGACAGTTTGCAAACCCGTACAAGCCTGCATGGGTAATTTTGTGTCTTATTTACCTGAACAGAAGATTAGGAGGTTAATCCAATATTGATAGGTGACACAGCATGCACATAGGGTTTTGCAATATATATATTACCTCTTTGCCCACTATTTGTCTATATAAGCCGGCATTATTAGTGTTACTTGACTCTCCAATGTTTTCATAGTATTACACTTTGTATTGTATGGACCCTTATCTCCCATTGTGTGTGGGAGTTTTTAATTGTTTTTAATACAGTTGTTTGTGTGGTGTGGTCTAAATAAAATTTGTGATATTTTTGTGAAACCTGATTTGTGGTGATCCCATTTCTATGATGCAGTCTTTTCTTCTTATAAGTCATACATGCCAAGATGCCTCTGGACATGTCTTTTCTTATTGATGCGTTGTGAGAATATGTAAAATAAAACATGGCTAATTATTATAGCATGAAACGGATGACTGACTTATGGCCGTTATCTCTCCATATCTATTTATCTACTTCCTTGTGGGATCCCATGAGGATGTAGAGATCATGACCCAGGCTTCCCCACAGCGACCTCCGGTCTCCACACATCTCCAAATACTTCCTGATATATGCAGTGTCCCTGTCTCGGAAGTTGTAAAGGAAATAAAAGGTCATCATGTGTCTGACGGACAGTCCTATCTATTCCAGTATCTGTGGCTGACCAGAGTGGTTTCTTTAAATCCATGACGTGTCAACCAGTTCAGGCATACTGAGTTGTGAAGGCACGTCCATGCCTTGGGGTCCACCAGTAATGGATAAATCATGCCTGCATGGGGCTTTGTTCACATCTCGCTTTCGGCTGCACCAAAAGTGTAAGGCCTCGTTCAGACGTCCGTGATTCATGTATGTGTCTTCATGGAAAGAATATGTACCCATTTTAGATTATGGGGCTGATGACATGTAAGTGTTATTTTATGGGCTGAGTATCTGCAAAAAAAAGTAAAAAATAGTGGACTCATGGATAACAATCGCACATTCAAGTTTAAAAAAAACTTTGGACCAAAACTTTGTTGCCTGTGTGAACGCGGCCTAATGCCAACCAGAGCGAGTGAATCCCTACAGCATATAGAGGCGCTCGCGTTATGTATTTTAATGTCCCATACTGTTTGTTAAATCTTCTTTTTTTTCTTGTCTTACACCAAAAAGGAAATGTTGTATTAACTCCGACAAGCACAAAGCATTACGTACATAGCATATTTATTGTGGTGTAAGAAAAAAATGTATTCTCTTCATTTTTTCTTCAGAATTGAGAGTCCTCAGTGGTTGATACCTTTTAATGGCTAACTGAAAGCCATTAAAAGGTATCAACCACTGAGGACTCTCAATTCTAAATATTTTTCTATCTACTGGCTAACACGGTACCAAGATATATTTCTTTCCATTTTTTCTTTTTAATTTACTCTTAAACAATAAAATAAGAAGAGATTGTCGTAACATTTTTTTTATTGCATTTTAACTTAAAGGAGGGCAAAAATGGTCAAACGTATGTTCTTTTCACTATTTGACTAGTTGATATTCAAGCATATGCAGTTAGCGGAGATAATAAATGTGATGTGACCTGCATCTGAGGTCTTCAACCCGAGCTGTGCATAGTGGCCCCGGCTAAGGACAAGTTAGGGAATGTTGTTACAGAAGCTATGTTGTTGCCTGGAGCCCTTGAAAATTACCATTACTGGTTACCTTTCTGTCTTCCATATCGGTGAACCTTTGATAGAATCCACCAGGATAGTCCTGCTGATTGCAACCTATGGCAGTGTTTTACTGCATCCACCAGATATGTGCTACTGTATCCACCAGATGTGTCCTACGCATCCACCAGATGTGTCCTACGCATCCACCAGATGTGTCCTACGGCATCCACCAGGTGTGTCCTACTGCGCCCACCAGATGTGTCCTACTGCATCCACCAGGTGTGTCCTACTGCATCCACCAGGTGTGTGCTACTGCATCCACCAGATGTGTCCTACTGCATCCACCAGATGTGTCCTACTGCATCCACCAGATGTGTCCTACTGCATCCACCAGATGAGTCCTACTGCATCCACCAGATGTGTCCTACTGCATCCACCAGTGTGTCCTACTGCATCCACCAGGGGTGTCTTACTGCATCCACCAGGTGTGTCTTACTGCGTCCACCAGGTGTGTCCTACTGCGTCCACCAGGTGTGTCCTACTGCGTCCACCAGGTGTGTCCTACTGCGTCCACCAGATGTGTCCATAACTGAATATTACAAGCCTTCTGTGGTCTCACTTGTGGTTTGGGAGGTTGTGTGACTGTGTGAAGTGTTTTAGGTGTAGAACAGGTCTGACCTGTTTTGTCTTCAGCTTGCATACTTCTCTGGTCTTTCCTATCTCCAGTAACATATCTATGTCTACAAATGTCTTGTAGCCTTTAGGACAAGATTAGTTCAGATAACTCTCCTTTTTTTCACATTCCATTCCAGACTAGAGGACAACTTTCTCTTTGGTCTGTGATCATGGTTCACAACAGGGTTTTGGAATGGGGAAGAACAGATCAGAAGTTCAGTCTATTTCTGACTATTCCACCCTGGGCATGACGTCCACATGGCTTGGCTAGATATGCTTCACTTGTAAGCTTGACAAGTTGTATTGTGATGTTGTGAATGTTAAAATGTTAGGCAGGAAGGCAACCTGCTTTCCTTCTACCACGTGTCCATCCACGTAGACAGGACTCTTGAGCTTTCAGCTCCACCACCTGTTTACCACGTTCTGCTGGTTTTCTACAGCAGCTGCCAAATATGGTCCCTCCTGAAATGAGTGGAAATCCACTCTTAAAAGGGCCAGTTCAGCAAAAAAAAAAAAATTTAATGTTTTAAAAATGCAATGAAAGCTAATTCCTGCAGATTATGCAAAATAAACCCCTCCACAGAATGTAGATGAGATGAAGTTAATTCATCCCCTTTTCAGATACTGTAAAGTGCAGTGGATTTTGTGTGGAAAATCTACACTAAATATGCGACATGTGAACCCATTATGCTACAAATACCTTATTTATTCGTTTTACAAACAAAAACGAGATTCCTACATTGTTTTTATGTTACAATTGTTGCACGTTTCACAGTACATTGTAAATTGCCCTTTAACTGGGAGACTGTTCGTAATCTACACAGCGGACTGTCACCTGAATCTCGCTGCCTAGATCAGAGGCACAATTGCAGTCTGTTTATAATTTCCCCCTGAAATCCCGTAGCTTTGAAGGGGTTGTTTGCTATTCGGACTTCTTCTCAATCAACATGGTTCTCCTATGTAAAATGTTAGTGGCTATACTCGCCTCTGGAGCGCGCGTCGGTGCCGCCTCTCCTGGGACTTGCAGCTCTCACTTCTCCCAAGTGGTAGTTTCATCCAAATAAAGTGATAGATAAGAAGCCACTGACTGGCTACAGGGATCATGTGACCTAAAACAGAGCCCAGTAAGTGACCAATCAGGCTCTCTTCCTCGTGCTGTTCTCGGATTACATAGCAAAAAAAGCTGCTGACCGATTCCCTTTAACGCTTTAGACTTGGAAAGTTATCGCAGAAAATTAGAGATATTTGAAGTAAAATACAAGATGGGTTCACTGAAGCCAGTTTATGACTGATCTGGGCAAATAGCTATTCCCTAATATAGTGTTATAATCCAGCGCTCGTCATCTGGCTGGCGACAAACGCTTTATTTCTCATGTATCGTTCCTTCAGACTGTGACTCCTGTCTTGGCCTGCTACTATCCTGTTACAGAATGTATGAGAACATCTGTACTTTCCATAAAGTGACGTATTTCCCCTCTTCTGTCCATATTTGAATATCTGTATATAATGAGCGGTGGCAGCCTTGGTGGCAGGATACAGCGCCTCCGCTAATGCTCAGGGCTGCAGTAATAACAGGCTATGCGGGGCTTCCACAGTCCATTTCTGTGAGAAACACTTCAATATCAGATAGCTTTTCCATGTCCATGATTTGGCGGTCTACCGTTCCCGAGATGGCAGCAGCGCTGTGCTCTCATCCCCCTTCAGACCAAGAATCTGCTCTTGGCAGAGGCCCAGTCTACACAACGGCTGGTTTCCACAGCAACATCTGCTGAAAATGTGTTTCTGAATAGAAAGATGACTACAAGAAGTCATCAAGTTAATGAGGAGCCAAATGTTACGGCATTATTCACATACATTATGTGGCGTCTCTTATTTTTTTCTAAACTGAAACGCTATTCAAGCTTCCAGAAGAAGTTCCAGAATCCTAAAATATTCTATTGCAATCTTAAAGGGAAATCTGTCCACAAGTTTGTTTTAAGCTAATCTGAGAGTAGCATAATGTAGGAAAAGAGACCCTGATTCGAGCGATGTGTCACTTAATGGGCTGCATGCTGTAGTTTAGAGGAAATCACTGTTTTATCAGCAGGAGGTAAGTGCTAGTAAGCCTGCTGCCATGTAGTCCTTTATATTCATGAGCCCACCCCCACCACTGATAGGCAGCTTTCTGCCTATGCACAGTTTAAGCAGAAAACAGCCAATCACTGATGTGGCTGGGTTATACAGAGCTCAGCATTCAGAGAACTGGGAGATCTGCAGCAGATAAAGCAAGCAGCTCAGTAAGTGACACATTGTTGGTATCAGGGTCTATGTCCTTACATTATGTTTCGTCAGATGAGTAGCAAATACCTGGTAACAGATTCCCTTTAAAGGGAACCTGTATGTTGGTTCATGCTGCCCAAGCCGTTCTCGTAGAGGTGCATGATGGGTCTCCCTCATAGTGAGAGACCGGTCAATCACCTGCAGCGTCGGGTGCAGCTGGTCATGTGCTGAGTTGGCAAGTCAGGCCACACACATAGTCCCTGGCCAGCTCCTGAAAGTTTCAGAGCAAAATATACCTGGCTGTAAACTAGCAACAAGGCTCTGATTCATGCTGTCTGGACTGGGCAATATGAATCCGGTTGTCTTTAAAAGGGTTTCCTGTGACCAAAGCATGTTCTACCCTGTGGATGGCTGCCAGCGACATGATGGTTCAACCTGCAGTTATCTTGCCCAATGCTCCTGTGTTCTCTGAGAGCCGCCCCAAACATCTCTTTTTACAGCTCTTTAAAACTGCATGTATGAAAAAATCCCCAAATATGTTCCTGGCCAGGAATGGGAGTAAATGGTCTGGTCTTGAACTGGTTAAAATATTAAGTTACGCAATTTCTTCATATGCTTCTATTATCAGCGGCTGTACTTTCGGCTATCCCCTCTAGGCCTGGTGACTACCACTGTGTGTAGAGGGGGTGGGCTGACTGGCTCATTTCCATTACTAATCTGGTCCCCTTTCTCTGTCCATGCATAGACCATGACAGATAAGGGGCTGGCCTTGCTTTTGAAATATGTTGGTCTGCTCGCCCCTCCACACCAAGCACTGATGATGTGGCGACCTTGAAGACCACAAAAGAGAGTAAAGCTAAAGGTACCTTCACATTGAACGATATCGCTACCGATCTGTGACGTTGCAGCGTCCTGGATAGCGATATCGTTGAGTTTGACACGCAGCAGCGATCAGGATCCTGCTGTGACATCGTTGGTCGGAGCAGAAAGTCCAGAACTTTATTTCGTCGCTGGACTCGCAGACACCGTGTGTGACACCGATTCAGCGATGTCTTCACTGGTAACCAAGGTAAACATCGGGTTACTAAGCGCAGGGCCGCGCTTAGTAACCCGATGTTTACCCTGGTTACCAGTGTAAATCTAAAAATAAAAAAACACTACATACTTACATTCCGGTGGCTGTCCCCCGGCTCTGTGCTTTCCTGCACTGTCAGCGCCAGCCAGCCGTAAAGCAGATTACAGCGGTGACGTCACCGCTGTGCTTTCCGGCCGGCGCTCACAGTCAGTGCAGGAAAGCACAGCGCCGGGGGACAGACACCGGAATGTAAGTATGTAGTGTTTGATTTTTTTTTACATTAGCACTGGTAACCAGGGTAAACATCGGGTTACTAAGCGCGGCCCTGCGCTTAGTAACCTGATGTTTACCCTGGTTACCCGGGGACCGGCATCGTTGGTCGCTGGAGAGCTGTCTGTGTGACAGCTCTGCAGCGACCACACAACGACGAAACAGCGACGCTGCAGCGATCGGCATCGTTGTCTAGATCGCTGCAGCGTCGCTAAATGTGACGGTACCTTTAGCTGCCAGTTTTAGGCTGGGGGGGTTTAATATCCATGGTCCCATACCAGCCTGAGAATACCAGCTGTCTGCTTTAGCAAGGCTGGTCGTCAAAAATGAAGGGGACCCCTCACAGTGTTTTTAAATTATTTAAATAAAAAAAAAAAAACAGTGGTGGGACCCCTCTATTCTTGATAGCCATGCTAACGCTGACAGCTGAGGGTTGCAGCCTGCAAAAATAAAGGGGAACCCACTCCGTTTCTTTTTATTTAACTAGAGCACAGACTGACAAATACTCCATCAGCTTCCGCCTGCTCTCACTGTTAGTAGCTGCAGCAGGTATAGGCTGATGGGAGTAGTAGTCCCATCAGCCACCGCCTGCTCTCACTGTTAATAGTGGCAGTTGGTGTAGGCTGATGGGAATAGTAGTCCCATCAGCCGCATCCTGCTCTTGTTGTTATCAGTCAACAATCTCCTCTGCTGGCACTGATTGCCGACAGAGCAGGGGAGAATGATGAGAGCCGTCATCAGCACCCGGCGCCGGGGAACAGCACTAACAGTACCACTACTTCCCATGCATGGGTATGTGTGCTACTGAGGTGGCACATGGATGTCATCACTGTGCACATGTGCGGACCTTTTGAGGCCCTTGCTGCTGTTAAAAATAAGCAAAAAAAAACAACGGCTATGCCAGTGTATTTTGCCCATGGACACATCGTCCGTGGAAACACACTGACATGTGCACAGACCCATTTTCTGGAAATGGGTCTATGTGTGTATGTGTCTCAGTTACGTGTGAAAACTGTCACCACATGTACCGGAGATACGGATAGGTGAAGAGGCCTAAGAATGTGTAAAATCTTTAGTCGTATTTGTAAGCCAAAACCAGGAGAGGAACAATCAGATGATAAGTATAATAGAAACACGTCACCACTTCTGTATTTATCACCCACTCCTGGTTTTGGCTTACAAATACTGATAAGAAATACTGACCAAATACTGAATATGTGAACGTGGCCTTAGAAAAATAGTGAAACTGCTGTTGGAAAATTAGACAAGATTGTTAGGCCACGTTCACGCGTTCAGTATTTGGTCAGTATTTTACCTCAGTATTTGTAAGCCAAAACCAGGAGTGGGTGATAAATACAGAAGCGGTGACATGTTTCTGTTATACTTTTCCTCTCCTGATTTTGGCTTGTAAATACTGAGGTAGAAAACTCACCAAATAGCAAATGTGTGCACGAGGCCTTATAGAAATGCCCCTCTGGCGTCTTTTTCTGTGTATCTGACTCACTTATGAGTTGCCAGCATGATGCCAGAGTCTGTAGGAGCAGATGCGTCATATTCTGTGACATTTGTTATTTTGATGTTGTGGCCACAGGAGTTCTAGCAATATATTATTCATCTGCCTGGAATTGTCCTTCTGCTGAAGCTTTTATTCCTGGCACAGGACTGATCATTGTGTGTAAGTAATTGGCTTAGAACTCGCACATTTACCCATTATTTCTGTGATGGAAAGCAGATCTTCTGCATTGTCTCTTATGCTGCCCTCTATGGACCAGGAATGGCAATGATGGAGTTATACAGAGCTCATCAATGTGCGTGACTACCTGGCCACAGATCTATTTATTTATAGTGATAATCTCTTGCTGATTAAAACTGTGATTTTATTAAAATTACAGTAAGCAGCCCAATAAGTGATTCATCACTGGAATCGGGGTGCGTCTCTACACTGTACTACTCTCAGATTAGGTGGTAAAAATGTGGTGAAAGATTCCCTTTAATTGGGGGGGGATGCTGAAAGAACACACACGGTGTGTTTTTTTTTTTAAATAACACAGGTAAAAAAAAAGTCACCAATGTTCCGCTTACTTGGTTGCTTGCTGTAGTTTTGATCTGCTGGTAAAATCACTTTTTTTCATTAGGGGACTGGTAAACCTGCTGCTATATAGTCCCCCATATTCATGAGCTCTGTATAACATTTCCTCCACCTCTGATTTCTGCCTATGCGCGGTGTACACAGAAATCTGACAATCAGTGGTGTGAGCGAGGTTATACCGCTCAGCATTCAGAAAACTGCTAGAACTGCAGCAGATAAAATAGGCATTTTATCAAAATTACAGCATGCATCCTAGTGAATGTTGCATAGTTGGAATCAGGGTCTCTGTCCCTGTTTTCTATGATATTTGGATGGGGTTTTTACATGCATTATACCAAATATTGCTGCAGATTTACAGTTCTGCGTCCAGACTGCAATTCTACAGCACGTCGGCGGTGACTAGACTGACAAGATGTGATATTCTGCTGCAGGTTTGTCTGGGTGTTGCCCAGTCCTGCAATAGTAATGTAGAGCATACAGGGTGGTCAGCTCTTTTTCACAAAGTTTCTTAACATAAAACTAGTAACAAAAAATAAGAAATCCACTACGGATTGTCAATTATCAGGATGCTTTCACTTGGTAAACAAAAAAAAAAAAAACAACAAAAAACTATTCTTAGTAATTGCCATTCATGCAGTTCTCTTTTCTTTCCAGCAAATGCAAAGTTTCCTATTGAAAGGTGCTGCACCTTCAGAGTCACGCTATGAATGTCCCATTCTCACTCACTTTAGAGAACGGCTAGAAAAAGCTTGAAAGTTAAATATAGATCCCTAGAAATGCCCGTGATGATAGTTGTTATATGTGGAAGCTGAATTGTTTTACATAAAACATTTAAAGGGGTTTTCCACTACCATTTAGTAATTTTTTTCATTTTACTTGCTTACACAGCCCCATCATATTCCCCAGCACTTTACAGACATCAACATCACTGTCCCCACTGAGACTCACAATCTAAGTTCCCAATCAGTATGTCTTTGGAGTGTGGGAGGAAACCCGCGCAAACCTGGGGAGAATATGCAAGCTCCTTGCAGGTGTTACTATGATACTGAGGACCTGTGTCTACTCTAGGACATTAAAATCAGATCTGTCGGAGATCAACACTGGCACCCCCCCAATGATCATCTGTTACTAGCTCCGGTAGTGGCTGGATGTAACAGTATCTGGAGCAGACACCACAACTCTGTCCCTCTGTAGTGGCCGCTGCTGGGTACTGCAGATCATCTCCAATTCAGGTCTCCTTTTTAGGCTGGATCGGGCCCAGGGCGCATGCTTCACTGTCTTATCATTCCACCTCCTCCTCATTGATTGACTCCAGGGTTCAGCCTTTTAGTGTTTGGTTAGGGTCCGCAGTGCAGACATTTATCAGTTTTTCAGATAAAAGATAAATGCCTATCATGGGAAAATATCCTTATTCTGAGGGCTATGGTGCTCTGGTTATGGCCATCTCTACATCATGACAGCTACTCTCCTGCCACAATTTGGAAATGCATTTGAATCTGTATTCTACTGTAAGAGCACGTGTGGGCGATTGATCTCCCCATGGTTGCTCTCCGTTTTTTAGCTTAGTCACTCCTGGCCTTTGTAGTTTTCCTTATTACGGCGTTGCTATTAAAGTGATTAATTACGTACAAGCATAGGATCTCCGAGAAGAATCCATCACAGTATACACTGTGTAGACCCCAGAGAAGGTGTGCTGTCTGGGGGCTACTTATTACATTATTTTCTGAATTTACATTTTAATCCATGGTATGATTATTACAGATGGATGGAAGCCTGCCTAATGGAAGATCTGCCCCCTACTACAGAGCTGGAGGAAGGGCTGAGGAATGGGGTCTACTTGGCAAAACTTGGAAACTTCTTCAGTCCAAAAGTGGTTTCTCTGAAGAAAATCTATGATCGGGAGCAGACCAGATACAATGTAAGCCGTTACTGGTACACCATTATGGACGACAATGTCCTAGTAGATGTAGCTTTATACCATTCTGATAGTGAATGTTTAAAGGGAACCTGTCATTTATGCTGCCTCTCTTATTCATGATGCCTGTGGTTCGGGCAGCATGAATCTAATGACAGGTTCCCTTTAATATGTGACAAGCTCCTTGGACATGCATGAATCACATTACTGCTGGTGACTTTGTTCCTGCTCTTAATATTTTGGGCACATGAAATGTCAAAATATAAAGGTTACAAAATATATACTGTTATTCTGCTTAAAGGGACATCTTATAAAGTGATGACTCCTTGCTAGGGTATGATCAATCTGGGGAGTTCACCACTGATCTCGAGAACAAAGGGCCACAGCTCTGATTATGTACATTGCACATTTTCCCTGCAAAGTGGTGGTCATAATCTGCCGGCCTTGGGACAGTGGTGGGGGTGTAGCACGGCCCCAATTACCTGACTGGGGCCACACTTCACTGCAGAGTTGTGAGGAATCCGCTAAGTGTTATATGTCGTCATTCAGAGCAGAATTGGTTTGCCTAAGCGAGAGGGGCTGCTTGTAGAGGGGAATCCAAGAAAAGAGATGTCCTCTGTGATATGGCATCTCCTCATAGAACCTGCTGCTAATTATCAGTTGTGTATCTGTGTGCTTCTTCTTTTTTAGGCCACCGGTCTTCACTTCAGACACACGGACAATGTCATTCAGTGGCTTAATGCAATGACGGAGATTGGCCTCCCAAAGGTAGGTATATCCCATATGCTCCATGTAGTTGTCTTCCAGGTGTCTTTTGCACAGTCATATCATTGATCCTCTCCATACTACTTTTTCAGATTTTTTACCCCGAGACCACAGACATCTATGATAGGAAGAATATGCCCCGTTGTATATATTGCATCCATGCTTTAAGGTAAAGGATTTTTAACCCTGTGCGTTTTCTTTTAGATTTCCGTATATATTCACGTTCTGCCATTCCAGTGAATTTGAATTGAACAATTAGACCATGTTTAAATTAGCATTAAATGGGGTCTGGTGGAATTTCCATTTTGTTTTGCTATTTCTGAGGTTTTGCCATTTTTGAAGACCACATCAGCAGCATCTGGAGCAATTTTCTACTAAGACAAAATGAAATAAATCCCAACAGACCTTATTAAAATCATTGGATTATCTGAATATATGTCAAGGCTCCATTATAAATGGAAGTTGAAATATCGGCGCAAATACTGTTGTAAAGTTTTTAATGGTCAAACCAGCTGCTGGTGAAACCCGAGCGTGTGCGTCTTTGCTGCAGATCCTGTTTAGACTTGTTTGTCTTTGCAAGGTGATCAATAGGAGTGGCAGATTTTTGCAGCTCAGATTGTATCTGTCTGTAAATCCGCCCCGGAGAACCCACATTTCCAGGACATAATTGTACGTCTTCACATTTAAATTGCATCTCTTTACCATGTCGCTGTGTATCTGCACATTGGATGACAAGGGTGGACATTATTCTCAAGTCCCAGGAGCAGTGCGGTCTCCTAGCGAATCTATATATACCCAAAGAAAGTATCTACTGACAACTCAATAAATAATTTTAATCAAATTCATTTTATTTATATTAAAAGGACATAACACAACAATTATCATTATTTTATTAGAATTTTAACCGTTAAAATAACTGAATATATATTATTTTTAAAAAATATAAAAAATATATATATATATATATATATAAATATATAGCCTGTATGTGGGGGGCTGTGGTACATAAAAATGGACTGGCAACAAAAATGACAATAGACCAAATAAAGTGCTAATGCGATTACAATCAGGGTTATTTAAATATTAGAAGCACAGTCATAAACCGGCCATAATGTGCAAATAAAATAACATATGCAGAAGAATTGGAGACAAAATTTACATATAAATAATACAAATGCAAGCGCCTAATTGATATACTATTGGAAAAATTAAATAAATATATAAATAAATATATGTGAGAGATACACAATATAATAAAAAATATATAATAATTAATAATCCAAGTGAATAATTAACAAATGCAAAATGAATATATCTATATAATATATTAAAACAAGCACAAATAAATATCTATATATGTGTATATATATTTATAAATAATTAGTGAAATTAGTGAATCAACATAAAATTTGCAAAATCATATGTGAGAAAGCTAAAAAACAATCACTCTGAATGAATACATCAAGCAAATAACTGTGAGTATAAATAATAATATAAATAATAAAAAATATATATATATATATATATATATATATATATATATATTGAAACAAATATATGTGCCAAAATGTGAATTAATATAATGTGAATCAATTAAATTGTAATCAATTGTATATCTATATTATTGCCATAATATGCATTTAACCCTCCAAATTCTAAAGTGCAGTAATAGTGTCATTAGTTATAACGCATTTCTTCAAGTTATGCACATGGTATGCAAAGGCATACACAGATGGAAGCCGGACCTTACCAAAAGGACGAGTGCACCGCAGCCCCCACACACACCACTCCAACGCGCGTTTCGCACCTGCTTCGTCAGCTTTTCCAATAGTATATCAATTAGGCGCTTGCATTTGTATTATTTATATGTAAATTTTGTCTCCAATTCTTCTGCATATGTTATTTTATTTGCACATTATGGCCGGTTTATGACTGTGCTTCTAATATTTAAATAACCCTGATTGTAATCGCATTAGCACTTTATTTGGTCTATTGTCATTTTTGTTGCCAGTCCATTTTTATGTACCACAGCCCCCCACATACAGGCTATATATTTATATATATATATATTTTTTATATTTTTAAAAAATAATATATATTCAGTTATTTTAACGGTTAAAATTCTAATAAAATAATGATAATTGTTGTGTTATGTCCTTTTAATATAAATAAAATGAATTTGATTAAAATTATTTATTGAGTTGTCAGTAGATACTTTCTTTGGGTATATGTTTGTCGTGCAGTATTTACTGGATAGATCATATTTTTAGAATTGTTGGTATTTCTTTTCTATATAGGATTTTTTTCCTAGCGAATCTACCCTGTATTCCCTACTGGTGTCAGACATTAAGCGGCTCGCCGATACTGGGAGCCAGTGCAGTCTGGTTGGGGAATAGATGGATAAAGGCAGGTGAGGACTTGTCACACAAGCACCCAGATTCTTCTACAGAGACAGAAATTAATAGCTGATGTGTATGCCTTGGGAACTGCTAAGGACAAAACTTGGCCTCAAGAATAGTATTTTCTGATACAATGACTCCTTCATTGGCTGTAAAGTGGAATCTCTCAGGATGATTTTACCAGTGCATGTGTTCTCAGTAATGACACTTCTGATTACAGCAAAACAGGTATCGTTTTTATTGCTGTACTATGACTTAGACAGCAACCAGTAGTAAAATTACCCTGACTGGTTCCCTTTAAGGTGGCCATACCACTTAAGGTACCTTCACACTAAACGATATCGCTAGCGATCCGTGACGTTGCAGCGTCCTGGATAGCGATATCGTTGTGTTTGACACGCAGCAGCGATCAGGATCCTGCTGTGATATCGCTGGTCGTTGCTGAAAGTTCAGAACTTTATTTGGTCGTCAGATCGGCGTGTATCGTCGTGTTTGACAGCCAAAGCAACGATGCCAGCAATGTTTTACAGTGGTAACCAGGGTAAATATCGGGTTACTAAGCGCAGGGCCGCGCTTAGTAACCCGATGTTTACCCTGGTTACCATTGTAAAAGTAAAAAAGTACATACTCACCCTCTGATGTCTGTCACACGTCCCTTGCCGTCTGCTTCCCGCACTGACTGTGAGTGCCGGCCGTAAAGTAAAAGCAGAGCACAGCGGTGACGTCACCGCTGTGCTGTACTTTACGGCCGGCACTCACAGTCAGTGCAGGAAGCAGACGGCGAGGGACGTGTGACAGACATCAGAGGGTGAGTATGTAGTGTTTTTTTTTTACTTTTACAATGGTAACCAGGGTAAACATCGGGTTACTAAGCGCGGCCCTGCGCTTAGTAACCCGATGTTTACCCTGGTTACCCGGGGACCTCGGCATCGTTGGTCGCTGGAGAGCTGTCTGTGTGACAGCTCTCCAGCGACCACACAGCGACGCTGCAGCGATCGGCATCGTTGTCGATATCGCTGCAGCGTCGCTTAGTGTGAAGGTACCTTTAGATGGCTGTTTCCTAATTGTTTATTTGGCTAATAGCTATTCCTCCTGCTCAGCCCCTATTTATTTGCCTGCTCAACTGAGCCTAAAATGCCCATGTGTATTCAGTGGGGGTGAGGGGAGTACACTGCTGGCAGACTTCTGTAAGAACAAAGGATTGGGCATGTTGAAATGTAAACTGCCTGATCCTTATCTTCTCTAGCATCTGCCCTCAGATGAGTCAGGACACCTCATACTGACTGACCTCTGTCAGAGATAGAAATTATGTAACTACCCGCCAGGATTTCCAACTTGACTTTTTAATTTTTCTGGACATCTTACCAAATAATCGTGGACAGACAATATTTTTTATAGACACATTGATTATAAGTGATCTATGTCTGCAGCCCATAGTTCTGATATGAAGACATTGGCTGCAGCCTCTGTAAACTGTAAGTTTCTTCAGCTTGAAAAAAAATCAAGGACACCTTTAATCTTTTTTTTACGGATCAGGCAAAAAATGCCATATTTTTACGGGCCGTCCTGGAATTTCTTGACGGTTCGCAACCCTACCTTCAGGGAGTCAGCGTGAAGTTATAGGACTTCTCTGATCACAGAAGCTGCAAAAACATGCAGTAAAGAACACACACCACTGCTATACTGATAGGACACTACGCTGGATACTATACTGATAGGACACTACGCTGGGTTACTATACTGATAGGACACTACGCTGGGTACTATACTGATAGGATACTACACTGGATACTGTACTGATAGGGATACTACACTGGATACTATACTGATGGGACACTACACTGGATACTATACTGATAGGATACTACACTGGATACTGTACTGATAGGGATACTACACTGGATACTATACTGATGGGACACTACACTGGATACTATACTGATAGGACACTACACTGGATACTGTACTGATAGGGATACTACACTGGATACTATACTGATAGGGATACTACACTGGATACTATACTGATAGGACACTACACTGGATACTATACTGATAGGATACTACACTGGATACTGTACTGATAGGGATACTACACTGGATACTATACTGATAGGATACTACACTGGATACTATACTGATAGGACACAAGATTCAAGATTCAAAGAAGCTTTATTGGCAGGACCAAATAAACATCAGTTTTGCCAAAGCAAGTGTATAAAGGCAATTGGAATAGGGACTGTGGGGATGTTGGGTAGGAGCTGTAGGGGAGGTGGATGGGGGCAGATCCAGGGTAGGGGCTATAGTCCATGGCATAGGGAAGGTGGATGTAGGCAGATCAATTGTGGGGGCTATAGTCCATGGCATCATGGCTGTCTTTCTCGCAGTCTATGACATTCGCTCACATACCGCGCTGCTATCTCCACTGCTCTCTCTTCTTCTCCCAGCAGGATATATGTCTTCTCTTCCTCCTTCATGGTGATGAAGTCCGGGAAGAGATGTGAGAGTCTCCTGAAGTGAGTGTCCCTCACTGCTGAGTATTTGGAGCAGTGTAGCAGGAAGTGGGTTTCGTCCTCTATGGCCTCCTGATCACAGTGTTGGCACAGTCTTTCCTCCCTGGGCTTGTAGTTCTGCCTGTGTCGGCCACATTCGATGGCCAGACTGTGGGCACTGAGTCTATATCGGCTCAGGATCTTGCGATCTTTACGGTCCGGGAGTTTCTCCAGATATGGGGCCAGTCTGTAGTCTCTCTGTAGGCTCCGGTACATGATCAGTTTCTGTGAGTTGTTGATATCATTCTTCCAGTCACTGACATACCTCTCCTGGCCTTCTTCTGCCATCTTCCTGATTCCGGCTTTTGTCAGGTTGTTATGATTGTTCTGGTCCGGTTGGGTTTGGCTTGGCTGTTCCGAGGGTTCTGGTTTTTCTGTTTCATCTACATGTATCAGGGCTTTATGGTGATGGGAGCTTGGATTGCTCCTATGCAGGTGAGCCCGGAATGACAGCGCCCTCTTTAGAACTGTTAGGTGTAGAGGGAATCTGCCCAGCTCGGCCCGACAAGCACTGTTGGAGGTGCTCCGATGGACCTGGAGAAGGTGCTTGCACAATTCCAGGTGGAATATTTCTGTTGGACTGGAATCCCACCTTGACCAGTCTGGGTAGGTGTGAGGACCCCAGACTTCGCTGCCATGCAGGAGGATTGGGGCGATGATGGAGTCGAAGATTTTTAGCCAGACCCTCACTGGTGGCTTCAGATGGTAGAGTTTCCTTTGGATGGCATAGAAGGTTTTGCAGGCCTTGTCTTTCAGGGTCTCTATGGCTTGTTTGAAGCTCCCTGACAGGTGAATCTCTAGGCCCAGGTAGGTATATTTGTCCGTTCCTGTGAGGTCGCAGTTGTTGAGGACAAATGATGGGTGCTGGTCTGATTTTCTCTTTCTCCTCTGGAGCACCATGGTGTTGGTTTTCTTTAGGTTGACCGGTAGAGCCCAGGTGGAGCTGAATTTCTCTAGGATTTTCAGGTTGTCCTGGAGGCCTTTCTCGGTTGGTGACAGCAGCAGCAGGTCATCTGCATACAGCAGGAATTTCACCTGCGTGTCGTGGAGGGTGAGACCTGGTGCTGAGGAGGATTCCAGGGCGGTAGCCAGCTCATTGATGTAAATGTTGAAGAGTGTTGGACTTAGGCTGCAGCCTTGTCTGACCCCGCGGCTCTGCTGGAAATAAGCCGTTCTTCTGCCGTTCACACTCACGCTGCAGCGGTTCTCAGTGTAGGAGCTTTTGATGACATCATAGGTCTTTCCTCCTATTCCACTCTCCAGCAGTTTCAGGAATAAGCCCGGGTACCACACTGAATCAAAGGCCTTTTTAAAGTCCACAAAGCAGGCGTATATCTTCCCATTCTTTGTATTGTAGACGTGTCTCTGAATGAGGCTGTGCAGAGTGTAGATGTGGTCAGTGGTTTGGTAGTTCGGCATGAACCCTGCTTGGCTCTTGCTGAGGACGTTGTGCTCGGTGAGGAAGGTGAGGATCCTCTTGTTCAGGATACTGTTGAACAGTTTTCCCAGGTTGCTGCTGACACATATGCCTCTGTAGTTGGCTGGGTCATACCTGTCCCCACTCTTGTGGATTGGTGTGATGAGGCCTTGGTTCCAGATACGAGGGAAGTAGCCAGCACTCAGCACAATATTGAAGAGTTTAACCATTGCAGCCTGTATTTCTGGTGGGCTGTACTTCAGCATTTCTGGTAGGATTCCGTCCAGGCCACCGGCTTTTCTACATCTTATGGAGGAGAGTCTCTCGGCTACTTCCTGTAGCGTTATAGGTGTATCCACCGGGTTTTGGAAGTTTTTTATTTTTTCCTCCATTGCTTTTAGTTTCGCCATTATGTTTTCCTGTTCTTGGCTTAGTTCTTCCTTTGGAATGTCTTTATAGAGGTCTCTGAAGTATTGGAGCCAGAGGTTGCCATTTTGGATATGGGTGTTGTTTTTCTTGTCTTTGGTGCCCATGTGGTTCCATAGTTCCCAGAAGGAGTTGTCTTGGAGGGCGTCTTGGAGTTGGTTAAGCTTGGTAGAGATGTAACTCTGCTTCTTCCTCCTGAGGAGGGTTTTGTACTGCCTTTGTATGGAGTCATAGGCTTCCCTCAGACCCAGGTGGTTGGGGTCTCTGTGTTTCTTGTTGGAGGCTGTTCTCAGGGTCTTCCGTACAGCTTTACATTCTTTGTCAAACCAGCCATTGACCTGTGTTTCTTTTGGTCTCTTGTAGTCAACTTTTTTAAGGTCGGACAGTCTGGCCATTGCGTATTATATATTGTTGAGGTCCTTTGCGGCTTGGCTCACTCCCTCTGGGTTTGGCTTGTACTCGAGGTTGTAGAAGTGGTGGAGCATCCGCTGTATTTCAGGTCTGCTGGAAGCTTCTTTATACTTTAGTGCCGACATTTTGGACCATTTATAGGATGGAGGCCAGGTGAAGAGGCCGCTCTGCTGTGGCTTCTGAGTGGATGGTTTCTCTGTAGATTTCATGTACAGAAGAAGTTGGCTGTGGTCTGACAGGTGCGTTTGTGGGGTGACTATGAGGGCGCTGACATCTGCCAGGTTCAGATCTGTAATGGCGTAGTCTACTACACTCCTCCCTACATGGGAGTTTAGTGTATACCTTCCTAAGGAGTCACCCTTGCTTCGTCCATTAAGGATATGAAGTCCTAAACTTCTACATACGTTCAGGAGCTTTCTGCCACTTTTGTTGACTGTACTGTCATAGCTCTTTCTCTCAGTGTGTACAGGGTCTTGGCCGTCATTCTCTGCTCCAAGTATGTAGATGTTTCCATCCGTGGTCAGGAAGTCTCTCTCTCTCCCTGTTCTTGCATTGAGGTCTCCAAAGATGAGAACTTTGCCCAGGGCCTGATAATGGGTGGCTTCTCTTTGTAAGATCTCGAAGCAGTCTGGATTGAAGTAGGGGGACTGGCGGTGGTATATAGGTGGCACAGAGGTGGACATCAGACTGGCAGGTGAGGATGGAGCTGCTGATTCTGATCCATATGTGGCTGCCTCCTTTCTTCACCGGTTTGATGTACTGGTGGAGCTCCTCTTTATACCAGATCAATACTCCTCCTGAGCCCCGGCCCTGTTTGATGTTTTTATTTTTCTGGGAATGGACCGAGAATTCCTTGTATCCAATAGGCACCAGGGATTCGTTTTCGGCTCTGGTCCATGTTTCCAGGAGGATCTGAATGTCTATATTTTTCAGTCTTTGTATAAAATCAGGGTCCTTTGTTTTAGATCCAAAGGTTGAGGCATTGAGACCCTGGATATTCCAGCTGCTGATTGTAAGTGAAGACATTCTTCTGTGTATTTTGTGTGTATATACCTTGTAATGAGTATAGCTGTGTGGGACAAACTGGATTTCTGACTGTTTTATAGAAGTGCTTGGTTCCATCCAGTCACATTAGTCTTCTGCACAGTGCATTATATACTGAGCATTAGTATATACTGATTATATGAGCATTATATACTGAGCATTAGTATACTGATAGGATACTACACTGGATACTATACTGATAGGGACACTACACTGGATACTATACTGATAGGGACACTACACTGGATACTATACTGATAGGATACTACACTGGATACTGTACTGATAGGGATACTACACTGGATACTATACTGATAGGACACTACGGTGGATACTGTACTGATAGGGACACTACACTGGATACTATACTGATAGGACACTACACTGGATACTATACTGATAGGATACTACACTGGATACTGTACTGATAGGGATACTACACTGGATACTATACTGATAGGATACTACACTGGATACTATACTGATAGGATACTACACTGGATACTGTACTGATAGGGACACTACACTGGATACTATACTGATAGGATACTACACTGGATACTGTACTGATAGGACACTACACTGGATACTATACTGATAGGATACTACACTGGATACTGTACTGATAGGATACTACACTGGATACTATACTGATAGGATACTACACTGGATACTATACTGATAGGATACTACACTGGATACTGTACTGATGGGATACTACACTGGATACTATACTGATAGGATACTACACTGGATACTATACTGATAGGATACTACACTGGATACTATACTGATAGGACACTACACTGGATACTATACTGATAGGACACTACACTGGATACTATACTGATAGGATACTACACTGGATACTATACTGATAGGATACTATACTGATAGGATACTACGCTGGTTACTATACTGATAGGGATACTACACTGGATACTATACTGATAGGACACTACACTGGATACTATACTGATAGGATACTACACTGGATACTGTACTGATAGGGATACTACACTGGATACTATACTGATAGGATACTACACTGGATACTATACTGATAGGATACTATACTGATAGGATACTACGCTGGTTACTATACTGATAGGACACTACACTGGATACTGTACTGATAGGACACTACACTGGATACTATACTGATAGGATACTACACTGGATACTGTACTGATAGGGATACTACACTGGATACTATACTGATAGGATACTACACTGGATACTATACTGATAGGATACTACACTGGATACTGTACTGATAGGGACACTACACTGGATACTATACTAATATAGGGATACTTCACAATAACTCATAAATAACATCGGAGTGCTTCTGGTATTTCTCTGTTACAAATGGCCACTATAATTTGGACAATAGGGTCACAAAAGTGGTAAATGTCAGCCTTTTAAAGATCAACTTTCCTAATTCACCAAAACAAAACACCTCCTTCATGTTGTAATAGAAATAAGAAGGATTGGGATAATTTACCAGGGTTGCAGTGTGAGGGCGTCTTTTTCTGTATTGAAAGCTACAACTCCTTTTGAGGAAATCTGGTATGCGGACTGCCAGTCACATAGAGCTCCTGGTGGGAAACCTCTACAATCACCCGAATGGACCCTACTGAGATCTGACCCATCGCTCGGCTTAGAACCTGGAGACGTTGTTTCATGGCCCTTACTTTGTAACCCCTGCTGTGCACCCCGCTCTTCATGCTCATTAGTCACACGCTGACGGCTCATTAGTTGACATTCTCTCAGAATTTGACGTTTACTTTTGTGTTTATTTCCATTTTCTAAGTAACGCTTCATTCATCTGGAGAGATTCTCTCCGAGTCGCTGTCATTTTGCTCTGTAGTTAATATTGGGCTTGGTGTCGGGAATACTTGTCCTGCTGTTCTGCGTCATTTTACTGAATTTACTACTGTGATTAATCTGCCGCAGAGCAATGGGATAAATGTGGGATTTCTCAGTTGTAGCTAGATATTAGAAACCAATCATTGGAAACCGCTGTCTGCACATAAGAAATATCGTTCATACAATCACCAATTGTTTCTGTGACCTCTTTTTTTTCAGTTTGTACCTGTTTAAACTAGGCCTCGCCCCGCAGATCCAGGACTTGTACGGGAAAGTAGAATTTACAGGTCAGTATTCATTCTTCATGTTTATATAGAAGTTATCTACTATTCCTTGGCAGTCACGTGGAGGTCACCCGTCCTTACCGGAAGGTGTGTTCTGTGCAGACAGAGCCGCTTGTGTTAGGCTGGGCCCACAATTATGTGTCTGCAGACCGATACCTTAAAAACGAATGCAAGCACATAGCATACATCAAACTACTTCTGTCCCAATGTCGATGTATACGTCATCTACATGTATACATTTACTTTTAAAAAAAAAAAATGCATTTATTATGAATTGTACAGACAAGAAAACGTATACATCATGTGGTAGTTCAACTCACTTGGCGGTATACGGAGGTAGAAAACAGGAACACTGTGTCTTTACATCTTTGGTTGGTCTATTTTATGGCAGTATAAACCAACCAGTGGAAAATAAACACAGCCCTTCAGGCAAAAACAGGAAAACAACAAAGAAAACAAAAATGCTGTACACAGTCCATACTTTTGCGGGGAGCTGCACACTCAGTCTTTCCTCCTCAGGACACAAACCACTGGAGAAACCTCTCTCCAGTCCTGCTGACCAAAGACTGCCTCTGGAGCCCTGCTATTTAAGGCCCAGACCATGAGACTGAACACGTGACTGTGATATCACACATGCCCTGTCAGCACACAGTGGTGCCTGCTCTGCCGGTGGAGATAAGGTGGACATCCTCCCACCCACTCTATGGATGTCCACATAAAAACCAGCCCATATATATAACTTGGCATAATCCTCACAACACCTAGTGTGCTGGAGGAAAATACTCTGGCTTTCCCACCACTAACGCCATTAAGCCTAGTGACACATATCTCCCCTCCAGTACTTTACCAGTGACTTTGTCACAATGTATATATGTCTGACATATTAAAACGCACCTCTATGTGTTTGAAAACAAAAGGTATTTGCCTTTCATATCTTTTGTTTTTTTCGAGGGGACAAAAAATGGTAAACTGTGTTTTTGTGCATAAAAAAAAGCATAATATGATATACATAAACCTGACAAAACATAGTGGAATCCATCCTATGGATATGCTGCCATTTACGTCTACATGCAGTTTTCCGCAATGGATACGGATACGTCCAGTGGAGTACAACGTATAACTATGAGCCTAGCCTTACATGTCCTGGGAGCCGACTGCTATTTTCTCATTTTATTGTCTATTTTTGTACAACTGTTAGGCTGTGTGCACACGTAGCATATTTTTCGCGTTTTTTTCGCGTTTTTTCGCTATAAAAACGCTATAAAACCGCGAAAAAAACGCTTACATTAAGCATCCTATGTAATAGAATGCATTCCGCATTTTTTGTGCACATGCTGCATTTTTTTCCTGAGCGGAATCGCATTCCAGAAAAAAACGCAGCATGTTCATTAGGCTAAGTTCACACGTTGCAGAATTGCCGCGGAAATTTCCACGGCAATTCTGCGCCTCCTGCCGCGGGTATATCGCATGCAGAATTAGCATGCATATACCCGCAGAAAACTAGCGTTTTGCAAGCATAATTAGCTTGCAGAATGCTAGAGTTTTCCAAGCGATCTGTAGCATCGCTTGGAAAACTGACTGACAGGTTGGTCACACTTGTCAAACATAGCGTTTGACAAGTGTGACCAACTTTTTACTATAGATGCAGCCTATGCAGCATCTATAGTAAAAGATCGAATGTTTAAAAATAATAAAAAACATGGTTATACTCACCTGCAGACCTCAGCGGCGTCCGTTCCTATAGCTGGAGTGCAGTGAAGGGCCTGCGATGACGTCACTGTCTTGTGATTGGTTGCGTGAGTCACATGAGCGGTCACGCGACCAATCACAAGACAGTGACGTCATCACAGGTCCTGAACCACATCATCTATAGGAACGGAAGAGAGATCATGCACCGGAGAGGCGGGAACACTTCGGGGGCCATCAGACGGTGAGTATAGGACTATTTTTTATTTTAATTCTTTATTTTTTACCACTTATATGGTGCCCAGTCCGTGGAGGAGAGTCTCCTCTCCTCCACCCTGGGTACCAACCGCACATGATCTGCTTGCTTCCCACATGGTGTGCACAGCCCCGTGCGGGAAGTAAACAGATCAATGCACTCCTATGGGTGCAGAATCGCCGCGATTCCGCAATTTTAATGAACATGCTGCGTTTTTTTCTGGAATGCGATTCCGCTCAGGAAAAAAATGCAGCATGTGCACAAAAAATGCGGAATGAATTCTATTACATAGGATGCTTAATGTAAGCGTTTTTTTCGCGGTTTTATAGCGTTTTTATAGCGAAAAACCGCAAAAAATATGCTACGTGTGCACACAGCCTTAAAATTGCGGAATCGTGGCGATTCTGCACCCATAGGAGTGCATTGATCTGCTTACTTCCCGCACGGGGCTGTGCACACCATGCGGGAAGCAAGCAGATTATGTGCGGTTGGTACCCAGGGTGGAGGAGAGGAGACTCTCCTCCACGGACTGGGCACCATATAATTGGTAAAAAATAAAGAATTAAAATAAAAAATAGTCCTATACTCACCGTCTGATGGCCCCCGAAGTGTTCCCGCCTCTCCGGTGCATGATCTCTCTTCCGTTCCTATAGATGATGTGGTTCAGGACCTGTGATGACGTCACTGTCTTGTGATTGGTCGCGTGACCGCTCATGTGACTCGCGCGACCAATCACAAGACAGTGACGTCATCGCAGGCCCTTCACTGCACTCCAGCTATAGGAACGGACGCCGCAGAGGTCTGCAGGTGAGTATAACCATGTTTTTTATTTTTTTTATTATTTTTAAACATTCGATCTTTTACTATTGATGCTGCATAGGCTGCATCTATAGTAAAAAGTTGGTCACACTTGTCAAACACTATGTTTGACAAGTGTGACCAACCTGTCAGTCAGTTTTCCAAGCGATGCTACAGATCGCTTGGAAAACTCTAGCATTCTGCAAGCTAATTCTGCATGCGATATACCCGCGGCAGGAGGCGCAGAATTGCCGTGGAAATTTCCGCGGCAATTCTGCAACGTGTGAACTTAGCCTTACAAAGCAATCCATGACATGAAGGCTTTATTTGTTCCTGCTGTTTTGGGTGGCACGGCCCATGATCGGCCACAGCAGGTAAAGGCGACTGATTTTACACGTTTGTGTGAAGTGCTGGAAAAAGTGACTTACACCAGCAAATCTGGTGACAGGAACAAACTATATAATCATAAACTTATGTAAATACGTATAGCACATTAAAGTCTAGATATAAGAGGCTTCAGTTCTGGGACTAGTGAGCCACTATTGTAACGTGTTTGTGCCGTATATTCTTTGCACCTTTCCTTATCTGTCGGCAGATAGTGTTTTTTGCTTGTTATGTAAAGGTTTGGATTTAAACCTCTGAATGGCCAGCAATCCGCATCTTTACTGACCTGCGATACGAGCAAATTACATCCTTCTCCCCCTGAAGGGTGAAAATGTAGCAGCTGGGCTCGGTAGCTGAAACCTGGTGCAGCAGCCACAGTTGGTGTTGGCACAGACCATGGCTGCTTAACGCCTTAGATGCTACTGTCAATAGTGTCTACAGCATCTAAATGGTTAACAGAGTGTGGGGGCTATCACTATAGCTCCATGGTATTGCGATTGTGTGGTCCTGATGGCTGCCATGTCATTCCAGGTCTAAGTAATGGCCCTAGGGTCTGATAGCTACAGTGGCTGTCCATATGTTAGCAATATTTTAGTGCTGAAGATATAATTTCTCATTCCACTTTGCGTGTATTCCTGAAAAGCACCTGAAGCCATAATAAGCTACCCGTCTGCAGTTTCTATTATGTTGGGGGCTCTTTTTTTAAAAAATTGCCACTTTGGGGAGAATTTTCCAGTATATATTGTAGGTCCCACAAAATCAGTTCAAAAATTTTGGGAAATTTCCTTGAAAAATTGCTGCTAAACTTTTTAACATCTTAATGAAATAAAAGGACATTTGACAAATGGTGTAAATGTAGATATAAAGTTATTTATTAAAGTGAATCTGTCGCCTAATCTGAGAGCAGCATGATGTGTAGACAGAGACCCTGATTCCAGCGACGCATCACTTACTGGGCTGCTTAGTGTCGTTTTGATAAAAATCACAGTTTTATCGTCATATTATCCGTAGAGGATTAGTAAACCTGCTGCCATGCTATGATGCCTCTGTAACCATGAGCTCTGTGTAACCCTGTCCCCATCAGTGACTGGCAGCTTTGTGTACCAAGTTTTACAGAGGTCAACAACAGACAACTACTAGGTCTGCCGCAGAAAAAAATCGGATTTTATTAAAATAACAGCAAGCAGCCCAGTAAGTGATACATCACTGGAATCAGTGTATCTGCCCCTACATTATACTTCTCTCAGATGGAGTAGCAAAAGCTTGGTGACAGATGCCCTTTAACGTTTTGGTGTGTTACCACTATCTGGATTAAAGTATAAACATTCAAAGTTACAAAAAACTTCTGACCAAATGACTGCATAATTGTAAAGCAATAAACTAGGATAGTATTTGCCCTTCTCGGCTCAGGCGCTGGCTTCCTGCCTCTGCTCCGGTCATTATATTTTGGTTGTAGCAGTGACGCCATCAGTACACTGCACATCACCGCTGCAACCTATCACTGAGCTAAGCAGCTTCTACGGTCTACATCAGCAGAGCTTAATGATTGTCTGCAGCGGCTGTGATGTGCTCTGTAGTCGTCATATCAGCACTGCTACCAAAACACAGACCGGAGGCCCAAGGAGCTGCTGCCGTACAAGCATGCAATGGTTTGAGGACAAGTTTTTTGAGAATAGAAAACCTGTTTAATATTACCCTCAAAATCTCACATTGTGAAAATCCCTTGTTTCGGGGACGCCTCTTTTCTTTTTTCTTCATTTCCCCCCAGAAATGTGTCCTTTGTGTTAATTTAAATTACAATTATTAAAACATGTTATGATTTCCATACAAGTGACAGTTTATGGTGTGGCCAATACTGGGGTATGTTCCATGCTATAGTCCGAGCTGACATGATTTATTGAGAAAAAATTGCTCAAGCCTTTGTGCCCGGCATGTGGACATGATGGTAACAATGCATTTCCCTGAGATCACTTCATTATTGTAGGAAATGCCTATTTTAGCGGGTGCTCAAATGAATTTGCTTCTTAATACTTTTACACTGTTGCTTTAGATTATGAATGTAACATAATATTTTATGAAGCAGGAGTCATGATGGGTTTTTTTCCCCTGTGTTTCCAGCGGAAGAGATTGATATCATGAAGAGTGAGCTGGAGAAATACGGGATTCAGATGCCTGCCTTCAGTAAGATTGGAGGAATCTTGGCCAGTGAGCTCTCTGTAGACGAAGCTGCATGTGAGTACAGGTTATGCTGGGATTGCTGGCGGTGATCTCAGCGTAATCATATGAGTCTGTAAAAGGAGTAGCCTATCCTAAAGATCCGGACCGACTGGCAGTGTGGTATGACCGCCGATTGGTAGACTCTTATGGATCGCCGACATTTATGGATTGGTGCTTGTTTGCAGACTACAGTGAACGATGAGCACTGAGCGGCCTACTCTAGACTACTGCACATAGGCTGCCATTGTTCTCATCAACTTACACAGGACGATGCACCACCGAGAAGGATCATCTTTTACACTGCGCAAAAGAACATTTCACCTGATGAACAAACATTTTCTTTGTTCATCTGGTGTTTGGCACCCCGTTTACATGGTAAGATAATTGTGAAGCTAGCGGTTTAACAACACTCGTTCACGATTATCTTGCAGTGTAAATGCCTCCTAAAGGGAATCGGCCAGTAGAATCAGCCCTCCTAAGCCATCTATATGGACTGGTAGGTCATGGGAGGCTGAATACAATGATAAGTTGATGTATTATTCTGCAGAAATGCACATTTTTCTTGTATATACTGTAAGGGTTTTGTACTCAGGTGCGGCAGGAGGAAAACAGGAGGCATGCTTCTGTAGAAAGTACGCGCGGGTTTATTTCCTTCATAAACCCAGCAATAATCACAAACGGTAAACGGCCGACAGAGCAGACAAAACACAAAACTGTCCTTAGCCAGGCTGTCTGCTCCCTCATGCCTGTGTGCACACAGCCTGGGTCAGTGTCCAGCACGCATATACACACACACACACACACACATATATATATATATATATATATATATATATATATATATATATATATATATATATATATATATATACACACACACACACACACACACACACACACACACACACACACACACACACACACACACACACACACACACACACACACACACACACACACACACACGCGCGCACGAGGCCTTCTACCTCCCCAGACACAGACCATGTGCCAAACAGCCTCCATTATGTAGGCTGTAAGCACACCCACAGCCCACAGGTGAGGTATGTGGGTAACCAGACCCTCCCATCTCTCATAGCTACCCACAACCCGGACCCAGGTGCACTAATCAACATCTTACTAAAGCAAAATACTCTGGGTTGCATCGCAGGGAGCAGCCATCTCTGCGACACATACCTCCCATTGACTAGACGGCCATTAGCCTCCTTACAATACATATAAGAAAAACATGTATTTCTCTGGAATACGACATCAGATTGCAGATATTAATGTATCATTGTATTCAGCTTGCTATGACCTACATGCTCATATAGACGTATTGGGTTGACATTAACTGTCAGATTCCTTTTAAGGATGTTTGATAAGTGGTGGTTCAATCTCTGCATGTCGGGGTCCGTCATGTCCTCTTCATATGGGTAGATGGTGTCGGAAGAGAAGGATCGGGTACATTGGTGTGTTCTGTAGGAGATTAGCCGCCAGGGAAGTCTGGTAGCGGCGCTATCCTAGAGGACACAGGGCCCATGGTAGAGCGGAGCGTTCCTATGTATGAGGGACTCGAGAGTGATAGCTATGTGCATATAGGACCAAATTTGACCTTCTAGGAAAAAATCGGAGCAGTTTCTCCATTACCGTACATTGGTGTGGATGGCATTTCCTGACCATCATCATGCACAATTAATTTTTTGTATTGTGAGTCTTATATTAGGCAGTTATGCCATTTTGAGCAGATGTAGATTGCTTCATTGCTCATTAGATGCTGGAATATAAGTGTATTTGGTGTTACCCAAGCAAGAGTGTGAAGGTGTCTGTACACCCTAAACAGCTGTCCACCCAACATGCTGCTTGGCTAAGCACGGACCTGCTTTCAGTAGGGAGAGGAGACTAGGCAGCCACCGCACACATTGTCTCCCAAGGCAACAAATGGATCCGGCATTGAAATTGAACATGTGTGATCCTCCTCTTCCCCGACATAATTTGTCTCTGGACAGTCAGGAGACCCCATAAACATAGGTTGCTGGTCATTCCAGGGAAAATTATCAGCCATGGCATCTTTATTAGATATATTCCATCCAAATTCATGAATTTCATCAGGACTGGCTGATTATCTGATGGGCATGGGGGATCTTTTTTCCCCCCTGATGGAACATAAGGTTGGAAGGATGGTGGAGTTCAGTGTGCCCATCCTTTTTTCTAGTAGGAGAAACATTGCTTATTTCCCTTTCCTTATTGAGAAAACAGGCTGAGGAGTTGAGATGAATAGCTATAGACTGACGGAGCAACTGATTGATGACATCTAAGCGGTGTGGCATCGGAACGCTGTATGACCTCCATCTTGGCTAGGGCATCCCTCAAGGCACTGTGCTCTGAGTTGTGGTACCATAACTGTTTAGAGAGTCAATATGTGAAAAAAGTTTAGTGCTTTTAGGGTTTCCCTTTAAATGTCTCCTTTATTTTCAGGGGTGTATTAATGCAGAGTACATCTGTTTCTCCTGTAATTGTGCCACCATCTGCTATAATGAGGCTTAATAACGCTGTGCCGTTCTGCTTGAAAGGTTCTGAGCCCTCTGATGTTGGTAAAATATCAATTTCCAAGAGACTCTGTTCCCAATTCTGCTACATTCATCTAGTTAGAGGCTATTTCCTGGCGGTAATTATCTGTGTTAAGTGTACAAATGACTCTTTGGGCACACTGGGCCAGTTGCCAATTCTCCCCATTAAGTTCTTCTGATTACATGACTTGATAACAACTGAAACTTTCCAACACAATAGACATTTAAGGGCCCCATAATGGTAAAAATATATTTGATTGTCTGTAGAAGAATAGGCAAGAGCATGGACAATACATGAAAATAAAACCAACCTAAATGTGCCCAGTAAGATGTAATATTACCACTTGGGTAGTACCAGTGCTGTGCGTCCTCCTTGGCATTATGCCACGCATGCCCCCCCGGTCACCAGGGAAGCTTTATCCTTCTTTAATCAATGTTTCATGTAGGGACTGGATCTAATCTATACATTTTGGGATCTTAGGGACTGGATCTAATCTATACATTTTGGGATCTTTTAGTACTTGATACATTTTCTGACACTTAATAAAGTCTTCCTGAAAACGTCATTGATTGGCACCATCTCTTGATGTGCGGGGACTGTGGGGTTAGACATTTGGCTGTGTACGGGGTAGCGCTCACTCATCTTGCTGCCTGACGCCCCAGGAGTTGTAATACTTGGCTGGAGCCGGTCAGTTTGGAAGAGCGGATATTGAAGTTCTGTATAATCCCTCTGGTATTTTGCAGTGCATGCGGCTGTAATTGCCATCAATGAAGCAGTGGACCGGGGAGTTCCTGCAGAAACGTTCACCGCCCTGAGGAATCCAAATGCCATGCTAGTAAATCTTAATGAGCCCCTTTCTACTGTCTATCAGAACGCCCTGTATCAAGCCAAGCAACATAAAATGGAGAATGCCAAGAAACGGGTGAGTCATTATTTCCACAAATCTATAAACTTCCACTATCACGATCTTTTACCGCAGTATGGAGAACACACCCAAGCCTCTGTCTTCTTCATGTGCTGGGAATATGTCCATTTCTATTTTTGTATTTATGCCTCCATTTTTAACATTCTATGGATTTAATACATGGTGAATGTCTTGATGAATGAACAACCCCATCTGTATATATGTGATAAAATAATAAGAGACCAATGCTCACCCTTAAACCACAACTGCTCCAGCGCCGCTGCCGCTTCTCCATTTTTTTTCTAGGCAGCTGGTGTCAATGCCAAGACCAGTACCCTGGGTGCCACGTGATCAGCTGTCCTAAAGGTAACGGAGATCGGCAGGGTTCTGGAGTGCCAGCTGCTTACAGGGGTGGTTATTTTACTGTTTGATTTCACCTCCTGCCTTTAAAAAAAAAAAAAAAACAATAATCAAATTATTACATATAATATATATATTTTTTAAGGCAGTCAATGAAATATAACCATAGAATAACCACCCCTGTAAGCAGCTGCCACTCCGGTCCCTGCCGATCTCTGTTACCTTTAGGGCATCTCGCCAGCGCCTTTAATGCTGGATATACATATGAGATTAAAGCTGAGCAAGCTCACAGATTTGAGCAGGATCCGTTTATAATCTACAGGTTTTAGGGCTGTATCTGACTGTTCCCATCAGTGATGGAAAGATTAGTTATCTTGGATTTCCTGCAGATGAGCTTGTTTCTCAGTCAGATAAGCAGTGGCCTATTCTATTGAGAAAATCATGGACATTCCTCAGGAGCAAGATCTGCGAGGCATTTCGTGCTGCCCCCTGTGTGTGCTGGTAACTCATTCCTGTGTCTACCTTTCATGACCCAGATGGGAACAGCTTCTTCTAGGTGTCTGCTGCCAGAGCTGCTGTATGCAGACCTCTGATAGAAGTGAATGGGAGATACAGGAACAGTGTAGCAAAGTGAGCGCTGCTGTTGGCATTAACTCCAGAATTACATACCCTGCGTAGTTCGCTTTTCTTTAATGTTTCCATAACCCCCATTCATTTCCATGGGAGTTACCCGAACAAAATAACGCAGCTATGTTCGTCTGTTTTCTTAGTCCCACCTCTGGTGGTTGGGACCTACAAGCATTTATTCCCATCTCAGATGTGAATAAACCTTTAAAACTTTGGTTCACCTTTGATGATCATATTCTCTGCGGCTGCTCTCTCTGACATTGTGGTCCCGAACCTTTCTTACCCGGGGAGCCACATTTTGCTCTGAGAGATGATCACAAGTCACATCCTGCGCCACCTCCCCTGTCCCCATAGTCACAACTCCTAGATCCCAATCCTAACTGGTATAATGACAGAAAGCTTCCCCACAAAAAAAGCACACAGAGACCTTGTGTCCCTGTCAGCATACTTGCATCCAAAGCTTTCCACCTTACCCCATGTGATATTCTCACATCAAGCACACTCGCCGCACTATTTGCATCCCTCTACAAGCACCCCATCTCTAACTTGCCATATTTGTCTCTCCTTCTACTGCCAGTATATGCTGCACAGCCAGTCCTGCTCAGGGCTACTCTCAGGAGTCACCAGTTGGAGATCTTCTCTTTATAGCCTTTTCCTATCCCTGGTGCTAATGCACCAAGCTGACAGACTGCTCCGAGCCACACATCGTGGGCCCACGAGCCACAGTTTGATACCTCTATCTAGGAAATGGCCTTGTAATAAAGGAACACACAAAATCACTATGGCCTTCTGTTTTCCATCACCTTTTCCTGTACAAACGTACAGTCTGCAGTATACTTTCTTTCTTAACCATATATCGTTATACAGAATACTGTAATATACGGCACTAATTTATCTGTGTAAATTAAAATGGCATGCAAAAAATGGTGTCTGAATAAAAAAATCCACCCAAAAACCACATAAAATTCTTGTAGTTTTGTACATGAGTGTTTCCATGAATAGTTGGTCTGACTGTATTTGAGCATTTGTTGTGGCTGACTGGGTGTAAGATTAATGGCAATCTCCTGCTTTCTCTGTGTCAGATCACTTCTGAGAATGAGGGAGGAGAACGCGATGTGTATGAAGAACTGCTAACTCAAGCCGAAATACAGGGCAACGTCAACAAAGTGAATTGTAAGTGTCTCATTGACCGGTATATTGCCGGCGACTTTTCACAGACGTTACCCAGCACTTCTACAATAACGGTGGTGTGATCCATTGTTTGTCAGACCATTATCTCCGTCTCCGTCATGCAGAATGCTAGTCCTGATATTTGGGTAAAGCAAGAAAACGTGAGCGGCTGGCAGATACTGGGTAGAAATATCAGATGGGTAAAATCCAGTAGTCTGAAATCTGCTGATAGGGGGACCCTAGCTCCAGAACGAGTATATATGAAGTATATTCCCTGTTGACTCTGCTGCTTTTCTTCTCGTTTAGTAAAATCCGCCATAGAAAGGGTTGACCAAGCTCTGGAGAACGGCAGCCCACCGGTGTTGTATGAGGCTCTGAGCAGTCAGGCGCTGGCACTAAGAACATTGCAGAGAGACAATTCTGAATGGTACTTGAGTCAGCTGCGGAATGACAAGCAGCAGAAGCTGGAGGTGAGTTGTCTGCTGATCTGAGTAGATATAGTATACGGTATTATTATTTTATGTAAGGCCTGCCAATCTGTATCATGACTTTGCAGTGACACCGAGGAGCCTATTTGTCCCTGTGTGGTCTCCAGCTACACAGTAGAAACCTGCCTTGAAGGGGTTGTCCAGGTTTGGCACAAAAGTTTGCAGTCACTCTATATGACTGAAGACTTGTGAATTCTCTCAGCTTACCCATTGCATGCGGCCAGGATTCTCTGGTGCGTTAAGCAGGTGGTTATATGAGTATTTCCAGTACTTCCAGCCACAATCCGTTTAGTCGTGTGTGGCCTTGCTCAATTCACTTGTACTGAGTAACGCTGTGCACATCTAGTTGGAATGTGGCTGGGAGTATGCATATTGCATACACAGTCACATGACCCCACTCCAGCTCCTGGCGCCGGAGAATCCCGACATGCACACTGTGAGGATTGGAAAGTCTGCATTCACATATAATAACGGCAGACTTTGTGCCAAACCTGGGCAATACCTTTAACCTACTGACGTATAAACTTAAAGGCGTATTCTCAAATTATTAATTTGCTTTAATTAGTTACATATTTTGAAAATAAGCAACTTTTCAATTGACTTGCTTTTCCTATCTGCTTTTATTTTTCTGTAAGGAGAGCTTTTATCTTACGTAGTGTACAGCTGCTTTTTCTGGAGCTTGGTCGCCAGAGTCTGACCAATTTGTGTGCCGCATTTACATTCCAGTACAGGGGTTAACTCCTAGCACACAAGTCAGTTCTCTAGCCCATAGATTTCTATACAGCAGTTACCTGCTCTACACCTTCCCCATCCCTCTTAGTTCCTGACGGGGCTCTAATCAATCCTGTAGAATTACATATTTAATAAATAGAGGGGTCTGTAATACTCCCCCTTAAGGACTTTATTAAAAGTCTGGTCTGTTACAAGATGTGGGAGCCCTGCATGCAGAACAGGAATCTCATGGACCTCCATGCTTTGAAGAATGAGCTATTTCTCTTTGCACTAACCCTGCACTGTCACATAGATTTCTAGGCAGTGCTTGGTAAAGTACGTGGCAGTGCTAGGTTAGTACAAAGAACGAGATCTCCCGATAACACATGAGATGTCGCTCTTTTACAGTGAGACCCCACTTTGCATGCAAGGTTACCACAAGCTGGAAGTTGGGAGCTGACTCAACCCTAAATTGGATCTTTAATGGGGGCAGTAGAGACTCGTCTGCTAATGAGTTGTTTGGAAAAATCACCAGTCTGAAGCTGCTCATTATTTTCTTAAATTGGTAAGGGCAGCCCCAGACTGATGATAGCTACTCTTTAAAGTGAACCTGTCAGCAGGATTGTGCACAGTAACCTATAGACAGTGTCAGGTCCGCGAGGTTATACTGATTACAATGATACCTGGCTTGATGAAATCATCTTGTCGTTGTTTAATCTTTATTTTCAGTTAATGATATGCCTGTGCCCCGGGGGCGGCCTGTGGGGGGGGGGTCTTCATGTGATGCTCCATTGACCTGTATGACTTCTAACAGTGTATATATAAATATACTGAAAAAAAATCCCCTCCTGCTGACAGGTTCCCTTTAAACTGTGTCTGCCAGTGTAAGTGTGTGCGCAGATGTGAGGACAATGGTGATAAAAGGACAGGAGTCAGGATATGAATTGTGAGAACTTGTGCAGCACAAGAAAGTCATCAGGAAGGTAGTGGGGGGCTTGTTATGCGAAGGTGGTTAAAGGGGGTCTTCCCATCTCTATGTGCGATGGTTAGGAAGACCGAAATGGCCAATCGGGTGCTTAGTATCCGCATCTTCCATAAAAGTAAATTGGAGCTCTGAAGCATGGAGCCACCGACGTAGAGGATGGACAGAAAGATGATCCAATTCCTAGCACTAAGAAAAGCTGTCTGTACTACGGACACGGCGTGCCCTCCGCACCTCATACTTGTGTTTACCCATAAGCAGTTGTGGGTGAGTCAGGAGGGGAGGCAGCAGACTGCGGGTTGTCATCACTGAGGGGCAGACTATTGTGTGTCCCCGCTTTGTCCTCTGTCTATGAAGACATTCATGACCCAAAGACATTTTCTGTCAGGTGCATTTATGTGCACATCACCCTTCCGCCTAGTGTTTTTGCAGCCGCCTTTTCATGCGGGAGCCTTTGATGACACAGTCCTTAGCACGTCACACTGTTGTCAGCAGAAAATGAATTGCGGTTTTTACTTGGATCGTGCTATTAGTCTTCATGCCCTGAATACATCTGGTGTAAGCCAAGCGTGCCCGTTTCTTCCTGAACCTCTATGCTGGCTGGGCGTGGACGTGCCTACATGCCCACAAGCACATGTATAGCTCCTGTATGTGCCGCATTTATAAATAGACGGCAGTACAAAAGACGCTCTGTGCGGAGCCTGGAATCTAGGTGTGTATGGGAAGGGAGTCCGCCAAACATTCATGTGTCATCTGTTAACCCCTCGTCAGCAAGACTCATAGTGGTCCAAACCTTACAGTCTGTCAGTGTTTCTGTACATGGTGCAAATGGGTTAAGAACTGGAACTTGCAATCAATGACTTCATTACTTTCTATATTCAGTGCATATGTACAGCGTGAATGTGTGCTTGTGTATGTATATATATTTATATGCACGTGAGTGTATGTATGTATGTATGTATGTATGTGTGTGTGTGTGTGTGTGTGTGTGTGTGTGTGTGTGTGTGTGTGTGTGTGTGCGTGCATATATGTATGTGTATATATATATATGTATATATATATATATATATATATATATAGATAGATAGATATATAGATATATATAGATATACAGTACAGACCAAAAGTTTGGACACACCTCCTCATTTAAAGTTTTTTCTGTATTTTCATGACTATGAAAATTGTACATTCACACTGAAGGCATCAAAACTATGAATTAACACATGTGAAATGATATACTTAACAAAAAAGTGTGAAACAACTGATATTATGTCTTACATTCTAGGTTCTTCAAAGTAGCCACCTTTTGCTTTGATGACTGCTTTGCACACTCATGGCATCCTCTTGATGAGCTTCAAGAGGTAGTCACCGGGAATGGTTTTCACTTCACAGGTGTGCCGTGTCAGGTTTAATAAGTGGGATTTCTTTCCTTATAAATGGGGTTGGGACCATCAGTTGTGCTGTGCAGAAGTCTGGTGGATACACAGCTGATAGTCCTACTGAATAGACTGTTAGAATTTGTTTTATGGCAAGAAAAAAGCAGCAAAGTAAAGAAAAACGAGTGGCCATCCTTACTTTAAGAAATGAAGGTCAGTCAGTCCTTCTGAGCATCTGTGGGAACTCCTTCAAGATGGTTGGAAGACCATTCCCGGTGACTACCACTTGAAGCTCATCAAGAGAATGCCAAGAGTGTGCAAAGCAGTCATCAAAGCAAAAGGTGGCTACTGTTAAGTATATAATTCCACATGTGTTAATTTATAGTTTTGATGCCTTCAGTGTGAATGCACAATTTTCATAGCCATGAAAATACAGAAATATCTTTAAATGAGAAGGTGTGTCCAAACTTTTGGTCTGTACTGTGTGTGTATGTATGTATGCGTATATGTATATATATATATATATATATATATATATATATATATATATATATATATATATATAATACACTGCTCCAAAAAATAAAAGGAACACTTAAACCACAGAATATAACTCCAAGTAAATCAAACTTCTCTGAAATCAAACTGTCCACTTACGAAGCAACACCGTTTGACAATCAATTTCACATGCTGTTGTGCAAATGTAATAGACAACAGATGGAAATTATTGGCAATTGTCAAGACACACTCAATAAAGGAGTGGTTCTGCAGGTGGATACCACAGACCACATCTCAGTACCAATGCTTTCTGGCTGATGTTTTGGTCACTTTTGAATGTTGGTTGTGCTTTCACACTCGTGGTAGCATGAGATGGACTCTACAACCCACACAAGTGGCTCAGGTAGTTCAGCTCATCCAGGATGGCACATCAATGCGAGCTGTGGCAAGAAGGTTTGCTGTGTCTGTCAACGTAGTGTCCAGAGGCTGGAGGTGCTACCAGGAGACGGGCCAGTACACCAGGAGACATGGGGGGGCCGTAGGAGGGCAATAACCCAGCAGCAGGACCGCTACCTCAGCCTTTGTGCAATGAGGAACAGGAGGAGCACTGCTAGAGCCCTGCAAAATGACCTCCAGCAGGCCACAAATGTGCATGTCTGGCCAAACTGTTAGAAACCAACTCCATGAGGATGGTCTGAGTGCCTGACGTCCACAGATAGGGGTTGTGCTCACAGCCCAACACCGTGGAGGACGCTTGGCATTTGCCACAGAACACCAGGATTGGCAAATTCGCCACTGACGTCCTATGCTCTTCACAGATGAAAGCAGGTTCACAGTAAGCACATGTGACAGACGTGACAGAGTCTGGAGATGCCATGGAGAGCGATCTGCTGCCTGCAACATCCTTCAGCATGACCGGATTGGCAGTGGGTCAGCAATGGTGTGGGGTGGCATTTGTTTGGAGGGCCGCACAGCCCTCCATGTGCTCGCCAGAGGTAGCCTGACTGCCATTAGGTACCGAGATGAGATCCTCAGACCTCTTATGACACCATATGCTGGTGCGGTTGGCCCTGGGTTCCTCCTAATGCAGGACAATGCCAGACCTCATGTGGCTGGAGTGTGTCAGCAGTTCCTGCAAGATGAAGGCATTGAAGCTATGGACTGGCCCCGCCCGTTCCCTAGACCTGAATCCGATTGAACACATCTGGGACATCATGTCTTGCACCATCCACCAATGTCACGTTGTACCACAGACTGTCCAGGAGTTGGCGGATGCTTTAGTTCAGGTCTGGGAGGAGATCCCTCAGGAGACCATCCGCCGCCTCATTAGGAGCATGCCCAGGCGATGTATGGAGGTCATACAGGCACGTGGAGGCTACACACACTACTGAGGATCATTTCCTTGTTTTGAGGCATTTCCACTGAAGTTGGAACAGCCTGTAATTTGATTTTCTACTTTGATTTTGAGTATCGTTCCAAATCCAGGGCTCCATTGGTTAATGCATTTGATTTCCATTGATGATTGATTTTAGTGTGAGTTTGTTGTCCGCACATTCAACTTTGTACAGAACAAAGTATTCAATGAGAATATTTCATTCATTCAGATCTAGGATGTTATTTGAGTGCTCCCTTTATTTTTTTGAGCAGTGTATATATATATTTATATATGTATATGTATTCAGCTACTTTCTGTGCACTTGGGAGTGGTAGTTTTGCAACAGTTCAGAGCCAGGGTTTGGCGATTACTGCCATGGTGGAAATCTTCCAGATCTGCTGCATACCTAAGGTAATGGAAATTGGGCAATGTGATTAGCATTTACTTAATAAAGTTTTTGTTTTTTTCTGGAAACTGCTGAAAACTGTACACATTTGTCAGACATTCTAGGGCACATTCAGTGCGTATACCGTAAAAACTCACTATATAAATAAGAGTTTTCTAATTTCTAATATGCAGCTGCACTTCACTGTATGTAACCTGTGATAATGAGCATGTTGTATTCTAGTATTTCCCAGGGTTAGTACATGTACTGATGTGATATGTTCCATGAATTCCCTACAGAACGGCTTCCCTGGCCCCCTACAGAAGGAGGAGCTGCAGGCCGGAGTGGACGCTGCCAATGGCTTATCCCAGCAGCTGCAGAGGAGTAGGTATCAGTAACAGTGTGGCAGTGTGTGATGGTGGGAGCCAGGTAAGGGCATGAATGAGTCAGCCTAATGGATGCTCCCGGCCCCTGTACAGAATGCACTCGTGGCAATGCGCCAGGTACTCCATAGTAGCACTAGATGGAATAATGCATTCTTGCTCCATCTGCCCTGCCTCTTATCTAGAAGAGGCCGCCATTACTGTAATTGCTGCTGGTGAACACAATGCAGCCTGTTCATGGTGGATGTAATAACATCTGTACAAACTTTGCAGCCATTAAACCCCAGACCCGCGTAGCTGCAGGGGCTACTGCAGAGTCATTTTTGTCAGTTCAAAGCCGAAATATAAAGTTGTGCAGAAAATTGGTAGTTTGCATTTAAAAAGAAATGTTGTCGGCATCAGATACTTTTCTAATTTCTTTGTATATGGCTGCATCCACAGACATTGGCCGACGAACAACCGCCGATCAGCTATATGAAAAGCGATCAATGGGTGACTAGGCAGGCGGACCGCACTTTTATGCACAGAGAACGATCTTGTTCTGTGCTCCTAGAACATCATGTTCTCGGCAGCACATGTCATGTTTACAGAAGGCGATGTGCTGCTGAGGAGGAAGATTTTTTTTAAGCAAGCGGAAATGATTGTTTTACTTGTTCATTGGATGATTTGCAGCCTATATATACGGGTCCATGATTGTATAAATGGGGGGCACTGTACATGATTGTGTGTTGACCACAAGTATATGTCTCTAAAGACCTTTGTCTCCTGTAACCTTCAATGTCACAAGTGTCAAGCAACGTGCTGTGTAATGGTTCTGTTGCTGGGGTGGATTGCTGTTCAATGTAGAAGATTTTACTGGTCAAGTTCCAAGAAAATAAGGGGCCATGTATGACACGTGATGGCCAAGATATCGGGAATCAAAGGAATTGTTGTCATCTCCATGTTTTATGCTGGGGAAAAAAGTCGCACAACAGTAACAGGAATTCCTGCATGGTCGAAATTTTTACAAGCCATCCCCCAAGTTTTCCTCCTAAAATCAATTTATTAACTACAGGTGTGCTATGTAAGCGCATTATCATAACGTAGTGCCATCATTTGCAACATTTAACTTCTGGTGTGCTGTCCGTGTCCATGACAGACCGTGCATGTACAGAGAACAGACTAATGTGAATAGGGCAGTTCAGAAGACTGCAGCAGACACTAGGTGATCCGCACATTAAACTCAATGGGTGGGTAAAAGTGGATGCAATGAATCTATTGCAATTATTGACATTGGAAACTCTAAAATGTTTTAATTGTTTTATTTACAGGGCACGTTGCAGTGGTCCGGATTAATAATGCCATCAGACAGGGGGTGGCTGAGGAGACTGTACAGGAGTTGATGAACCCCGATGCACAGCTGCCAGAGGTCTTCCCATTTGCTGAAGACCTTTATCAGCGAGAGCTCGCCACATTACAGCAGCAGAGCCCAGAGGTAAGCGCCAGATTGTGACCGAGCAGAAATGTTTCAAGGGATCCATTGGGATTTAGTTATTAATGGTAATGACCGCAGGCAGTACATTGTACGAATGAAAAATACAGAAATGCTTAATTGTCATGATTAAAGGACTGGAAAAAGGTAAACTAAGGATCATCTGGAGATACTGTTTATGTCCTACTGCTCGAAGGCTGAACATAATTCACTTCCGCACATTTCATCAGTTCAAACTTCTAAGGCCGGGGGTCACACTTGCGAGTTCAATGCGAGAAACTCGCACGAGTCTCTCACATCAATACCCGGCACTGCCACCGGCACTCCGGACCAGAGCGTGCGGCTACATAGATATACATACAGCCGCAAACTCTGGTCCCGAGTGCCGGGACTTGATGAGAGAGACTCGTGCGAGTTTCTCGCATAGAACTCGCAAGTGTGACCCCGGCCTAAGTTCTTCACCCAACTTGCATTTCATATATACTGCATGGCATAGGAGTCGGTGAATTAACCGTATATGCTATGATAACCCCACAGCTAGGCTTTTCAAGAGGATGTGTCACCAGGTCAACTGTCCAGAATTTGCTCTTATATTATTCCCTTTGCTTCCCTTATTATTATTGTTCGGCATACAGTACCAAAATTATGGGCCTTTTTATTTAGTGCAAATGTTTATTGTCTTTACCAAGTGGTGGTGCTCCCAGGCTCTCTGGTGGCGTGCATTATTACCCTGTGAGCAACGCCCCTTTGCAAAATACCATAAACATTTTCACCAAACTAAAAGGCCCATATCTAAAGAATCGGATGTTGGATTTAAAAAAAAAAAAAAAAAAAATGGAAATCTTAGGGGAATAGTAGTGTAGCATAGCTGGGAAGGACAGGGTTAAATTGCAGCTCTGCAGGGTCTTGATTAGATACACCTGTAGAGTTTTGCTAAGAACCAGGAAATATCTCATTGTGTGGCAGTCTGCTGACTGTCGGTCTGCTAGATGTTGAGCACAGTTGTGTGCTGCTGGTGAGTGACCAGCCAAATTGTGAGCTGTAGCTGGGAGAAAAAGACATGCCGGGGTGTCTCTCTGAATGGAGACTGTGTTAAGTAGTCAGAGCTGCGTAGAGACGTATGGTAGCTGCAGCCTGTTCAATGTGAACTGTACCCAGAGCTGAACACTTCTGTTTGGCGCTGGAAGCTGCTGGAGCTCAGACAGGAGAGGATGCCACAAATGGTGGGATCGTGCCTTTTCTGTCTATGAAGTCTGCTCTGGGAAAAAGGACTGTAATTTAGGGTGTTAGGGTGAGCCCAAACTGACATGTGATCGTGATTAAATGCATGGACAATAGTGTTTTTATTTGACCGAGCTGGGGTTAGCTCCGCAGTGTATGAGTAGCCAGGGGCTGTTCTGTTAGCGCCTGGATAAGGCTAGGGATTTAGGTCTGAGTTTGTTTTAGTGCTGTGCAACCTGTGGAAAGTAGTAAAACCTGCATTGCTTGTGTGAATGCTGCCTAATGCCTACCAGAGAGACTGAATCCCTACAGTGGGAATAAAATACGAGCAGAAACTGGCCACTTTTGACCTGGCGGCAGGTACTTCTTAAGGACTCCTCATTCAGCACATGAAAACATACACTATACAGGGTGATACTGATTTATACTTTATATATTTTTCTGCTCTAATAATGATCCCAATTAGTGAGCTGATCTGAGACCTCGTTTCTGACAGGGAAACCTCACTCATCCGGAGCTCTCCGTTGCTGTGGAGATGTTGTCCTCTGTGGCTCTCATTAACAGGGCTTTGGATACTGGAGATGTGAACAGTGTGTGCAAGCAGCTGACCAACCAAGTCACCGGCCTGATGGACGTGGAGGACGAAAACCTGCAGAGGTTTGGGAATTCATCTTGGACTTCACTAGAGAATTTCTAGGGAAAGAACTTTTATCCACCTCCGCTTAATCATCCGGTTACATTTAGATTCCTTTTCACTGATGATTTCTTAAGTCATTTACTTCAGTGCTAATAATAGTGAACATGGCCTGTTATGTGACGTTTAATGCAGCACTTTATTACATGGTTTTACCACTGTATTTTTACTCTTGTGCATGAGGCCTGTGGGTGCCTACACCTGAGCTTATTTTTTCTCAATACTACATCCATGGTTTTCAGTAGGTAATATGTAGCTGCTCAGATTATACCTACAAAACATGAGCATATTTTAAAAAGCTTCCTTTTTGCATTAAAAGATTATTAAAGTATTGCAAAGTGCTAAGCATCTGTATGCCATGGATATTTCACCCTTATTTGAAAGAGGATTTCCTATTTTTGTACCTAGAGGCTCAGCCCATCAGTGATATAAATCTGGAATATTGTTCACGATACCATGGAATTGCGCATTTATATAGATTCAAATGGTCTCTTCAGAGAAGATAAGGACTCGAACTCTAGTGCCACTTATTGGAAGTAGCAATCCTAAAAGTCAATATCGACCCTTTAAGAGACTTTCCACAGGACTTGGGATAAAAGCCAAACCAGAATCTCAATATCAGACACTTGTTTCAGGGTGTTTCCCCTCCTCAGTGCAAAGCATGAGATCTGGTTTGGCTTTGAGTCTAGGGAGAGGGAGACATGCCAGTATAAGGAGTCTTATGCCATTAAAGACAAAGGCCTTACCAGTAGGTTTAAGTGTTTACCAGTACTCTTTTCTGTAGGAATAATGATTTTTCTAACTGTCCAATCTTGATTCATGGCAGACAATAGGTTTATCTTTTAGAGCATTAAAGCAGCTATTATCATTGCGTATGCTTGGAAACAGTCATTGTGACGAAGATTGCTACATGGAAACAGAATAATATTCAGTCCCTCTAGATTATAGTATATGCTATCCTGGTCACACACACTGCTGTCCATTGTACTGATTATTCTCCTTTTGACAGGTACGTTGATGAATTGATGAAATTGAAACAACAGGCCCGGGAAGAAGGGAATGAGTTTGTTACATGGAACGATATCCAGGGATGTGTACATCAGGTTAATAACACTGTACACGAGGAGCACGCCAGTAAGTTGTCATGATAGTTACTGCAAACCATCGTAACAGACATGTGGCTATTCCATTGTGAGCCTGCAGTCAAAAAATGACATGATGGAGGATTCTGAGACACTGCAGTGTGTAGGTGATTTGCCATGAAATGAAAAGACTGCCTCTTCCTGGTCCCTACAGCTCTCTGTATGCTTTCAGCACATTTCATCTAAGTAAAGGAGGAATGGGGCCCTTATATGCCTGATTTTGGCAGGAATGGACAACTATCTTTAATATTTGGGCAACTCCCAATATTTCAGTGAGACGGAAGGATAAGGAGTCTTGAATTCCACTCTCCATGCTTTTATTCTCAGGGTAGATAAGCCGTCCCTAGACGTCGTTAGAAGCTGTCAGCCAAATGTGCAGCTGGCAGATACAGTATTGGGTTTTGATATATTTGGGCTTTCAAAAATTCACACCTTACTCTGAGTTTCAGATGAGGTCTTGGTTAGATGCATGAAACTAAATGCTGGATAGATCTGCAATACACCTCTTTATCTGTGAGCCTAAAACTAAAATGTGGGCGGGCCAGTGAGTGTGGGCGGGCCAGTGAGTGTGGGCGGATAATGAGCGTAGGCGGGCCAGTGAGTGTAGGCGGGCCAGTGAGTGTGGGCGGGCCAGTGAGTGTAGGCGGGCCAGTGAGTGTAGGCGGGCCAGTGAGTGTAGGCGGGCCAGTGAGTGTAGGCGGGCCAATGAGTGTAGGCGGGCCAGTGAGTGTAGGCGGGCCTGTCTGAGCTTTGTTTATAACCCACAAATGTATTGGTTTTACCAAAACAAAAATGTTTGTCCCTTTCACATTTATCTAGAATAACAGAGAGATTGTGGCTGGTAGCGTGACCATATTCTAAGGAGAGATGGTTTCCATTAGTAAATGCCTAATGCATGAATAACTGTGAAAGCAAACTTTTTTCTCTTTTTAGGAATTTTGGCAATTGGGCTCATAAATGAAGCTTTGGATGAAGGCGATGCTAGGAAGACCATGCAAGCATTACAGCTGCCGGCTGCAAAGCTAGAAGGGGTTGAACCCAGTGTGGCTCAACATTACCAGGATACTTTGGTGCGAGCAAAAAGAGAAAAGGCACAGGTAAGCCGTACTGTCCTGACAAGTCCAATTTTTGTGAGCTGTTTGCTAAACCTTTAAAGGGGTTGTCCAGTCTAAAATGATAAGTGCAGACTTATGAATTCCCCATGTGCATGCACAATACTTTACGAGGATTTGCCGGTTTCTGAGCCTGGATCGCCAGGTACATATGCGTTATACATAATCCCGGCCAACCCAACTAGTGGGACGGCCTCGCTTCACACATGTGCATGAATCGAGGCCATGCCCCGTCTAGTTACTTGGCCATCTAGTAGGTGCGGTCTCGCTCAATACAAGTTTATGGAGCGAGGCTGCGCCCACTAGTTGGGCTCTGGCCGGGAGTATTCATATCGCATACATCTCCGCCGTTCCCGGCTCAGAAACCAGCACTATTAACCTGCAGATTACCGCACAACAGGGAAGGCGTTGATTCAAGCATACAGTCAAAATGACTCAATCTTTTTTTTCTTTAAACAAATTTTGGATTTTTTTTTCACCACTTAAGTAAAAAAGAACCTAGACATGTTTGGTGTCTATGAACTCGTAATGACCTGGGGAATCATAATGGCCGGTCAGTTTTAGCATTTGATGAACATGGTAAAAAAATCCAGTTGTTTTTTTTTTGCAATTTTGCTGCACTTGGAATTTCTTTTCCCGTTTTTGAGTACATGATATGGTAAAACCACTGGTGTCATTCAAAAGTACAACTTGTTCCGCAAAAACAGAAACGCTAAATTGAAAAAGGCTCCGTCATGAAGGAGTTAAAGGGAAGAATTCCACAAATCTATTGCAGATGAGGACCTAGGCGCACTGTAAGGTTTTTATTTTTTTCACTGGTGTTATGCGTTAAAGTAAACCTCCCATTATCATTACTATCAGTTTTCATTGAGAAAGTGTTGGTATAAATCATTGTGCCTTATCAGTATAGCTGTCCGTATACTGATTCTCCACCACCGAAAAATAATTCTTCACTGCCACAGACCCTTGATATTTGGTGGCTTTATTCCATTCCCGGGGATTTACACTTGTATATCAATGCATTCGGCTGGAGTAGAAACTATTTAAAAGTACAAGTGGCCTCTGACATCTCAAGTGCCTAGATGCTTCTATGATCGGTGCTCAGTACTTCACATTTAGTAATTCTGTTTACAAAAGTCTAGAAATAAAACTTCCATTTTATCCTGCTGAATTATTAACCATGTGCAGATTACATTGTACTCCAAGATCCGTGGCCTCCAGGAGGGACCACCATTGCCCATGAATGGCCAGCAGTGCATACATCTCTTCTGTTTCTCAGTTACTGATGCTGTGTCTTTATTATCAGACAGATTTAACAAATGAAGGTCATAGATAATAAACGGAGCTGCCTGTCACTGTCCCCAGGATAATGACAGCCCTCCTATCTGTTTCTTAATGATTGCTTGTAACCTTAGAAAAATGCCATCTGATCTGTAGATACAGTAGTATGGAAATAGCCGACCCGGGAATAAATATCACTGATGACTGCCGAGGCAGGGGAAATGGATGTGAAGAAAGTCTGTACATACCAATTATCCAGGAAAAAAAACACACATCACTCTTTGTACTGTATTGTGTTTTCTATGAAATAGAGAAAAAATACTTAAAGGGATTGCCCAAGTTTATTTTTTGGGGGCTCAGGCTTCCTTTATCTAAAATTAACAAAATGTACATTACTTACCCACCGCCGCTCCAGTCTTGCCTCTCTGCCACTGCCCTAATCTTTGTTGACCGTACAATGCAAAGTACAACACACAACCCCTGCAGACAATCACTCGGCTCAGTGGTCTTGCTCCATCAACATTGACTTGACGGCTGAGCGGAGTGACTGGCTGCAGTGGTAACTTAGTTGTGACCTTACTGATATGGCTCTTCAGAAATCGCATTAATCCGCCCAATGGAGAGAGCTAAGAAGTCCGGAAGTCCTGTGGCTTGTCATTGCCTTTTCCTTTCGCTATTAAAATGTATCAGCCGCTGCGGACTATTTTTTTTTTTTTTTTCTTAATTAAAAGATCTGTTTGATACTAGGCAACCCCTTCTTAACACCTAAAGTGTCCCACATTACAAAGACAAAGTCTTCATCTGACGCCGGCGGTGCAACACCCACATTGTCACGAGACCGCCGTAGCCGACCAGGGTCCTCTGATCGGCCGCAGTGGTCACTACCTCTCTTTTATGTGCCGCACTGTAGCAGTTAAGAAGCTGTCATCCAGTAGAGGACGACACCTTTACACAAACTCCATCAGAATAGGAGGATATTTGACAATGTGATCTTGTAAGAACAATGGGAATTGTGTATAATAGTGTTTATATGACTGGAGACTGTAAGTTATAAAAATATCCGGCTGGTTCAAAGCAAAGCCAGCACCGTACTGAGTGATTCCAGTATTGTGGCCAGAGACTGCTGGGCTGGCTGTGACACGTGTACCCTATCAGCGCTTTGTGTCTGGGTGATGGCGCGCTCTCAGTACATGAGTAATGGTTATGTTATGGCGCACTAATGCAGACATCTTGGTAAATGAAGACAAACAAGACCTAGCGCCCCACAGTAGATACACACAGCAACGGGATATATTCACTACCGGGCTATACACCTCTGATTTGTATAACATCCACCATTTTTTTGCTGAGATTGCAAGATTATATCCTAGATTGAAAGCCAACCTCTGTTGGCCAAATGATAATTTATATAACCACTAACATATTTGCATGATCAGCCAAATGTAATTTTCAGTTTTTCTCACTCCTAATACAAAACATACTTGCATACTAATCAACATCATGGTTGGGATTAGAATCTTTCACCAAATTTTTCATGTTGAACAGGATGTAATCGTCAAAACCGCTGCGGATCCGCAGCAAAAACCGCAAAGTGAACATAGCCTTAAGCAGGTTGCATCATGTATTTTTGGGGGGGCATTAAACTTTTTCAGCATGCAAAAGATTCAATAAAAAAACAGCAAAAAAAATGAAGCAAATACACAGCAAAACTTGCTTTTTGTAAGCAGCTTCTTTATTGCCAAGAGGGCAGGTTTTGCCTGCAGCAAAAACGCAATGTGTGAACATTCAGAAGGACACGTGACCTTTTCTCTTAGCATGAGATTCTAGCGTCCTGCCAGTGTGGACAAGAGTTAAACCTTCCAGCGAGATCATGCCTTGGCTCCAGCGCAGGGTGTATGTGACTGTACAGGAACTGGTTTCCAGGCCAAGCATTTCCTCCTGCTGCTGAGCTGGGCTGAAATCACCATTTCTATTCATGAGCTGAGGCTGCTAGGCCGGGCTCCACTTCACACTTGGGCAGTATTGCCTTATTTAGTCATGAGTGGAGGTACGCCGTGCACCCAAAGCACAGCCACGTAGGACATGGTTACACAATTGCCAAATTTAGCAAAACATTATAAGAAAAAAAGCTTGAGATGACTATGTGGAAGTAAATGTCACTGCGCTCCGTGGTAAGTGCGCAGATATATATATCTCTTACCGAGATCTATGTTTCTGCATTTAGCATTGACTGTCTTCCATGGTGACAATGTAGCCGTACAGGGAAAGCATCAATAGCTCCTGCATATACTGTAATGGTGTCTCCTTGCTGCCTTATTAGCAGGCCACGTACCTAGGAAAGTGCTGTCTTAATGGACTCTTTGAAAAATGCATTTTTTTTAATTTTGTCAAATATGATTTTAAAGCAGAATGGAGGCGGTGGAAGGTACCGTAAGTGAAAGACAAGCGGCTGCCGCAGAAGCGGAGCCCTTCAGGAATGGATGTGCGGGGGCTTGTATCAATCATATGTGCATAGTGACCTACGGCGAATCATCCCATACACGTGTAATAAGTGGACCTCTAGGCGCCCATCTACTGGAATGTAGACATTTCCCTTATTCTGCAGTGCAATGTGGTGGCATCCTAGGGTGAACTGGGTAGAGGGATTGTGCCCTGCATACACAGCTGCTATGCAAAACTAGATCTGGGGACCCTCTATTCACAAAAGGCAAAGGTTCAATATGTTGGTGGTCTACACGCAGGGGGGTGTTCTATTCAAAACAAGTTATCCACTATTCGGTGAATAAGCAGTAATTGTGGGATGGGTGTTCATTTCCCATTCTGCCCTAGTTCCTCACTGGCCGCAATAACATGGTCAGGGATTTCTGAATGGAGGAACATGTACGCCCCCTGCTGTTCACATACAGATTGTGGCTCTAATGATACAAAGAATTCTGGATCCTGCGTTGCTCGCGGCTGTTTTCTCCAGTGCCATACACCTATCTATATCACTGATGCATGTGCCCTTCCCAACCATTCAGCTCCGCCTGGGCACAATCGTGTGAGCCGAGAAGAACAAGAAGAAAACCAGGGACTTATAACAATTGGTGGGGTCCTAGAAGTGGCCCCCCACTCTGATCTAACAATTATCATATTTCTTGTAGATGGGTAATAAGTTATTCAGATTGGAATATCCCTTTAGTGGCTTATCTATTTCATACTCCATAAATGTCTATGGTATGAAGAAAAACATCTAAAAAATGATTCCAAGTTCTAGGACTCCAGGTATAACAGGCAGTGGTGTTCTTGAGCTGTACCATTTGGTATATTCTTTTATTCTGAAGGGTGATGGTCAGTACTTGAGAACACAAATCTTACATCTCAGACGTTTCCCAGTGAATGGGTCCCGCTCATGTAAAGTCAGATTATTCCAACCAATGTCAGATTCTGGAGCCTCGGGGTAAACCTGCATCTATGGGGCGGATTGAATTCAATAGAAATGTAATGGATCTTGCACTTGTGTGAGCATTTACCCTGGGCTTTGGCAGAGCTGGTGGCGTTCTGTCTCTTTCTTGGTGTATTACATATTCCCTCTCCCTCCTCTGCAGTTTCTTCCCCAGATACACACGTCACGGTCTCTCACCGCTCTACTGAAGCAGCACTGGAAATAGTGAGGCCGGGCTGTGACGTTACAGTTTGCTGTGCCTTTTCTGCATTATATATATATATATATATATATATATCTCCTGTATTGTTACTTTTAGCATTACAGTTACTGGCCGTATGCAAAGAAATCTAAATGTTCTCAACCCAGTAATGTAAATGACAGTCTTATTCACCTGGCATAAGCAGGCTGCCCGTTCTGTGCTGGTTAGAAGGATACATAAAGCTGGATACCATGCATTACATGGTGGAAAACAGAATCAGGGGTGAGTATAATAAAAGGACACTGGCTTTAAATCATATCAGCAATGAGAAGAAAACATTGTGAAAACCGTTCAAGAGTGGTATCTATATAAGTAAGATAGGCATAGGTAATAGTGGTGGGCATAAGGCCCCTATACACACTAAAGAATGCAGATTGACAAATTGTGAGTGTGCAATGCTCACACTGTCGAGATTTCCCTGTGGGAATGGGCTGTCATGTTACAGTAAATGTGAAATGTGCATCCTTCTGGTCATGTGCTGACTAGATTCTCATCTGCTTCTCTCAATAGAACTTTGAGCAAAGCGGATAAGAATGTAGTCAGCACTTGCACTGGGAATACAGGGGACTCCTGATAGTGTTAGCATGGCGCACTGCCATTATTTGACAATCTGTAGACACATAGTGATAACAGAAATTTGTATAGACCACAGAAAATCCTTTTTAACGAATACCGAGATCTGTGAGATCAGCTGGCCATCTAATGTATATGGGGCCTCCTGACTCTCCTCTGACAGATAATGCTGAGGGATAGAAGGATCGAGCCGTGTGAATCTACATGCCTGATCCTTTTGTTTCCACAAGAGATGAGCGGCTGCCGGAACATACATGTGTATGGGGCAGTCAGGAGAGATAGCTGTCAGTCAAACTGTTATTGGCATAGGTAAGGATGGCTTGTATAAGAAAGGCATCATAAGTAATAGTGGTTGGTATGAAGGTGGTGTCCTTTATTCTGAAGGGTGATGGTCAGTACTTGAGAACACAAATCTTACATCTCAGACGTTTCCCAGTGAATGGGTCCCGCTCATGTAAAGTCAGATTATTCCAACCAATGTCAGATTCTGGAGCCTCGGGGTAAACCTGCATCTATGGGGCGGATTGAATTCAATAGAAATGTAATGGATCTTGCACTTGTGTGAGCATTTACCCTGGGCTTTGGCAGAGCTGGTGGTAATAGTGGTTGGTAGGGTTGAGCGACTTTTGCTTTTTTAGGATCGAGTTGGGTTTTGTGAAACCCGACCTTCTCGAAAGTCGGATCGCGTGAAATCGGCCGATTCTACTGTAAAGTCGGGTTCCGGACCGGAACACAAAACCCAATGCAAGTCAATGTGGATTATTTTTTACATTTACTTAATATCTCTCTCTCTCTCTCTCTCGCTCTCTCGCTCTCTCTCTCTCCTCCGTGCAAAGCATATGTTGTGTTTGACTGCGGAAATCACTGCAGCCCAAACGGTAATATGGCTCTATGACGCCGCAGAAACCAGGCCGGAACCTATGTCATCACGCTGCCCACACTCCTTAATTGGCTGAAAAAATGGCGGGGAAGACGTCATACAAAACGCGACTTTGGCGCCAAGATTGCCGACCACGTGGCCGATCCCACACTGGAGTCGGGTCGGGTTTCACGAAACCCGACTTTGCCAAAAGTCGGCGACTTTTGAAAATGAATGATCCGTTTCACTCAACCCTAGTGGTTGGCATTAGATGAGCAGAAATAATAGTTATGGGATATGTAGTAATGGTTGGTATCAGCGTGGCAGAGGTAATAGTTGGTGCGAGAGTGACGTAGATAATAGTGATTGGTGTAAGTGAAGCTCAGGTTTAGTATAAGTCATGGTAATAGGAGCTCCTCATAGGTAGTAGGGGTTATAAAGATGTATTTAATAGCGGTGGGTGTAAAGGAGACATTGGCTCCTAGACTGTGGCTGATAGATAGTAGAGGATGCCATCCATTACCTGGGGGTCTACAAAGAGCTCTGGAGAACCCAGCACCTCCATACTCACACAGCCCGGTGATTTCAGTGTAGTTTCTCCTACAGTGGCAGTGACAGAGAATAAAGTGATTATTTCTTGGTTATATCGCAAGTCATTGCTGATCTCTGCGGGTCCCAGCAGTGTGACTGAATGTCATCTCCTTATTTTTTGGAAAACCTGTATGACAAAATTAATTGTGCACAAAGAGGACAACCCTCTTATTAGGACGACTAATAATCCTAAGGCTACATCCACAGATTTGTTGTACACGTCCGTGTGCCAATCTTTTTTAAATAGACATAATATGGACCCAGAGTTTCATTGAGCCATGCACCTCCATTTTAAAAACTGATGTGCATGTCATGTGATTCATGAGACTCAGTAAGTTTTGTGCATTAGACTTGGCCATTTAAAGTCTAGGAAGATTAGGTGAGCACATATGAAATATGGAAGGCATACTTTTTCGCCAGTCTCTGATTTTCACTGATCCATTGTTAAGAGTTGTCCACTACTCAGAAAACCTCTCCTCAATCCCGAAATTCCCCCTGAGTAAACGAACAGCTACACTTACCTGCGGTGCTGGCGTCCTTCCAGCAGTGTTGGCAATGGCGCTCACGGGGCTCACATGACATAACAATGTCATACAATCCCTGGGAGAGCCAGTGCAGACACAGCTGGAAGGATGCCTGAGCTGAGTGCAGGTGTTATTGTTTTACTGGGGGAAACATAGGGATTGAGAAGAGGTTGTCTGAGTAGTGTGGACAACCCCTGTAATAATCAATGGATAAATGAAAATTGAGTCTACAGCTTCAGTTTTTAAAACTGGATGAGAAAGAAAGAGCTACAACATAAATGCAAAACTGGAGCATTATGGATGACACGAGAAAAACGCTCTGTTTTATACCGAGTTAAATAGACGCGGATGTGTGACACTAGCCTTATTCTTGTACAGGCCCGATGTTTAGGACGTCGTGTCACTAATCACCCGCTCGCCTTGTTTTTCCCAGGACAGTAGACATTTACTGATCGGTTTACACTTCTCTTGACGTGTTTCATTGACCCCTTCATTGTGTGACCCCAGAAGTGTGCGATACAACAGCCCTTGTGTACAGTTTATGATTTGTGAGAACTGCCATCTGGCTTCCTCCTGCGAGCCTTGGCGAGATTTATGGCTGTATATTTCCAGTCAGCGTATACACAAAGCCGGACTAGTGTTTGGTCGTGTTTTACACTGAAAACCTGTGTGGTCTCTTGGAACAAAAAGGACTTTGACTAAGTAATTACTGGCAGCCGTCCTCAATGATTTACTCGCCGGGCACATCTCCTTATTGAAACTGAACCTCCTTGTTTCTATAGGGGGGATATTTTCATGCCAGTGCAGCTTACATGGTACAATAGGCTAGTTTCCTGTCACAATAGTTTTATTTTTATTTCCTTAAAATTCAGAATGATGACCATTTCTGGTAAATATTACACCACAAAGGCCAGCCTGTAATGTTATAACCACATTTCAAAAAGCATCACCCGCTCCTCAGTCCTTGGGAAACTGTATGGGAATTATTCTACATCTAGTGGGTCTAATACACATGTGCCAGACAAGAACGTCTCATAGCTTCAATATCGGCTCTTTCCTGAGCTCTGCTATGTGCCAAATTATACCTTACCCAATACTGCTATGTGCCAGGCCATATGTTACCCAATACTGCTATAACCAGGCCATGCCTTGCCCAATGCGGCTATAACCAGGCCATGCCTTGCCCAATGCGACTATAACCAGGCCATGCCTTGCCCAATACAACTATAACCAGGCCATGCCTTGCCCAATGTGACTATAACCAGGCCATGCCTTGCCCAATACAACTATAACCAGGCCATGCCTTGCCCAATACGACTATAACCAGGCCAGGCCTTGCCCAATACAACTATAACCAGGCCATACCCTACCTGATACTGATATATGCCAAATTATACCTTACCCAATACTGCTGTAATCAGACTATAACTTACCCAATACTGCTATGTGCCTTACCCAATATTGCTATGTGCCATGCTATACCTTACACAATACTACTATAACCAGGCCATGATTTACCTGATACTGATATATGCCAAATTAGTAATTTGATCTTTATTGATGACCAGGTGATAACGGGATTTAAAAAAAAAAAAAAAAAAGACAAAAAAATAAAATCAATGCAGAAAGGGGACACACAATCAGAAAAAATAAGACGCATGTATTACTAGTGGGATCTCATTATTATGCAGTGGCACTTTATTATCTATTTGGCATCATTTTGCATATAGGATGTGATATAATAAATAGCTTGGCATGATCCATTTCTGTATGCATTAATAATGAGATCCCACTAGTTATACATGTTTTATTTTTCCTGATTGTGTGTCCCCTTTCTGTATTGATTATATTTTTGTCTCTTTTTGTAAATCCCTTTATCACCTGGTTATCAGTAAAGGCTGAATTTACTTACATTATCGGAATTACCTGGACTTTTTGGTTCAATTTTTTCAGGTTTTTTTTCTGCCATTGTAGTATCAACTGTCCAATTCTTTCATTCTTGGTCCCTTTTATATGGATTTAGTATATAGTTACATACCATAAATACATATACCTTGAAACCATAAACATAATATACAGCTCTGGCAAAAATTAAGAGACCACCACATCAAAACCCTGTCCTGGGCAGCCCAATCTCCAGACCTGAACCCCACTGAATACCTCTGGAATGTAATCTAGAGGATGATGGATAGTCACAAGCCATCAAACAAAGAAGAACTGCTTACATTTTTGCTCCAGAAGCAGCGTGAAAGACTGGTGGAAAGCATGCCAAGACACATGAAAGCTGTGATTAAAAACCATGGTTATTCCACAAAATATTGATTTCTGAACTCTTCCGGAGTTAAAACATTAGTATTGTTGTTTCTAAATGATCATGAACTTGTTTTCTTTGCATTATTTGAGGTCTGAAACCACTGTTTTGTTTTTGGTTTTTTTATTTTAACCATTTTTCTTTGTCAGAAAAAAATACAACATTTATTGCTTGGAAATTCAGAGACATGTCAGAAGTTTATAGAATAAAATAACAATTTACATTTTACTCAAAAATATACCTAGAAAGAGAAAAATCAGACAAACTTAACATTTTATAGTGATCTCTTCATTTTTGCCAGAGCTGTATATATATATATCTATATACTGTCTCTCGTTCAGTATTTTCTATAACCAGACCATGCCTTGCCCAGTACTGCTATGTGCCAGATCCTGCATTTCCCAACATTGCGATGTCAGACCATGCCTTGCCCAGCTGTGTCAGTACAATCTCTGTTCAGAGATTCTCTGCTCTTTTTTTATTACATTACTCAGAAATGCTGTAATTAGGTGAAATGCAAGTTCCTGGGTCCAAATGCAAAATCTATGACTACATATGACTACATTCCCCATCTACCATTTGGTATTCATCATACTGGTATCCTTTATGTACCAGGGGTTGTTTTAAGTTCTTAGGGGGGTACAATTTCAAAATGGTTGTAAAATCAAACCGCAAAGATCATCTCCGTTCTCAGTAATGGAGGGATTTTTAATTTTCCCTACATTACTGGCCACCCTTCAGGATCAGAGTGGCTCATTACCTAGGTTTAGCTAAATAAGGGGCATGCCCTGCAGTCAGACCCTATGCTCAGAGCAGTGCTCCCCAACTCCAGTCCTCCAGAGCCACCAACAGGTCAGGTTTCAGGCTTTACTTAGTATTGCACAGGTAATAATTCCATCACCTACACGGGCAATAATTCCATCACCAATGCAATACTAAGGAAATCCTGAAAACATGACCTGTTGGTGGCTCTTGAGGACTGGAGTTGGGCACACTGGTCTAGAGGCTGCCAGCGCTGCTTTGAGGGTATGTGCACACATCAGGATTTCTTGCAGAAATTTTCCTGACAAAAATCCGGAAATTTCTGCCAGAAATCCGCATGCGTTTGTTGCGCGGTTTTTTTTTGCGGAAAATTCACGTTTTTTTTTTTGCGTTTTTCTCCTGACACTCCAAAATCATGGGAAATCCGCAAAAAATCCGCAAAAAGAATGAACAAGTTCATTCTTTTTGCGGATTGCAGGTTTTTTTTTTGCGGAAAACGCAAAAAACGCAACATCTGCACAAAAAATGTGGAATGCATTCTAAAAGATAGGATGCATAATGTAAGCATTTTTGGTGCAGAATTATAGCGTTTTTATCGGGGAAATCCGCAAAAAAAAACGCTAAAATTCCTGAAGAAATCCTGATGTGTGCACATACCCTGAAGCCGGCCATATCACTGGCCCAAGTCCCCCTGTGCGTCTTCCTTGCTGCAGAGTCATGATAACTGCCATTTTTCAGGGGTGCACCGTCCCCGACAAACAGGAAGCAGAGGAGCGGTGGTGGGCTCATGGATAAACTACACGGAAAACCCTTCAAATTCTCTTATAGCCAATGTCCTGGGTGTGACTGCTTCCTCATCGCCCCCTATAGCCCCTCATGGTTAATATGCTTATAACATATCTGCTACAATGATCTGTATTGTGGGGATGGAATTATAGTGCATAAATAATATTTTTTTCATTGGTTTACACGAAGTTACACTAATGAACACTGCGTCTTGTGTGTATCCATAAAACCAACTACATAAAAGAAATCTGTAATATCTGAAGACAATGGGGGAGGGGTGGCTTTAGTCAGTAATGTCTTATGTGATCATCTGCAAAAACAAAAGCTTTAGAAGATGGGACTGTGTCCTGTGCATGAGGTGTCAGTTGTTGATTCTTGTAAAATACTTACTGACTTAGAACATATGAAGCATCCGGTGTGTGTATATATATATATATATGTATATAACCCATCCTATATCTTTCTGTACAGTGTATGGAATCGCTTGTAAATTGTGCCTTTGATCTACACATGGTGGGTAACAGTGCCCTCTGCTGGTTGACAACCACTGAACACCTTATTTATGCCCAGTCTCCTCCGATAAATGAAGAAATGTATAACAAAAATCTTGTAAAAATGATAAATTTTATTAAAATGTTTCTCTTCTCAGGAAACGAGGGATGAATCTGCAGTTCTTTGGCTGGATGAGATTCAGGATGGAATATTCCGCTCTAATAAAGAAACCGAAGATGCCCAAAGATGTATGTATCTGTGCAGCTGTCGCTGTTTTCTAACCTCATCACACTTTATACATGACTGTGAAGAGCCCCAAAGCGGCGCGCTGTGAAAGCCTCCATTGGCCGGTATTTAGCCGACCAGAATAGAGCAGTGTGCAGCCCAGTCATTACTCTCAGGGAGCCACGATGGGTTAATGTGGGATTTGTCTGATCTACATGGAATCCGTGCTGCTGGTGTGAACAGAAGCGAACTGTGCATTTCTGTAGGCTCTATTGCTTTGTAGGGACAAAAACAACCTGTCATTCTTCATGAATATTGTCATTTAGAAGTGAAGAGAAAGGCTCAGAGTATCCGAAACGTTGTCACGCCACTAGGGCTATTTAAAGTCCTTTTTTGTACTTTGAACAAGTATTGGAGTGCTGCCTCATTGTTCATTTTGTATATATGGATATATATTAATGTTCTGTGTGTATATATGTGTGTATGTATATACATAACGCGATATATAAATTCTATGTATATACTGTATATATATTATATACATACACACACACACTATATTATATACACACACGAGTATTTGCCAATTGTTTTTATATTGCTGAAAGCTTTTAATGGAACTAGTGATTTTCTCTTTGTCCCCCAGTCTCTCAGGGTGTCCTAGCTATTAATGAGGCAGTAGAGAAGGGTGACAGTGCCCAAACCCTCCATGCCCTCCGATCCCCCGATGTTGGACTTTATGGGGTGACTGCCGAGTGTGCGCATACTTATCAGACGGAACTGGCAGACCTGAAGGATCATAAAGCATCGGCAGGTAAGATGCAACACAGAAATCTGTCTCGGATACCACAAGTGCCCTGCAGGTTTCATTATTACGTGAAATCATTACGCATGGTTTTAGCATGTTATATATATAAGGTATTGTTCTCCTATTCTGGGTGTTATTAGTGAGCATTAATCTGTTGGAGAACATGGCAGGCATTATTACATTGATGTATCTGAGCGGAGTAATTAAAGTCATTCCTCATGTAAAACGTTTCTGTCTTGTAGGGGACAATGGCAGTGAATGGGTGCAGCACTGGGTGAAGGGCGGTTATCATTATTACTTTAACCTGAATAGTAATGAAGGGAGCTGGGAAGAGCCCCCAGGATTTGTGCAGAACAACACTCAGCTGTCAAAGGAAGACCTTCAGGTAAATGGTTAGAGCGATGTGCGTGACAACACTTCCCAATAACAAGGTGCTCGTTAGTCCGGGAAGGCGCTACCTGCAGGCAGCACACGAGAGGCTGCAGTAATCGGATGGGTAGCAGCATCCTGTCATGTTCACTAATGCCTTACTTAGGCCTGATTCTGATTATTAATGGTGGTGTGCAGACCTGTGCATTGCTCTCGAGATAGCTGTGGGTTCCAGCGGGTGGATGCCCAGTGATCAGTAACTTAGCCTCTATTTGGGGAATAACTCTTTAAATAACTTAAAAACGCTGGTCTAAATCTCTCTGAGACATCTGTAAAATGATGAGCTGTTAATCCACCATAATGGTCACAAAGTTGTCACACTACCTCTGATGTCAGTGGAGAGGTGATGTCTATGTCCTTGTCTATACTAATCCATCCCTAACTCTGCTCAAGGAGTATAAGAAGGGATGATGTAGGTTGAACTTATCGATATTCCTGTATTTGTGGTTAGGAGTTTGTTTTACCTCATGGTTTTACCTCATGATTTGTTGTCATAAGTATTATTTTGTGTGGTTTACTCTAACAGAGCACTATTTCTGGTGTTTCGGCTGCTTACAACCGGGAACAGTTATGGCTGGCTAACGAAAGCTTCATCACCAAACTGCAAGCTCGCTGTCGAGGCTACCTGATGCGCAAGAAATTTAACTCTAGAATGAAGTTTTTAAAAGAACAGGCTCCTGCAGTGACCTGCATTCAGGTTGGTTCCATAGTATATTTAATATACTGTATGTCCTAAATAACATGAAGTGTCTTGTAATAGTATATTACGGCAGGTAATGGTTTAGTCTTTATTCAGCCTTGAGCGGGTTTCCTGTTATTTTCAAAATCTTTATGGGGCTCAGGAACATGAAGCAATCCCTTGTTCACAACTGAAAGGAGTATGACGCCGTCATCTAAAGCCGCATGTAAAAGGAATCTGTCATCCACTTCATACTGCCTGAACCACAGGCGTCATGAATCAAAATCTGGCTGTGTTGTTGCAGCCATGTACGTTTTACTCTGAAATGCTGCAACATTTAAGAGAAAACCTTTTTAAAAGGAGAGAGAGCGATCCGTAGCTGGATTCTGTCTTTTGACGGACAGCGACGGATCCTGCATCTATATGCTTCCATTATAGCCAACGACAGACAGCGCAGGATTGGTCGCTGGCCAATTTTTCGACGTACGCAAGAAACTTTTACTTTATCCGTTGTCTCCGGGCGATGGACACAGAATTTACGACGGATCCGTCAAACGCCATCTGTCACAATCCGTCGCTAATACAAGTCTATGAGAAAAAAACAGGTCCAGCAGCAACACTTGCTGGATCCTTTTTTTTCACAAAATGACGGATTTTGACGGAAACAAAAAGAATGAAGTGTGAAAGAGGCCTTAGACTTCTGTTTTGCAATCTAAACATTCCCAGATCCTCTTACTGTTCCTTGTAGGACATACTTTGCAGTCCGCTTTCCATCCTGGTAGCTCTTCTCTGAACTTGCTCCAGTTTTTCATTGTCTTTTTTTAAAATGTGCTGCCCAGAACAGGACACAGTATTCCAGATGAGGCCTGATAAGGAGAAGTTGCCGGGACCTACAATGGTCTTGTCATCCTATACACATAGTCCTGGCCATCTTTTCTCTGTCCTTACCTTAAATACAGCAGCATTTCAGAATAAACATACCTGGCTGCAAAAAAATGGCCATGCTCCGATTCATGATACCTGTGGATGGGGCAGCATCAATCAGATGACAGGTTCCCGTTATGGTTTCTTATGTGTAATGAATACTGTTACTCCAGGAAATCATTGATTATACTATATATACATTATACTGTGATAGGCTTTATCTATACACCACAAACATATTAGAAGTAGTGCATAGATATTTAAAAAAAAATGCATTTGTTGGTGTCATTATAAATTGTGTTCACGTCCCTCTATCTTGTCCAGAATTTGAGGTTGGTGGTTGCATATGTATACAGTAAAAGAATCTGAAATGACAATGATAACGGTTGACCCCTATCTTTTTCTTGATAGTCCCACTACAGAGGTCAGAAGCAGCGGAAAGCATTCAGGGACCGTATGCGGTATCTGAACGATCACAGTGATGAAGTAGTGAAGGTACTGCGCTGCTAGTTGATTAGTCGGAATAATGGTGAATAAATGATCGAGTGACTTCGGACATTGTTATATGTCATAAAGACTAATTCATCATTGTATATTATTCTAGATTCAGTCATACGCTCGAATGTATCAAGCCAGGAAACGCTATAGAGACAGACTGAAGTACTTCAATGACCACGTGAGTACATTGACCTACATGTCCTGACTATAGCACCTGCTTTTACTGGGATCGCAACTAATACCTCTGTATTTCTTGTCCACAGATTAATGATATAGTAAAAATCCAAGCTTTTATCCGTGCCAACAAAGCCCGAGATGACTACAAGACTTTGAGTAGGTTCCGTTTTCTAACCTGTGAATGACTCTTCCGTGAGCTCAGACACAATATTGCCTTTCTGAGTTATCAGGTCATAAACCCTTTTATTTATGTTGACCATACACCTAACTAAAGGTCTAGAAGTATTCTAGGAAGGTTCTGGCTTTTATGTACTCTAAGAAAATAGGAATAGTCATTTCAGCTTATAATGTTTGTTCTTGTGAGGATGACTGATGTCTTTTTTTTTTTTTAAATTCGTTTATTAACCATAAAGTGAAACATACAATATACATATCAATATTCATTAGTGTTACATTCAATATGGGATATGTACACTGTACGCATGACTGAATATCATAATGTGCATTTGACATATCTTGTACTCCATTTGAACAATACAATCTAACGTGGAGTCATAAGAATTTACAGTCATTGAACTACAACTAAATCTTACTAACTACTTTTCTGCCACCGAACAACAATCTCGCATCCTCTCTTGCGTAACATCTAGAGAAATTTGACACTTTGCATCAACATAACCAACTATAAATTTAAAGAGTGAGATGAGAGGAGTTCCAGTCGCTCCAAATTTTCTCAAATTTACCCGGGCATCCCCTATTTTGATATAAAGTACGCTCATACGGGATAACCGAATTTACTAACTCAATCCAGGCTCTGAGGGAGGGGCACGACCCCCCCATCCACCGCATTGCCACCACCTTCCTTGCCATAAAAAGTGCCTCCCGCAAGAAAATTGCAGCATGATGACCCCAGGTCTCCTCATCCCACACTCCAAATAAACAGATTAACGGTTCAAGGGGAACGGAAGGTGATACTATAGATGAAAGTAATGGTGTAACCTCTTTCCAATATTGAAGAATGATAGGACAGCTCCACATCATGTGGACAAAATCCGCATCTGGTGAATGACAGCGCAGACACTCCGAGGAGTGGAGTCGACCCATCTTAAAAAGCCGTATGGGAGTCAGATATGACTGGTATATTATATATAGTTGTGTCATTCTATTATTAATCGATGGGGATACCTTTAGTGGGGACTCTAAGATTTCCTCCCATTCTTCGTCTTGTGTGCCAGGGATGAGTCTCTCCCACCTCCCCCTGATGAGTCCTATGGCTAATCCCGCTCCCGTTGACAGCATATAAGTATATAAAGAAGAGATGAGGCCCTGGGGTCCCTGGGATTTGAGAATTCCTATCAGAGGCAATGACGAGATTGTGCGGCCTGTAGCTACCCCTCTCATATATGACTGGAATGCTGATCTCAATTGTAAGAACCGAAAAAATTGGGATCTCGGAATATCATATTTAGTCTGCAACTGTTCAAATGACATAAAGGTCCCCTGGTCATATAAATCCCCTACCGAGGTAACACCATGCATCACCCAGAAATCAGTGGATGGGTGGTTTAGCAGCGCCGGAAAGTAATTGTTTTTCCAAAGGGGCATTTCCGCTATAATGTCTGTATATCCCACAACCTTTTTATTTGTCTCCAAACCAATCTTGCCAGTCGAAGCATGGGCAGTGGATGGGGGGTGGCCATCTTTTCCGATTCTAAAAAGCTCAATGGACACTCCACCCGAGCAGAATGAAGCAGATGATGTTCAGGGAGACAACCACCAGGCATCCACGCGCCCAGTGCCCTAGCCTGTCCGGCCAGGTAATATAGAAAAAAATCCGGCAGTGCCGCTCCACCCCCCTGTTTAGGTCTCTGCAAAACAGATAATCTAAGTTTAGGCCTAGATTTCCCCCATATAAAGGAAGTAATTTGGGAGTTCAAACTAGTAAAGAGGGACTTAGGTATCGGCACCGCGCTATGTTGAAGGCAATAACTAAGTTTAGGAAGTAGAATCATTTTAATTAGGTTAATACGGCCTGCAACAGATAGTGGGAGTTTGCTCCAGGATGCAAACTTAGATTTGACTAATTCTAATAGTGGATACGCATTAAGTTGTAAATCAAAGTTGCTATTTTGGGACATATAAATGCCCAAGTATTTGAAATTGGATACAACAGGTAGCAAGGACAGGGTTTCAAGATTCGGCACTGGGGCACAAGAGAGAGGCATCAAAGCAGATTTGTCCTAGTTTATATACAAGCCAGAGTATTTGCTAAAGACATCTATAATAGTAATCACCTTTGGCAATGTTTCCTCTGTCTTATCCATGAATACCACCATATCATCGGCATATAGGCCGATGGTGTCCACCCGGCCCGCTATATCTATGCCCCTGATACCAGAGGAGGATCTCATACGTATTGCCAGTGCCTCTATTGCAAGAGCAAAAAGAGCCGGCGAGAGAGGGCACCCCTGACGGGTTCCCCTAAACAATGAGAGGGGTTTAGAGATGGAATTATTTATAATTATGTGCGCCTTAGGATTTTTATATAATACAGTGATCCACTTTATAAACCTATCTCCAAAGCCATATCTCTGTAAGCATGCTAACAGGAAGGGTCATTCGAGAGAATCGAAGGCCTTGGCCGCATCTAAGGATGCTAATGCCCATTTATTATCTGACACCAAAGAACTATATTGAATTATGGATTGAACCCGTCTAATGTTAATAGAGGTATTTTTGCCAGGCATGAAATTAGTCTGATCTGGGTGGATAAGGTCTAGTATGATGGAATTCAGTCTAATGGCCAGGATTTTAGTGAAAATTTTATAATCGACATTGACTAGCGATATGGGCCGATAGGAGCCACATTCCAGAAGATCCTTTCCCTCCTTTTTAAGTATGACAATGTTCGCCTCATAGAAAGTTTCGGGCATACATCCTCCCTCCCATATACCCTGAAATACTTTCAATAGGAGTGGTGCTAGCATACCCCGATATCTCTTATATAGCTCAACGGGAAACCCGTCTGGCCCAGGAGCTTTCCCAGAGGACATGTCCATTATTGCATATTCTACCTCCTCTAGTGTGAATTTGGCATCCATAAAGTCCCGCTGAGTGGAATTTAAAGTGTGGAATACTACATCTGATAAATAATCCAGACATTGCGAAATACCCAGACCACTCTTGGAGCTATATAATGACTCATAGTAGTCGTAAAAGCAGTGAAGTATCTCCTCCGTTGTGGATACCAATAGGCCACTTGGTGCGCGAATCTGTAATATGGTATTAGGCTACGTTCACATTTGCGGTCGGCGCCGCAGCGTCGCCGCATGCGTCATGCGCCCCTATATTTAACATGGGGGCGCATGGACATGCGTCGCACTTGCGTTTTGCGCCGCATGCGTCCCTGCGGCGCCCGTGTCCGGGCGCAGAGGACGCAGCAAGTTGCATTTTTGCTGCGTCCAAAATCAATTAAAAAAAGGACGCATGCGGCGCAAAACGCAGCGTTGTGCATGCGTTTTGCTGCGTTTTTGTTTGCGTTGTGCGTTGCGGCGCCGACGCTGCGGCGCACAACGCAAATGTGAACGTAGCCTTAGATGTATTATGTTGGCGCACCAGATAGGCTAGAAATTTACCGGTTTGATTCCCCAGTTCAAAATATGACTGACGTGCAAAGAACAGCTTACGCTTAGATTTGGTGTCTATATGCTGAGTATACAGTCTCTGTGAGGTCAACCACTCAATTCTGTTACCGCTAGTTTGGTTAGATATATATGCGGCCTCCGCATCTTTCAGTCTCTGCTCCACCCCATCATCTTCTCTCGATGTTACTCTCTTTATATATGAAATTGTGGAGGACAGGCATCCTCTCAGGTATGCTTTGAGGGTGTCCCAAAATAAATTAATATCCTGGGGCTCTGGGTGAGATGAAATAAAGCAATTCAATTGGTCCTCTGTTCTGTCGTTATTATCCATTAGTTTCAGCCAAAAGGGGTTTAGTTTCCAGATCATGCCACTCTTTAATTGCCCATATTTAAGTTTAAGTATAATCGGACTATGGTCCGATATCCCTCTATTACCATGTTCCACACTATCCACCCACGTTGCCAACCCGCTGGAACCAAATATATAATCTATGCGGGACAGAGACTGTTTAGTAGACGAGTGACAGATATATCCCTTCACTCCAGGGTGACGCATCCGCCATAGGTCCAGCCATCCACTACCCTCCATGAACGATGCCAGCTGGGTCGGGGCTGAAGAGGGGGGGCTCCCCAGGTCTCCCATCATCTAGTCTCAATCTATCAAGGCCATTATCCATTACTAGATTGAAATCTCCCATACAAATGACTTGTGCGTCTGGGTAGTTTAGAGCAAAGCTCATTGCCATCATATTAGCCGGGGGGGGGGGGGGGGGGGTAGATGCATAAAATAACATATTCACTAGAATTAATTAGCGCGTGTACAAAAACAAACCGACCCTCAGAGTCTCTACGGGCCTCCTTAGCTTCCCATCTAACATCTCTATGTATTAACAATGAGACTCCTCTCGAGTAACTGGTATGGAAAGCGTGGATATACCATTGCACCCACGGCTTCTGCACACACCGGGCCGTATCTCTGGTCAAGTGCGTCTCTACCAGGGCTATTATATGGGGGTGGTGGTGCCTGATCTGCGAGAAAACCTTAATTTTCTTTCGGGGGGACTTAATACCTCGTACATTCCATGTCATACATATTATGTCAGATCCCATGTTTGCTCATCCAAATATGATATATACTATTACTCAAGCAAAGGTCAAAGGTAGCATTTAGAAAGCAAGAGCATTGTCGGTGGCAGTTTTTCCTTAAATAACAGAGAAACTCAATAAAAAAGAAAAAATTAAACAAGAACCAAACAGTATAGGAGCAACGTCCTGTGCTCCCATTATCAAAGAAGTAAGAGGATACCCTCGCTGGATTCAGCGTCCGGTATAGTTGGTACTCTGGACATTTCCAGAGAGCTCCAAATTTAGAAATCAGAAGAATTTGCCAAGTTAGGTGCATTTAGGGTTCCTTTGTGCAAGACCCTCCATGGGATCGTAGCCATTCGGTCGCTTCCGCTGGATCCGTAAAGAACACAGAAGAACCTTTGTAAACAACCCGAAGTCGGGCTGGATAGATCATTGAATAGATGATGTTCCTGTCTCTGAGTTGCTTCTTGATCTCCATGAACCTGGCCCTTTGCTTTTGAAGTTCCACGGAAAAATCCGGAAAGATCGAGATCACAGCATTGTTGAATTTAATGGGGCTTTTTTGCCGTGCCAGTCGCAAGATGGTATCTCTGTCCTTGCAATTAAGGATCCGTGCCAGAAAAGGTCTAGTTGGGGCCCCAGGGGGGAGGGGTTTTGTGGGTACTCGGTGGGCTCTTTCCACAGCGAACGTTGGAGAAAATTCATCTCCCAGAGAAGATTTAAGCCATCCCTCCAGAAATGCTTCAGGTTGTTGACCCTCTGAATGTTCTGGTAGACCGATAATACGGATATTATTCCGGCGCAGCCTGTTCTCTAGGTCATCCGCCTTTTGTTTCCAGGCGTTTATAGAGCCAGCTACTTTGGTCAACTTAGCCTCCATAGGTGTAATGGTATCTTCTACATGGGACACCCTCGTTTCCACCTCTACAATGCGTCCCTTCATAGTCTGCATATCCTGACGGAGGCGCCCCACCTCAGTATATACATCCTCTATTTTTTCAGTGAGTGATGTTCTGGTTAAAGAAATAGCTTGCATCAGTTGGTCAGACGCTTGTTTGAGCGTCAGTTCATCCTGTTCGCCTCCCTCAGCACCCTCAGAGGGGCGATTTTTACGTTGCACTTGAGAGGAGTTGTTTCTGAGGTTGCGTGTGTTATCAGAAGGATCGACTCTAGCTAATTCCTTTAATTTATCAGCTGCCCCCGAGCCCTTATTACGCTGCATGATTGGCAAGGTCAGAGTTATTTGGCACAGCAAGCTAATCTAGGTCTGGTCTGTCAAAGATGTCGTGCAGCCACACCAGAGTTATTATATATAACGTATAGCACAATTGGGCACCACTATAATCAGAAGGTGCACTTATGTATAGTCAGGAGGTATAGGCTGGAGGTATAATGGTGATCACCGTTACAGGGAGACTTCTTCAGCAGCAGCAGCAGAGAGGGGGGCCTAAGAGATCTCCAATCTGATGTGCAGCCGGCTGAGCTGTAACAATAGGGGGACGTGGGGCCCAATTTTCCAGGGCACTCACCGCGTTTTCCCCTTAATATGTATAAGGCATGTGCTCACCTCCCAGCCACACTGCAATGATGGTGGGTCGCATCGCGTCTCCTACCGCAGGAGCGGGCGCTTTAGCAATGGCCGCTGCCCACAACCACCACCGCCGCCGCCTATACAGGTCTCTCCTCTTCTCGGTCGGACCCGGGTCTCACAGAATCCTCCCGCAGGCGTCCGGTACCTTCCGGAGCTCAGGAGGGGGGCTCCAACCACAGTCACAGTAAGCGCCGCACTGTCTGCCAGTGAAGCGTCCTCCTGAAAGATGGCCGCCGCTACACGCGGAGCTCGACGCTCTGCAGCGTTTCTCTCCTCACTGGATCTCCCCAGCCACCGCTGCAGTCTTCTCCAAGGGCCAGCAGCTCCCAGGCTTCCAGGTGGTCCCAGCAGGAGCAAATTGCGTATTTAGAAGGGGGTCCCATGTGCAGGATATTTGCAGGATTTTAGGAGCTCTCTCAGCATGCGTCCTTCTCCTTTCACTCCATAGCCACGCCCCCACTGATGTCTTTTTTGCTCTCGGAGACTTTATTTTTTTGATCTCTAATGACATCACAGATCCTTATGAAAATTAAGTCTGCATGGAGATAAGGTACTATAACCACTGGAAATTTTCGGGCACATATATACTAAAAATCCATGGACTGTTGCAATCCACCAAAGCAAGTGCCACTGCTCTTCAGCGATAGTCCACTCTGATGGACACTTGGCTGAGCATGCATGAGTATGGAGCTGCCATATGAATGGGCAGCCATAGGGTTACAGTCTCCTAAAAATGTCTTCTTGGATTGATGTTAAGGTGTTAATAATAGAAATTATATACTTTTGTCTTTCTTGCTTCCAGTTAATGCAGAAGATCCACCAATGGCCGTGGTGCGCAAGTTTGTTCATCTTTTGGACCAAAGCGATCAGGATTTCCAGGAAGAGTTGGAAGTTATGAAACTGAGAGAAGAAGTAGTGACTCTTCTCAGATCAAACCAGCAGCTGGAGAATGATCTCAATCTTATGGATATCAAGATTGGACTTCTTGTTAAAAACAAAATTACACTGCAGGTATGTTATTGCAGTCAGGCCATCTGCCCGGGCTTCTTGATGGCATTACTTACATCTCTCAGTAATGCATGATAGAAATTCATTTCTGTAAAGGGTCTCATGAGATTACATATACAAGCATTCAATACAAATGATTCTGATGGCCCTGACATATAGAAACATGCAGCTAAAGTCATGTAGAACTCAAGCCATATAGTGACTATAAGGCCACGGTCAGTAATTGGTCAGTATTTTACCTCAGGATTTGTAAGCCAAAACCAGGGGTGGAACGGTCAGAGGAAAAGTATAATAGAAACCCGTCACCACTTCTGTATTTATCACCCACTCCTGGTTTTGGCTTACAAATACTGAGGTAAAATACTGACCAAATACTGAGCATGGCTTTAGAAACAGACAAAGCTCAGCAACATTGGGAAATGTACGAACAGCCGTGAGCTCCATGAGCCGGTCATTCGCATCAGTAGACGTTAAAGAAAGAAGTAAGTCACTCTTACCTTTTTATGCTTTTTCTCCATCACTAGTGAAGGAGACCTAAACTTTTACCAATATTGAGACATATGAGAACCCAATACGAAGCTTTACTCATTCTTTTCTTTATTCCAGGATGTTGTGTCCCACAGTAAAAAGTTAACAAAGAAAAATAAGGAGCAGCTCTCTGATATGATGATGCTGAATAAGCAGAAGGGAGGACTGAAGGCTCTGAGCAAGGAGAAAAGGGAAAAGCTGGAGGCCTACCAGCACCTCTTTTACTTACTGCAGGTATGTGAATAGGTTGACACGTTTGTACTATGGTTCTAGGGAACAAGATAATGATTGGCTGGGAGAATTATGTATCTTAAAGTTAATATGCACTTGGTGTTTAAGAGCTTAGTTTCTTTCCTGGGGCCATTACCTCTTCATTTAAAGGGTTTGCACCAATAAATCAAGTTATCACCAGTTTGGGGTCCCTCTATTAGGGCTTTTGCAGTTCCCTGTCTGAATGGAGTGATGATCCCATACCACTCCATTCATTGTCCAGCCTATAGGACTGCCAGAGATAGCCGAGGCCATAGGTTGTTGCATTCACAGCACAGCTCTGTTCTTGGGATCGGTGGGGTCCCAGCAGTGAGACCCACATCGATCAGCAGGTCATAAACTATCCTATTATGGTACACATCATTGCGTGGTTCTTTAGATTGCGCCAGCATTTAATCTACACATCGACATCCAATTGCTTATGTTAAAGGGGTTGCATGGGCTAAATTAAACTTTGCCCAGGGGGCAGGAAATATAAAAATAAACGTGGTCACATACTCGCCTACTGGTACCCACCTGGATCCAGCACAGGCTGCTCAGAGACAGGAAGCAATGATGTCACTGTTACACCAGTCACCGGATGCTGCAACCTGTGATTGGCTGCAGTGGTCGGGTGACTTTGAGGTGCGTGTCATTATAAAACATCTGAAGATGCACTCCTTAAAGTGATAAAGGAATGGTATTCTCACTGCTTCCTATCTCTGGATCCAGGTGGGTGCTGTTAGGTGAGTATTACTCAATTTGGTTTTTTTTTGTTTTGTTTTTTTTTTTACATGTCCTGTCCTCTGGGTAAAGTTTTACTGCACCTGGACAACCCCTTTACTGACGTCAATACATCTTCATGTTCTACAATACTTTTATCCAATGCATGAATGCAAAGTCTAACTGATAAGAAAATATACAGAGAATAATGAAAAACTCTAAATTACAAATTAGAATATGTCAGCACTTATAGGGGTCAATCTGTTCGATCCCCTGTAATAAAACCAGTGAATGCTAAGCTGAGCCATATTTCCCTACTTACCGATAACCTAGATTGGTTAACACCTGTGTACACGGCAGCTTGGGTCCTGCAGCACTGAAATCGCAGCGTTGCATCTAATGATTTCCTATGTGACCTCCTGCGACTGTAACCAAGTCACAAATGTTCCCGAGTGAGCTTCTGTCGCTGGTCGATCGTGAATGCCATGCTTCAACTGACTGCCTGTCATTGTTTCCTGCAGACTAATCCAACGTATCTGGCGAAGCTCATTTTCCAAATGCCCCAGAATAAATCCACTAAATTCATGGACTCTGTCATTTTCACTCTTTATAACTATGCGTCCAATCAAAGAGAAGAATATCTGCTGCTGCGTCTCTTCAAAACCGCTCTTCAAGAGGAGATAAAGTGAGTGCATTACCTAAGGGCTACGTGATTACCGAGCCTTCTGTCCCATGTTCACACATCGCAGCATTGTAATGGATTTTCTCTATGGATTCCTAAATACAAATCCTCTTCGGGGCCCAGTGTTGTGCAGTACATGCAGACGTACAAGTTACAGAAAGGATCCCCAGTCTGAACGCACTCGAATGCTTTTTGGGCCAATTTTGGATGAACCTCAGTTTGATGTGATAAATGGGTTGTCAAGAATTAGGAAAACATAGCTGCTTTTTTTCCGAAATCAGTGCCTCATAGGTCTGTATATTGCAGCTCAGCCTCATTTTTTGCTTTTCGTTGGAGCTAAGCTACAAATACCAGGCACATCCCATGGTCAAGTGTGGTGCTATTTGTGGAAGAGAGGAGCCATGGTTTTTTAAGCCTGGATAACGTCATTATGTATTTATATGTTACCAAGACGGCCCCTTGTTAAATGCTGTAGCCACCCGAGTAAAATAAAAAAATTAAAAACACTCGTCTCCCACACTGGTGCCTTTACAGGGATGTCGGTGCTGAGTCTCCTAGTAAATGTGTGACACGGTCATGCCACGTGAGAGCTCCAGCCACGGCATGGTCGCTGATGGGGCTTCACTCACACTTCCATCCAATGTCCTAGTTTCATCCGTGGTAAGTGTGCGTGAGGCCCCATCAGTACCTGCACTCACATAACATGGCAATGTCGTGCCAGAGCAGGGAGAGCCTGATGCCGACGTCCCTGGAACTGCAGTATAAGGTGAAGACAGGAGATCTAAGCATCTAGCCTGCTTGTTCACTGCTTCTTACAGCAATCCTTCTTCTATGCTGTAGAGTAAGGACAAACTGAGAAGGATCATACAAAATGTCTCCTCTTTATAATGTATGTGCTGAGAGTTGGCGCTGTTTGAAGATGAAGCGCATAGCCATGATGACGGATCCATATAAAATATCTTGGAAACCTAAACTATTTGACTCTCTCGTCACAGATCCAAGGTGGACATGATTCAGGAAATAGTCACTGGGAACCCGACTGTTATAAAGATGGTGGTGAGCTTTAATCGTGGCGCTCGTGGTCAGAATGCTTTGAGGCAGATCCTGTCGCCAGTAGTGAAAGAGATCATGGATGACAAGTCCCTCAACATCAAAACTGACCCAGTAGATATTTACAAGTCCTGGGTAAACCAGATGGAGTCTCAGACTGGAGAAGCTAGGTGAGATGCCCTCCACTGCCACTAAGGCTTATCATCTTTTCCCGGTTTGTAGTTGTCACGGTCATAATAATTTTTGTTACTGTATTTTCAACAGCAAACTGCCTTATGATGTGACTCCGGAGCAAGCGATGGCACACGAGGAGGTGAGACACAAACTGGATGCCTCCATCAAGAACATGAGGACGGTCACAGACAAGTTCCTCTCAGCGATCATCAGTTCAGTGGATAAGATCCCGTAAGTCTTCCTGGTGTCTACTGTAATTTATGCCATTATTTATTACAATTTATTTTATAAAGTGTATATTATGCTAGTGATACGCTTCTGCACGTCTTCTCAATGTGGAGATCCGGCACTGGCAGACTCCGCTGGGGGCTTTTTATTTCCATTGAGAACAAACGATTGTTGAAATCCAATGCCAAACCTGTTTTTTTCAAAGAGAGCGGCCACTGGTCCATAATATTTGGGCATGTCTGAGTCTCGTCCATAGGATTTGTGGTGAGACTCCCAGCAATCGGCAAGTTATCACCTACCTGGCGATACCTTGCTAAGATGGTAATTGCCCATTAATGCCAATTACTCTTTCTAGCAGCGTTCATTTCTTCCATAGTAGAATTCAGTATGACTATAATCTATTTATGCAAATTGTCTCTTCAGAGAGGAAGAGGACAAGAACTCTAGTGCCACCTATTGGAAGTAGCAGTCCTAACAGCCAATGTCGACCCTTTAACGAGCCTTGTCACATGACTTAGGATAATAGCCAAACCAGAATCTCAATTTGCAGACACTGTGTTTCGGGGTACTGCCCCTCGTCAGTGCATAGTGGAGATCTGGTTTGGCTGTGTGAGAGGCGTCTGACCGATATCCAAGAAGTATTGTTTCTCCTTGGGAAATATGCTAATTATGCAAATTGTGTCAGCATATTTCCCAGAGGAGCATTGCGGCTTTAAGTCTCCTCATCTCGGCATGCTGAGCATGTCAATCTCCGCAAGGAGAAACAATACTTCTTGACTATAATCTATGACTTGCTAAGAAAATGCTGTCCTGTATTATACACGTATCTATTCGGCATGAAGCTTGTGTGACAGGTCTAACCTGCCCCCTATATAATAAAAAGGAAACCCAGGTGTAATATTAGAGAGCTGCTAATGATTGAGGAGCTTGTGTTCTACAACTCGACATCCGTTTGCATCTTTCTAATAGCAGAACTCTCAGTAGTAAGGACCTTATTCTTTCCTTTTACTGAACACCATCTCGCAGTTGTATTGATGTGAAGTAGAGTTCTCCATGTCCATGATGACAAGTGGCATTTATGTTACATATTTGTCTTTTTACCTTTGCCACGTGTTCTCTGTAACTCATGGATGTTTCCTCTACGGTTCCAGGTATGCCATGCGTTACATTGCAAAGGTCCTGAAACATACCCTTCATGAGAAGTTCCCTGACGCTGGAGAAGATGAATTGCTTAAGGTCAGTTTCTATAATGTTTGGAGCAGATAAGCTGGACACACATTAGGCCTTGGGTACACAGTAACTTTTTGTAGCCCTGCTAAACTTTCAAAAACGTCTTTGCATATTCTGTCAAGCATCGAAAGTTATTTAATTTTGTAAATCACTTTATTAAAGGGAATCTATCACTAGATTTTTGCTACCTGATCTGAAAGTAGCATGATGTAGAGACACAGGCCCGAATTTCAGTGATGTGTCACTTACTGGGCTGCTTGCTATAGTTTTACTAAAATCATTGTTTTATCAGTAGGGGATAATCACTACCTGCTAACGTGTATTTCTCCACATTCATGAGCTCTGTGTAACTCCGCCCACCACTGATTGGCATCTTTGTGCCTATGCACAGTGCACACATAAAACTGCCAATCAGTGGTGTGGGCTGGGCTATACAAAGCTCAGCATTTAGAGATCTGCTAGATCTGCAACAGAGAAAACACTGATTTTACAAAAACTGCAGCAACCAGTAAAGTAAGTGATATATCAGTGGAATCAGGGTCTCTGCATGAATGTTGATGGTCCTCTCCTGCCCTTTGTTCCTGTGAGAGATAAGTGGCTGCCAGGTAACAGTCTTTTTTTTTCTTTGTGCTGTTGAAAAAAATCTGAACGTTCGATGTAGAGAGGCCATAAAGTGTAGGGCTACAAATGAATATGATTATATAGAGTGCAGTTACTTGGGTGGAAAATGAAAAAGTAACAGCTTACCTTAAAATTAAAGCAGAGATCCTGAAAAGCCTCTGCTGACGTCACGTCTACAGAGCGGTGCCTTCTTTTCCGCTCCACTCTATAGACAGGGTGGGACTTCCGAGGTCAGTCTGATTGACAGCCGGATCCCAGCTGCCTAACTGGGGGAGCCGACTGTCAATCAGACTGACCTCGGAAGTCCCGCCCAGTCGCATCAGCAGAGGTAGCCGAATACCCTCCAGGAGCGGTCTGTACCAGGAAAGAACAGCACTGTGCACAACAAGTAGGTAAGTTGCAATTACCTGCCTTTTAGTGCTTAGATATATTTTTTTGTTTGTTTTTTCAAAAGTCCCGGATATACCCTTTAATGAAAATAAGTACATATGACGTCAAACTAAAGTAAAATGAATTGTCCGTATATACAGTATGTAGATATGTGTGTAGAATACCTGCACAGTGCTTGCTGCCTCTGGCTTCATTAGTTTAGATTGTGCCCTATGCAAAACTGTTTAGTCTAGTGACATGGCGCCCTCTGCTGTGCACTCTTAGAACAACAGCATCACTGTTTTCGATTTTTCCTATGCTTTATTTCCAATGTTCTTTCTTTCTGCTGACAACCACTGCACTTTATCTGAAGTCTTTTCTCTTTCCTGTTCTTCTAGCTTTCTGCTTCTTTGCACTGAGGCCTCGATAATGCACTAGCTCTGACCAAGGTGATTATTTTGTTTCACAAGTTCAGTGATAGATCAGCTTGATGGAATAATTTACCGAAAATGTATTAATGTAAAACCTTACATGCCCCTATAGAGGTTACAGTCTAATTTCCCATCAAGAGTGGTGTCCCACAGTAGTTAGTTCTGATTCTACCTTTCATTATACCCCGAAAAGCAAGCAATTAGCACATTTTGGATTCGTCTGTCATTTGCTTATTGCAATTTGTTGCTATTTTTTTTACTTTTTACTATTATTTTAACAGAAAAATGTGATTTTTCTCCCTAATACTGCCTCTGCTTCTATGTAATAGATCGTGGGAAATCTGCTGTACTATCGCTACATGAACCCAGCTATTGTGGCTCCAGATGCCTTTGATATCATTGACCTTTCTGCTGGAGGTCAGCTAACCACAGATCAGCGCCGGAACCTTGGATCCATTGCCAAGATGCTCCAACATGCTGCCTCCAACAAGATGTTCCTTGGGGACAATGCCCACCTGAGCATGATCAATGAGTACCTCGCTCAGTCCTACCAGAAATTTAGGTAGTTACAAATCTTAAAATAATCCTTTATATGGAAAAGAAAAGATATGATGCGTGATACTCTGGACTCACAGTATAGATGTCGACTGTGTACGGGATGGGGCAGCAAATTTTATATAAGTGACCATTAAAGGGTTGTCCAGGCTTGGGTTGAAAGTGTGCAGTCACTTTGTCAGGATTCTCTGCACACTGTCAGGATTCTTTGGTGTTGCAGGTCACATGACCGCAAGCATGTGATCTGCAAACTTGTGGTTACGTGCCATCTAGACTTGCTCGGCCTCGCTCAATGGAAGCGCACCGAGAGACGGTGAGCAGGTCTAGTCGGAATGTGATCGGAAGTATACTAATCACATCCTCTCACTGGCAACACAGGAGAATCCTTACAGCATACATTGCACACGCTGTCAGGATTCAGAAGTCTGCAGTCACATATTGCAGCTGACTGTTTCAGTTCAGTCCCAAGGACTGAGACTGCCTAAGGGCTGAAAACATTGGCCCATGGGCTGCACTGTGTGGCCACCTTCCCTCGTCCAGATTTCACCACTGTCTGCATCCTAAGGCTGATTTCTCATTGTCCACAGACGCTTCTTCCAAGCTGCTTGCGAAGTTCCAGAGCCACAGGATAAATTTAATGTGGATGAATATTCAGATCTGATCACCCTCACCAAACCGGTCATCTATATTTCTATAGGAGAAATCGTTAATACTCACACTGTAAGTACGTCAGCCCTGTCGGCTGTAGGTAGGGCTCAGGCTAGGTTGACATCATTGCCATATGTCATCCTATTTGCCATTAGCACATCTTTATCAGTTAAGCTTGTCGTACAGCGTAGCACCTGGCAGGGTTAATGGGTCCAGTCCTGTAGGAGGCGGCAGGCATCACTGGTGTAACACAAGACAAACGGCATAGTAGGTATCCGTAATTAGACGCCTATAGGAGTACCGCACCATACAGCAGCCTACATGTAATGTAGGTCCATGGAGAGGATAATACATATGGGATTGCCGAAAAACATGGCCAAGGCATAGTTTTTGAGATGTTGAAGCACATTCTTAAGCAATAAGGCACAGAAAACCTAGATGTTAAAGTGATTGTCCAAAAAATTTAAGAAAATTGTGCAAGTACCAAAGTTCTGAGGGTATGTACACAAAAAGGATCACCTTAAAATTGTTTTTATTAATGATATAACAAGCCAAAAACACTAGTTAAAAACCTTTAAAAGGCCCAATATATGGCAATAATACAAGAGAAACGGCCTAGCCGGACTGGGACGTAGGCCCACCACATCTCTGTCCCCGGAGCCTCAGTCAGTCCTATACATACACTTTACACACTGTCCCAATCAAACATATGATGGGTAATGGATGTCATTATTATATGGATCCAGTAGATCCCTCTATACATAGATAATATAAACAATGGTTCATTTACCACAAATAGCGTAAAGACAGTCTGAAGAATTCAAAAGTTTTTGTCTTCTGTGCATATAAAGTGCAAAGTGATAAAATAGCAGCAAAATACTAGAACAAGATCCTTTCAGAAATATTATGTTTAAGGACAATGAAGAATATTAGAAAGCATACTAAAAGGTTTCATGTCTATTCATGTAACAGATCTTAAAAAATAGAAATATTATGGAACACTGTGTGAATAGTGTGCAAACCCAGCATCTATGCATCCTACACGATATAGATGGATATACATACGTGTGTGTCTGTGTATGTTACACTGAACATACGTTCTTCTATGCTATGACTGATCCCACAGCACAGTGGGTAACCATGGTCTTTCCATTGCAGCTGCTTCTGGACCACCAGGACGCCATAGCCCCGGAGCACAACGATCCCATCCATGAGCTGTTAGATGATCTTGGAGAGGTTCCTACTCTTGAGTCTCTTATAGGTGAGCGATTGCGGCTCATGTGATGAATGGTTGAGACAATAAGATTTATGTTTGGTGACAACATCATTAAAAAACAAGTTTGAGATGTTAACCCTGGTTCACTGCCAGCTTGCTAAAAAGGGTTATATATGTCATTTAGAAAACCCTTTTTCTAAAAAATGCCCTCCTGGTAATCACGTAGTCACTGCAGGTCAACCTTTCTGGTACCTCCAGTGATCGATCGCCTAATATTATAATTCATATGACAGATGCCATGTCAGCAGCCCCCTTCAGCCCCCAATGTGTCAGGTGCCATGTCAGCAGCCCCTAATGTGACAGATGCCATGTCAGCAGCCCCCTTCAGCCCCCAATGTGTCAGGTGCCATGTCAGCAGACCCTTTCAGCCCCCAATGTGTCAGGTGCCATGTCAGAAGCCCCCTTCAGCCCCCAATGTGTCAGGAGCCAGCTCAACAGCCCCTTTCAGCCCCAGTGTCAGGTGCCATGTCACTAGCCCCTTTCAGCCCCCAATGTGTCAGGTGCCATGTCAGCAGCCCCCTTCAGCCCCCAATGTGTCAGGTGCCATGTCAGCAGCCCCCAATGTGACTGATGCCATGTCAGCAGCCCCCAATGTGTCAGGAGCCAGCTCAACAGCCCCTTACAGCCCCAGTGTCAGGTGCCATGTCACTAGCCCCTTTCAGACCCCAATGTGTCAGATGCCTTGTCAGCAGCCCCCAATGTGTCAGATGCCATGTCAGCAGCCCTCTTCAGCCCCCAATGTGTCAGATGCCATGTCAGCAGCCCCCTTCAGCCCCCAATGTGTCAGATGCCATGTCAGCAGCCCCCTTCAGCCCCCAATGTGTCAGATGCCTTGTCAGCAGCCTCCAATGTGTCAGATGCCATGTCAGCAGCCCTCTTCAGCCCCCAATGTGTCAGATGCCTTGTCAGCAGCCCCCAATGTGTCAGATGCCATGTCAGCAGCCCTCTTCAGCCCCCAATGTGTCAGATGCCATGTCAGCAGCCCCCTTCAGCCCCCAATGTGTCAGATGCCTTGTCAGCAGCCCCCAATGTGTCAGATGCCATGTCAGCAGCCCCCTTCAGCCCCCAATGTGTCAGGTGCCATGTCAGCAGCCCCCTTCAGCCCCCAATGTGTCAGATGCCATGTCAGCAGCCCCCAATGTGTCAGGTGCCATGTCAGCAGCCCCCTTCAGCCCCCAATGTGTCAGATGCCTTGTCAGCAGTCCCCAATGTGTCAGATGCCATGTCAGCAGCCCCCTTCAGCCCCCAATGTGCCAGGTGCCATGTCAGCAGCCCCCTTCAGCCCCCAATTTGTCAGATGCCATGTCAGCAGCCCCCAATGTGGGAATGAGAGGCACAGAATAACCACTTTCATAATTTGCTAATATGGGCAATCGACTCTCATTTTCAATGATTTCTTTCTGGACCCAGAAAAGTAATTATTTGCATAAGAAGATGTCACAGCACTTCTCCCTTTGTGTGGTGGCAGCAGTGTAAGCAGCGGGGGGCTTTTCCAGCCACGTTCAGTGCATTTTGTATTTCTGTGTTGAAGAGGTTCTTTCAGTTTCGGACATTATGACCCAGATTTTATGCACTTTTTTCTGACTTTCTTTTTCTTGTGTGCTTCAGGTGAGGGACCAGGAACTTCGCCAGATTCCAGTAAAGAGGCCCTGGCAAAGACAGAGGTGTCCCTTACCCTCACTAACAAGTTTGAAGTCCTTGGCGATGAGAATTCAGAAAAAGATGCCAAGACCATCTTACTGAAGTAAGAGCTGCAGTTCTGGGGAATTATTTGTTCTGTTTGGAGAAACAATTGGCTTAGTTCTTAATTCATTACTTTATCTTCCAGCACAAAACGGCTGATCGTGGATGTCATTAGGTTCCAACCTGGAGAGACCTTGACAGAGATTTTGGATACTCCTGCGACCCCTGAACAGGTGAAGTGTCCTTTCTTTCCATTGCTGCACCCACTGGTGCACGTGTCCTTTAGATGGTGATTACAGTACAAAGGCTTCATCTACTTTGCCTTGTGATCCAATATCTAGACGTCATTTCTGGCTTATTCAGCCGTCTGTTGCCTATTTCTCTCCAGGAAGCCGATCATCAGAGAGCCATGCAGAGGAGGGCCATCAGAGATGCCAAGACGCCTGACAAAATGAAGAAGGCCACAAATTTACGGCAAGGAAACAATCTAACTCTGCAAGAGAAGAAAGAGAAGATACAAACTGGGCTGAAGAAGTTGGCAGAGCTTGGAATGGTGAAACCAGAGAGCCGGTATCAGGATCTCATCAATGACATTGCCAAGGTAAATTCAGAGTACCGTACAGTGGATCGGTCACCAGACTTTACAATACAATCCATTATTAAATGGATATCTTAGACCTGTTGGAGTCAGTGTACTAATTTTGAAAACCCATGTCAGATTGGTTGTATAATCCTCAAAGTAATCATTTTATAATGCAAATATCCTCTGAAGAGAAGCAGAGGACTAAAACTCTAGTGCCATCTGTCGGTGTAGCAATCCTGAAAGTCAATATCGACCCCTTAGAGTGCTTTGACGCATGATGTAGTACAAGATGCCAGACCAGACACTCCATTTGCAGACATGTGTTTCGGGGGGTTTGCACTGATGAGGGACAAATACACCGAATCATGTTTCTGCAGCTGGAGAGTCTGGTTTGCCTTTTCAGCCTACGTCATGTGGCAAGGCTCGTCAACGGGTCGATATTGACTTTATTTTACTTTTAGGATTGCTACATCTATTAGATGGCACTAGATTTCTAGTCCTCTGCCTTTCTAAAGAGGATATTCGCATATTTATTTTCCCAGAGGATCCCTGCATGTCTTGCGGCTGTTGAACAGCCGTGAGACATTAATTCATGAGGACTTGAACATATTATTTGAGCACGTCGAAGACACTCGGCACACGAGCATGCTCGAATAACAACTTATCCGAGCACGTTCGCTCATCACTAAGTAGATATGACACATTCTGATGTGGATTATCAGACTAAGTACACCGGCCTCGTCAAATCTAAGTGATCTATTTAATAATGTATGCAGTTTGTATTGTAAAATATGGCAACTGATCCGTTTTAAACATTTTTTTTTAAATAAGACAGCCGGCCATACATGTCACACCAGCAGGGTTCTCTTTCGGAAGAATGTAGTGTTACTTCACAGATATTTAATATTTGCTGCCAATGTAATACATGGTGGAGACACTTCTGCCGGAGCTGCAGACCATGTGTGCGGCAGCTCTCTGGCTAATAGTCTGCACTCCTGATCCCCCTTTTTAAGGTCTGTACCCCCTAATAGGCCATGGTGTATGCCTGATAGGGAGGCATTATGTAGAGCTGCAGCATGATTTTATTCTTCGGTAACTCTACCACCCCTTTATTAAACTTTTAAAAGTCACATTTTGTTTTGTAATTGTGAGTTATTCCTTTCTCTCAAGGATATCCGTAATCAAAGGCGATACCGTCAGAGAAGAAAAGCAGAATTAGTGAAGCTGCAACAGACACATGCTGCTCTCAACTCCAAGGCCTTGTTCTATGAGGAGCAGGTAGACTACTACAAAAGCTACATCAAAACGTGCCTGGACAACCTCGCAAGCAAGGGCAAGTAAGTAAAGCCTGTTCCTGTGATGGTGTACTTGGTACTAATGTCGCTGATGGAAGTGATGCACCAGGAATACGGCGTGCCCACCCTATGATCCTGTGCTGAGAGAATCTGCCCTTTGCTAAAATGTTCAATAACATCACTTAAAGGGGCTTTGTCATCTCTTATCACTAAGATTGGTGGAGGTCTCCCACTTCTGAGAATGAAGGGGATTCAGCGCTGGTGTAGGGTTACATATCCATCTTTGTTTTTCCACTGCACAACACTCGGATGAATAGGGGATCAGCAAGTAAATTGTGCTGTCTGCAGTGTCTGGCACAGATTGGTGGCTGAGAGCCCCCGTGGGCTCATGTGAAGGGCACGGACCCCCCACTGATCATAAAATAGCACATTTCTGGGAAATTCCTTTAAGTAATTTCACAGATGAAGCTAAATCCCATTTTGTCACTTCCTGATTTCCAGCGGGTAGGATATGAAATATTTTTGCTCATGCTGTTTCCCACCATGACACACAGGTCAATGAGTCAAATACATTTTTTCTCTTTTCTTAAACTTAGAGTTTCCAAGAAGCCAGGACATGTGAAGAAAAGTAAAAAGATTTCACTCAAATACTCGGCAGCCCGACTCCATGAAAAAGGCGTGTTATTGGAGATTGAAGATCTGCAAGTCAATCAGTACGTGTCGCCATCTGTCTCTCCTTCCGCAGACATTGTGCGCTTATATACTTGTGCTATGGATCTAGCCCTAAAGTGACATTTTCCCAATGTATTGTTTCTGGACATGCTGTTTTGCTACACTCCTCGCAGTATTTTGGGTCCGGATCCTTAGTTGCTCCACAGATGTCTTTCCTGTATTCTTACTTCTTCCCTTTATGTAGGTGACTAGCAATCACAGTTCTGTCTTCACAGCCCTGCAAGACACCGAATGCCGACCAAAAATCTGTGTTATGAAAGGATTGCTTAACCTTTGTCCTCCCATCCCTTGAGCAACACCCTTCCCTTTTAGCCCACGGCTGCGTTCCTCTGGTTGTTGCATCACTACATACATTTCTGCATTGCATGCCTTACTTTGTGTTGTGTGCCATGTTTTCTGTACTGTATGGTCTATGCAATTCGCCAAAAAAAATGTCTGACAACTAGAACCAAAATGTTCCTGTTATCCGCAGGTTTAAGAACGTTATCTTTGAAATCACTCCCACAGAAGAGGTTGGGGATTTTGAAGTGAAAGCCAAGTTCATGGGAGTCCAGATGGAAACCTACATGCTGCATTATCAGGTAATGGCTCCTGGTTAAATAGTAACTAAACCTTTACCAAACGTTTTCATATTTGTTTTGTCCCTTTAAGTAAATGCGGATCAGTGGGTGCCGGATTCTGAAACCCCCTCTGATCGCTAAAAAGAGCACCGAGGAGTGCACTGATCAGGAGCGAACATCTCCGGCCTGACCATGCACAGATTCAATGGAAAGTATAGGCTTTTTGTAGAATCTGTGCTCCGTTCTGAGTGCATGCCTTGCAGGACTTTTCAGGGGTCACTCATTTGGATCTCAGGTCCCCGAAACCCCAATCACTTAAAGGGACAAAAAAAACTTTTGACAATTTTTACTTACTATTTAATCGACTTCTTTCACCTGAATTACTGCTAACTCCTATGTGCAACTTGTTACAAAAAATTTTTTGGATATATTTCCGTGTACGTGTAGAGGCTCAGGCTGCACTATATTATTATTCTCCAGATCCTACTGTATGGCAGATGCTGGAAAAATGAGATCAGACATGTTAGATTTTTACATGCCTGTTTGCTTTTTCTTATGAGAATGATTCTGCAGCTGTGTGTGGGGTGTTGGAGGAATTGCTGTTGGCCAAATGAGCGTTCAGCTGACCACTAACGTGTATGGCCTGCGTAACTCTCTAGTAAAATACCCGCCAGATCCTGTATTGCACGTTAATTTTTCAGCTGACAAACCCTTAAAGCAGTATTCCCATTTTGTACGTTTTTGGGCTTTCTATGGAAATGTATGGTAAATGCAGTGCCACAAATGAGACCGGTATCTAATTGGAGAATTGGGCCACATTGTCAGCTGCTGTAGCGGAGAGGTGGTTGAATTCCTATACAAATGAATGGGGATTTCTGACAATCCTCGCTTGATGGGACCCACATCTGCTATACATGTATGCCATACATGTGCAAGAGGGGAATACCCCTTTAATACCTGTGGACCATGAATACATTAGTATATCCTTAACTGTGAAATATTTCTTGATTTCATGTATTGCTTGACTGTAAGATGTAAAATTTTCTGTGTTCATTGTTCTTCAGGTGCTTTGTGTATTATGCAGACTTTAGGCTGACACTGAGGGTTAAAAGTACTTAGCCTGGAACTAGATTCACGTCAGTACGAGGGCACGGTCAAAATCAGGATTTAATAGTCCCCCTCTATGACCATAAACACTTCTACACTGGAGTTTTAACATGGGACCTCTGACTTCTTGTTCCCGGCAGGTTGGGGACCACTCTGGTTTCTTGTGTATGTGGATTCCCAGCACTCTGCCATGGCGCTCACCTTCTCTGTCATCAGGGGCAAGATCCGCAGACGTCTGTTACTGCAATGTCTGATGATGGTGACCTCTGTTACTGCAATGTCTGATGACAGTGACCTCTGTTACTGCAATGTCTGATGACAGTGACCTCTGTTACTGCAATGTCTGATGATGGTGACCTCTGTTACTGCAATGTCTGATGACGGTGACCTCTGTTACTGCAATGTCTGACGACAGTGACCTCTGTTACTGCAATGTCTGATGACGGTGACCTCTGTTACTTCAATGTCTGATGACGGTGACCTCTGTTACTGCAATGTCTGATGACAGTGACCTCTGTTACTGCAATGTCTGATGACGGTGACCTCTGTTACTGCAATGTCTGACGACAGTGACCTCTGTTACTGCAATGTCTGATGACTGTGACCTCTTACTGCAATGTCTGACAACAGTGACCTCTGTTACTGCAATGTCTGATGACTGTGACCTCTGTTACTGCAATGTCTGACAGTGACCTCTGTTACTGTAATGTCTGATGACAGTGACCTCTGTTACTGCAATGTCTGATGAAAGTGACCGCTGTTACTGCAATGTCTGATGACGGTGACCTCTGTTACTGCAATGTCTGATGACGGTGACCTCTGTTACTGCAGTGTCTGATGATGGTGACCTCTGTTACTGCAATGTCTGACGACAGTAACCTCTGTTACTGCAATGTCTGATGACGGTGACCTCTGTTACTGCAATGTCTGACAGTGACCTCTGTTACTGAAATGTCTGATGACGGTGACCTCTGTTAATGCAATGTCTGATGACGGTGACCTGTGCATTCATACCGGTCACAGAGCCCAGTGGGGATTTCTAATCTGTATAATATAAATCGGGGGATGCATTATAATACAAACCTCAACTGCTACAGATCCTCTTCCTGAGGAATAAGATAGATGCCCATCCATCTAAAAGAAGTTCTGCAGAATCTGCAGTGTGTGTTGTGATGTTTTGCAGCAATACAGAGTATAATACTCACTGGAGATGCTGAAGAACCTCTTTTCTGTATAGAGGAAAGTCTACATGTTTAATGTGTAAGTGGAAGGGGCAACAGTAGGATCTGGCTGTGACCCCTACTCACCTCTATATAATCACTAGGCTCCGCTGTCCATGGAAACGTTATATTCTCCTGTGTTACTGATCACTACACGTTAGTGTTTCAGTCCTGCATTCTTACTATGTGGCTTGCTTCTTTTGCATAGGACCTTCTTCAGCTACAGTATGAAGGGGTTGCAGTCATGAAGATGTTCGACAGAGCGAAAGTCAACGTAAACCTCCTGATCTTCCTCCTAAACAAGAAATTTTATGGGAAGTAAAACCAGAGGAGCTTTCACATCTGAGGAGCAAGCTACGGACCTTTTCTGCCTCCCGGTCACCGAGAAAGGGTGGCTACAACCTACTTAAAATGCTTTTATATATGTATGAGGTCTTGTGCCCAAACTCTGCAAGTACTGTATCTCGCTGGTGCAACATGTGGCTGCAGTGCTTCTACATACTGTTACATAGGAGCGGAGCGAGGGGGATATACACACCCCGTCTGCCAAGGGTTAGTTCGCATACGAAATAACCGCTCTCACAGACCTGCACTAACTGCATCTATACATACCTACATGTTACAATGTTTTTAATTGTTTTTTTTTTGTGTAGATGAAAATGGTCTTTATAGATTATATTCCATATTATTTGACAATTTTCAAAAAGCAAATCTATGTTTCTATTTAACAGTGCAGGCACTTTCTTTTTCCTTTAATTGCTTGATATGTTTCTGTGCAGAGATGAGAATTTATTCTTGACGTCTCTTATTTATGAGTACGTATCGGCGCCTCCTTACGGCGGGGTTATGTGTCGTCAGCTCCGCGGCTACTGTCAGTATTGACTCAATGGCTCGCTTGTATTGGGCTCGGACACGGGACATCATAGCCACTGCCAATAATGGGCCATTGTAGATTAACCCATTCACGGAGAGTGGCTGTTTTTAGGACATATTGCTAAACTGGAATGAAACGCCAGCCTCAGTTTCCTTTATTTGCAGAAAGTCGAACCGGTTCCTTCTGTGTCTCAGTTTCTTGTATTTTTTTTTTGTAGGAATTATGCTTTAAATTTTGCAACAGTTTTATCTAAAAGAGCTAACGGGAGGTTTAATGTAAAATTTCACATTGCAATTTTGTGTTACTCAGGAAAGGAAAATTTAAATAGAATTTAATAAGAAAAAAAGTTTATATAAAACCCAAGAAGCAATGAGAATAGTTAAAAATACTGTAAACTCTTTATTATTTAGGCTAAGTGCACACGTCGCAGAATTGCCGTGGAAATTTCCGCGGAAATTCTGCAACTCCTGCCGCGGGTATATCGCATGCGGAACTGGCATACATACTCCTGCTAAAAACTAGCGTTTTGCAAGCATAATTAGCTTGCAGAATGCTAGCGCTTTCCAAGCGATCTGTAGCATCGCTTGGAAAACTGATTGACAGGTTGGTCACACTTGTCAAACATAGTGTTTGACAAGTGTGACCAACTTTTTACTATTGATGCTGCCTATGCAGCATCAATAGTAAAAGATATAATGTTAAAAATAATTAAAAAAATGGTTATTCTCACCTTCCGAAGGCAGCCAATCTCCTCAGCGGCTTCCGTTCCTATAAATGCTTTGTGTGCAGGACCTGCGATGACGTCACGGTCACGTGACCGTGACGTCATCGCAGGTCCTTCACACAAAGCATCCATGGGAACGGAAGCGGCCGCGTGCACCGCTGAGAGGCGGGAAGACTCCGGGAGCCATCAGAAGGTGAGTATATCACTATTTTTTTATTTTAATTCTTTTTTTCTACCAATTATATGGTGACCAGTCCGTGGAGGAGAGTCTCCTCTCCTCCACCCTGGGCACCAACCGCACATGATCTGCTTACTTCCCACATGGTGGACATAGCCCCATGCGGGAAGTAAGCAGATCAATGCACTCCTAGGTGTGCGGAATCCCCGCGATTCCGCAAATTTAATGAACATGCTGCGGTTTTTTCTGGAATGCGATTCCGCTCAGGAAAACAACGCAGCATGTGCACAAAAAATGCGGATTGCATTCTATTAAATAGGATGCTTAATGTGAACGTTTTTTTTTGCTGTTTTATAATGTTTTTATAGCGAAAAAAAATGCGAAAAATCTGCTACATGTGCACACAGCCTAAGTGTTTGAGGTCCTGAGGAGTCACGGGGAACGTAAGAAACACTATTTCACGAGTATATCTTCAGATTTCATGGCTGTGGCTCCGTCTTTAGATAGATGCTATAGTATATTCATACACCTAGACATTTTAAGAAAATAAAATAAGACTTTTATAGTAATAGAGATATGTATTATTGATTTTTAAATTGGTATGACAAAGCGACTCCATGTTCACGTCCGCCGAGCTGCGTAGTCGCATATTAGAGGTCTATTTATCACTTTTCTAGAAAGGGATGACACGATCTCAGAGGTTTATTTAGTAGCATACGTGGGATTCGCTCTTAGGATTGCTTATTTGGAATGGCTCGTAGCTTCGGAAAAGCTGAATAGATCATGCTGATCTCATGGCTGATATTTGGATTGACCCCGCCGATCATGTCTTAAAGGGGTTGTCCAGTCACAGCCTATTGATCTTTTATCCTCAGGATAGGTCATCATTATGAGATCGGGGGGATCAGACACCCTGTACCTCCACTGATCCACTATTATTTGCTTTGCTGGATGTAAACCGTTTGCACAGGGCTGCATGCAATGTGGACAGCTGGTAAGCATGCCTGGTGTCAGACCCCCACCTACCAATAGGTCATCAATATTTTGTGGCCCATTTTTTTTGAATGTTCAACTTTCATCTGTATTTATTGATAACCACACAAGTCTTCATTAGTACATTGATTTCTCTTCCGTACCCAAGTGTTGTGCCTTCTGGTATATGGGGTTGCCTGCCTGTATGCGTATTTTGTTTAGCTGAATAAAAAGATAATTTGTTTATATTGTGGGCTGTGATGTCATTTATTTTTTATCCTTTCATTATCCAGTTACATTTTATGCTGTGCTGTCCCTTAGTTTGTATTATACAGATGTCCAGTTGCATTTTTGTTACAAAGTACCTTGTTAGGCAGAAAAGTAAGAAAACAACATTAAATATTATGCTTACATCCCACACAGTGGTCAAAATGAAAGCCTTACAACAGTATGATACACACACGCTCTGATCTTACAGTAGTCTAGCTGGGTGTATTAGGCCTAATCCAATCGTAATATGTAGTAGGTCCATATGTTCATTGGCTTGCGAAAATATTCACCCGCTTGGCATTTTTCGTGTTTTGCTAGCTCATAACCTGAAATTTCACTGTTTTTTTATTGTGATGGTTTACATCAGTTCATGTAAAAAAATAAACATTCCTACAACTGTGAACATTTAGTTTTTTTTCTTGTGATTCAAATAACAAATAGGATAAAATAACTGAAAACTTCAGTGTGCCTAATGATTTACCTCTCAAAAATCAGTATTTTGTAGAGCCTCCTTTTACAGCAATCACAGTTGCAAGTTGCTTTGGTACGTCTCTGAGCTTTCCACACCTTGCCACTGGATGTTTGCCTATTCCTTAAGGCAAAACTGGTTGTCACGACTCTGTTGTAGGGTGTCCCAAGACCAGGGGCTCCTCCCCTGTCCTTAACACTAGGGGTGCCCTAGTTCTCACTGTTCCCTGGATTACTTGTGATAGTGAAGATGCGGGGGCCATGTACCTTGCCATAGCTACTGAATTCGCCCTCAGTCTGTACCCTTCCCCTTACCCAGGGAAGAGGGGAGGAGTAGTAGTGTAAAACAAGGTATTACGAACAGGGATAAAGGAAAATACCAATCATACAAATATACACACACACACAAACAACAGAGGTAAACACCGGTGAGTTGAGGATGGGGTAAAACTGAAGTAGGAGAAGAAAGGGAATTATCACACACACAAAACCTAGCAACAGTCACAGATAAATCCACCAAATGTCTTCTCCAATAACAACTACTAAGAACCTCCAGGCATGCAGCATAAGCTAACTCTGACAATGAGTGCTAGGCAGGGCCTAATTTATATACTCTGACAATGAGTGCTAGCCAAGGCTTAATTTATATAGGAGATCGGCATGGCTAACAGTGCACTACTGAGAGCCTTAAGGCAAGAAAGCTTCCAGGAGCTTTCAACTGAACAGATTAACCCCTGCACTGCTAAAAGAAATTGACACCCTTTAATTTGAAGGTGAATTGCTTCTAATCAGTGCAGGAGTAGGAGAAATCAGACGCTGCGGTCTTCTGGCTCCTCTCTGTCACTGTAAATGTGACACTGCTCCAGCTCCTTCAAGTTAGATGGCTTCCTCTGGTGAACAGAAATCGTCAAGTCTTATCATTTTGTTTCTTGTATTTTTATGGCCAATGTGAACATGCGATTGTGTTGCATGTATACCAACTGAAACCAAGCTCAGTTTTTGTGTTTTTTCTTTGTATTTTTGCATTCTGTGCAAGCCGGAGTGTGGCCTCCATTTCTTGAGCTGGAAATTACATGTAAGAGCTTCCCCAGACTGGTGTGACGGGATAACTACTACTAAATCATACACAGGAATACGACACCATCACACAGGGGATTACTACTACCACTACATTACACAGGGGATTACTATTACTACATCACACATGGGATTGCTACTACTACATCACACACAGAGGAATACGACAACATCACACGGGATTACTACTACTACCACTACATCAAACACACACGGGATTACTACTACCTACTACTACATCACACAGGGAATTACTACTACATCACACAGGGGATTACTACTACTACTACATCAAAAAGGGGATTATTACTACCACTCTGGGCCAGCTCCAGGTTTTTGAGGGCCCCGGGTGACAGTCTCAGTGGGCCCCCCCACCCCCCCTTTAACACATACCACGATTCATGATGCACAGATACAGCAGAGAAATATAGGTATAGTACAATGCCAGATTTCACTTCTTACATGAGTGATAGCTATTGTAAATTCTACAATACCATACAGCAGAGGGGCTTTATATAAGTCAACCCCTTATATGCCAATTTTTGTGACCTACTCCCTCTTCCTCAGTTACCAGTAGGCATTTTATTGTTAGCTGAACTTGCTGCAAAGAAAAACTGCACACATTGAATGACAAAATGGAAAACTTTTTAAAGTAAACATTAGAAAGTATTAACATAGAACATTTGTAAAAGTGCAAAATGTGTAGCATATAGCACAGCCACGTAGTATATAGCACAGCCCACGTAGTATATAACAGCCCACGTAGTATATAACAGCCCACGTAGCATATAACACAGCCACGTTGTATATAGCAGTGTGGGCACCATAACCCTGTTAAAAAGAGAATTAAAATAAAAAATGGTTATATACTCACCTTCTGGCGGCCACCGGATCCAGCCCAGGCCTTAGCGATGCTCCTGGCAGCTCCCGTTCCCAGTAATGCCTTGCGAGACAATGACCTGTGATGACGTAGCGGTCTCGCGAGACCGCTACGTCATCAGGTCAGTTCGCAAGGGATTACTACTACATCACACGGGATTACTACTACTACAACAACATCACAGGGGATTACTAGTATATCACATGCACAGGGGATTACTACTACTACTACATCACACACTGGATTACTACTACATCACACAGGATTACTACTAAGTGAGACCAAAGAGAGGAAAGTAGCGTGTAAAGGTAAGGATCACCACAAACAATATAACAAGCAAGAATATTAATTTTATTAAGATAATTAAAGTTAGACAAGCCACAAACAAGTTAAAAACAATTAAAAAAACCACAAGGTTAACAAATGAACAACAGTGTGGAGGGCCTTGTAAGTGCCCTACACACACAGAGACCTTCCTCCACTATGTGCAGCGGGAGTGTGTTATGATAAAACACACTAGGCTACTCAGGATGGTAACCAGAGCTAATGAGGCTCACCAAGATAACTCCGGCAAATTAGCAGATAGCAGCAAATGTGATGACAAAATCCAATCGTGGTACAAAAGACAAAAATAACTCAACAGGATAAGGCCTGCAGACTCACAAAATATAGTAAAATAATAATAATTATTAAGTAAATAAGTCTTATAACCTCCCTAAGAGCAGTTAAGTAATCCTGAGAGATGGTCAAAAAAGATAAATGAGCCTCTGGGAAATAAACAGAGGGTTAAAGGAGGGAAAAGAAAGAGTAAAGGTACCTTCACACGAAACGACTTTGTAACGATATCGCTAGCGATCCGTGACGTTGCAGCGTCCTCGCTAGCGATATCGTTTAGTTTGACACGCAGCAGCGATCAGGATCCTGCTGTGATGTCGCTGGTCGCTGAATAAAGTCCAGAACTTTATTTGGTCGTCCGATCGTCGTGTATCGTTGTGTTTGAAAGCAAAAGCAACGATACCAGCGATGTTTTACACTGGTAACCAGGGTAAACATCGGGTTACCAAGCGCAGGGCCGCGCTTAGTAACCCGTTGTTTACCCTGGTTACCAGCGTAAAAGTAAAAAAAACAAACAGTACATACTCACCTGCGCGTCCCCCAGCGTCTGCTTCCTGACACTTACTGAGCGCCGGCCCTAAAGTGAAAGTGAAAGCACAGCGGTGACGTCACCGCTGTGCTGTTAGGGCCGGAGCTCAGTCAGTGTCAGGAAGCAGACGCTGGGGGACGCGCAGGTGAGTATGTACTGTTTGTTTTTTTTACTTTTACGCTGGTAACCAGGGTAAACATCGGGTTACTAAGCGCGGCCCTGCGCTTAGTAACCCGATGTTTACCCTGGTTACCCGGGGACCTCGGCATCGTTGGTCGCTGGAGAGCGGTCTGTGTGACAGCTCCCCAGCGATCAAACAGCGACGCTGCAGCGATCGGCATCGTTGTCGCTATCGCTGCAGCGTCGCTTCGTGTGAAGGTACCTTAAGGGTACCGTCTCACAGTGGCACTTTGATCGCTACGACGGCACGATCCGTGACGTTCCAGCGATATCCATACGATATCGCTGTGTCTGACACGCAGCAGCGATCAGGGACCCCGCTGAGAATCGTACGTCGTAGCAGATCGTTTGGAACTTTCTTTCGTCGCTGGATCTCCCGCTGTCATCGTTGGATCGGTGTGTGTGACACCGATCCAACGATGCGTTCGCTTGTAACCAGGGTAAACATCGGGTTACTAAGCGCAGGGCCGTGCTTAGTAACCCGATGTTTACCCTGGTTACCATCGTAAATGTAAAAAAAAAAAAAACAGTACATACTCACATTCCGGTGTCCGTCAGGTCCCTTGCCGTCTGCTTCCCGCGCTGACTGACTGCCGGCCGTAAAGTGAAAGTACAGCACAGCGGTGACGTAACCGCTGTGCTCTGCTTTCACTTTACGGCCGGCAGTCAGTCAGTGCGGGAAGCAGACGGCAAGGGACCTGACGGACACCGGAATGTGAGTATGTACTGTTTGGTTTTTTTACATTTACGATGGTAACCAGGGTAAACATCGGGTTACTAAGCGCGGCCCTGCGCTTAGTAACCCGATGTTTACCCTGGTTACCCGGGGACCTCGGCATCGTTGGTCGCTGGAGAGCTGTCTGTGTGACAGCTCCCCAGCGACCACACAACGACTTACCAACGATCACGGCCAGGTCGTATCGCTGGTCGTGATCGTTGGTAAATCGTTTTGTGTAACGGTACCCTAAGGCTGCATAAGACCTGTTGGATCCTGGAGAAAGAGAGTAACCCGGTCACATCATAGAGGAGGGGGAGAAACCCCACGCGTATCGCCACACAGCGTGGCTTCCTCAGCGGGAAAGTCTTATGCAGGATTACTACTACCACTACATCACACGGGATTACTACTACATCACACACACAGAGGATTGCTACTACTACAACATCACACAGGGAATTATTACTACTACTACATCACACGGGATTACTACTACAGCACACGGGATTACTACTACTACATCACACAGGGGATTACTACCACTACATCACACAGGGGATTACTACTACATCACACACAGGTGATTGCTACTACTACATCACACACAGGAATACGACTGCATCATACAGGGGATTACTACAGCATCACACGCACAGTGGATTACTACTACTACTACATCACACAGGGAATTGCTACTACCACTACATCACACAGTGGATTACTACTACAGCACACATAGGGGATTACTACTACATCACACACAGGGGATTACTACTACTACGCCACACACAGAGGATTACTACTACGTCACACACAAAGGAATACTACTACATCACACACACGGGATTACTACCACCACTACATCACACAGGGGATTACTAGTACGTCACACACAGATGATTACTACTACAGCACACACGGGATTACTATTACTACATCACACGGGATTACTACTACTACTACATCACACGGGATTACTACTACATCACACACAGGGGATTACTACATCACACGGGATTACGAATACTACATCACACAGGGAATTACGATTACTACTACATCACAGGGAATTACTACCACTACTACTACTACAACATCACACGGGATTACTACTACTACATCACACGGGATTACTAGTACATCACACAGTGGATTACTACTACGTCACACACGGGTTTACTGCTACATCACACGGGATTACTACTACGCTACACACAGGGAAATACTACTACTACATCACACACACGGGATTACTACATCACACGGGATTACTACTTTGTCACACACGGGACTGCTGCTACTATATCACACACAGAGGAATACGACATCACACAAGGGATTACTACTACTACATCACAGAGGGGATTACTATTACTACATCACACAGGGGATTACTACTACGTCACACACAGGGGATTACTAATACTACATCACACACAGGAATACAACTGCCTCACACAGGTGATTGCTACTACCACTACATCACACAGGATTACCACTACATCACACACAGAGGATTACTACCACTACTTTGCCACACACGGATTACTCCTACATCATACACAGGGGATTACTACTACCACTACATCACACGGGATTACTATTACGCCACACACGGGATAACTACTACATTACACACACAGGGGATTACAGCTACATCACACACACAGGGGATTGCTACTACTACATCACACGGGATTACTACTACTTCATCACACACAGGGCTGCTACTACTACATCACACACAGGGGATTACTGCTACATCACACACAGGATATTACTACTACATCACACACAGGATATTACTACTGCATCACATAGGGGATTACTACTACTATTATTACTACTACTACATCACCCGGGACTGCTACTACATCACACACAGGGGATTACTACTACGCCGCACACAGAGGATTAATACTACATCACACACGGGATTACTATTATGTTACACACACACGAGATTACTACTACATCACACAGGGGACTGCTACTACATCACACACAGGGGATTACTACTACGCCGCACACAGAGGATTAATACTACATCACACACGGGATTACTACTATGTCACATACACACATGGGATTACTAATAACAACTACATTACACACGGGATTACTACTACTACTACTACATTACACACAGGGGATTACTACTACATTACAGGGGATTACTACTACTACATTACACACGGGATTACTACTACTACTACATTACACACAAGGGATTACTACTACTACATTACACACAGGGGATTACTACTACATCACACAGGGGATTACTACTACTACTACATCACACACAGGGGATTACTACTACTACATTACACGCAGGGGATTACTACTACTACCACTACATTACACACAGGGGATTACTACTACTACATTACACAGGGGATTACTATTACTGCTACATCACACACGGGGCTGCTACTACTATATCACACGGGATTACTACTACATCACACACAGGATATTACTACTACATCACACGGGATTACTACTACTACATCACACACAGGATATTACTACTGCATCACATAGGGGATTACTACTACTATTATTACTACTACTACATCACACGGGACTGCTACTACATCACACACAGGGGATTACTACTACGCCGCACACAGAGGATTAATACTACATCACACACACACGGGATTACTACTACATCACACACAGGGGATTACTACTACGCCGCACACAGAGGATTAATACTACATCACACACGGGATTACTATTATGTCACACACACATGGGATTACTACTACTACTACATTACACACGGGATTACTACTACTACATTACACACGGGATTACTACTACTACATTACACACGGGATTACTACTACTACATTACACACGGGATTACTACTACTACATTACACACGGGATTACTACTACATCACACAGGGGATTACTACTACTACTACATCACACACAGGGGATTACTACTACTACCACTACATTACACACAGGGGATTACTACTACTACATTACACAGGGGATTACTACTACTACATCACACACGGGGGATTACTACTACTACATTACACGCAGGGGATTACTACTACTACCACTACATTACACACAGGGGATTACTACTACATCACACAGGGGATTACTATTACTGCTACATCACACACGGGGCTGCTACTACTATATCACACGGGATTACTACTACATCACACACAGGATATTACTACTACATCACACAGGGGATTACTACTACTACATCACACACGGGATTACTACTACTACTACATTACAAACGGGATTACTACTACATTACATACAGGGGATTACTACTACTACATTACACAAAGGGGATTACTACTACTACCCCAAAATGAAGAAAAATAGCAACAACACTGCAAATGTTGGTGAAAAAAATCCTAAGTCCTTTATTTTACAAAGAATTGCATGGACAAGGTTATGCGGGCAAGGACAAGTGCAGATTATGCAGAAAAGAGAAACAGGACGACGGCCGTTTCACGTTATTCACGCTTCCGCGGGTCCAGATCTAAGGATTTTTTTCACCAACATTTGGAGTGTTGCTGCTATTTTTCTTCATTTTGGGATTTCCTCATGTGGCTTTCCAGCAAGCACCTTCAACAGCGTGATTCAACCACTGTATTGTATCCGTGATTCCGCGTCTACTCTGCGATAATAGAAAGTAAAGTGCGCTACTCAGTGCCATTCGCTTTTTTCTTGCTTTTGGAGATTACTACTACTAGTACTACTACTACATTACACACAGGGGATTACTACTACTGCTACATTACACACAGGGGATTAGTACTACTACTACATTACATACAGGGGATTACTACTACTACATTACATACAGGGGATTACTACTACTACATCACACACAGGGGATTACTACTACTACTACTTCATCACACACGGGATTACTACTACTACTACATTACACACAAGGGATTACTACTACTACATCACACGGGATTACTACTACATCACATAGGGGATTACTACTACTACATCACACACAGAGGATTACTACTACATCACATAGGGGATTACTACTACTACATCACACAGAGGATTACTACTACATCACACACACAGGGGATTACTACATCACACACAGGGTAGTACCACATCATACGTACAATAATACACATGACAGAAGATGCTATAACACATGAATAACAATACAACACGCAGCAGTAAGGGTATGTGCACACGTTGCAGATTTGCCTGCAGATTTTTCTGCACTGAATCTGCATCTCTTGGCAGAAAACGCAGGTACATTTTGCCTGTTTTGATGCGTTTTTTGCGCGTTTTTGATGCATTTTTTTATGCGTTTTTGAAAGCTAAATAAAGATGTATAATTGAACAAAAAAAAATGATTTGTGATGTCATTTCTTGTCCAACTTCCTCTTTTAGGGCATGAGCACACGTTGCAGATTTCCTGCAGATCTGCAGCTTTTTTTTCCCGCGAAGAAACGCTGCAGATCCGCAAGTGATTTACAGTACAATGTAAATCAATGGCACAAAAAAATGCTGTGCTAATGGTGTGGAAAAATCTGAACAGAAAACGCAGCAGATTCAAAAAAGGACTATGTCACTTCTTTTGGCAGATCTGCTGCGCTTCTGCACCCATTCCATAATAGAAATCTGCAAGGGTAAAAAAAGGAAGAAATCCGCACAAAAATCTGCAACGTGTGCACATACCAAAAAAAGGCGCAGATTCTGACCTGCGTTTTCACACCTACATGTGCACATAACCTTACGTTTGTCCAACCCACACTCCGATAGATAGATAGATAGATAGATAGATAGATAGATAGATAGATAGAAAGATAGGAATCCAAAAAACGGAGGCAGCACACCATTAGTAGTGGAAAAAGCAGAAGCTACTTTTATTAGCCCATCTCAGCAACGTTTTGGTTCTGGTAGATGTGAACCTTTTTCAAGCAATGAATAGGTGCATGTGACAAGTATATATAGGGTGCAAGTAATTACAAAGCTTAAGATCAATCACATTGAAAAGAGCATATTCGATCATAAATAGTAATGCAAAAAAACGTGCAAAATGTGACTTGTATCAATTACATCAACATGAAATATAGTGCCATAGAGTGCATATAGTGAACTTCATATAAAAACATTTTACAAGACAACTAACAATCAGCGTACAGCTGTATTCTGTTAATGAAATCATCATAGCCATGGCTCAACCCACTCAGAATATGTAAACACGCGCTGTTCGGCGCCCTGCAGTTCTAACCACGCATGTCAGGAAATCACATCCATTAGACAAAAAGCAGTGCCATCCCACGTATGCGGAGAAGATATAAAGGCACATATTCTGCCATCTTAACTATTGGTGCTGCGACCAAGCCACACTACGCATGCGTCTAGGGCATAATTGCCTCAAGAGATTCCATAGTGTTTGTGCGCAAAATATCAGTGCAATTCTATATCAGGATTCTAAATCCTGATATATAGGGGACCTCACAGTATTGGCATCCCAGAAATGTACCATATAAGGGATTCTCTCCAATAGCAAAAGACCTGAGTGCGTGTACATACAGTGGGGCCACCCAAACAGTAAAAACCGGGATGCACATCTCCTCGAGAAACGCACACCCCGGCCTCAACCTTGTATTAGGTGAAATCCTCCACTAATGCCACACAAATCACAGGAAGGATGCAACCTATACAGAACTTATATCCATACACTTCATGTCTGAGTTCAAGGCTGAGTAAAAAGCCGGAATACGGTGCGCACCCCCCCCATTAGCTGGGGCTGATGACACACCGCACATGAAGGGGGAGGCACATACCTTGCCAAGAGAATGTACCTCAACCCCTATTCCCAGGCTTATAATAACCCTTAAGCCTATAGAACTCATACAAAGACAAAGTGATATAATCCATTAAAAAAAAAATTTTAATTGGAGAAATCCAGATTTAATGGCAATTTCAATATAATTAGAAAATGAATACAAAAGATCAGAAAAATAAATAAATAAATAAATCGGCGGCATATAGCAGATCCACAGGAACTTCTGAATGGGATGAGCCATGGGACATAGATCATAAAGATATTCAATTTTTCAACCAATCTAGAAAAAGAGAATAATAAAATGTACCGTAATAGATATATAATAGCCATCCCTATAGAGAAAGAGGAAAAGTCCAGAGAAACAATAAAAGAAGCACGCCATATAAAGTCATATAAATATATTCTACAAAACTGTATGCAGTTTATAGTCCGCATTTAACCCATGAGGTTTTAGTGTGTTCAATTTACAAATCCATAATAATTCCCTGGTTTTAAGCAACTTAATTAGGTCAACCCGTCGCCTCAATGGAGGGATATCATCTATGATGCGGAATTTAAGGCTTTTCTCAGCATGCTTTTTCTCCGCAAAATGCTTTGAGACAGGTAAATCAAGTTTGTTTTTACTAATGGTGTACCTATGGTGATTTATCCAGGTTTTAAAATCCCATGTTGTTTCACCCACATATACCACAATTTGCATGGGCATTCCAACAAGTAAATTACGTATTCGCTGGAACAAGTCAAGAAATGCTTAATGTAAAACAATTAATTTGTGATCGGATGACGAAAACTATCGCCCTTCAACATATTCATGCAATTAACGCATCCTAAACATGGGTAACAACCCATTCTTTGTTTACCAGTAAGGGACGTCTGTGTTGACAGTTTCTTTGGACCAGAGTCCGAATGAACCAATTTGTCTTTGATATTATTAGACTTTTTATAAGAAATTAAAGGGGGCAATTGAAATTCTACAACCTCAGGAAGGCATTTATGCAGCATGGGCCAGTGCTTTCGAATTATTTCTGTTATTTCACTGCTTTCCTCACAGAAGGTTGTGACCAGGGGAATTCTGGCCAGGGCATTGCTTTTTCCTTTTTCTGCAATAAAGTGGTCCTATCTACATCCTTCACTTTATCCCTACACCTACCCAAGATATTTTTTGGATACCTTCTTTGTATAAATTTGTCCGTCATCAACTCCAATGATGCTTCAAGTCTACTATCATCACTTAAAATTGTTTTCACACGTAGAAACTGGCTAAAAGGTAAGGACTCAATCAATCTGCGAGGGTGAGAACTTTCATATTTTAGCAGATTGTTTCTGTCAGTAGGTTTCACATACATCTCTGTGGAAAAAAATCCTATTTTCATGTTTCACAATAACATCTAGAAATTGAATCTCTTTGTCAGAGTGAACTAGCGTAAATTTTATGTCATTGTCTAGACCATTCAAAAATGTCTTAAAGTCCTCCAACTCAGCAACAGTCCCTTTCCAAAGAAGGAGGACATCGTCTATGTATCTCCACTAGTGTTGAGCATTCCGATACCGCAAGTATCGGGTATCGGCCGATACTTGCGGGTATCGGAATTCCGATACCGAGATCCGATACTTTTGTGGTATCGGGTATCGGTATCGAAACAACATTAATGTGTAAAATAAAGAATTAAAATTAAAAATATTGCTATACTCACCTCTCCGACGCAGCCTGGACCTCACCGAGGGAACCGGCAGCGTTCTTTGCTTAAAATGCGCACGTTTACTTCCTTCCGTGATGTCACGGCTTCTGATTGGTCGCGTGCCGCCCATGTGGCCGCGACGCGACCAATCACAGCAAGCCGTGACGTAATTTTCAGGTCCTCAATGCCTAATTCTAGGCATTCATGATTTTAAAATTACGTTCCGGCTTGTGATTGGTCGCGTCGCAGTCACATGGGCGACGCGACCAATCACAAGCCGTGACGTCACGGGAGGCAGGAAACGCGCGCATTTTAAAATTACGTCACGGCTTGTGATTGGTTGCGTGCCGCCCATGTGACCGCGACGCGACCAATCACAGCAAGCCGTGACGTAATTTCAGGTCCTGAATGCCTAATTCCCAACACAGGAACCAGATCGGAAGAGGAAGGCAGCTTAGGCAAAGGTACCAAATGGACCATCTTAGAAAAGCGATCACATACCACCCAGATGACAGACATGCCCTGAGACACCGGGAGATCTGAAATGAAATCCATGGAAATGTGTGTCCAAGGCCTCTTCGGGACAGGCAAGGGCAAGAGCAACCCGCTGGCACGAGAACAGCAAGGCTTAGCTCGAGCACAAGTTCCACAGGACTGCACAAACGACCGCACATCCCATGACAAGGAAGGCCACCAAAAGGACCTAGCCACCAGGTCTCTGGTGCCAAAAATTCCCGGATGCCCTGCCAACACCGAGGAATGAACCTCGGAAATGACTCTGCTGGTCCACTTATCAGGAACAAACAGTCTGTCAGGTGGACAAGAGTCAGGTCTACCAGCCTGAAATCTCTGCAACACACGTCGCAAATCCGGAGAAATGGCTGACAAGATAACTCCCTCTTTAAGAATACCAACTGGTTCTGCGACTCCCGGAGAGTCAGGCACAAAGCTCCTTGAAAGAGCATCAGCCTTCACATTCTTTGAATCTGGTAAATACGAGACCACAAAGTCAAAACGGGAGAAAAACAATGACCAGCGGGCCTGTCTAGGATTCAGGCGTTTAGCAGACTCGAGATACATCAAATTTTTGTGATCAGTCAAGACCACCACACGATGCTTAGCACCCTCGAGCCAATGACGCCACTCCTCAAATGCCCACTTCATGGCCAACAACTCCCGATTGCCAACATCATAATTCCGCTCAGCAGGCGAAAACTTCCTCGAGAAAAAGGCACAAGGTCTCATCACAGAGCAACCAGGGCCTCTCTGCGACAAAACGGCCCCTGCCCCAATCTCAGAAGCATCCACTTCAACCTGAAAGGGAAGTGAGACATCAGGCTGGCACAAAACAGGTGCCGAAGTAAATCGGCGCTTCAACTCCTGGAAAGCCTCCACGGCTGCCGGAGCCCAGTTAGCATCAGAACCTTTCTTGGTCATATCCGTCAAAGGTTTAGCAATGCTAGAAAAATTAGCAATAAAACGACGGTAGAAGTTAGCAAAACCCAAGAACTTCTGAAGACTCTTAACTGACGTGGGTTGAGTCCAATCATGAATAGCACGGACCTTGACTGGGTCCATCTCCACCGCAGAAGGGGAAAAATAAACCCCAAAAAGGGAACCTTCTGTACTCCAAAGAGACACTTTGAGCCCTTAACAAATAAAGCATTCTCACGCAAAACCTGAAACACCATCCTGACCTGCTCTACATGCGAGTCCCAGTCATCAGAAAAAAACAGAATATCATCCAGATAAACGATCATAAATTTATCCAGATACTTCCGGAAAATATCATGCATAAAGGACTGAAACACTGAAGGAGCATTAGAGAGCCCAAAAGGCATCACCAAGTACTCAAAATGACCTTCGGGCGTATTAAACGCGGTTTTCCATTCATCTCCTCGCTTAATGCGCACAAGGTTGTACGCACCACGAAGATCTATCTTGGTGAACCACTTGGCACCTTTAATTCGGGCAAACAAGTCTGACAACAGAGGCAAAGGATACTGAAATTTAACAGTGATTTTATTCAAAAGCCGATAGTCAATACAAGGTCTCAAAGATCCGTCCTTCTTGGCCACAAAAAAGAATCCCGCACCAAGAGGGGAGGAGGAAGGACGGATATGCCCCTTCTCCAGAGATTCCTTGATATACGAACGCATTGCGGTATGCTCAGGTACAGACAGATTAAATAGTCTTCCCTTAGGAAATTTGCTACCTGGAATCAAATCTATGGCACAGTCACAGTCCCTATGAGGAGGCAGAACACTGGACCTGGACTCGCTAAACACATCCTGATAATCAGACAAATACTCAGGAACTTCCGAAGGAGTAGAGGAAGCAATAGACACCAGCGGGGAATCACCATGAATACCCTGACAGCCCCAACTTGACACAGACATTGCCTTCCAATCCAAGACTGGATTATGAGTCTGTAACCATGGCAAACCCAAAACGACCAAATCATGCATTTTATGCAGAACAAGAAAACGAATCACCTCCCGATGTTCAGGAGTCATGCACATGGTTACCTGTGTCCAAAACTGCGGTTTATTTTCCGCCAATGGCATAGCATCAATACCCCTCAGAGGGATAGGATTAACCAACGGCTCAAGAACAAAACCACAGCGCTTGGCAAATGACAGATCCATAAGACTCAGGGCAGCACCTGAATCCACAAACGCCATAACAGGGTAAGAGGACAATGAGCAAATTAAAGTCACAGACAAAATAAATTTAGGTTGCAAATTACCAATGGCGACAGGACTAACAACCCTTGTTAGGCGTTTAGAGCATGCTGATATAACATGTTTAGAATCACCACAGTAAAAACACAACCCATTCTGACGTCTATGATTTTTCCGCTCATTTCTGGTCTGAATTCTATCACATTGCATCAAATCAGGTGTTTGTTTAGACAACACCACCAGAGGATTAGCGGTTTTGCGCTCCCGCAAACGCCGGTCAATTTGAATAGCCAGCGCCATGGAATCATTCAGACTTGTAGGAATGGAGAAACCCGCCATCACATTCTTAATGGCTTCAGAAAGGCCATTTCTGAAGTTTGCGGCCAGAGCACACTCATTCCACTGAGTAAGCACGGACCATTTCCGAAATTTTTGGCAATACACTTCAGCTTCATCCTGGCCCTGAGAAATAGCCAGCAAGGCTTTTTCTGCCTGAACCTCAAGATTGGGTTCCTCGTAAACCAATCCGAGCGCCAGAAAAAACGCATCAATATTTGCCAATGCCGGATCTCCTGGCGCTAGCGAGAAAGCCCAATCCTGAGGGTCGCCCCGTAAAAAAGAGATAACAATTTTAACTTGCTGAACTGAGTCTCCAGATGAACGGGGTCTCAGAGATAGAAACAATTTACAATTATCCCTGAAATTCCTAAACTTAAATCGGTCTCCAGAAAACAGTTCAGGAATAGGTATTTTAGGTTCAGACATAGGACTACTGGTAACAAAATCTTGTATGCTTTGCACACGAGCAGCAAGCTGGTCCACACTTGTAATCAAGGTCTGGACATTCATGTCTGCAGCAAGCTCAAGCCACTCAGAGGTAAAGGGGAGGGAGAGAGGAAAAAAAAAATAATTCAGAATTTCCTTTCTTATATCCCACTTCTGCAATGCATTAAACATTCAATGTTGGCCTGGCATACTGTTATGACCCCAATGGCAGAGGGTCTCAGGAATAACTACCAAGTCTGCAAACACAAAAAAACAGCTCAAAGGGCAGTGGTAACTGGGCTGACCATATATCTAATCCTAGCACCACAAATAGAAGTAGCCGGGGAACGTGCCTACGTTGGTTCTAGACGTCTCGCGCCAGCCGGAGAACTAACTAACCCTAGAAGGGAAAAGAAAGACCTTTCTTGCCTCCAGAGAAAAGACCCCAAAAGTTGGATACAAGCCCCCAACAAATAATAACGGTGAGGTAAGAGGAAAAGACAAACATAAGAATGAGCTAGGTATTTAGCAAAGAGAGGCCCACTAGCTAATAGCAGAATATAGTAAGATGACTTATATGGTCAGCAAAAAACCCTATTAAAATATCCACGCTGGATATTCAAGAACCCCCGAACCGTCTAACGGCCGGGGGGAGAACACCAGCCCCCTAGAGCTTCCAGCAAGGTCAGAAATCACATTTAGTACAAGCTGGACAAAAATAGTAGCAAAGCAAGTAACTCAAAAAACAAAGAAGCAAGACTTAGCTTAATTTTGCAAGAGCCAGGACCAGCAGACAGGAGCAACAGAAGGATCTGATTACAACGATGCCAGGCACTGGACTAAGGATCCAGGAAGTTAATATAGCAACACCCCTGGACTAACGACCCAGGTGAGTGCCAAACAAAAAAAAGACAATCCCAGAGTCATACCACTAGTGACCACAAGAGGGAGCCAAAAAGTCTAATTCACAACAGACACGGCAGAGAACACAGGGCTGGCAGAGACACGGCAGAGAACACAGGGCTGGCAGGAACACAGGACTGGCAGGGATGGCAGGAAACACAGGACTGGCTAGGACGGCAGGAAACACAGGACTGGAAGGCACAGCAGGAACGGCAGGACTGGCAGGAACACTGGATTGGAAGGCACGGCAGAGAACACAGGACTGGTTGATGTGGTTTATGAAGGAACAGGTAGGGACCTGTTCACACAGGAGGTGCAGGAACGGATATGAAATATGAAGGAACAGGTAGGGACCTGTTCACACAAGAGGTGCAGGAAAGGAAACAAGCAGAAAGGAAAGAGGTATGAAGGAACAGGTTGGGACCTGTTCACACAGGAGATGTAGGTACGGAAACAAGCCAGAAGGAAAGGAGAATGAAGGAACAGGTTGGGACCTGTTCACACAGGAAGAGAACCGCAAGGCTGCGGATAGGAATGGTAGAGCAGCAAGAGATAGTGTAGCAACAAAAGCTACGCAGAGCCGAACTGCAAGGAATACGGAGAGGAGCTGCAGCGAGAGGTTTCTGCAGCAAAGCAGAGCGGAGCCACAAGGAATGTGGAGAGGAGCTGCAGCAAGGGATAACTGCAGCAGCAGATGATAAGCAGAGTAGAAAGGAGCAGAACCACAGGAGTGCGGAGCAGAGGTAAAGCCACAAAGGTACAGAGCAGGGAGAGCCGCAAGAGTGCGGAGTGTAAGCAGACTGAGAACACGAGGAAAGACACAGCAGGGAAGGAAGCCACAGACAAGGAGACCGAGATAAGACTAACTTCAGACAATGAATTGGCACAAGACAAGAAACAAGGACAAAGACACAGGGACCAGGATATTCTGCCTCCTGGAGGGCGGACAACAAGACCAAGGCAATAGCACAGAGAAAAGCCTCCAGAGAGGGAGTAACACAGAGCAAGGCCTGACAAACTCAGAAGCTAAACACTAACTGAGCTAACACATTGCACAGGCCCAGACCACTGGGTGGAGCTGCACTAAATACTGGAGGCCTCCTGGCAATTGGTCAGGAACAGATTAGACAGATGCAACTGATTCCTATAAGAACCAGAGAGTTCAGGCGCCGCCCCCCTATACACACAGCCATGAAGCGAGCAGAGACACAGAACATGGAGCTGGCATAAAACAGAAACCACATCATGACCTGGAGCAGTGGGTAAGATAGTGTGAGAGATGCGAGGCCATGCCGAGATGCCAGCAGAGTTGTTACAATGACATCCTGTTCAACTTTAACCTTATCAAGCTTACATAAAAAATCTGTCATATCCTCAATGAAAGAAACAGTCTGTGTAGATAAGGGCCCCAATATTTTATCTAAAAAGATTCCGATGTGACTGAAAATTGAATCACACCCTGATACGATCGGTCTACCGGGGGGACTGGTTAGAGATTTATGGATTTTTGTCAATATATATATTACTGGTGTAATAGGTTTGTTTACTAACAAAAATTTGTATAGGTTATCATCTATTATTTTAGACTTTTTTGCCTCATCCAATATTATTTTAATTTTCTTTTCAATTTGAAACTTGGGATCACCCGACAACCTTTCATATACATTGATGTCTGCCAATTGACGTAAAATCTCAGCCTCATATTTGCAAATGTCCATGACGACGACACCAGCCCCCTTATCGGCCGGCTTGATGGTGATGTCACCGTCATGGATCAACTCTGCTAGAGCCAAATTTTCTTCACGGGTCATGTTTGGAAACCTGAATCTATTTCTATCATATGTCTGCTTTAGACGTTCAATATCCTTATTTACAGCAGTAATGTTGGCTTCGATGACTGGGACGTTTATGACAGGAACAAAATCACTCTTGTTAACCCCTTAACGACTGCCGATACACCTTTTAACGGCGGCCGCTAAGAGTACTTAAACCACAGCGCCGTTAATTAACGACGCTGTGGAAAAAGTGAATAGCGCCCCCAGAGTCGGATTTTCTCTGGGGTCTCGGTTTCCGGGGGAAGCGGAGACCCCAGAGAACATGATTTGGGGTTTTTTTTACCGACCCCCGAGTTGCGATCGCCGGTAATTAACTGTTTACCGGCGATCGCCAAAAACAAAAAGCGATCTCCCTTTTAATTTCTCTGTCCTCCGATGTGATCGCACATCAGAGGACAGAGAAATGGGGTCCCCGATAGCCCCCTGATACTCACCTGTCTCCCTCGGTGCTCTTCGTGGCTTCCGATGGGCGTCGTCATCTTCTTTCGGCAAAAAAATGGCGGGTGCATGCGCAGTGCGCCCGCCGGCCGGCACCCGGAGGATCTTTGGCGTCTTGGCTGCAGGGGGTAGCCGAGACCCCAAAGAACATGATCGGGGTAAGAACTGACCCCTGTTTTGCGATCGCCGGTAATTAACTGTTTACCGGAGGTCGCAAAAAAAAAGAAAAAGTGATCGGTCATTCTCTGTCCTCTGATGTGATCGCACATCAGAGGACAGAGAAATAGAGGGATTCGGGGACCCTGCTATACTTACCGGTGTCCCTGGGTCCTCCTGCGTCCCCTCCTGCCCGCCAGCTTCTTCCTATGGAAAGAAAATGGCAGGCGTATGTGCAGTGCGCCCGCTCTCTGCTGCCATCTGCCGGCCGGCAGGAGAGAGGAGTTGGGGCTAAAATTAGGGTTAGGGTTAGGGTTGGGGCTAATTTAGGGTTAGGGTTGCGGCTAAATTTAGGGTTAGGGCTAGGGTTAGGGCTAGGGTTAGGCTTCTTTCACACTTGCGTCGGTACGGGGCCGTCGCAATCCGTCGGCCCGACGTACCGACGCACGTTGTGAAAATTGTGCATAACGTGGGCAGCGGATGCAGTTTTTCAACGCATCCGCTGCCCAGTCTATGTCCTGGGGTGAAGGGGGCAGAGTTACGGCCACACATGAGTGGAAATGGCGGATGCGACGTACAAAAAAAAGGTTACATTGAACGTTTTTTTTGTGACGACGGTCCGCCAAAACACAACAGATCCAGTGCACGACGGACGCGACGTGTGGCCATCCGTCGGCAATACAAGTATATGGGCAAAAAAGGCATCCTGCGGGCACATTTGCGGGATCCGTTTTTTGTCCAAAACGACGGATTGCGACGGATGCCACACGACGCAAGTGTGAAAGTAGCCTTAGGGCTAGGGTTAGGGTTGGGGCTAAAGTTAGGGCTAGGGTTAGGGTTAAATTTAGGGTTAGGGTTGGGGCTAAAGTTAGGGTTAGGGCTAGGGTTGGGGCTAAAGTTAGGGTTAGGGCTAGGGTTGGGGCTAAAGTTAGGGCTAGGGTTGAGGCTAAAGTTAGGGTTAGAGTTGGGGTTAGGGTTTGGATTAGGGTTGGTATTAGGGTTAGGGTTGGCATTAGGGTTACGTTTGGGATTAGGGTTAGGTTTGGGATTAGGGTTAAGGTTAGGGTTGGGATTAGGGTTAGGGTGTATTGGGATTAGGGTTAAGTTTGAGGTTAGGGTTGAGATTAGGATTAGGGGTGTGTTGGATTTAGGGTTTTGATTAGGGTTATGGTTAGGGTTGAGATTAGGGTTGTTTTGGGGTTAGGGTTGTGATTATTGTTAGGGTTGTAATTAGGATTATGGATCGGGTTGGGATTAGGGTTAGGGGTGTGTTGGGGGTTAGGGTTGGAGTTAGAATTGGGGGGTTTCCACTGTTTAGGTACATCAGGGGGTCTCCAAACACGACAGCCAATTTTGTGCTCAAAAAGTCAAATGGTGCTCCATCCCTTCTGAGCTCTGCCGTGTGCCCAAACAGTGGTTTACCCCCACATATGGGGCATCAGCGTACTCGGGATAAATTGGACAACAACTTTTGGGGTCCAATTTCTCCTGTTACCCTTGTGAAAATAAAAATTTGGGGGCAAAAAGATAATTTTTGTAGAAAAAATGTGATTTTTTATTTTCACGGCTCTACGTTATAAACTTCTGTGAAACACCTGGGGGTTTAAAGTGCTCACCACACATCTAGATAAGTTCCTTAAGGGGTCTAGTTTCCAAAATGGTGTCACTTGTTGGGGATTTCCACTGTTTAGGCACATCAGGGGCTCTCCAAACGCAACATGGCGTCCGATCTCAATTCCAGCCAATTCTACATTGAAAATGTAAAACGGCGCTCCTTCTCTTCCAAGCTCTGCGGTGCGCCCAAACAGTGGTTAACGTTAACCCCCACATATGGGGTATCGATGTACTCAGGAGAAATTGACCAACAATTTTTGTGGTCTAATTTCTCCTGTTACCCTTGTGAAAATAAAAATTTTGGGGCAAAAAGATCATTTTTGTAGAAAAAATGCCATTTTTTATTTTCACGGCTCTTCGTTATAAACTTCTGTGAAGCACTTGGGAGTTCAAAGTGCTCACCACACATCTAGATAAGTTCCTTAAGGGGTCTAGTTTCCAAAATGGTGTCACTTGTGGGTTTTTTTTTTACTGTTTAGGCACATCAGGGGCTCTCTAAACGTGACATGGCGTCCGATCTCCATTCCAGCCAATTCTGCATTGAAAAAGTCAAACGGCACTCCTTCACTTCCAAGCTCTGCGGTTCGCCCAAACAGTGGTTTACCCCCACATATGGGGTATCGCCGTATTCAGGAGAAATTGCACAACAAAATTTATGGTTAAATTTCTGTTTTTACACTTGTGAAAATAAAAAAAAAATGGTTCTGAAGTAAAATGTTTGCAAAAAAATGTTAAATGTTCATTTTTTCCTTCCACATTATTTCAGTTCCTGTGAAGCACGTAAAGGGTTAATAAACTTCTTGAATGTGGTTTTGAGCACCTTGAGGGGTGCAGTTTTTAGAATGGTGTCACACTTGGTTATTTTCTATCATATAGACCCCTCAAAATGACTTCAAATGTGATGTGGTCCCTAAAAAAAAAATGGTGTTGTAAAAATGAGAAATTGCTGGTCAACTTTTATCCCTTATAACTCCCTAACAAAAAAAAAATTTGTTTCCAAAATTGTGCTGATTTAAAGTAGACATGTGGGAAATGTTATTTATTAACTATTTTTTGTGACATATCTCTGTGATTTAAGGGCATAAAAATGCAAATTTTGAAAATTGCAAAATTTTAAAAATTTCGCCATATTTCCATTTTTTTTCATAAATAATCGCAAGTAATATCGAAGAAATGTTACCACTATCATGAAGTACAATATGTCACGAAAAAACAGTCTCAGAATCAGCGGGATCCGCTAAAGCGTTCCAGAGTTATAACCTCATAAAGTGACAGTGGTCAGAATTGTAAAAATTGGCTCGGTCATTAAGTACCAAATTGGCTCTGTCACTAAGGGGTTAAACAACATCAGATCACATGAACTAAACATAGTGTTCATAGGTATAGATTCACCTGGGTTCTGTGCGAACCAACATTTCAATTTGATAGTTCTAAAGAATTTAAACAACTCTACTTCCAATTTAAACCAGTCCACATGACTATTTGGACTAAATGAAAAGCCCTTACTAAGCAAAGATATTTGGCTAGCAGATAATACTTTGGAGGATAAATTTACAACAGGGTTTAGTCTTTCTTTTTCAGGGTCGTTTGCCGTTGCGGAAGTATGCGCACTTTCTGTCTTTTCTCTCTTTTGTCCACGATGGTGCTTCCTGCCTCCTCTCCTTCTGTGTTTCTGGTGTGGTCCACCAATGGATCCTCTAAAAAAAACATTGTCATGAGCAATGGCACAGTTAGTACATAAGGTTTTGGAATTTAATTTAGACGGAACACCACCTTGCTCTACTTGATATTTTTTGTTATAATTTTTATTGGTCTTAGAAGCATCCATTTGCCAATTATAGATTCTTCCATGGCGATAATCCTCAGCAAGCATCTCTGTTCCATTTCTTCCTCTTAATGTCTTCTAATTCCTCTCTAGTTTTTTTTTAATGGGAATCAGTTGTTTCTTTAAACTGTTTACATAGATCATCTCCCAATTGTTCCTTAAGTGTACCCTGAGTGCTAAGAATACTCCCATGCAACTCCTGGATCTCTTTCTGTAAAAACTCCATGTTTAGCAATTAAATATCCATAGCAAATTTGTTAGACAAAGCAAAAAAACGTTCACAAAAACCATTAACAGTGGAAAATAAATTTGGCCGTATATTGGAGCGCAAGCCCCTTGGTATTCTTTTTTGTACAAAATATTCCTTCAAAGTCATAAGGTGCAATTGCAATGTAACCAATCGCTTACTATCATTTCCATATTTACGTTTCAAGTCCAAAAGGGATGGAGTACTCAAAAACTTGGCGCTCCCTTCTATTCCTCTCAGGATCCTCTCCTCATCCTCTGGATTTAAAAAAAAATGTTTTGGGCAATTCTGTATCACCACTAGTGTTGAGCGATACCTTCCGATATCCAAAAGTATCGGTATCGGATTGGATCGGCCGATATTCGAAAAATATCGGATATCGCCGATACCGATACCCGATACCAATGCAAGTCAATGGGACGAAAATATCAGAAATAAAATAATCCCTTTCTTTCCTTGTAGGTTCTTTCTACATGAAGGAAAACAACTAAGAATAATGTAGGATGTATTGGGGGAGGTGGAGGAGACATTAAAGGCATAGAGGTTTAGTCCAATCAAATGGAATAGCAGGAATTAATTTTTTTTTTTTTAAGACGTTCGGAGTTACAAAGATATTGACTATGTTAAGATTTTTTATATTTTGTCAGACATTGATGTTTTACTAATTCCATGCTCTTCACCTTCTTTTTTACTTCTCCGACACTTTCTTCTTCATCATCCTCAGCAGCAGCATCTTTTACATCAACTTGTTCTTCACCTTATTCATCTTCTTCTTCACCTTCTTCCTATTATTCTTTTTTGTTACATTCTTCATATTCTTTTTATTAAACTTATTCTTCTTCATAATCTACTTCTTCATCATATTCTTATTTGTGACAGGCATTCCTGTAGTTGTTATCTATAAAAGTTTGAAGATTACACCTTCCGTTCTGCCTGTCACAAAAGAGTTACAACAGGATTTGTCCGTGTTCAGTTTGGCCTGCAGCAGCGGGCTTTATCCAGGAGCACCAAGAGGAGGAACGGACTCACCCCCATACACTGCTTAGTCTTCTTCTGCTTATAATTTAGATAATATCTTTTGCTCTGATGTTTAGTCTTATGCTTAATGTTCTTCTGCTCTTTGTTCTGCAGCTTCTTGTTCTTCTGGTTCTCGGTCTTCCGGGTCGTCGTCTCCAGGGTCGTCGTCTCCGGGGTCGTCGTCGTCATCGGGGTGGTTTTCAGGGTCGTCATCTCCAGGGTCGTCATCTCAGGGGTTGTCGTCTCTGGTGTCATCGTCATCTTAGGGGTGGTCTTCAGGGTCATCGTCTTTAGGGTCTTGAACTGGGAAATGTAGCAGAAGGTACAAGAAGGCTGAGAAAATGCCGAGAACCAGCTGATGGAACTGGAACCCGGATGGCTACCCGAAGGTCCAAGAGCCAATGGAACTACCGAGGACCAGCTGACGTTACTGGAACCCGGTTACTAAGCAGCAGGTACCCATGCCAGAAAGCACTACCAAGGACCACCTGACGTTGGTGGAACTCGGATACCCAGAAGGAGGCACCTTCCCGGAACCAGCTGACGGTACTGGAACCAGGATGGGGAGCAGAAGATACAAGAGCAAAAGACACTGCCGAGAACCAGCTGACGGTACTGGAACCCGGATGGGTAGCCGAAGGTACAAGAGCCAATGGAACTACCGAGGACCAGCTGACATTACTGGAACCCGGTTACTAAGCAGGAGGTACCCGTGCCAGAAAGCACTACCAAGGACCACCTGACGTTGGTGGAACTCGGATACCCAGAAGGAGGCACCTAAGCCAAAGGCTCTGCTCGGAAGCAGCTGACGGTACTGGAACCAGGGGGACCTATTCAAGATTGTCTTCCTAGAGCCCCAACTAGCGGTGTTGGAGCCCAGGGTCAGCAGGGGGAGCAGAGTGTAGGCCGAAGCCTGCACTCGAGGCAGTTTAATATCTGTTGTTGTGTCTGCGTGGCGGTCGCAGGACACATTGCCGACTACACAGCAGGAGAACAGCTGGCGTTGCTGAACCCCACTGACACAGTGGCAAGGCGAGTGTTTTTCTCTGTGCAGCCAGCACTTCCGAGCACCAACTGGTGGTGTTGGAGCCAAGGGTCAGCAGGGGGAGCAGAGTGTAGGCCGAAGCCTGCACACGAGGCAGTTTAATATCTGTTGTATCTGCGTGGCGTTTGCAGGACACGTTGGCGGCTACACAGCAGGGGAACAGCTGGCGTTACTGAACCCCACTGACACAGTGGCGAGTGTTTTTCCCTGTGCAGCCAGCACTTCCGGACACCAACTGGCGGTGTTGGAGCCCAGGGTCAGCAGGGGGAGCAGAGTGTAGGCCGAAGCCTAATTGGAGCAAATTGAAAGGGAACCTTTAACCCCCCCCAGGTGTTAGTAACTAGAAGAGCCTCCTTGTGCAGCAGTAATGCTGCACAAGGAAAAGGTGGCTCTTTTAATTATGTTCCTTGCACACGCTGAATGAAACACTTATAAAATTTTGCCCCTCATACCGTGAAACCGTCTCGGAGGCGAGACTTTCCTTTTTAATGAGATGAAGCACAGCTGTCAAAAATACCCCCTTGGTGCTGGGCGCAGCCTCCTGAGCGTTGCTTTTTTGTGTTCCGGAGTCTGCGCTGTTGTGTTATCCCTTGGCCATACGATGTTACTGCGCAAGGCCATGATTCCCAGCCCCGCAGTGTCTTCTGATTTATTCACACTGTGGGGCTGGGATTCATGGCCTTGCGCAGTAAATATCGTCGCCTCTCACTCATGTCCTTACGCCTGCTTCAGACTGTGCGGCGTCAGCTGATCCCTTATCGCATGCCACGGCCGTGAAGATGCACAGTCTGAAGAAGGCCGAAGGAGATGAGTGAGAGGTGAAGATATGCACTGCGCATGCCCATCAATCCCAGCCCCGCAGTGAGAATAAATAAGACACTGTGGGGCGTGATCTCGGGCAGGGCGGTCACACAGGCGCAGCCAGCCTGACAACAAATGATGTCAGAAGACAGGCAGCGCTAACTGCGCATGGCCAAGGGATAACATAACAGCGCAGGTTCCGGGACAGATTCAAACAACGCTGAGGTGGTGGCGCACGGTGCCAAGGGGGTTGCTGCGTGTCATTACGAAGGAAAGTCACACCTCCGGGACCGTTAAACGGTATCAGGGGACTCATTTTATAAGTGTTTAGTTCTGCGTGTGCAATGAGTATAACAAAAAGAGCCACCTTGTCCAAATGCAGCATTAGTGCTGCACAAGATGGCTCTTTTAGTTACAAATGCCTGGGGGGGGGACAGGTTCCCTTTACATTTTGTTGTAGTGTCTGCGTAGTGTAGCGTTCGCAGGACACATTGCCGGCTACACAGCAGGGGAACAGCTGACATTACAGAACCCCACTGACACAGTGGCGAGGCGAGTGTTTTTCTCTGTGCAGCCAGCACTTCCGAGCAGCAACTAGCGGTGTTGGAGCCCAGGGTCAGCAGGAGGAGCAGAGTGTAGGCCGAAGCCTGCACTGGAGGCAGCTTATTGTCTGTTGTGTCTGCGTGGCGTTTGCAGGACACATTGCCGGCTACACAGCAGGGGAACAGCTGACGTTACTGAACCCCACTGACACAGTGGCGAGTGTTTTTCTCTGTGCAGCCAGCACTTCCGAGCACCAACTGGCGGTGTTAGAGCCCAGAGACAGCAGGAGGAGCAGAGTGTAGGCCGAAGCCTGCACTGGAGGCAGTTTAATATCTGTTGTGTCTGCGTGGCGTTTGCAGGACACGTTGGCGGCTACACAGCAGGGGAACAGCTGGCATTGCTGAACCCCACTGACACAGTGGCGAGTGTTTTTCTCTGTGCAGCCAGCACTTCCGAGCACCAACTGGTGGTGTTAGAGCCCAGGGACAGCAGGAGGAGCAGAGTGTAGGCCGAAGCCTGCACTTGTGGCAGTTTAATATCTGTTGTGTCTGCATGGCATTTGCAGGACACGTGGCCAGCTACACAGCAGGGGAACAGCTGGCGTTACTGAACCCCACTGACACAGTGGCGAGTGTTTTTCTCTGTGCAGCCAGCACTTCCGAGCACCAACTGGCGGTGTTAGAGCCCAGGGACAGCAGGAGGAGCAGAGTGTAGGCCGAAGCCTGCACTGGAGGCAGCTTATTGTCTGTTGTGTCTGCGTGGCATTTGCAGGACACGTTGCCGGCTACACAGCAGGGGAACAGCTGACGTTACTGAACCCCACTGACACAGTGGCGAGTGTTTTTCTCTGTGCAGCCAGCACTTCCGAGCACCAACTGGCAGTGTTAGAGCCCAGGGACAGCAGGAGGAGCAGAGTGTAGGCTGAAGCCTGCACTGGAGGCAGTTTAATATCTGTTGTGTCTGCGTGGAGTTTGCAGGACACGTTTCCGGCTACACAGCAGGGGAACAGCTGGCGTTACTGAACCCCACTGACACAGTGGCGAGTGTTTTTCTCTGTGCAGCCAGCACTTCCGAGCACCAACTGGTGGCGTTAGAGCCCAGGGACAGCAGGAGGAGCAGAGTGTAGGCCGAAGCCTGCACTGGAGGCAGTTTAATATCTGTTGTGTCTGCGTGGCGTTTGCAGGACACGTTGGCGGCTACACAGCAGGGGAACAGCTGTCGTTGCTGAACCCCACTGACACAGTGGCGAGTGTTTTTCTCTGTGCAGCCAGCACTTCCGAGCACCAACTAGTGGTGTTAGAGCCCAGGGACAGCAGGAGGAGCAGAGTGTTGGCCGACGCCTGCACTGGAGGCAGTTTAATATCTGTTGTGTCTGCGTGGCATTTCCAGGACACGTTGCCGGCTACACAGCAGGGGAACAGCTGGCGTTGCTGAACCCCACTGACACAGTGGCGAGTGTTTTTCTCTGTGCAGCCAGCACTTCCGAGCACCAACTGGTGGTGTTAGAGCCCAGGGACAGCAGGAGGAGCAGAGTGTAGGCCGAAGCCTGCACTTGTGGCAGTTTAATATCTGTTGTGTCTGCGTGGCATTTGCAGGACACGTGGCCAGCTACACAGCAGGGGAACAGCTGGCGTTACTGAACCCCAATGACACAGTGGCGAGTGTTTTTCTCTGTGCAGCCAGCACTTCCGAGCACCAACTGGCGGTGTTAGAGCCCAGGGACAGCAGGAGGAGCAGAGTGTAGGCCGAAGCCTGCACTGGAGGCAGCTTATTGTCTGTTGTGTCTGCGTGGCGTTTGCCGGCCACGTTGCTGGCTACACAGCAGGGGAACAGCTGACGTTACTGAACCCCACTGACACAGTGGTGAGTGTTTTTCTCTGTGCAGCCAGCACTTCCGAGCACCAACTGGCGGTGTTAGAGCCCAGGGACAGCAGGAGGAGCAGAGTGTAGGCCGAAGCCTGCACTGGAGGCAGTTTAATATCTGTTGTGTCTGCGTGGAGTTTGCAGGACACGTTTCCGGCTACACAGCAGGAGAACAGCTGGCGTTACTGAACCCCACTGACACAGTGGCGAGTGTTTTTCTCTGTGCAGCCAGCACTTCCGAGCACCAACTGGTGGCGTTAGAGCCCAGGGACAGCAGGAGGAGCAGAGTGTAGGCCGAAGCCTGCACTGGAGGCAGTTTAATATCTGTTGTGTCTGCGTGGTGTTTGCAGGACACGTTGGCGGCTACACAGCAGGGGAACAGCTGTCGTTGCTGAACCCCACTGACACAGTGGCGAGTGTTTTTCTCTGTGCAGCCAGCACTTCCGAGCACCAACTGGTGGTGTTAGAGCCCAGGGACAGCAGGAGGAGCAGAGTGTAGGCCGACGCCTGCACTGGAGGCAGTTTAATATCTGTTGTGTCTGCGTGGCATTTGCAGGACACATTGCCGGCTACACAGCAGGGGAACAGCTGGCGTTGCTGAACCCCACTGACACAGTGGCGAGTGTTTTTTCTCTGTGCAGCCAGCACTTCCGAGCACCAACTGGTGGTGTTAGAGCCCAGGGACAGCAGGAGGAGCAGAGTGTAGGCCGAAGCCTGCACTTGTGGCAGTTTAATATCTGTTGTGTCTGCATGGCATTTGCAGGACACGTGGCCAGCTACACAGCAGGGGAACAGCTGGCATTACTGAACCCCAATGACACAGTGGCGAGTGGTTTTCTCTGTGCAGCCAGCACTTCCGAGCACCAACTGGCGGTGTTAGAGCCCAGGGACAGCAGGAGGAGCAGAGTGTAGGCCGAAGCCTGCACTGGAGGCAGCTTATTGTCTGTTGTGTCTGCGTGGCGTTTGCAGGACATGTTGGCGGCTACACAGCAGGGGAACAGCTGTCGTTGCTGAACCCCACTGACACAGTGGCGAGTGTTTTTCTCTGTGCAGCCAGCACTTTCGAGCACCAACTGGCGGTGTTAGAGCCCAGGGACAGCAGGAGGAGCAGAGTGTAGGCCGAAGCCTGCACTGGAGGCAGCTTATTGTCTGTTGTGTCTGCGTGGCATTTGCAGGACATGTTGCCGGCTACACAGCAGGGGAACAGCTGACGTTACTGAACCCCACTGACACAGTGGCGAGTGTTTTTCTCTGTGCAGCCAGCACTTCCGAGCACCAACTGGCGGTGTTAGAGCCCAGGGACAGCAGGAGGAGCAGAGTGTAGGCCGAAGCCTGCACTTGAGGCAGTTTAATATCTGTTGTGTCTGCGTGGCATTTGCAGGACACGTGGCCAGCTACACAGCAGGGGAACAGCTGGCGTTACTGAACCCCACTGACACAGTGGCGAGTGTTTTTCTCTGTGCAGCCAGCACTTCCGAGCACCAACTGGCGGTGTTAGAGCCCAGGGACAGCAGGAGGAGCAGAGTGTAGGCCGAAGCCTGCACTGGAGGCAGCTTATTGTCTGTTGTGTCTGCGTGGCGTTTGCAGGACACGTTGCCGGCTACACAGCAGGGGAACAGCTGACGTTACTGAACCCCACTGACACAGTGGCGAGTGTTTTTCTCTGTGCAGCCAGCACTTCCGAGCACCAACTGGCAGTGTTAGAGCCCAGGTACAGCAGGAGGAGCAGAGTGTAGGCCGAAGCCTGCACTGGAGGCAGTTTAATATCTGTTGTGTCTGCGTGGAGTTTGCAGGACACGTTTCCGGCTACACAGCAGGAGAACAGCTGGCGTTACTGAACCCCACTGACACAGTGGCGAGTGTTTTTCTCTGTGCAGCCAGCACTTCCGAGCACCAACTGGCGGCGTTAGAGCCCAGGGACAGCAGGAGGAGCAGAGTGTAGGCCGAAGCCTGCACTGGAGGCAGTTTAATATCTGTTGTGTCTGCGTGGCGTTTGCAGGACACGTTGGCGGCTACACAGCAGGGGAACAGCTGTCGTTGCTGAACCCCACTGACACAGTGGCGAGTGTTTTTCTCTGTGCAGCCAGCACTTCCGAGCACCAACTGGTGGTGTTAGAGCCCAGGGACAGCAGGAGGAGCAGAGTGTAGGCCGAAGCCTGCACTTGTGGCAGTTTAATATCTGTTGTGTCTGCGTGGCGTTTGCAGGACACGTTGCCGGCTACACAGCAGGGGAACAGCTGACGTTACTGAACCCCACTGACACAGTGGCGAGTGTTTTTCTCTGTGCAGCCAGCACTTCTGAGCACCAACTGGCGGTGTTAGAGCCCAGGGACAGCAGGAGGAGCAGAGTGTAGGCCGAAGCCTGCACTGGAGGCAGTTTAATATCTGTTGTGTCTGCGTGGCGTTTGCAGGACACGTTGGTGGCTACACAGCAGGGGAACAGCTGTCGTTGCTGAACCCCACTGACACAGTGGCGAGTGTTTTTCTCTGTGCAGCCAGCACTTCCGAGCACCAACTGGCGGTGTTAGAGCCCAGGGACAGCAGGAGGAGCAGAGTGTAGGCCGAAGCCTGCACTGGAGGCAGCTTATTGTCTGTTGTGTCTGCGTGGTGTTTGCAGGACACGTTGGTGGCTACACAGCAGGGGAACAGCTGTCGTTGCTGAACCCCACTGACACAGTGGCGAGTGTTTTTCTCTGTGCAGCCAGCACTTCCGAGCACCAACTGGCGGTGTTAGAGCCCAGGGACAGCAGGAGGAGCTGAGTGTAGGCCGAGGCCTAATTGGAGCAAGTTGAAAGGGAACCTTTAACCCCCCCCCAGGCGTTTGTAGCTGAAAGAGCCACCTTGTGCAGCACTAATGCTGCAAAAGGAAAAGGTGGCTCTTTTAATTATGTTTCTTGGAAACGCAGAACTAGACACTTATAAAATGTGTCCCCTGATACCGTGAAACCGTCCCGGAGGTGGGACTTTCCTTCGTAATGGGACGCAGCACAGCCGTCATTCCTGCCCCCTTGGCGCCATGCGCCACCTCCTCTGCGTTGTTTGAATCTGTCCCGTAGCCTGCGCTGTTATGTTTAACCTTGGCCGTGCGCAGTTAGCGCTGCCCGTCTTCTGACATCATTTGGTGTCAGGCTGGCTGCGCCTGTGCGGCCGCGCTGCCCGAGATCCCGCCTGGCAGTGTCGTCTAATGTAATCACAATGCGGGCCTGGGATCCATGGGCATGCGCAGTGCATATCTTCGCCTCTCACTCCCCTCCTTCCGGCTTCTTCAGACTGTGCGGCGTCATGGCCGTGGCATGCTGTTAGGGATCAGCTGACGGCGCACAGTCTGAAGAAGGCGGAGGAAGATGAGTGAGAGCCTGAGGTGAAGATATGCACTGTGCATGCCCATGGATCCCAGGCCCGCAGTGTGATTAAATCGGAAGAGAATCCGGAACGGTTTCACGATGTGAGGGGACACATTTCATAAGTGTTAGGTTCAGCGTATGCAAGGAGCACAACGAAAAGAGGCACCTTTTCCTTGTGCAGCATTACTGCTGCACAAGGTGGCTCTTTCAGTAACAAACGCCTGGGGGGAGAGACAGGTTCCCTTAAATTTCAGTTGTGGTGTCAGTGTGGCGTTCGCAGGACACATTGCCGCAACACAGCAGGGGAGCAGCTGGCGTTACTGAACCCCAATAACAGAGGACTAACTGTTGACTGTGCAGACAGCATTTCCAGACAGCAACTGGCGGTGTTGGAGCCCAGGGACAGCAGAAGGAGCAGGCTAGAGTTATTGCCGCAACACAGCAGGGGAGCAGCTGGCGTTACTGAACCCCAATAACAGAGGAGCAACTGTTGACTGTGCAGACAGCACTTCCGGACAGCAACTGGCGGTGTTGGAGCTCAGGGACAGCAGGAGGAGCAGGCTAGAATTATTGCCGCAACACAGCAGGGGAGCAGCTGGCATTACTGAACCCCAATAACAGAGGAGCAACTGTTGACTGTGCAGACAGCACTTCCGGACAGCAACTGGTGGTGTTGGAGCCCAGGGACAGCAGGAGTAGCAGGCTAGAGTTATTGCTGCAACACAGCAGGGGAGCAGTGTGCGTTACTGAACCCCAATAACAGAGGAGCAACTATTGACTGTGCAGACTGCACTTCCGGATAGCAACTGGCGGTGTTGGAGCCCAGGGAATGCAGGAGGAGCAGGCTAGAGTTATTGCCGCAACACAGCAGGGGAGCAGCTGGCGTTACTGAACCCCAATAACAGAGGAGCAACTGTTGACTGTGCAGACAGCACTTCCGGACAGCAACTAGTGGTGTTGGAGCCCAGGGACAGCAGGAGGAGCAGGCTAGAGTTATTGCCGCAACACAGCAGGGGAGCAGCTGGCGTTACTGAACCCCAATAACAGAGGAGCAACTGTTGACTGTGCAGACAGCACTTCCGGACAGCAACTGGCAGTGTTGGAGCCCAGGGAATGCAGGAGAAGCAGAGTGTAGGCCGAGGCCTAATTGGAGCAAGTTGAAAGGGAACCTTTAACCCCCCCCAGGCATTTTTAGTTGAAAGAGCCACCTTGTGCAGCACTAATGATGCAAAAGGAAAAGGTGGCTCTTTTAATTATGCTCCTAGCAAACGCAGAACTAAACACTTATAAAATGTGTCCCCTGATACTGTGAAACCATCCCGGAGGTGGGACTTTCCTTCAAAATGGGACGCAGCACAGCCGTCATTCCTACCCCCTTGGCGCCATGCACCGCCTCCTCAGCGTTGTTTGATTCTGTCCCGGAGCCTGCGCTGTTATGTTATCCCTTGGCCATGCGAACTTAGCGCTGCCCGTCTTCTGACATCATTTGTTGTCAGGCTGGCTGCGCCTGTGCGGCCGCGCTGCCCGAGATCCCGCCTTGCAGTGTCGTCTAATGTAATCACACTGTGGGCCTGGGATCCATGGGCATGCGCAGTGCATATCTTCGCCTCTCACTCCCCTCCTTCCGGCTTCTTCAGACTGTGCGGCGTCACGGCCGTGGCATGCTATTAGGGATCAGCTGATGGCGCACAGTCTGAAGAAGGCGGAGGGAGATGATTGAGAGCCTGAGGTGAAGATATGCACTGCGCATGCTCATGGATCCCAGGCCCGCAGTGTGATTAAATCAGAAGAGACTGCGAGGCGGGATCTCGGGCAGCGCGGCCGCACAGGCGCAGACAGCCTGACAACAAATGATGTCAGAAGACGGGCAGCGCTAAGTGCGCATGGCCAAGGGATAACATAACAGCGCAGGCTACGGGACAGATTCAAGCAACACTGAGGAGGCGGCACACGGCACCAAGGGGGTAGGAATGACGGCTGTGTTGCGTCCCATTACGAAGGAAAGTCCCACCTCCGGGACAGTTTCACGGTATGAGGAGACACATTTTATAAGTGTTAAGTTCTGCGTGTGCAAGGAGCTAAACTAAAAGAGCTACCTTTTCCTTGTGCAGCATTACAGCTGCACAAGGTGGCTCTTTCAGTAACAAAAGCCTGGGGGGGGACAGGTTCCCTTAAATTTCAGTAGTTGTGTCAGCGTGGCGGTCGCAGGACACATTGCCGGCTACACAGCTGGGGATCAGCTGACGTTACTGAAACCCAATAACACTGGGTCATGTGTTTTGACTGTGCAGACGGCACTTCTGAGCATCAACTGGCAGTGTTGGAGCCCAGGGATTACAGTTCAGGTGGTAGAAACATGAATGGAACAGGAGACCTGGATACTGTAGCCAACCAATTATTTAATCTGGAAGAGGAGTGGCAAATTTCTGCGAGATCCAGGCCTTGTTCATTTTCAGAAAAGTAAGCCGGTCAACGTTATCGGAGGATAGTCGCATGCGACGGTCTGTTAGTACACCACCTGCGGCACTAAAGACGCGTTCCTATAATACACTAGCAGCAGGGCAAGCCAGCAGGCTCCAATGCATACTGGCTTAGCTCTAGCCATGTATCCAGCTTAGAGACCCAAAATTTGAAGGGGGAAGAGCCGTCTGGGAGTACAGTAAGAGGGCAAGACTTGTAGTCTGTCACCATCTGACGGAAACGTTGCCTCCTGCTGACTGGAGCCGTCTGTGATGATGTAGACATGTGTGGCGGGCACACAAAACTGTGCCACAGTTGGGCCATACTGGTCTTGCCTTGTGCTGAGGCACTGCTTCTGCTCCCTCTTTGTGCAGAGCTTCCTCCACTGCCTCGACGCACTGAGCTGCTTTGTAAAGCACTAGCAGCACTGCTCTCAGTTGGACTGGAGAAGATGATGGAATTCACCAGTGTGTCTTGGTACTCCCGCATTTTACGCTCTCGGTTCAATGGTGTTATGAGGCTTTGTACGTTGTGCCGGTAGCGAGGATCTAGGAGGGTGTACACCCAATAATCAGCCGTGTTGAGAATGTGGGCGATGCGGCGGTCATTTCTCAGGCACTGCAGCATGTAATCAACCATGTGCTGCAGACTGCCAACTGGCCAAGAAACGCTGTCCCCTGCTTGAGGCGTGACCTCTGCCTGCTCTGCATCACCCCACCCTCGCTCTACACACGGACTACTGGAGAATTGTGTAACTCCCTCCTCTGGACCGATGTCTTCCTCCTCATCCTCCTCACAAAGTGTCCCCTGCCTAGGCCTTTGTGAGGAACCACGTAGTGCTGACTGTCCAGAAGCTGATGGAATTGGTGACTCCTCATCCTCCACCTCTTCCACAACATCATCCCTTAGCGCTTGCAGTGTTTGTTGAAGCAGGCAGATAAGGGGGACAGTCATGCTGACTAGTGCATCATCTGCACTCGCCATCCGCGTGGAATCATCGAAGGAACGCAAAACCTGGTAGACGTCCTTCATAGTGGCCCACTCAGTGGTTGTGAAGTCTGAATGGCGCGGAGTGTGATTTCTTTGCGCCTGATGCAGCTGGTACTCCACTACTGCTGACTGCTGCTCACACAACCGCTCCAACATATGTAACGTGGAATTCTACCTGGTGGGTAGGTCACATATGATGCGATGTTCTGGAAGGCGGAATCGGCGCTGCAGAGCTGCAATGCGCGATCTTGCCATGCTGGAACGCCGCAAGTGAGCACACTCTAGGCAGACCTTGTGCAGCAGTGCATCAAGATCCGGATAGTCCCTCAAAAAACTCTGCACGACCAAGTTGAGCACATGTGCCAGACATGGGATGTGAGTGAGGTTGCCTAGGCCCAGAGCTGCCACCAGATTTCGGCCATTGTCACACACTACCATGCCTGGCTGGAGATTCGCTGGCACAAACCACACGTCGCTCTCCTGCTTGATGGCATTCCAGAGCTCCTGCGCTGTGTGGCTTTGATTCCCCAAAGAAATTAATTTCAATACGGCCTGTTGACGTTTGGCCACGGCTGTGCTCATATCGGTCGTAACAGGTAAACGTTCACGGGTCCATGTGGAGGTGGACTGTGACCGCTCCTGCAGCGATGATTCTGAGGAACTTGAGTATGAGGAGGAGTCAATGCGTACAGACAGGATTCCTGCAACCCTTGGAGTTGGCAGAACATGTCCTGCGCCACTCGCACGATCTGTACCCGGCTCTACAACATTAACCCAATGGGCAGTGAGGGAAAGTTATCGCCCCTGTCCATGGTGACTGGTCCACGCATCGGTGGTGAGGTGGACCTTGCTATTGACGGCGTTCAGTAGCGCGTGTTTTATGTGTCCCTCCACATGCTTGTGCAGGGCAGGGACGGCTTGCCTGCTGAAATAAAAGCGGCTGGGCACATTGTATTGTGGGACTGCCAATGCCATCAAGTTACGGAAGCTGTCAGTGTCCACCAGCCTGAATGACAGCATTTCAAGGGACAGTAGTTTTGCAATGCCAGCATTCAGAGCCTGTGCTCGGGGGTGGTTTGCCGAGAATGGCCGCCTTTTCTCCCATGCCTGTGCTACCGATGGCTGTAGACTGGGCTGGGAGTGTGAGGATGACTGGGAACGTGGTGCTGTGGATGGAATTACAGTGGGTCTCTGGACAACAGTGCCAGAGGTTCTTCCATGGCGATCCTGTGAGGAAGCCGAACCAGCTGTGTGTGAGCTGGAGGAAAAGGCAACAACACGAGCTGAAGAGGTGGTAGGCGCCGCTGTTGGTTGGCTTAGGTCTTCAGTGTGTTTTTGTAACTCCACCGCATGCTTGGTCCGCACATGTTTCCACATATTTGTGGTATTGAGGTTGCTGACATTTTTCCCTCTTTTGACTTTCTGATGACACACCTTGCATTTGACAAAGCAAATGTCATCTGCAACTGTGTCAAAAAAGGACCAGGCACTGCAAGTCTTGGGAGCGCCCGTATTGGCTTTTGGAAGAGGCATGCTCCTAATGGGTGCTGAAGTGGAGGCTACAGGAACCGCAGTCTTCCCCCTCCCTCTCCCTCTTTGGCCCGTTCGGGGAATCTCTTCCTCAGAGCTGCTCCCACCACCTTCCTGTACCTCACGCCAGGATGGGTCAAGGACCTCATCATCTACACTACCCTCTGCCACCAACTGCTTCTCCTGGGTAGTCTCGGCAGCACAGTACGCACCAGAAGGTGGCACCTGAGTCTCATCATCAGATGCGTACTGCGGTGTGGTGACCGGAGGCACTGGCCCACCCGTCTCTTCAGAGTCGGAGAGACAAAGCTGTTGGGCATCACTGCATACTGCCTCTTCTTCCATTTCTCCAATGCTGCTTGGCTGGCCCCGTTTCCAAGCCAAGAGATTCAGAGAACAGAAGTAGAGATGGCTCCTGTCCTGGGCTCTCTGACTGCCTGGACAATTTGGCAGGTGGTGAAGAGACAGATGAGTGCTCTGTGCCTGAGAGGATGTGGCACTAATTGAAGTCGATGCGTTAGCTGCCATCCATCCGACAACGGCTTCAATTTGTTCTTCACGCAGCAGCGGTGTACGGCGATCTCCTACAAAGCTGCGCATGAAGGACTGTTCCCTGCTGAAACTGGGTGATGAGTCACTATTGCCTGCAGCAGGCACAGAATCCTCACGTCCTCTCCCTGCTCCGCGCCCACACCCACGCCCACGTGCCTTACTCCCTGCCTTCTTCATCTTGGTTGACTGATAAAGATAAGCAGAAAAGTACTAAGGGCTTAGTGTGCTTATTCCTGAACAGCTCCTAACAGGTATAAGAAACACTAATTTTCTAAAGTGTGCACTAGACTTTAATATGAGCTAATGTGGCCTACACAACTGTAAAGTGGTGTGTTTGGTGAACTTTATTAATTTTTTTTTTTGCAGAACTGACTACAGAGTGAGCTGCACTCACACACAGACAGCCGTGAACGGTGCTGCAAGGCCAAAACAAGCTTCTCTATGTAATCCTATATAGTGTTTTTCCACAATCTAGCAGGATACGGAGGGAAAGCCACTAATAGGATAAATTTGAAAAAATGTGCAGCAGGCTGCACTAATTGAGAAACAGACAATGGAACGGTATGAGGCACTGACGCACCCTGAGCTGACTACAACCGGCTGTGGCTGCGGACAGACTACAGAGCGATGTGCACTCACACAGAGACAGTGCAGTGTCATGGTTCCCAATGGCAAGGGAACGTAAGAAACATATAAATAACGAACGAGCTCTCGGGTGATGGAAACTCGAGTTGACCGTGAGCTAAATCTACCACACAACTAATAGTAGCCAGGGAGCATACCTACGGCTTCCTATATGCCACGCGCCAGCCGGAGGACTAACTACGCCTGGTAGAGGAAGAAACAGACCTGACTTACCTCTAGGGAAATACCCCAAAAGATGATAGCAGCCCCCCACATGTAATAACGGTGAATTAAGAGGAAAAGACATACACAGTATGAAAGTAGATTTAGCAAAGAGAGGTCCACTTACTAGATAGCAGAAAGATACAAAAGAGGACTTCACGGTCAACTGAAAACCCTTTCAAAAACCATCCTGAAATTACTTTAAGACTCCTGTGTCAACTCATGACACAGGAGTGGCAATTTCAGCCCGCAAGAGCTTCCAGCTACAGAGAATTACAAAAACTGCAAACTGGACAAAAGATACAAAACAAAAGGACAAAGTCCACTTAGCTGATCAGCAGACTAGTAGCAGGAACATGCAACCGAAGGCTCTGGTTACAATGATGACCGGCAAGGAAATGACTGGAGAGCAAGGCTAAATAGGAAACTCCCAAACGCTGATGGAAGCAGGTGAACAGAAGCAGCAAAGTGCAAACAAGTCACCAATACCACCAGCAACCACCAGGGGAGCCCAAAAAGCGGATACACAACAGTACCCTCCCCTTAAGGAGGGGGCACCGAACCCTCACAAGAACCGCCAGGGCGATCTGGATGAGCCCTATGAAAGGCACAAACCAAATCCGAGGCATGAACATCAGAGGCAGTTACCCAAGAATTATCTTCTTGACCATAGCCCTTCCATTTAACCAGATATTGAAGTCTCCGTCTGGAAATACGGGAGTCCAAGATCTTTTCTACCACGTACTCCAATTCACCCTCCACCAGCACAGGAGCAGGAGGTTCAGTAGAAGGAACCACCGGTACCTCATATCTCCGCAACAGCGACCGATGGAACACATTATGGATAGCGAAAGATGCCGGGAGGTCCAAACGAAAGGAGACAGGGTTAAGAATCTCCAAAATCCTATAAGGACCAATGAACCGAGGCTTAAATTTAGGAGAAGAAACCCTCATAGGGACAAAACGGGAAGACAACCACACCAAGTCCCCAACACGAAGGTGGGGGCCAACACGATGACGACGGTTAGCAAACTGCTGAGTCCTCTCCTGGGACAATTCCAAATTATCCACCACTTGTCCCCAAATCTGATGCAACCGATCCACTACCGCATCCACTCCAGGACAATCCGAAGATTCAACCTGACCAGATGAAAAACGCGGATGAAACCCTGAATTGCAAAAGAAAGGAGAAACCAAAGTGGCAGAACTAGCCCGATTATTAAGAGCAAACTCCGCCAACGGCAGAAAGGCAACCCAATCATCCTGATCCGCAGACACAAAACACCTCAAATAAGTCTCCAAAGTTTGATTAGTTCGTTCCGTCTGGCCATTGGTTTGAGGATGGAATGCAGACGAAAAAGACAAATCAATGCCCAACCTGGCACAGACTGCCCGCCAAAATCTAGACACGAACTGGGTACCCCTGTCAGAAACGATGTTTTCCGGAATACCATGCAAGCGAACCACATTTTGAAAAAACAGAGGGACCAACTCAGATGAGGAAGGCAACTTAGGCAATGGCACCAAATGAACCATTTTAGAAAAACGGTCACACACCACCCAGATGACAGACATCTTCTGAGAAACAGGGAGGTCCGAGATAAAGTCCATAGAGATGTGCGTCCAAGGCCTCTTCGGAATAGGCAAGGGCAACAACAACCCACTAGCCCTAGAACAACAAGGCTTGGCCCGAGCACACACATCGCAAGACTGCACAAAAACACGCACATCTCGAGACAGGGAAGGCCACCAGAAGGATCTAGCCACCAAATCTCTGGTGCCAAAAATTCCCGGATGACCTGCCAGAGTAGAAGAATGAACTTCCGAGATGACTCTAGTGGTCCACTCGTCAGGAACAAACAGTCTACCAGACGGACAACGATCAGGTCTATCCGCCTGAAATTCTTGCAAAGCACGTCGCAAATCTGGAGAGACAGCAGACAAAACCACTCCATCCTTAAGGACACCAGCAGGTTCAGAATTCCCAGGAGAGTCAGGCTCAAAACTCCTAGAAAGAGCATCTGCCTTCACATTCCTAGAACCCGGTAAGTACGAGACCACAAAATTAAACCGGGAAAAGAACAACGACCAACATGCCTGTCTAGGATTCAGGCGCCTGGCAGACTCCAAATAAATTAAATTCTTGTGATCAGTCAAAACCACCACCTGATGTTTGGCACCCTCAAGCCAATGACGCCACTCCTGAAATGCCCACTTCATGGCCAAAAGCTCCCGATTACCAACATCATAGTTTCGCTCGGCGGCCGAAAATTTTCGCGAAAAGAACGCACAAGGTCTCATCACTGAGCAGTCGGAACTTTTCTGCGACAAAACCGCCCCCGCTCCGATCTCGGAAGCATCGACCTCAACCTGAAAGGGAAGAGAAACATCAGGCTGGCGCAACACAGGTGCAGACAAAAAGCGGCGCTTAAGCTCCCGAAAGGCCTCCACGGCAGCAGGGGACCAATTGGCAACATCAGCACCCTTTTTAGTCAAATCCGTCAGAGGTTTAGCAACGCCAGAAAAACCAGCTATAAATCGACGATAAAAATTAGCAAAGCCCAAGAATTTCTGGAGACTCTTCAGAGAAGTAGGCTGCGTCCAGTCGTAAATAGCCCGAACCTTGACAGGGTCCATCTCAATAGAAGAAGGGGAAAAAATGTACCCCAAAAAGGAAATTTTTTGAACCCCAAAAACACACTTTGAACCCTTTACACACAAAGAATTCTCCCGCAAAACCTGAAAAACCCTCCTGACCTGCTGAACATGAGACTCCCAGTCATCAGAAAAAATCAAAATATCATCCAAGTACACTATCATAAATTTATCCAAATATTCACGGAAAATATCATGCATTAAGGACTGAAAGACAGAAGGTGCATTAGAAAGGCCGAAAGGCATCACCAAATACTCAAAATGGCCCTCAGGCGTATCAAATGCGGTTTTCCACTCATCCCCCTGCTTAATTCGCACCAAATTATACGCCCCACGAAGATCAATCTTAGAGAACCACTTAGCCCCCCTTATGCGAGCAAACAAATCAGTCAGCAAAGGCAACGGATACTGATATTTGACTGTAATTTTATTCAGGAGTCGATAATCAATACAAGGCCTCAGAGAGCCATCCTTTTTAGAGACAAAGAAAAAACCGGCTCCTAAAGGTGATGAAGAAGGACGAATATGTCCCTTTTCCAGGGACTCCTTAATATACTCGCGCATAGCAGCATGTTCAGGTACAGATAGGTTAAACAAACGACCCTTTGGAAATTTACTGCCAGGAATCAGATCTATGGTGCAATCACAATCCCTGTGAGGAGGGAGTGAACCAATTTTAGGCTCTTCAAAAATATCACGATAATCAGACAAAAATGCCGGAATCTCAGATGGAATAGATGACGAAATGGACACCAAAGGAGTGTCCCCATGAGCCCCCCGACATCCCCAGCTTAACACAGACATAGCTTTCCAGTCAAGGACTGGGTTATGAGACTGTAGCCATGGTAATCCAAGCACCAAAACATCATGTAAATTGTACAACACAAGGAAGCGAATCACCTCCTGATGGTCTGGAGTCATACGCATAGTCACTTGCGTCCAGAACTGTGGTTTATTACAAGCCAAAGGTGTAGAATCAATACCCTTCAGAGGTATAGGGACTTCCAGAGGCTCTAAATCAAACCCACAGCGCCTGGCAAAGGACCAGTCCATAAGACTCAGAGCGGCGCCAGAGTCCACATAGGCATCCACGGTAATAACTGATAATGAACAAATCAAGGTTACAGACAAAATAAATTTGGACTGTAAAGTGCCAATTGAAATAGACTTGTCAACCTTCCTAGTACGTTTAGAGCATGCCGATATAACATGAGCAGAATCACCACAATAGAAGCATAACCCATTTTTACGCCTATAATTCTGCCGCTCGCTTCTGGACATAATTCTGTCACATTGCATTTTCTCTGGCGTCTCTTCAGAAGATACCGCCAAATGGTGCACGGATTTGCGCTCCCGCAAACGCCGATCAATCTGAATTGCCAATGTCATGGACTCATTCAGACCTGTAGGCGCAGGGAACCCGACCATAACATCTTTAACGGCATCAGAAAGGCCTTCTCTGAAATTTGCCGCCAAGGCGCACTCATTCCACTGAGTAAGCACAGACCATTTACGAAATTTTTGGCAGTATATCTCAGCTTCATCTAAGCTTTTTCAGCTTGAATCTCCAAATTAGGTTCCTCATAAAGCAACCCTAAAGCCAGGAAAAACGCATCCACATTGAGCAACGCAGGATCCCCTGGTGCCAATGAAAATGCCCAATTTTGAGGGTCACCTCGCAGCAAAGAAATTACAATCTTAACCTGCTGGACAGGATCTCCTGAGGAGTGAGGTCTGAGAGAAAGGAACAATTTACAATTATATTTGAAATTCAGAAACCGAGATCTATCTCCGGAAAACACCTCTGGTGTAGGGATTTTAGGTTCAGAAATAGGAGTATGCATAACAAAATCTTGTAAATTTTGAACCTTCGTAGCAAGATTATTTAAACCTGCAGCCAAACTCTGAGGATCCATCTTTAAACAGGTGAGCTCAGAGCCATTCAAGGATTATAAGGAGAGAAAGGCAAAGGCAGTAATTAGAGCTGAAATACAACTGATCCAACTATGGAGCAAGCATAGGGAAAAAGAAGAAAAAAAAAAAATTTTACAGACTTCTTTTTTCTCTCCTTTCTTCTGCCAATAAGTTTTAACTCGGGCCGGTCATACTGTCATGGTTCCCAATGGCAAGGGAACGTAAGAAACATATAAATAACGAACGAGCTCTCGGGTGATGGAAACTCGAGTTGACCGTGAGCTAAATCTACCACACAACTAATAGTAGCCAGGGAGCATACCTACGGCTTCCTATATGCCACGCGCCAGCCGGAGGACTAACTACGCCTGGTAGAGGAAGAAACAGACCTGACTTACCTCTAGGGAAATACCCCAAAAGATGATAGCAGCCCCCCACATGTAATAACGGTGAATTAAGAGGAAAAGACATACACAGTATGAAAGTAGATTTAGCAAAGAGAGGTCCACTTACTAGATAGCAGAAAGATACAAAAGAGGACTTCACGGTCAACTGAAAACCCTTTCAAAAACCATCCTGAAATTACTTTAAGACTCCTGTGTCAACTCATGACACAGGAGTGGCAATTTCAGCCCGCAAGAGCTTCCAGCTACAGAGAATTACAAAAACTGCAAACTGGACAAAAGATACAAAACAAAAGGACAAAGTCCACTTAGCTGATCAGCAGACTAGTAGCAGGAACATGCAACCGAAGGCTCTGGTTACAATGATGACCGGCAAGGAAATGACTGGAGAGCAAGGCTAAATAGGAAACTCCCAAACGCTGATGGAAGCAGGTGAACAGAAGCAGCAAAGTGCAAACAAGTCACCAATACCACCAGCAACCACCAGGGGAGCCCAAAAAGCGGATACACAACAGTGCAGACAGTCGTAAACGGCGCTGCAAGGCCAAAAAAAGCTCCTCTATGTAATCCTATGTAGTGTTTTTCCACAATTTAGCTGGATACGGATGGAAAGCCACTAATAGGAAATATTTGAAAAAACGTGCAGCAGGCTGCACTAATTGCATAAAAGGACAATGGATAGAACAGTATGAGGCAGTGACGCACTCTGAGCTGACTACAACCGGCTGTGGCTGCGGACAGACTACACAGTGAGCTGCACTCACACACACACAGAGACCTTGCAGACAGCTGTGAACAGCGCTGCAAGGCAAAAGCAAGGATGTCTCACAGCGGTTGCTAAATTAGCCTGGGTAAAGCACAATGAAGCAAATCGCTATCTCTAAACTGTCCCTCAGTCAGAACACAGCGTCCTGTCCCTAACTGAATTCACAGCAGAGTGAGCCCTAAATGGCGGCAGCGACTTTTATAGTGCATCATGACATCATTTCAGCAGCCAATCACGGCCATGCCAGTACTTACATGCCCACCATGCAGAACAGGATGTGCCCACACTTCTAATCATTCCTCATTGGCTGAATTCGGGCACTTTGAATTGTGGGAACTTCCGATTCCAGTATCCGATATACTGAAAATATCTGAACTCGGTATCAGAATTCCGATACCGCAAATATCGGCCGATACCCGATACTTGCGGTATCGGAATGCTCAACACTAATCACCACTCAATGCGGTCATTGTGAAAAATGAGAAAATGGAAAAAAGAAAGAAAAAAGAAAAATATCTGTGCACGCTTCTATTGGTAATATATATATAGAAAAAGTATTAGAGCAGCACAAAAAGCACAAAAGTGAAAATAGAAAAATACAGTCGGGTGCAGAGCGCCCCCCAGGCATAGACCAAACCTCAAATGTAGGAATCCAAAAAACGGAGGCAGCACACCATTAGTAGTGAAAAAAGCAGGAGCTACTTTTATTAGCCCATCTCAGCAACGTTTCGGTTCTGGTAGATGTGAACCTTTTTCAAGCAATGAATAGGTGCATGTGACAAGTATATATAGGGTGCAAGTAATTACAAAGCTTAAGATCAATCACATTGAAAAGAGCATATTCGATCATAAATAGTAATGCAAAAAAACGTGCAAAATGTGACTTGTATCAATTACATCAACATGAAATATAGTGCCATAGAGTGCATATAGTGAACTTCATATAAAAACATTTTACAAGACAACTAACAATCAGCGAACAGCTGTATTCTGTTAATGAAATCATCATAGCCATGGCTCAACCCACTCAGAATATGTAAACACGCGCTGTTCGGCACCCTGCAGTTCTAACCACGCATGTCAGGAAATCACATCCATTAGACAAAATGCGGTTAGATATATCTATCTAACTATCCATATATCTATCTACATCTATCCATAGATATATCTATAGATAGATATATGAATAGATCTATCCATCCCATATCTATCTATCTATAGATAGATAGAAGGAATGAGATAGATAGATAGATATATAGATAGATCTACATAATAGATAGATCTATAGATATATGAATAGATCTACGTATCTATCTATAGATCTAGGCTTGAAAAAGGATACCATATCCGAAACGTTGTCACGCCGTTCAGGCATTAAAAGCCCACTTTTTTCAATTTTTTTTGTGTGCTGTTTTCCTTTTTTATCCTTATTCTTATCTATACATCTATGTATGGATAGATATATCTATGGATAGATGTAGATAGATATATGGATAGTTAGGCTACTTTCACACATCAGTTTTTTTCCGTCAGGCAGGATCCGGCGAATTTTTTAAAAAACGGATCCATTGCAAATAGTGAAAAACTGATACAACTGATCCATTTTTTTTTAGAGAGAACGGAAAATGTGCATGATTTGAATGGAAAAATGCATGAAAAACTGGACTCGGAGGCCGGATTCATCATTTCACATCTCAGTTTTATATGTTTTTAGCCGGATCAGTCGCTGGGTGGTTTTTCGCTGGACAGAAAAAAAGTTCCTCTATACGTTTTGTCCATCTGCCGGAAACAGCTTTTTTGATGGATCTGGCAAAAAACGGATGAACCGTGAGGCTATCAGGCGCAATCCGGCGCTAATACAACTCTTTTTCATAACTCGCCGGATTGTGCCTGACGGCAAAACCCTGATGTGTGAAAGTAGCCAGATAGATATATAATAGCAAGGCCGATGTTGATTAATGAACATGCTTAATTTAAAAAAAAAAGCGGGAAAAAAAATGGCGTGTGCTCCCGCGCAATTTTCTGCTCCAGAGGGGGAAAGCCAACGGCCGGGGGGCCAATATTTATAGCCTAGGAAGGGGGTAATACCCATGGCCCCTTCCCAGGCTATGAATATCACCCCGCAGCTGTCTGCATAGCCTTTACAGGCTATTAAAATAGGGGGACCCCCCAAAAAAATGACGTGGGGTTCCCCTATATTTTATAGCCAGAAAGGCTACGCAGACAGCTGCGGGCTGATATTCATAGCCTAGAGAGGGGCCATGGATATTCCCCCCCCCCCCCGGCTACAAATACCAGCCTGCAGCCGCCAAAGAAATTTCCGGCACTTAGCCCCTCTCTTCGAAAGTCTTGCGGATTTTTCCAGACTGATTTTGGTAAATCCGCAGGTAAACCACACTGCGGATTACCTGTGGAATTACCGTGGATTTATTGCGTTTTTTTTGCGTTTTTTGTGCGGAGTTCACATGCGGATTCCTATTGAGGAGCAGGTGTAAACCGCTGAGGAATCCGCACAAAGAATTGACATGCTGCGAAATAAACAAAACTACGTTTCCGTACATTTTTTTCTGCAGCATGTGCACTGCAGATTTTATTTAGAGATAGCTATATCTATAGCTACATAGATGTAGCTATCCATATATCAGGCACAATCCGGCGAGTTTTGAAAAAAACGGATCCGGCGGAAAAGAACGGATCCGGCAGAAAAGAACGGATCCGGCGGAAAAAACGGAGGCGGCGCAAAAGAACGGATCCGGCGGAAAAGAACGGATCCGGCAGAAAAAACAGATCCGGCGGAAAAGAATGGATCTGGCGGGAAAAAAATTGATCCTGCGGGAAAAAGGGATCAGGCGGAAAAGAACAGGTCCGGTGGAAAAGAACATATCTGGTGGAAGAACGGATCCGACGGAAAAGAACGGATCGGGCGGGAAAAAAGGCATCCTGCGAGCACATTTGCTCCGTTTTTCTCCCCCGGATCTGTTTTTTTCTCATAGAGTTGTATTAGCGTCGGATTGAGCCTGATGGCCACACGTTTCATCCGTTTTTTGCAGGATCCGTCAAAAAAGCTGTTTCCGCTGGACGGAAAACACATACAGAGGAACGGTTTTTCTGTCCGGCGAAAAAACGCACAGTGACGGATCCGGAAAAAAACGGATGAAACTGAGATGTGATATGATGAATCCTGCCTCCGAATCCGTTTTTTCATGCATGTTTCCATTCAAATCATGCACATTTTCCATTTATTTATTTCCAAAAACTGCATCAAAACCGGGCAAAAAAGGAACGAAAACTGCACAAAAACCTTCATCAAAACTGCACCAAAAACTGCATCAAAACCCGCACCAAAAACCTGCATCAAAAACTGCACTAAAAACTGCATCAAAAACAGCATCAAAAACCGCATCAAAAACTGCACCAAAAACAGCATAAAAAACTGCACCAAAAACCTGCATCAAAAACTGCAACAAAAACTGCATCAAAACTGCACCAAAAACTGCTGTTTTTAAAGCAGGTTTTGATGTAGTTTTTGGTGCAGTTTTTGATGCGGTTTTTGATGCAGATTTTGATGCAGGTTTTTGGTGTGGTTTTTGATGCTGTTTTTGATGCAGTTTTTGGTGCAGTTTTTGATGCAGTTTTTGGTGCGTTTTTGATGCAGGTTTTTGGTGTGGTTTTTGATGCTGTTTTTGATGCAGTTTTTGGTGCAGTTTTTGGTGCAGGTTTTGGTGCGGTTTTTGATGCGGTTTTTGATACAGTTTTTGGTGCAGTGTTGGGTGCAGTTTTGATGCAGTTTTTGGTGCAGTTTTTGATGCAGGTTTTGGGTGCAGTTTTTGATGCAGGTTTTGGGTGCAGTTTTTGATGCAGTTTTTGGTGCAGTTTTTGATGCAGGTTTTTGGTGCGGTTTTTGATGCAGTTTTTGAGGCAGGTTTTTGGTGTGGTTTTTGGTGCGGTTTTTGATGCAGGTTTTTCTGCAGTTTTTGTTAGGGTTTTTTATGCGGTTTTTTGATGCAGTTTTTGGTGCAGTTTTGATGCAGTTTTTGGTGCAGTTTTTGATGCAGGTTTTGGTGCAGTTTTGATGCAGTTTTTGGTGCAGTTATGATGCAGTTTTTGATGCAGTTTTGGTGCAGTTTTGGTGCAGTTTTCGTTCCGTTTTTTGCGCGGTTTTGATGCAGTTTTTGAAAATAAATAAACAGAAAATGTGCATGATTTGAATGGAAACATGCATGAAAAAATGGATTCGTAGGCCGGATTCATCATTTCACATCCCAGTTTCATCTGTTTTTTTGCCGGATTCCTCGCTGTGTGTTTTTATGCCGCACAAAAAAACCGTTCCTCTGTATGTGCTTTCCGTCCGGCGGAAACAGCTTTTTTGACGGATCCGGCAAAAAACAGATGAAACGTGTGGCCATCAGGCGCAATCCGGCGCTAATACAACTGTATGAGAAAAAAACGGATTCGGTGGAAAAAAACATAGACTTGTATTAGCGACGGATCGCGACGGATGGCCACACGTCGCGTCTGTCGTGCAACGAATCCATCGGGTTTGGCGGACCGTCAGCACGAAAAAACGTTCAAGTGAACTTTTTTTGTCCGTCACGTCCGCCATTTTCTACTGCGCATGCACGGCCGAAACTCCGCCCCCTCCTCCCCGGACTTCAGAATGGGCAGCAGATGTGTTGAAAAACTGCATCCGCTGCCCACGTCGCGCTCAAATTTCACAACGTCGTCGGTACGTCGGCCCGACGCATAGCGACGGACCCGTACCGACGCAAGTATGAAAGAGGCCTTAATGAGCGTTTAATAAAAAAAAAAAAGCGGAAAAAAACGGCGTGGGCTCCCGTGCAATTTTCTGCGCCGGGGGGGAAAGCTGACGGACGGGGACCAATATTTGTAGCCTGCTATGAATATCATCCCGCAGCTGTCTACGTAGCCTTTACTGGCTATTAAAATAGGGGGACCCCCCCCAAAAATGACGTGGGGTCCCCCTATAGTTTATAGCCAGAAAGGCTACGCAGACAGCTGCGGGCTGGTATTCATAGCCTAGAGAGGGGCCATGGATATTGGTCCCCCCGGCTACAAATACCAGTCTGCAGCCGCCCCAGAAATGGCACATCTGTAAGATGCGCCAATTCCGGCACTTAGCCCCTCTCTTCCCACTCCCGTGTAGCGGTGGGATATGGGGTAATAACTTTAAGGGGTTAATGTCACCTTGCTATTGTAAGGTGACATTAAGCCGGGTTAATAATGGAGAGGCATCAATAAGACGCCTATCCATTATTAATCCAATAGTAATAAAGGGTTAATAAAACACACACACATTAGGAAAAAAGTATTTTAATATTCTTCATTTAACCATACTGACCATACATCAGCGCCTGCAAAAAAGTAAAATAGTAAACCGTATACTACCTGTCCGATGTAGTCCAATTAATAACGAGTGTCCCACGACGATTTCCACTATAGAACAGTGACATCGGGTGATGTCACTGCTCTATAGGACCCGCAATGACACACTGACAGGAGACAATAGCTCCTGCAGTGCATCACTGAGGTTACTATAGTTCAAAGTCTCACTTTATGGCAATTGCTGCGTGGGAAAATTTCTCACACAGTAATGCCAAAAGTGAGACTAGGGACTATTTTTTCTACAGCGGCGGAGGAATACAGTGTGGAAGGATACCTTCCTCACGTCATTGTGTTCCTGGAGCCCCTGGAGAGCGGTCGCATCAGCTGATGCTGCCGTTCTCCATGGGAGATCGTCATGGGACACTCGTGGATTTCTGCGGACAGGGAGTATATTGGTTGTTTGTTATTTTAATCTTTTTTATAGATGACACTGGCTTCGGGGAAAAAAGTGACAAGTAATGGTGAGTATGTACTCTATGTTTAATGTACTGTATGTCTGTATGTATAGCCCGCACAGAGCCCCGGCAGCCCGCACAGAGCCCCCGGCAGCCCGCACAGAGCCCCCGGCAGCCCGCACAGAGCCCCCGGCAGTCACGCACAGACCCCCGGCAGCCTGCACAGAGCCCCGGCAGCCCGCACAAAGCCCTCGGCAGTCACGCACAGACCCCTGGCAGCCTGCACAGAGCCCCGGAAGCCCGCACAGAGCCCCCGGGAAGCATGCACAGACCCCCGGCAGCCTGCACAGAGCCCCGGCAGCCCGCACAGATTCCCAGGCAGTCACGCACAGACCTCTGGCAGCCCGCACAGAGCTCCGGCAGCCCGCACAGAGTCCCCGGTAGTCACGCACAGACCCCCGGCAGCCCGCACAGAGCCCCGGCAGCTCGCACAGAGCCCTGTTATGGTCTGGTGATAAAGGAGCGACATGCGACTAGCTCTGAGCAGGTGGTAACTATACCGACCGCAGTTCCTAATCTTAACACAGACACTAGCAGTAGCCGTGGGATGTTCCTGTCACTCCCTGGACACCTCGTCACAGCCGGAGAACTAGCTACCCCTAAAGGTAGAAACAGGAAAGCTATCTTGCCTCAGAGAAAATCCCCAAAGGATAGGACAGCCCCCCACAAATAATGACTGTGAGAGGAGAAGGAAATTACGTACGTAGTATGAAACAAGATTTAGCAAAGGAGGCCACTACTAGCTAGACAGAATTAGTACAGAACAGAAAACTGTGTGGTCAGTAATAAAAACTAGAAAAAGTCCACTGCAGAGAAATACAAAAATCTCCACACCTGACTAAAGGTGTGGAGGGCAAACTCTGCTGCCCAGAGCTTCCAGCTTAGCTAAATAGATCCATACTGATAAGCTGGACAAATGAGCAAAACATAGAAAATGCCAAACAAAGCTTCCAGCTTAGCTAAATAGATCCATACTGATAAGCTGGACAAATGAGCAAAACATAGAAAATGCCAAACAACAAAGTCCACAACAAGTGAACTGCAAAAAGACAAGCAAGGACTTAGCTTTGCTGAAATGGTCAGAGTGGCAGGGAAATCCTCAGAGAGCCATGACTCCAAGCTCAACAATTGACAACTGGCATTGAATTAGGGATAAAGCCAGACTAATATAGCCAAGCCAGAAAGACGATCAGTGAGAACAGCTGCTGATGCTAAATCCAAGAAGCAGCTATACCACTCAAAACCACAGGAGGGAGCCCAAGAGCGGAATTCACAACAGTACCTCCCCCCTTGAGGAGGGGTCACTGAACCCTCACCAGAGCCCCCAGGCCGATCAGGACGAGCCAAATGGAAAGCACGAACCAAATCGGCATGGACATCGGAGGCAACCACCCAAGAATTATCCTCCTGGCCATAACCCTTCCACTTGACAAGATACTGAAGCCACCGCCTCGAAAAACAAGAATCCAAAATTTTCTCAACCACATATTCCAACTCCCCCTCAACCAACACCGGGGCAGGAGGATCAACAGATGGAACAACAGGTACCACATATCTCCGCAACAAAGATCTATGGAAAACATTGTGGATGGCAAAAGAGGCTGGAAGGGCCAAACGAAAAGACACTGGATTGATAATCTCAGAAATCTTATAAGGACCAATAAACCGAGGCTTGAACTTAGGGGAAGAAACCTTCATAGGAACATGACGAGAGGATAACCAGACCAAATCCCCCACACGAAGCCGAGGACCAACACACCGACGGCGGTTAGCAAAACGCTGAGCCTTTTCCTGGGACAATGTCAAATTGTCTACCACATGAGTCCAAATCTGCTGCAACCTGTCCATCACAGAATCCACACCAGGACAATCAGAAGGCTCAACCTGCCCTGAAGAAAAACGAGGATGAAAACCAAAATTACAAAAGAAATGCGAAACCAAAGTAGCCGAACTGGCCCGATTATTAAGGGCAAACTCGGCCAACGGCAAGAAAGCCACCCAATCATCCTGATCAGCAGACACAAAGCATCTCAAATAGGTTTCCAAGGTTTGATTAGTTCGCTCAGTTTGGCCATTTGTCTGAGGATGGAACGCCGAAGAAAAAGACAAATTAATGCCCATCTTAGCACAAAAGGCCCGCCAAAACCTGGAAACAAACTGGGAACCTCTGTCAGACACAATATTCTCTGGAATGCCATGCAAACGAACCACATGCTGAAAAAATAATGGAACCAAATCAGCAGAGGAAGGCAATTTAGGCAAAGGTACCAAATGGACCTGCAGCGCCCCAGAGTCCTGGTCGTTGGAGTACTGTTGCTCCGCCGCTAAGGGGGGCTATGGTACGTCTGATGGCACTGAAGGAGTTCATCTGACCAGGTATCACAGACACCAATACATTTCACAGTCTGGCCTCCAGGGGGAGCTAAGGGTTCTATTTATTAGGCCACTCCTCACAATCTGGTAAAACTGGGGGTTAGGCAGAAAGTTAGAAGAGAAAGCTGACTGGGTTGGAACCAGGCAACACCTTGTGGCAGAGGGTGTTGTAGGGGAAGATTCGGAGGGGTCCCTGTCAGGGGTGGGATCCTGACAGAGGCCTAGCAACCAGAGAGAACGTTACGGGACCGCGCCTGCACGATATAGCTGCGGTACCCCAAGAAAGGACAAGAAGCGAGGTATATTGTGCTGAGTGAGAAACGAGATCAACGCAACAAGGAGAATACCAGTGGGAGTCGTGCTGTAAGACGAGGCAACATCCTACTGAGGCGCATAACCGGTGGCCGGAACGCCGAGGAAGTATAGAGCTCCAGGCCAAACTTCAAACCTACGGCAGGACAGTCAGTTATAGGCGGGCTGTCTCGCCCAATTGACCTAGGAAGACACAGGGGGGTAACAACAGGAGTGGGGCGACGCTAGAGTCCCGGAAGAGCTCCGAGCCTCCCCGTCATACGGGTGCGTCCTATCCATAAGATCTGGGGGACGTGGAAGAACATCAGAATCGAGTTGTGAGGGAACACGAGAAACAGACACAACAGTTGTGAGGACTATCCCGTGGTGCTTAGCAGGGAAGGACTACAACACACAAGCGCTAGAAGGTAGGCACAGATTTCCACCTGCAAAGGGAGCTCTGGATGTGCCATCGGACCGGCCAGGCTTGCGCAGCCCGGTTAACCGTATTCCGGATTGAGGACCCTGAAGCCTTCAGTAAAGAGGTAAAGAGACTGCAACCTGGTGTCCTCGTTATTTACTGCACCGCACTACCACCACCATCCACACCCTATTATTTGGGCGCCCCTCAGCAGGGTCACGGACCGGGCCTAGCCACCGTGACAATCCCAGAGCAGAGACTCAGAGGTCCGGTACCGGGTACCCCTCGGCCCTGCGGCAGTGGGGGCGCTGCAAACTTGGCGTCACGAACAGGATCTACTTAAGCCTGAAGAATCAGGTCATGTGTGCCTTGGAACTGTGATTTATTATACTTGGACTGTGACTTATTGCAAAGACTGTGTATTGCCACTTGCCGCCAGAAGTTCCCGCCAAAACCGCCGCCATTACAGCGCCGAGGAGAGCGCAGGAGAAGAAGGGCGTGGAGTGGGCATAGACAAGCTGGAGGGCGCGAAAGACAATGGCCGCCCAGTCTAAGTATTTCTGTCCCTTGAGGACGTGTCCGTCAGCAGCCGAGATCCGCCTCCTGATCCTCAATGGGGGGCGGAGACAAAGAAAGCGAAACTGCCCACGAAGGAGAGAGCGGGAAAAGGACCAGGAAGAAGAAGTCAGCGACATGGAGGACGCCATGGCGAGCTGCCCGGAACCGGAGCGTGGGGTCGGAGCTGAGGACTCCCCCAGCTACCCGGAGGGACACCGTGACCAGGCCTCCACCACTGATATTGATTTCCTGCAGGCCGGAGTGGATGAGCTCGGCGACCAACTCCGGCGGAATCAGCTGAGCACTGAGGCCGGGTAGAAGAAGACCTTCATCGGGAGCCTCATCAGACGTCTGTTGGCAGCCTTGTCTGGTCCGGAGCAGGAAAGAAGTTCCAGCGCTCCGAAGCCAGAAAGCAAGGCCCTGCCGGAAAGCGAGGTGCTGCAAACGGAGATGACAACGCCGCAGCGCAAGGCCCTGCAACTAGCGTTCCAGACCCCAGTGGAGACGGAGCAGATCGGCACCGGAGGGACCGCATCTGAAGCAGGTATGAAGAACGACCCTGCCTCGCCAGCAGAGGACTTGCTGATAGGCCACGGGTATGGAGCACTTCTTAAAGGCCCCGATCTCGCCGATCACCTTGCTGAGCGAGGTCTATGCGGAGCTACGGCCGCCAGAGCGAGAGTAAACCTCGATGCCATGGATATGTAAATAGTTCATTGTTTTTCTGCTGCTTTGCTAAAACCCGTCCAGGGTTAACTCTTAAAGGGATCCCTTAGTTGACCCGGGATCCCTATTGCCTTTTGTTTGTTTTCTACTTGTTGCCTCAGTTATCAAGAGACTGCCGAATCATGGACGGTGAATGATTCAAAAACTGATGTTGTAAATAGTTTGCACCTTCTTAAAGGTGCTCTCTACTGGTTTTACACAAGGAAAGGACTCTTTGCGAAGACACTGGTCTAGGAACCAGCATCGGAGTCCTTACTGCAAACAGACTTGCAGCTTGAGAAGTTGCACTACCTCATAGAGACTTGGTTCCCTCTTAAAGGGAATGTTCACATATTGCACTTATGAAGTGTTGCCTTAAGATGGTTAAACGGCAATAATGTCTTGAAAGAAGAAGTTAAGTGTAACTAACTAGTTGATTGTAAGAAATGTTGGTAATGTGCTCTGAAATAAAGTCCTGTAAAGGTGAAAGATGGAAGAAAGATGCAGCAGACCCTTAGGGGTAGACATAGCGTCCTGCATACATGTCAGTAAGAAAGTAATGAAGGAAGTTTAATGTTTTCTTTAATAGAAAATGTTTAATAATGTGCTAGAAAATGAGGACAGGAAGTGAACCCGTAGGGGTTAGTGGTGAGTCCTCTTAGGAGCCATACAGAGATGGCTCAGTAATCCGAACTGAAAGATGGATGATATGTTCTATACTGTGCATAGTAGTAGAAAGACAGTAGGCCCGGGCAGAAAGGGGCGGTCCTGTAACAGAAAGGAGATGCAGTAGGTCTGGAGCAGTGCCCTGCGGCAGTGGGGGCGCTGCAGACCATTTTAGAGAACCAGTCACAAACCACCCAGATAACAGACATCCTCTGGGACACAGAAAGATCCAAAATAAAATCCATGGAAATATGCGTCCAAGGCCTCTCCAGGACAGGCAAAGGCAAAAGCAACCCACTAGCGTGGGAACAGCAAGGCTTAGCCCGGGCACAAGTCCCACAGGACTGCACAAAAGAACGCACATCCCGCGACAAGGAAGGCCACCAAAAGGACCTAGCAACCAAATCTCTGGTACCAAAAATCCCAGGATGACCGGCCAACACAGAACAATGGACCTCAGAAATTACCTTACTTGTCCATCTATCAGGAACAAACAGCTTCCCCACAGGACAGCGGTCAGGTTTATCAGCCTGAAATTCCTGAAGCGCCCGCCGCAAATCAGGGGAGATGGCAGACAGAATCACCCCTTCCCTAAGAATGCCAACTGGCTCAAGGACTTCAGGAGAATCAGGCAAAAAACTCCTAGAGAGGGCATCCGCCTTAACATTCTTAGATCCTGGAAGATATGAGACCACAAAATCAAAAAGGGAGAAAAACAGGGACCACCGAGCCTGTCTAGGGTTCAGCCGCTTGGCCGACTCGAGGTAAATCAGATTCTTATGATCGGTCAAGAAGACCACAATGCGGTGCTTGGCTCCCTCAAGCCAATGTCGCCATTCCTCAAATGCCCACTTCATAGCCAACAACTCCCGATTGCCGACATAATTGCGTTCCGCAGGCGAAAACTTTTGGGAAAAGAAGGCACATGGCTTCATCAAGGAATCATCAGAATTCCTCTGTGACAAAACGGCCCCTGCCCCAATCTCAGAAGCGTCAACCTCAACCTGAAAAGGAAGAGACACATCTGGCTGACGCAAGACAGGGGCAGAAGTAAATCGGCGTTTAAGCTCCTGAAAGGCCTCAACAGCCTCAGAGGACCAATTAGTCACATCAGCGCCTTTCTTCGTCAAATCGGTCAGGGGTTTAACCACACTAGAGAAGTTGGCAATGAAACGGTGATAAAAATTAGCAAAGCCCAAAAATTTCTGAAGGCTCTTCACAGATGTGGGTTGAATCCAGTCATGAATGGCTTGGACCAGGATCCATTTCTATAGACGAAGGAGAAAAAATAAACCCCCAAAAAGAGACCTTCTGAACTCCAAATAGGCACTTAGACCCCTTCACAAATAGAGCATTATCGCGAAGGATCTGGAATACCATCCTGACCTGCTTCACATGAGACTCCCAATCATTGGAAAAAATCAAAATATCATCCAAATACACAATCAAGAATTTGTCAAGATAATTGCGGAAAATATCATGCATAAAGGACTGAAATACCGAAGGAGCATTAGAAAGCCCGAAAGGCATCACCAGGTATTCAAAATGGCCTTCGGGCGTATTAAATGCAGTTTTCCATTCGTCACCCTGTTTAATACGAACAAGATTATATGCCCCTCGAAGGTCAATCTTGGTAAACCAACTAGCCCCCTTAATCCGAGCAAACAAATCATAGAGCAAAGGTAAAGGGTATTGGGATTTGACCGTGATCTTATTAAGAAGACGATAATCGTGGGGCGTGGCCTGGCGCATGATGGCACAGGTCGCATAGTGCGGGAGCTCCGTACCCAGGATTCCTTAAGCGGCTCATAACGGCACACAGAAGGCCCCTTCCTCCTTGCAATCCCCTACACCGCTCTCTTACCGGTTTGTGAGCTCATGGGGAAATCTAAAACCGGCGCTGGGGACCCGACTAGACGCATCGTGGACTTCTTTGCGGCGTCCCCGCCACTGTCCCAAAGGTCCAAGATGGCGCCGCTGTCTCCCAGATCCTCCCGGGCTGCGCGCCGAGGCTCTCAGTCCTCTGCATCGAGCGCTGCAGCGGTGGATCTCCCTGACTCCCCGGTGACAGCGTCGCTCCTCAGAGAAATGTTGGGAGATCTCCGGACCTCCCTGCAAGAAGACATGCGTTCCATGATGGCGGAACTCAGGGGAGAGGTAGAGGAATTGGGAGGCCGGACTGACCATTTAGAAAACAAGATGTCGGAACTGGTGTCCTCCCATAATGAACTTTGGGAAGCTCATGAAAATCTGCAAGTAATCACTACAAAAATTCAGGCTAAAACTGTGGATTTAGAAGATAGATCCAGACGAAATAATGTTAAGCTCAGAGGTATTGCTGAAACAGTTGGGTCTGAAGATCTTAAAGCCTTCCTTCAAGACTTTATTCTCATTGTACTTCCTCACTACACTAAAGAAGGTATTATAATTGACCGTATACATCGGATTCCCAAACCCTCAGGATTAGACCCTTCGGTACCCAGAGATGTACTTGCTCGTATCCACTTCTTTGTAATGAAAGATGAGTTTTTGCAAGCCTTGAGAGCCAAGCCATCTTTGCCTGAACGCTTTGCAGCTATTTCTGTTTTCCCGGATCTGTCAGCTGGAACACTGGCCCTGCGCAGGGAATTTATTCCTTACACTACAATCCTCAGAGATAAAGGCATAATTTACCGCTGGGGTTTTCCCACCAAGCTCTGCATCCACAGGGATGGTGTGACCACTACGTGTTTAACCCCGTTGCAAGCTGCCAAGACTCTGGCGCAGTGGGGCTTCGACCCGCCTGGTCCCCCCTCCCCCTCTGCATCCTCCAAGCATCCCCGAAGGCGCCGTATTATTCCGGACTGGAAGGTTGCCTGATGTGCTAATTTCCTACATCTCCTGGTTGGGAGAAAGAAGGTTCTTCCTTTTTTTTTCCTTTTCCCGCAAAAAATTTTTTTGCTACTTTTTACTTCACTTCTCGTTGTTTCTACTAACTTTTGCTGAGATTGGCCCCTGGTGGCTCCCTCTCAGCTTATTGCCCCTTAGGTGATTTGTTTTCTTTGTTTTCACCTTGGACTCAGGAATTCCCTGAATGGTCCTTTGCTGTTTGCCCTTGTTATGGTTTATTTGGTTCTATGTTTCCCTTCCCTTCCTTCCTCCTCCCCTGCAACTCAGATTACTATCTCATTATAGATTAAGTCGTCTCACATTCGCCGTCATATATCTTGCAATTTTTATAATTTTTTATTATGAGTGTGTCGTTGTATTCCATTAATGTTAATGGCCTCAATTCACCTGGTAAGAGGTCACTGGTATGGCGCCAGCTGGTCAAGTCTAAACAGGACATTATATGCCTACAAGAAACGCACCTATTGGAACAAGATAATATTAGAATGTATTCTAATTTATATCCGCACCAATTTTTCGCAAATGGGAAGTCCAAGAAGGCTGGGGTAGCCATTTTTGTTAGCAAAACTAACTCCTTTCAACTAATTAGCTCTATGGCTGACCCGGCGGGCAGATTTCTTATAATTTTATGTCTGATCAACAATGCTCCCTACACCATTGCTTCCGTGTATGGTCCAAATGTTGGTCAATCTAAATTTTTGGGCGCTTTCTTTTCAGAGTTAAGTAAATACCATCATGGTCATAAAATAATTGCTGGAGACTTCAATATTCCAGTTTCCAAGGAGTTAGATTGTTCGTCACATCTTGCTTCTAGAGGCGAGGCAGCTCACTTAATTAATTCTCACAACCTCCATGATATTTGGAGATATCTACACTGTAATGAAAGAGACTACACATTCTGGTCTCCACGCCACGCCTCTTATAGCAGAATTGACTATATTTTGGTAGATGATGTAGCTCTCCCTCACTGTATTGCGGCCTCTATAGGCAACATCACCTGGTCTGATCATGCCCCTGTGTCTATTACCCTTAAAGATCCTCTTGCATTAAGGCCCCCTTCACACTGGCGCCTTAATACCCACCTTCTTTCTGAGCAAGCGAATTCTTTACAAATTGAACATTCTCTTCAGGAGTTTTTTTCCCTTAATGATTCTGCGGATGTGCGTGAGGACTCCCTCTGGTTTGCCCATAAAGCGGTAATACATGGCCTTTTTATAAAGATGGCTGCAACAGCCAAACGTAAATATAATGCCAATCTCCACTCTGCTTTGTCTGAGGTGTCCCGTCTAGAGGCTCATCACAAGGCTCAACCCTCGGCTCAATTATTTTCTAACCTGTCTGCGGCACGCCTCCATCTCCGACAGCTTCTCCTTCACAGGGTAGAGAACTCGTTAAAGAAAACCAGAGCTAAATTCTATTCTATGGGGGATAGAGCTGGTACGTTACTTGCTAAACGGGTCAAAAAAAAAGAGGCCCAATCTAAAATTCCCTACCTTCACAAGCCAGATGGCGCCCGTATCCACAACCCAATTCATATTGCTGAAGAATTTGCCTCATATTATGCCTCCCTATATAATCTCAACTCAGACCCGGGTACTCCCCAGCCTTCCCAGGCCTCGATTGCTGCTTTCCTGAACAGGGCAGATCTACCAACATTAAATTCAGAGCAACTGTCCCTTCTCAACGCTCCTGTCGAGGCCTCTGAAATCTCCCTAATAATTAAAGAAGCCAAAAAACGGTCGGCCCCCGGTCCGGACGGATTCTCCTTTTCTTACTATTCTCAGTTTCTTACTATACTATCTCCTTACCTTTTACATTTATTTAATTATTGGCGATCAACTGGCTCTGTCGTGAAGGAGGGATTGGAGGCATGTATTTCGACTTTACCTAAACCTGGGAAGCCTACGACCTCCCCTGGCAATTTTCGCCCCATTGCCCTCCTTAACTGTGATATCAAAATCTATGCTAAGGTCTGGGCCAATAGGTTAATGTCGGTCCTCCCCTCCTTAATTCATGCAGATCAGGTTGGCTTTGTTCCAGGTAGGCAGACGAGGGACGGCACAAGACGTCTTATCGATCTCCTTGATGTCGTGGAGAGGGGGAGGCTGCCCTCTGTGTTTTTGTCCCTCGACGCGGAGAAAGCGTTCGACAGAGTGCACTGGGGTTATATCGCTGCCACTCTACATAAGTTTGGTATTGTTGGCCAGATCTTTTCAGCCATTATGGCTTTATACTCTAACCCCTGTGCCTCTGTCCGTTCTGCTGGTTTTAATTCCCGTGTTTTCTCTATTTCTAACGGAACGCGACAGGGTTGCCCCCTCTCTCCCATCATCTTTGCTCTTGTCATGGAGCCGCTGGCGGCTGTGGTGAGACAATGCTCAGACATTAGGGGCATTCCAGTGGGTAATCAAGAACATAAAATTGGCCTCTACGCAGATGATGTGGTTTTGTCCTGTTCTGCTCCCCTTGGTTCGCTGGCTGCAATATCCTCTATTCTCTCTCAATTTGCAGAAGCCTCTTATTATAAGCTCAACTTAACTAAATCTACAATTTTTCCCCTGTTTATTTCTCCCTCTCTTCAACTCCAAATTCAATCTAAATATCCTTTTATTTGGTCACCCCTTGGTTTTACTTATTTGGGTATACAAATCACACATTTAAAAAACATAGTCCGTACTAACTGTGAGTCAACTCTTCTTGAAATTAAAAAAGAATTAGACCGCTTTCCTAGCTCTCAGCTGTCATGGATGGCCAGAATTCAAACCACTAAAATGTTAATTCTACCGAAACTTATATATCTTTTTAGATGTCTCCCTCTTTCCATTCCCTCTAAGTACCTTTCAGCCTTTCAATCAGCTATTGATCGTTTTATTTGGCACAATAAACCTCACAGAATAAAGCGATCAATAATGTCTCTCCCGTATTCCAGGGGAGGTCTGGGAGTTCCCAAAATTCATTTGTACCACATAGCCGCTATCTTAGATCCTCTTAAAATTTGGTGGGAGGGGAATTCCTCTCTCCAATGGTTCAACATTGAATCGCAATTTGCACCTAAGGGATCCCTCAGATTCCTTCTTGAACTCTGCCTGCTCCGTCCACCCAATTGGCCCCCCCTTCTTAAAACAATCGTTTCGGCTTCTAAAACTTGGGCAAAGTCATGCCCTGTGCATTTCCCATTTTTATTTAATTATGTCTCTATCCGGGCTCTGGAGGGGGTGGTGGAGGGCCTGTCTCTTTCCACTTGGGAGGCTTGCGGGATTGACCATATTATCGACCTCTATGATGGACCCGATCTAAGGTCTTTTGCAGACCTTTTGGCCCGGTATAATGTCCCTCCTAAGGCCTTTTTTCAATATTTTTTGAGATTCGGAGTTTTGTGAAGCGCCCAAATTTGTTTGGGGTACCCGCGTCCCCCCTGGGAGAGGAAACTCCGGTTCAGAGGTTTTTTAGACCTAATACTTGGGTAGCCCATGGTATCTCAATTATTTATAGAGCACTTCTTTCCCATGACTTCTCAGATAGGCTCTCTTTTATGTACACCTGGGAGGCTGCCCTCTCGTTTGATGCCTCTTGTGAGGACTGGAGTTTGGCCATGCAACACCCCTCCAAATTCTCTTCATGTCTTGGGCACCTGGAACAGTCTAAAAAAATCCAACTTCTGTGGTATCTCGTTCCAGCCAAATTAGCAAAATTCTACCCTACAACTTCTCCCCTGTGCTGGAGAAACTGTAACTTTAATGGTTCGCTTGCTCATGTGTGGTGGAGTTGCCCCCGTATACAACTTTTTTGGCGCCAGGTTGAAGTTATCCTTTCGGAAGTAACCCAAATTCCTGTTACCCTAACCGGCCCTTTGGCGGTTCTAGGTATTTCACTGATAGACTTCCCATCTTCCCTGCAACCCATTATATCCAACATCCTAGTTGCTGCTAGGCTTTGTATTGCAAAACATTGGAAATCCCCATCTGTCCCCTCCAATTCTGAGCTACTCGCTAAAATCAACCTTCACTTTAGCTATGAGTCAATTACTGCTGACAGTCTCTCTAAAAGGAATAAAGTACTTACTTGGTGGGACCCTTGGGTCTCTTCCCCTTTTATCTCATCTCCAGAACTCCCTGCATCTACTGTCTCGCATTAATGGTGTTGTTAACTATGATAATCAGTGTATTATTCTTTCCTGTCTGGTCTAATTTCATGTATAGATGACTTCTCATATGGACGTGATCTCTGTGTTGCAAACTCACCCTTCCCTTTTTATTTCCCCTCCCTTTTTACCTGTATGTGTACTTTGCTCTTATTACTCAATAAAAATCTGAATGGTTAAAAAAAAAGAAGACGATAATCAATACAGGGTCTCAAGGAGCCATCCTTCTTGGCAACAAAAAAGAATCCTGCTCCCAATGGTGACGAAGACGGCCGAATATGCCCCTTCTCTAAAGTCTCCTTTACATAGCTCCGCATGGCTGCATGCTCTGGCACAGACAGATTGAAAAGTCGGCCCTTAGGGAACTTACAGCCAGGAATCAAGTCAATAGCACAATCACAGTCCCTATGTGGAGGAAGGGAACTGGACTTGGGCTCATCAAATACATCCTGGAAATCTGACAAAAATTCAGGAACATCAGAAGAGGGGGAAGAGGAAATTGACATTAAAGGAACGTCACTATGTACCCCTTGACAACCCCAACTAGTCACAGACATTGATTTCCAATCCAGCACTGGATTGTGTACTTGTAACCATGGAAAACCCAGTACAACAACATCATGTAAATTATGCAACACCAGAAAACGACAATCTTCCTGATGTGCTGGAGCCATGCACATAGTCAGCTGAGTCCAATACTGAGGTTTATTCTTGGCCAACGGTGTAGCATCAATACCCCTTAAGGGTATGGGATTCTGCAAAGGCTGCAAAGAAAAACCACAGCGCCTAGCGAATTCTAAGTCCATTAAGTTCAGAGCAGCGCCCGAATCCACAAATGCCATGATAGAAAAAGATGACAATGAGCAAATCAGGGTCACAGACAGGAGAAACTTAGGCTGCACAGTACTAATGGTAACAGAACTAGCGACCCTCTTAATACGCTTAGGGCAATCAGAAATAGCATGAGCAGAATCCACACAGTAAAAACACAGCCCATTCTGACGTCTGTATCCCCTCTGTTCTGCTCTAGTCAAAATCCTATCACATTGCATAGGCTCAGGACTCTGCTCAGAGGACGCTGCCATATGGTGCACCACTTTGCGCTCGCGCAGGCGCCGATCAATCTGAATGGCCAGAGACATAGACTCGCTCAAACCAACAGGCGTGGGGAACCCCACCATAACATCCTTAAGGGCTTCAGAAAGACCCTTTCTGAAAATTGCTGCCAGAGCATCCTCATTCCATTTAGTAAGCACAGACCATTTTCTAAATTTCTGGCAGTATAATTCTGCCGCTTCCTGACCCTGACACAGGGCCAACAGGGTTTTCTCAGCATGCTCTACAGAGTTAGGTTCGTCATACAATAATCCGAGCGATTGAAAAAATGCATCTACATTAAGCAATGCCGGATCCCCTGACTCAAGGGAGAATGCCCAGTCCTGAGGGTCACCACGCAGCAGAGAAATAACTATTTTTACTTGCTGAATGGGGTCACCAGAGGAACGGGGTTTCAGAGCAAAAAACAATTTGCAGTTATTTTTAAAGTTCAAAAACTTAGTTCTATCCCCGTAAAACAAATCCGGAGTAGGAATTCTAGGCTCTAAGGCCGGAGTCTGAATAACATAATCTTGAATACTCTGTACTCTTGCAGCAAGCTGATCCACATGAGAAAACAACCCCTGAACATCCATGCCCGCATCCAAATCCTGAATCACCCAGAGATTAAGAGGAAGGAAAAAGACAAAACAGACTAAAGAAAAAAAAAATGGCTCAGAACTCTTTTTCTTTTCCTTCTTTTGAGATGCATTCAGCTCATTTTTGGCCAGTTGTACTGTTATGGTCTGGTGATTAAGGAGCGACATGCGACTAGCTCTGAGCAGGTGGTAACTATACCGACCGCAGTTCCTAATCTTAACACAGACACTAGCAGTAGCCGTGGGATGTTCCTGTCACTCCCTGGACACCTCGTCACATCCGGAGAACTAGCTACCCCTAAAGGTAGAAACAGGAAAGCTATCTTGCCTCAGAGAAAATCCCCAAAGGATAGGACAGCCCCCCACAAATAATGACTGTGAGAGGAGAAGGAAATGACATACGTAGTATGAAACAAGATTTAGCAAAGGAGGCCACTACTAGCTAGACAGAATTAGTACAGAACAGAAAACTGTGCGGTCAGTAATAAAAACTAGAAAAAGTCCACCGCAGAGAAATGCAAAAATCTCCACACCTGACTAAAGGTGTGGAGGGCAAACTCTGCTGCCCAGAGCTTCCAGCTTAGCTAAATAGATCCATACTGATAAGCTGGACAAATGAGCAAAACATAGAAAATGCCAAACAACAAAGTCCACAACAAGTGAACTGCAAAAAGACAAGCAAGGACTTAGCTTTGCTGAAATGGTCAGAGTGGCAGGGAAATCCTCAGAGAGCCATGACTCCAAGCTCAACAATTGACAACTGGCATTGAATTAGGGATAAAGCCAGACTAATATAGCCGAGCCAGAAAGACGATCAGTGAGAACAGCTGCTGATGCTAAATCCAAGAAGCAGCCACACCACTCAAAACCACAGGAGGGAGCCCAAGAGCAGAATTCACAAAAATGCTGCTTATAACCACCGGAGGGAGCCCAAGAGCGGAATTCACAACAGAGCCCCCGGCAGGCACGCACAGACCCCCAGCAGCCCACACAGAGCCCCCGGGAGTCCCGCACAGACCCCCGGCAGCCCGCACAGAGCCCCGGCAGCCCGCACAGAGCCCCGACAGCCCGCACAAAGCCTCGGCAGCCCGCACAGAGCCCCAGCAGCCCGCACAGAGCCCCGGCAGCCCGTACAGAGCCCCCGGCAGCTCGCACAGAGCCCCCGGCAGGCCCCCACAGATCCCCCGCAGCCCGCACAGAGCCCCGGCAGCCCGCACAGAGCCCCGGCAGCCCGCACAGAGCCTCGGCAGCCCGCACAGAGCCCCTGGCAGGCACGCACAGAGCCCCGACAGCCCGCACAGAGCGCCGGCAGCCTGCACAGAGTCCCGGCAGCCTGCACAGAGCTCCCGGCAGTCACACAGAGACCCCCGGCAGTTTTTGATGCTGTTTTTGATGCAGTTTTTGGTGCAGTTTTTGATGCTGTTTTTGATGCAGTTTTTGGTGCACTTTTTGATGCAGTGTTTTGTGCAGTTGTGATGCAGTTTTTGGTGCTGTTTTGATGCAGTTTTTGGTGTAGTTTTGATGCAGTTTTTGGTGCGGTTTTTGATACAGTTTTTGGTGCAGTTTTGATGCACTTTTTAGTGGTTTTTGATGCAGTTTTTGGTGCAGTTTTGATGCAGTTGTTGGTGCAGTTTTTGATGCAGGTTTTTGGTGTGGTTTTTGGTGCGGTTTTTGATGCAGGTTTTGATGCAGTTTTTGGTGTGGTTTTTGATGCAGTTTTTGGTGCAGTTTTGATGCAGTTTTTGGTGCAGTTTTTGATGCAATTTTTGGTGCTGTTTTTTGTGCGGTTTTTTGTGCAGTTTTGATGCAGTTTTTGGTGCGTTTTTTATGCTGTATTTGATGCAGTTTCTGGTGCAGATTTTGATGCAGGTTTTTGGAGCAGTTTTTTATGCAGTTTTTGGTGCAGTGTTGGGTGCAGTTTTGATGCACTTTTTAGTGCAGTTTTTGATGCAGGTTTTTGATGCAGTTTTTGGTGCAGTTTTGGGTGCAGTTTTGATGCAGTTGTTGGTGCAGTTTTTGATGCAGGTTTTTGGTGTGGTTTTTGATGCAGGTTTTGATGCAGTTTTGGTGTGGTTTTTGATGCAGTTTTTGGTGCAGTTTTGATGCGATTTTTGGTGCAGTTTTTGATGCAATTTTTGGTGCTGTTTTTTATGCAGTTTTTGGTGCAGTTTTGGTGCAGTTTTCGTTCCGTTTTTTGCTCGGTTTTGATGCAGTTTTTGGAAATAAATAAACGGAAAATGTGCATGATTTGAATGGAAACATGCATGAAAAAACGGATTCGGAGGCCGGATTCATCATTTCACATCTCAGTTTCATCCGTTTTTTGCCGGATTCGTCGCTGTGCGTTTTTTCCTCGGACAGAAAAACTGTTTCTCTGTATGTGTTTTCTGTCCGGCGGAAACAGCTTTTTTTGACAGATCCGGCAAAAACCGGATGAAACGTGTGGCCATCAGGCGCAATCCGGCGCTAATACAACTCTATGAGAAAAAATGGATCTAGCAGAAAAAAATGGATCCTGCAAATGTGCTCGCAGGATGCGTTTTTACCCATAGACTTGTATTAGCGACGGATGGCCACACATCGCGTCCGTCGTGCAACGGGTCCGTTGTGTTTTGGCGGACCGTCGGCACGAAAAAACGTTCAAGTGAACTTTTTTTGTCCGCCGCGTCCGCCATCTTCTACCGCGCATGCGCGGCCGAAACTCCGCCCTCTCCTCCCTTGACTTCAGAATGGGCAGCGGATGCGTTGAAAAACTGCAGCCGCTGCCCACGCCGCGCACAAATTTCACAACGTGCGTCGGTACGTCGACCCGACGCATAGAGACGGACCCGTACTGACGCAGGTATAAAAGAGGCCTTAATGAGCGTTTTTTTTTTTTAAAGAAAAATGGAAAAAAACGGCGTGGGCTCCCGCGCAATTTTCTGCGCCAGGGGGGAAAGCCGACGGCCGGGGGCCAATATTTGTAGCCTTGCTATTGTAAGGTGACATTAAGCCAGGTTAATAACGGAGAGGCGTCAATAAGACGCCTATCCATTATTAATCCAGTAGTAATAAAGGGTTAATAAAACACCCACACATTAGGAAAAAAGTATTTTAATATTCTTCATTTAACCATACTTACCATACTTCAGCACCTGCAAAAAACGTAAAATAATAAACCGTATACTACCTGTCCGTCGAAGTCCAATTAATAATGAGTGTCCCACGACGATCTCCCCTATAGAACAGTGACATCGGGTGATGTCACTGCTCTATAGGACCCTCAGTGACACACTGACAGGAGAAAATGGCTCCTGCAGTGCATCACTGAGGTTACTATAGTTCAAAGTCTCACTTTATGGCAATTGCTGCGTGGGAAAATTTCTCACACAGCAATGCCAAAAGTGAGACTAGGGACTATTTTTTTACAGCGGCGGAGGAATACAGTACGGAAGGATACCTTCCTCCCGTCATTGTGTTCCTGGAGCCCCAGGAGAGCGGTCGCATCAGCTGATGCTGCCGTTCTCCACGGGAGATCGTCGTGGGACACTCGTGGATTTCTGCGGACAGGGAGTATATTGGTTGTTTGTTATTTTAATCTTTTTTATAGATGACACTGGCTTCATGGAAAAAAGTGACAAGTAATGGTGAGTATGTAATCTATGTTTAATGTACTGTATGTCTGTATGAATAGCCCGCACAGAGCCCCGGCAGCCCGCACAGAGCCCCCGGCAGCCCGCACAGAGCCCCCGGCAGCCCGCACAGAGCCCACGGCAGTCACGCACAGACCCCCGGCAGCCCGCACAGAGTCCCGGCAGCCCGCACAGAGCACTCGGCAGTCACGCACAGACCCCCGGCAGCCCGCACAGAGCCCCGGCAGCCCGCACAGAGCCCCCAGCAGTCATGTACAGACCCCCAACAGGCCGCACAGAGCCCCGGCAGCCCGCGCAGAGCCCACGGCAGGCACGCACAGAGCCCCGGCAGCCCACACAGAGCCCCGGCAGCCCGCACAGAGCCCCCGGCAGTCACGCACAGACCCCCAGGCAGCCCGCACAGAGCCCCGGCAGCCCGCACAGAGCCCACGGCAGGCACGCACAGACCCCCGGCAGCCCGCACAGAGCCCTGCAGCCACGCACAGACGCCCGGCAGCCTGCACAGAGCCCCGGCAGTCACGCACAGAGCCCTGGCAGGCACACACAGATGCCCGGCAGCCCGCACAGAGCCCAGGCAGCCCGCACAGAGCCCAGGCAGCCCGCACAGAGCCCCCCGGCAGCCCGCACAGAGCCCCCGGCAGCCCGCACAGAGCCCCGGCAGCCCGCACAGAGCCCCGGCAGGCCCGCACATACCCCCACGGTCACGCACAGAACCCCCCCGCACACAAAGACACGCAGTCTCCGCCCACACTCCATTATAGTGCATCATTGCACTATGGGAACTTCCGATTCCGGTATCTGATATCGCAAAAGTATCGGAACTCGGTATCGGAATTTCCATACAGCGAATATTGGCCGATACCCGATATTTGCAGTATCGGAATGCTCAACACTATTCAGCACAGATCTTTTGGTGAACGAACAGATATCGAACAGAAACTCGAACAGCCGAATTTCAAGCAAATTGTTTGAGTTCGACGAACGACTCGAACACCGCCCAAAACAGCTCGAATTTGAAATTGGCGAACAGTTCGACACCGCTCATCTCTACAGTAGTTGTATGTACTGTATGTCATGTTATATGTTGTATGTACTGTATGTTATATGTTGTATGTACTGTATGTTTTATGTTGTATATACTGTTGTATGTTCTGTGTGTTATATGTACTGTTTTATGTTCTGTATGTCATATGTTGTATGTACTGTATGCCATATGTTGTATGTACTGTATGTTATAAGTTCTGTTGTATGTACTGTATGTAATATGTTGTGTTGTATGTACTGTATATGTATTTTATTTTTTTTTTAACATTCAACACATTACCCGGATGATGGGACTATTACTGTCCCATCATTGGCTAATGTGTCAATCACTATCACTGTAGCAGGCATAGCCCGATGGGACTTGTAGTCCCATCGGACGATGCCTGCGCACACACACCCCCAGACAGCGCCGCCCACACCCGGACAGCCCTGCACACACACACCTGGACAGCCCCGCACACACACCCGGACAGCCCCGCACATACCTGGACAGCCCCACACACACACCTGGACAGCCCCACACACACACCCGGACAGCCCCGCACACACCTGGACAGCCCCGCACACACCCGGACAGCCCCGCACACACACACCTGGACAGTCCCGCACACACACACACCTGAACAGCCCTGCACACACACACCTGGACAGCCCCGCACACAAACGCACACACCTGGCAGCTCCACACACACACCCGGACAGAGCCGCACACACCTGGACAGCCCCGCACACAAACGCACACACCCGGACAGAGCCGCACACACCTGGACAGCCCCGCACACACCGGGACAGCACCGCACACACCCGGACAGCACCGCACATACCCGGACAGCACCGCACACACACCAGGACAAGCCTGCACACACACACCCGGACAGCACCGCACACACCTGGACAGCCCCGCACACAAACGCACACACCCGGCAGCTCTGCACACACACCCGGACAGAGCCGCACACACCTGGACAGCCCCGCACACACCGGGACAGCACCGCACACACCCGGACAGCACCGCACATACCCGGACAGCACCGCACACACACCAGGACAAGCCTGCACACACACACCCGGACAGCACCGCACACACACACACCTGAACAGCCCTGCACACACACACCTGGACAGCCCCGCACACACCCGATCAGCCCCGCACACAAACGCACACACCTGGCAGCTCCACACACACACCCGGACAGAGCCGCACACACCTGGACAGCCCCGCACACAAACGCACACACCCGGACAGAGCCGCACACACCTGGACAGCACCGCACACACCCGGACAGCACCGCACATACCCGGACAGCACCGCACACACACCAGGACAAGCCTGCACACACACACCCGGACAGCACCGCACACACCTGGACAGCCCCGCACACAAACGCACACACCCGGCAGCTCTGCACACACACCCGGACAGAGCCGCACACACCTGGACAGCCCCGCACACACCGGGACAGCACCGCACACACCCGGACAGCACCGCACACACACCAGGACAAGCCTGCACACACACACCCGGACAGCACCGCACACACACACACCTGGACAGCCCCGCACACAAACGGCAGCCCCGGACAGCCCACAGACCCCCCCACGGACAGCCCGCAGACCCCACCCACACACTCCCTCCTGCCGATCTGCAGCGTTTCCCCCGCAGCTAAACCGCAGAACTGCGGATGTGCCCGACTCAATGCAAGTGTATGGGTGCAGAAACGCTGCAGATCCACACAAAGAATTGACATGCTGCGGAAAAAACAACGCTGCGTTCCTACACTTTTTTTCATGTTCATGTGCACAGTGGATTTGGTTTTCCACAGGTTTACATGGTACTGTACACCGCATGGGAAACTGCTGCAGATCCGCGGGAGAATCCGCAACGTGTGCACATCGCCATGTGCACACGCTGCGGATTCCATTGCGGAATTTTCCCCTGCGGTTTTGATAAATCCGCAGTGCAAAACCGCTGCAGTTTTTACTGCGGATTTATCGCGGTTTCTATTACTGTTTCCGCTGCGGGTTTACACCTGCAGATTTCTATTGGAGCGGAAACGCTGCGGATTAAAAGAAGTAGCATGTCACTTCTTTTTTGTGAATCCGCAGCGTTTTTGTACCCACTCCATTATAGAAAACCGCAGGGGTAAAAACCGCAGCAAATCCGCAAGAAAACCGCAGAAAAAATGCACAAAAAACGCTGCGGAACCGCACAAAAACCACGACAAATCCGCAGGTACGTTTTCTGCCAGGAGAGACAGAATCCGCACCAGAAATTCCTAAGCCTAATCCGCAACGTGTGCACATAGCCTAAGGCCATGTGCACACGCTGCGGATTCCATTGCGAAATTTTCCGCAGCGGTTTTGATAAATCCGCAGTGCAAAACCGCTGCGGTTTTTACTGCGGATTTATCGCGGTTTTTATTGCGGTTTCCGCTGCGGTTTTTCACCTGCAGTTTCCTATTGGAGCAGGTGAAAAACCGCTGCGGATTCCGCACAAATAATTGACATGCTGCGGAAAATAAACCGCTGCGTTTCTGCACGTTTTTTTCCGCATGTGCACTGCGGATTTAATTTCCCATAGCTTTACATGGTACTGTAAATCAGAGGTGTCAAACTGCATTCCTCGAGGGCCGCCAACAGGTCATGTTTTCAGGATTTCCTTAGCATTCCACAAGGTGCTGGAATCATTCTGTGCAGGTGATTAAATTATCACCTGTGCAATACAAGGAAATCCTGAAAACATGACCTGTTGGCGGCCCTCGAGGAATGCAGTTTGACACCTCTGCTGTAAATGCATGGGAAACCGCTGCGCATCCGCAGCGTGTGCACATTCACACTACAAAGTAGTATCACTTCATCCTGCGTTTACACTACGGTTATTATTATTACTGTATTTTCTGGCGTATAAGACTACTTTTTAACCCCTGAAAATCTTCTTAAAAGTCGGGGGTCGTCTTATACGCCGGGTGCCGTCTTGTACGCCGAGTGCAGACACCAATGTGTATATGGTGGGTGGGGGGGAGTGGTCCCGATGACGAAGAGGGGGCGTCTCACAGGAAAGTGTGAGTGGAGTATCCCCCCCTTACCTCATTGTAGCTGCAGCATGGGGTCTCTGTGCTGGGGAGAGGCGGCAGCTGCTGCTCCTCTTTGTGCCGCATGGGTGCTGTGCTGTGGGGCGGTGGCCGCCGCCGCTCCCCAGCACCCCACACTGCAGCTACAATGAGGTAATGGGGGATACTCCACTCACACTTTCCTGTGAGATGCCCCCTCTTCGTCATCAGGACCACTCCCCCCCCCCAAAAAAAGGCACATTAGTCACCGGCCCTATAAGACGACATACGGCGTATAAGAAGACCCCCGACTTTTAAGAAGATTTTATATTTTAACTGGAAAAGTTGGGGGGTCGTCTTATACGCCCATTCGTCTTATATGCCGGAAAATACGGGTATTTATTATTATAGCGCCATTTATTCCATGGCGCTTTACATGTGAGGGGAGGGGTATACATAATAAAAACAAGTACAATATTCTTAAACAATACAAGTCATAACTGGTACAGGAGGAGAGAGGACCCTGCCTGCGAAGGCTCACAATCTACAAAGGATGGGTGAGGATACAGTAGGTGAGGATAGAGCTGGTCGTGCAGCGGTTTGGTCGATCGGTGGTTACTGCAGGTTGTAGGCTTGTCGGAAGAGGTAGGTCTTCAGGCTCTTTTTGAAGGTTTCGATGCTAGGTGAGAGTCTGATATGTTGTGGCAGAGAGTTTCAGAGTAGGGGTGATGTGTGAGAGAAATCTTGTATGCGATTGTGGGAAGAGGAGAGAAGAGGGGAGTAGAGAAGGTGATCTTGTGAGGATCGGAGGTTGCGTGCAGGAAAGTACTGGGAGACGAGGTCACAGATGTATGGAGGAGACAGGTTGTGGATGGCTTTGTATGTCATGGTTAGGCTTTTGTACTGGAGTCTCTGGGTAATAGGGAGCCAGTGAAGGGATTGACAGAGGGGAGAGGCCGGGGAATAGCGGGGGGACAGGTGGATTAGATGGGCAGCGGAGTTTAGAATAGATTGGAGGGATGTGAGAGTGTTAGAGGGGAGGCCACATAGCAGGAGGTTGCAGTAGTCGAGGTGGGAGATGATGAGGGCATGGACTAGGGTTATTGCAGATTCTTGGTTTAGGAATGTACGGACCCGTGAAATATTTTGGAGTTGAAGTCGGCAGGAAGTGGAAAGGGCTTGGATATGTGGTTTGAAGGAGAGATCAGCGTCAAGGATTACCCCGAGGCAGCGAGCTTGTGGGACTGGGGAGAGTGGGCAGCCATGCACTGTAATGGATAGGTTCGTTGGGGGGGTCGCGTGAGATGGGGGAAAGATGATGAATTCTGTTTTGTCCATGTTAAGTTTCAGAAATCTAGCGGAGAAGAAGGATGAAATAGTGGACAGACATTGAGGGATTCTGGTTAGTAGGGTGGTGATATCTGGTCCAGAGATGTAGATCTGTGTGTCATCAGCATAGAGGTGATACTGAAAGCCATGAGATTCTATGAGCTGTCCCAGGCCAAAGGTGTAAATGGAGAAGAGCAGGGGCCCAAGGACTGAACCTTGTGGGACTCCGACAGATAGGGGGCGAGGTGAGGAGGTGGTGTGTAAGTGGGAGACGCTGAATGTCCGGTCTGTTAGGTATGAGATCTAGGATAGGGCCATGTCTGTGATGCCAAGGGATGAGAGGGTCCGCAGGCAGCAACAGGGAATGGTCCACTGTGTCAAAGGCAGCCGACAGGTCGAGGAGGAGGACAGAGTAGTGTCGCTTGCTCCTGGCAGTTAATAGGTTATTGGTGACCTTAGTTAGGGCAGTTTCAGTAGAGTGGTGTGACCGGAAGCCTGATTGTAAGCGGTCAAAGAGGGAGCAAGAAGAGAGATGGGAGGACAGTTCAAGATGGACGTGTTGTTCCAGTAGTTTGGAGGCGTAAGGGATAAATGATATAGGGCGATAGCTAGATACAGAGGATGGGTCAAGAGAGGGCTTTTTGAGGATAGGTGTGATGGAGGCATGTTTAAAGCTTGAGGGGAAAACACCAGTTGTTAGTGATAGGTTGAAGAGATGGGTTAGGGTTGGGATGAAGACTGTGGTGAGGTTTGGGATGAGGTGGGATGGGATTGGGTCAGGTGCACAGGTGGTGAGATGGGATCTTGAGAGTAGAGTGGAGAGTTGATCTTCTGTAATGGTGGAGAAGTTGGTTTTGGAGGTGGAGGGCTGGGAAGTCAGGAGGAAGGGCTCTGGGGGTTGTTGACCAAAACTGTCTCTGATGTTATCTACTGCTTGAAAAATGAGGCAAAGTCTTCAGCTGAGATAAGTGGGGACGGAGGAGAGAATTGAAAGTGTTGAACGGTTACACATAGTTTACTGTACAGGAGCCAAGGACGCCCGGTACAGCTCCGTTATGTGCGCGGCGCTTTGCCTTCGGTCCCGCATTAGGCCCTTCTGCCCGATAACGGATCCCTTTCATATTTCCGGGTCCGCTCGGAGCATGCAATGCCCGGCATTATACCGACACGTCCCACAGTACCAGGACACTGCACACAGCCGGTGACGGTACCCGGTATACTGGCGCGGCCCGGCTCCGTACTCTGCCGGATCTCTATCACCGTACGCCCCGTAGTGCCCGGGCTCCGCCGTGTGCGATGGGAACATGCGACATGATCAACCTATGGAAACTGCAAGTAGAGGTCGGAGCGGCTTCTACCTGGGCGTGTAGGGGAGGAGTTAACACTGAGTAGGCGTGTACAGGGCGGGGAGCGGGAATATTAGCGATGTGTGGGCGGGATGGGCAGCTCATGTAAGCGAAGCGCCGGACACAAGGGGCGGCACTGTGTGGGCGTGGTAATACTCACAGGAGGCATTGTTTTGTGGGCGGGGACCAGTCGTTAAAGCGGTTGTTCTATGGCTAGGGTACCAAGTATGGGGGCGTGGCATGGTAGCGGGCGGTGCGCCAGTATGGGGAGTGGCTCAATAGAGGGCAGTGCACCCGCAAAGAGGCAGGTCCTGACAGTGGGCGGTGCAGCAGCACAGGGGCGGGTCCTGATAGTGGGTGGTGTATCATCGTGTGGGCGTGTCCCGACAGTGGGCGGTGCGGCAGCATGGGGCGGGTCCTGATAGTGGGCGGTGCAGCAGGCCGGAGCTCCGCACTTGTCAGCAGGCGGCCTGAACTTTGCATGCGACGGACGCTGGGAGTTTACACGACGTTTTGTTGACATCGGGCCGGAAGAAGCGGAAAGAGGGAGGGTCGCTGAGTGTGTCGCCCGCCTGTACCCCAGCCCCTCCCGTATGGCCTTCTCTCGTCCCTCCGGCGTCAGGCCGGGCCTCTACTGATCCTCCGGAAGGGGGCAGCAGCTCGGACCCCATGACAGGCTGAGCCGCAGCGGTCCCGCGGGGACTGTACGAGCCCGGACACCTCGGACTTTTCCCCACTTCTCGTAGTCAGAGCTGAGGCCTGCGACATGGCTGCGTCCCAGGCCTCCAGCGGCTCCAACCCGAGGAAGTTCAGCGAGAAGATCGCTCTGCACAACCAGAAGCAGGCCGAGGAGACGCGGGCCTTCGACGAGCTGATGACCGACCTGACCGTGTCCCGGGTGAGCAGCCTGACAGCCGACATCGGCCACAGACCGCGCGATTCTCACACGACGCGATCGCTAAGGATGATCGGTCCCAATAGTGACTGCGTCTTATGTGTCATTATGTCAGTGGCGCCTCCTGCAGCTCCGGAGTCTCCGAGCAGGTCGTCACCAGATGCTGGGGACTATAACTCCCAGCATGTCCTGACAGATCTGCGAAGCTCCAGTAGTTGTGTCCGCCAGCCCCTATATTCCGTCTCTGCCCAAGACCAAGGTTACATAGGGGCCATTACTGCGTGTTCCCTTTGGCTGTCGGGGTGTTTCGTACGGAGCGTTGGCTGTCGGGGTGCGTTGTACGGAGCGTTGGCTGTCGGGGTGTAGTGTATGGAGCGTTGGCTGTCGGGGTGTAGTGTATGGAGCGTTGGCTGTCGGGGTGTAGTGTATGGAGCGTTGGCTGTCGGGGTGCGTTGTACGGAGCGTTGGCTGTCGGGGTGTAGTGTACGGAGCGTTGGCTGTCGGGGTGCGTTGTACGGAGCGTTGGCTGTCGGGGTGTAGTGTATGGAGCGTTGGCTGTCGGGGTGTAGTGTATGGAGCGTTGGCTGTCGGGGTGTAGTGTATGGAGCGTTGGCTGTCGGGGTGTAGTGTACGGAGCGTTGGCTGTCGGGGTGTAGTGTACGGAGCGTTGGCTGTCGGGGTGTAGTGTATGGAGCGTTGGCTGTCGGGGTGTAGTGTATGGAGCGTTGGCTGTCGGGGTGTAGTGTATGGAGCGTTGGCTGTCGGGGTGTAGTGTACGGAGCGTTGGCTGTCGAGGTGCACTGTACGGAGCGTTGGCTGCTGAGGTGTAGTGTATCGAGCGTTGGCTGTTGAGGTGTAGTGTACGGAGGGTTAGCTGTCGGGGTGTGTTGTATGGGTCTTTGTCGGGTTGTAGTGTGCGGAGCGTTGGCTGTCGGGGTGCATAGTACGGAGCGTTGGCTGTCGGGGTGTAGTGTACGGAGCGTTGGCTGTCGGGGTGTAGTGTACGGAGCGTTGGCTGTCGGGGTGTAGTGTACGGAGCGTTGGCTGTCGAGGGTGTGTTGAACGGAGCGTTGGCTGTCGGGGTGCACAATACGGAGCGTTGGCTGTTGAGGTGTAGTGTACGGAGCGTTGGCTGTTGAGGTGTAGTGTACGGAGCGTTGGCTGTTGAGGTGTGTTGTACGGGTCTTTGGATGTTGGGGTGCGTTGTACAGAGCGTTGGCTGTTGGGGTGGAGTGTTGGCTGTCGCGGTGCGTTGTACGGAACGTTGGCTGTCGGGGTGCGTCGTACGGAGCGTTGGCTGTCAGGGTACGGCGGGCTGTAAAGGCACCAACATGTGCACACACTGAATATGTGCCGTGTGGACGGCGTTACTGCTAGATAGAATACACTTGCACGACCAGGCGACCTCTCTCTAGTAGGACCCTAAACCTAATATCAAAGATGCCTCTCCCAGGCTAAAAGCCTAAATATTTAAAGGGCCGGTAGGATCCAGCATCAGTTTACAATGTGCTTAGGCTGCTGGTGATGATTTTCATGACCTAGTTATATCTGCAGAGCGGATAGCCCAAGTTCAGTCTCACAGACCCGAGGCATGGATCTGTTTTAAAGCTGATGTGTGGATGGATCTATTGTGGGTCGTTGTGCTGTCCGAGACAGAAACAAACCCCGGGACATGTACGATAAATGTGTCTGTTTACATGGGCGGACCGCCGATCGGTGAACTCTTAATAATCTGCAGTTGTTTAGATGTCTGTTTACACAGACCGACCAAAGCAAATAATGCACACTGGGTGATCTATCCGAGATCGGTCACTGCACAGAGGCAGCCATTGTTCTTGGCAGCACAAGTCCTGATTACACGGGACAGTGTACCCCCCCGAATGATGATCTTTAATGCTGCACAAAAGATACCGGTAATTTTGCTCATTCGTTGGGTGCTCAGCAGCCTGTTTACACTGCAAGGTAATCCTGAAACTCGTGTTTTTAACAAGACCCATTCACAATTATCTGGCAGTGTAATGCCCCATGAGCCTACAGTGGTGTTTGTGTGCTCATCCTTATGGTGAGTGTTTGGATATGCTGTTCTTGTTAATTCCATTACTTTTTATGATTTATTTCACATTACTATAGTGACTGCGTACCCTTATCTTCGTCATTGGGCCGTACATGTTCCATGTTCACCCAGTTATAGCTGCTTCATTGAGATGGGGGTCCGGTCTCAGGGGCTCATTAGTGATGTAACGTTGTGGTACCTGTGTTCACATCTGCGCTGAAGACAGATTAAATTCAGCTGGATGCTCGCTGTTCTTCCATCACTGAATCCAGCAAATCTCCGTCAGTGGGTCCATCAGCGTTTCTATGGCCAGACGTATTGGGCAACATGTCGGGTAACGTACAGTGGGTACGGAAAGTATTCAGACCCCTTTTAATTTTTTCACTTTGTTTCATTGCAGCCATTTGGTACATTCAAAAAAGTTCCTTTTTTTCTCATTAATGTACACTACACCCCATCTTGACTGAAAAAAAAACAGAAATGTAGAAATTTTTGCAAATTTATTAAAAAAAGAAAACCTGAAATATCACATGGTCATACGTATTCAGACCCTTTGCTCAGTATTGAGTAGAAGCACCTTTTGAGCTAGTACAGCCACGAGTCTTCTTGGGAATGATGCAACAAGTTTTTCACACCTGGATTTGGGGATCCTCTGCCATTCTTCCTTACAGATCCTCTCCAGTTCCGTCAGGTTGGATGGTGAACGTTGGTGGACAGCCATTTTCAGGTCTCTCCAGAGATGCTCAATTGGGTTTAGGTCAGTGCTCTGGCTGGGCCAGTCAAGAATGGTCACCGAGTTGTTCTGAAGCCACTGCTTTGTTATTTTAGCTGTGTGCTTAGGGTCATTGTCTTGTTGGAAGGTGAACCTTCGGCCAAGTCTGAGGTCCAGAGCACTCTGGAAGAGGTTTTCATCCAGGATCTCTCTGTACTTGGCCGCATTCATGTTTCCTTCACTGACAACCAGTCGTCCTGTCCCTGCAGCTGAAAATGTAAAGGGGTCTGAATACTTTCCGTACCCACTGTATAGCAGTGATAGTCCTGTATTTCCATGACGGCTTGTTCTGTGTGAATAGTTTCATTTTCTAGCAAATTCTTCTTGTGGCTAAAATGTAACCGAGTGCTGCATGTATTAGTCTGCAGGTTGTGATGCCTTTCGTTGGAGAGAGCACAGTATATGTCGGCTTATAGGTTTATGCTCTTCTTAAGAGCAGTTCTGACGCATTTCAGCTGTCCAAAGTTTCTTCTCCTCATGGGTTTATGGATGTCAGTGTGGTTTATCATGCCGTGTGTAGGTGCTGGGAGATAAAATACAGATTAGTTCTAAGTGCCAGTCGCTATGTGCTGCAGGGAGGCGAACTACATGGCACAGTGATCTCGCCCCTCACATGGGCAACATAGAAGTCACTGGTGATAGGTAAATGACCCCACCAGAAATCCTATGAATTCTCCTGGAGTCCTCCTCACAGGGTGATTAGATGGTCGGGGGCTGCAGAAGTGGCGGTTACTGGCTGACATCACATCTCCCTCATGTACACAGACGATACCCACTGAGCAGATGTACCGGAGCCTACACGTTGGGCACCGCTCCATGCCTCTTGTCCTTCACACAGGACGTGCGCTGCTTGTCTGAAAGAACTGAGATGCTGAAGTGTTTTTTGTTTGTTTGTTTTTTTTTTCCAGCAATTGTCACAGAACTCTCGTTCCGTGGTGGAACGTTGATGCAGCGTGACTAATAGTTACTGTGAATCCCTAGCCATAGTGAGCAATCTTAATGTCCCCTTCATCATGCCTTAGGCTAGGGCTGCACACTGATTTTGGCTGCGGAGTCATGATAAAATTCCCAAATTACTGTCATGTTAAACAAGATCACGACCATTTCCTGACCATCGCAGAAAGTCCGATTGGTATTCAATAATATATATATTAGTAATGTTATAGAGGTGGCCACAGATTTGATTTTTCAGCAGGCTCCTTATTATCAGAGGCAGAATTACAGTCACAGATAACGCCTATATACGCAGCTGATAGCACATGATCCTCCAATCACAATAGGGGACGTCACAGCCGAACCTTCACCCCCTCCCTTCACAATGACCTTACACACGCTTATTAGATGCTTCAATGCAAAAGATGGGATCAGTCTTTTCATTGCAGCTATGTACATGTGTTGTTTCCTGAAACAACAAGAAATTAGTCTAGAATAGCACAAGTGGCCAGTGTGAAATCTGCAAGATTTTAATTTTTATTGATGAATGAGCATTTGATCACTGGAACCCATCAACCCTCACTGATGGCGAGAATGGGTCTCTACAGAGCTCCGTGTGAATGGAGTGGATTCAGAGTAGATGGAGTTCATTCATAGTCCGTGGGACTATCGGTGACGGCTACCAGGACAAGCCCTTCCCATATAAAGGCCTCACTCATATCTGGCTGGGATTACTGTATTGAGGTAGGGATGGTGTTGTGTACGTTCTATCTCCTGTATGTTCTTTGTCCCTCTGCATTGGCATTGCTACGTTGTAGTAGACACATAACGGACTGATTGGCAGTGTTTTCACCTATATCTACTATAGTGTCTGTGTACACGGTGCCCCTTCCACTCCCATTAGCTGCTTTCAACACGCTCATGACTGCACCCATTTTTTAGCAGTTAGTTGGGGTCACAGTGGTGCACACCCTCACGGCTGCTCACTCACTTCTCAGACATGTAAAAAATTCATTATAGACCATGTTCTCACATGTGAAAACTGTTTGTTTTTGTTTTTTTCTCTAGTAGCCTTCCACGACAGCCACCAGGAGGTTGTCTCCACACCCTAATGGGGGACAGGAAGCACAAGAGGTTAAAAACCCCTCCCACCTCCCATTAACCAGTGTCTTTCCTGTCCCCCATGGGGCATGGAGAGGTTACTGGTGCGCTGCAGCGGCCGGCTCTAGCAGTGTACCTTGTTCTATTCTTCTGCCGGGCACTAATGGTCAGGCACCCGGGGCTTCCTCCTACGTTGTGCCTCCCGTCTCCTCCGGATTCTGGGACCGCGTTCGCAGTCCTCCTGCGTCCTCTTGCGGGGACAAAGCTGGCAGGTGAGCCCATCCCGGAGGCCTCCCTGAGCTCTCCGGCGTCTCCCCCTCCTGCGCACGCTGTTCGGCGACCCGGAAGTCAGGTGATACTCCACTTCCGGGTCGGCGCTCCTGTTCAGGAGCGACACAGTCCAGCGCTATCGATCACTGAACGGCGTGCGAGGCACGCTGCATCCTCACACGCCTGCCTGGGACTGCGGAGGGGGAGGGGCGGCGAATTGCCTCGCGCTGGTGGAGACTTATTTTCTATATAAGCTGCGAAGACGTCTCAGGTAAGCCTGCTGTAAGCATGGATTCGTCTTGCCCTGAAGCTGCAGAGCCCAGCGCTCCTCAAGCCCTAGTAAGTGTGGCAGAGATGGGTCCCATTTAAAGGTAGTTTTATATATACCTTTCTTAGGCTAGGTTCATATTGCGCTAGGTGAGTCCGTCTAACGGACACGTTTTTAAGTACTCAAAACGCAATATAACGCACATACTAACGCGGCCATAGACTTGCATTGTCTGACGCATCGTGACGCATGCCAACATTGGCATACGTTTGTCCCATAAAGTTTTTTCTGACGGACCTTGGAACGCGGCTTGCAGCATTTTCGGGTCCGGCCAAGCTAACGCAATACAAACGGAAGCGTTAATTCTGCCATTGATGGCTATGGCAAACGCAGCCAGACGCAAATCTTGAAAAATTTCCAAATAGAACCATACGTTTTAAAAGCTTTTGAGGGTGGTCCATGTGGTCATGTGACAGGAAACATGATTTCCGCCATTAATGTCCCTAGCACACATTTTTCCTGAGGCCTGCTGCACGTGAGAAAGTGTATAGCAAGAGATCACAGGAAATGTAAGTACAATTGTATAAATATATATATCTCTGTATACATCATGGGAGCGAAATCGAACGAGCTCAGACACAAACATCTTTCTAGCAGAAGTTCATTCAATGCTTTCAAAATGGAGAATGAGTCTGCACCCACACCCCGACGATGACAAAAGGAGAAAAAAAAAAAAGTAAAACTTTATTGACAGTGACAAACGCAGACAAACGGATACTTCGCGAACGGACATCCAAATGAGAAAAACGCGGTCACCTGCGTTAACGCAAGCGTTAACGTGATGCCGATTTTTCGACAAATTGGATCCTTTTCTGTACATGCGTTTAACGGATCCGTTTAACGCCATGTACTTGACGCAATGTGAACCTAGCCTTACCCTCCTTATGGAGTGTGTCAATGACTGCCTTCTGGACTTATGTCATGTCAGCAGTTTTCCCCATGATTGTGGAGCCTACTGAAACAGACTAAGGGACCTTTTTAAATGCTACACCGCTTCCTCTCTCTTTTCAGGGAGTCAAGCCTGGCCCTAAAACCAATACTAAACGCAAATGTGCTACCTGTAATGTGAAAATGCCACTAGATTGGGAGAAAAAGTTGTGCCAACCTTGTACAGATAAAATTGTTCGAGCGGAATACCCTTCATTGATTGATGAACCAAAAAAAGATACACAATACACAGTGTGTGATAAAACACCTGTGCCTGTATGGGAGATTACTATCAAAAAAAAGAGAGAGAGAAATCCCATGCAATTACAATATTAAAACCTATATAAACACATTGCACCAAAAGGGATCGTACCAAAACAAATCTTTATTGGACAAAATACACAATTTAAAATAGTAACAATATTAATTAGGATACTCTGAAGGTGACAACTACACCAGAGCCGCAGGCAAGAGGAAAAGAAAGAACATGCTTGGTATTAAATTAAGAAAAAGCCACCTCTGTATCAGTGCGTATATACTATTGATTGATGAAATTCGCTCCCTGGTTAGGCAGGAGGTTCAAACCTCTTTGGCCACACTCGCCCCGCCTCCACCACCATCCTCACCTGGTCCATCACTCCCCAAAAAGAGAAAAATCCAGGAGTATTCTGAGTCAGAGTCTGAGGGGTCTTATACGTCTTCTTCAGTCAAATGGGAGGATGTGTTACCCCATAAATCTGCGGAAATTAGGAAATATCTTTTTTCCTCTGAATACATTGAGGAATTGGTGTCTGCAGTGAGGAACACCATGGGGCTAAAAGAGGAATCAGTTCCTCAGTCTATACAAGATGAATTATTTGGTATACATACTGAAAAACAACCTGGTTTTCCCGTTCATAAAAGCATAATAGATATGATTAATAATGAATGGGAATTGCCTGAGAAACGGCTAACAACTCCTCCAGACTTTAAACATCGGTTTCCTCTTGATGAGGACTCAATAAAATGGAACATCCCAAAAATTGATGTTCAGGTGGCCAGAATGGCAAAAAAGACGGCTCTGCCGTTCGAGGATTCTTCCCAGTTGAAAGCCCTCTTAGATAGGAAGATTGAGAGCCTTCTCAAAAAATCCTGGGAAACTTCTACCTCAGCCCTAAGATTCAATATTGCATCCACCTGTGTGGCCCGCTCTCTCTTTCGCTGGATAGAAGAGCTAGAAAACCACATCTCTCAGGGTACCCCGAGAGAGGAAGTACTGGACTCCTTGCCTATTTTGCATAGAGCGACTGGGTTCCTCGCAGACGCCTCACTGGAATCTATCCGGGTGGCCGCCAGATCCTTGGTCCAGACAAATTCAGCCAGAAGAGCTCTCTGGTTAAAAATGTGGAGCGGAGACGTCACTTAAAAAATAAAACTATGTTCCATTCCCTTTAAGGGTGACTACGTGTTTGGGCCCTCATTGGATGACATCTTAGAGAAGGCCACGGACAGAAAGAAAACTCTTCCTGAACAGAGGCCTCCCAGGAAGCGTTTTTTTCGAGCCTCCCAGTCCCAGCCCTCCCAGGGTAAAAAGGGAAAGGGAAAACCGGGAGGTGGAGTTATGCTAAGGGAAAGCCTAAAAACATCCTTATTCCCCAACAAACACAACAAGAAAAGCAATGACTCCGATCAGGTGGGGGGGAGGCTTTCGAACTTCATTCACAGTTGGCAGAATATCTCCAACAGCCCCTGGGTAGTGAGTGTTATACAACAGGGGCTTCTGATAGAGTTCGATGCTCCTCCTCCCAGGATCTTAAGAGTCACCTCCCCGTCATCTCGGGAGACTCAAAAGTTGATGATGGCTGGAATACAGGACTTACTAGACTCGAGAGCCATTTCCATGGTCCCGGTGAACGAGCAAGGGAAGGGGCACTATTCCCGTATCTTCATGATAAAAAAGCCTTCTGGGCAATCTCGAATTATAATAAATCTAAAAGCTCTCAACAAGTACATAACCTCCCGCAAATTCAAGATGGAGTCAGTAAAAACAGCCATCCCTCTAATAGCTCCTCATTCATATATGGCAACAATAGACCTCAAGGATGCCTATTTCCATATTCCAATGCATCCTCGCCACAGGAAATACCTAAGATTTGCGGTCCAGTTCAATCAAAAAATCTTACATTTCCAATACAATGTTCTCCCCTTCGGGATCTCCTCGGCCCCAAGGGTGTTTTCCAGAGTCATGGTGGAAGCGGTAGCCCATATCAGGAGCCAGGACATCGCTATAGTGCCGTACTTGGACGATCTTTTAATAATTGGACCTTCCGCCGAAATTCTCAATCAGAGAATTTCCAAAACTCTAAACATCTTACAAATTTTATGTTGGATACCCAATCTAAAAAAGTCTCAACTATTCCCATCGAAGGTGAGGAAATTTCTCGGAGTCCCCTTGGATTCAGAAAATCAGAAATGTTTCCTACCAGAGGAACACCGGGTAAATCTGATTTCCAAAGTCTCAGACTTAAAAAAAACAACGTTCTCCGACTCTACGGGCTGCAATGTCTCTTCTGGGGTCGATGACGGCCTGTATACAATCAGTCCAGTGGGCTCAGAGCCACTCAAGAGTACTGCAAGCACACATCTTAGGGAATTGGAACGGGAATCCAAATTTCCTGAACAGAAGAGTGTACACTCCAGGGAAGGTAAAAGCCTCGTTAACCTGGTGGGCGATCCAATCAAACCTGCTAAAAGGAGTAGACTGGGCACAAGATCCACTGATCTCGGTGACAACAGATGCCAGTCAAAAAGGTTGGGGAGCAGTTGTTTCGCAGATCCCCTTCCAGGGTCACTGGAATCAGAGAGAAAGCTCCAGTTCCTCCAACTCCAGAGAATTGATGGCAGTGGAGAGGGCCCTTCTGGCGGCCAGCAGTCTCATTATAGGTCAACATGTCAGAATTTACTCGGACAATATGACGACTGTTGCGCATCTAAAACACCAGGGAAGTCCGAAGTTCAACCAATTGAGGGCAATATCAAAAAGAATATTTTGCTGGGCAGAGAAACATCTCCTCTCACTATCCGCAATACACCTCAGGGGGTCAGTGAACATTCATGCGGATCTCCTAAGTCGTCACGACTTGCATCCAGGAGAATGGAGCCTGAAGGCGGACATTTTCAGAATGTTGACAGACAAATGGGGACTTCCCGATATAGACCTTCTAGCGTCAAGCCAGAATGCACAGGTCGAGAACTACTTCTCCCTAAACCCCAAAGACAGGTCTCGGGGAGTAGACGCCTTCGCTCATACATGGAGGTTCCATCTAGCGTACGTGTTTCCTCCAATACCGTTGCTTGCGAAGACCCTCCGGAAGATCCGGGACGATCAGGTCCAGACTATCCTAGTAGCTCCGGCATGGCCGAAGAGAAGTTGGTACCACCTCATCAAAGATCTGAAGGTGGATGGTCCAGTCTTTCTTCAAGCATCAGAAGATCTTCTCTGCCAAGGCCCCTTTTATCATCCGGAACCACAAAGGTTCAAACTGGCAGCCTGGCTATTGAAGCCCAGGTACTAAGAGCTAAGGGTCTTTCAGAGTCAGTAATCTCTACCTTACAGAAGTCTAGAAAACCTATCACCAATACCATATATGGCAAAATTTGTAATAGATTCTCCTCGTGGTGTCATCCTCATAATCCTGACCCTTTCCATCCTAATATCTCACAGATATTAGATTTTTTACAAAAAGGTTTGGAATTGGGGCTGAAGCCAAGTACCTTGAAAGTTCAAGTGTCAGCCTTGAGCTCTGTCTTCGATCAAGACCTTGCAGGTCATCGTTGGATAAAGAGGTTTATGGTCGCAGCATCAAGGCATTGTCCAAGAAAACAAATTTTCGTACCATCATGGGACTTAAACATAGTTCTAAAGGGCCTTACGGCTCCTCCATTTGAGCCATTATCATCTTGTTCCTCGCAGCTTCTGTCCTGCAAGACGGCCTTCTTGGTTGCAATTTCTACTGCAAGACGAGTAGGGGAAATACAAGCCCTTTCAGTTAGAGAGCCTTATCTTACCATAAGAGATGACTCCATCGTGTTCCGACCAGATCCGTGTTTTCTTCCGAAGGTAGTGTCAGAATTTCATCGATCACAGGATATAGTCCTCCCATCGTTCTGTCACAATCCTTCAAATCCGGAAGAACACAGATTTCATACCTTGGATGTACGACGTATAGTGTTATACTACTTAGAACATACTAAATCGTTCAGAATTGACAAAAATCTTTGTTCATCTTTCTGGCAGAAACAAGGGCAAGAAGGTAGCGAAGAGTACCATTGCCAACTGGATAAAGAAGGCCATTACTGAAGCATACCTAACTCAGAATATTGCTATTCCTACGGGCCTAAAAGCTCATTCCACCAGATCTACTTCCGTCTCTTGGGCTGATAGGGCTGGTGCTTCAACAGAGCAGATTTGCAGGGCAGCAACATGGTCTTCCTTGCACACTTTTACCAAACATTATAGATTGGACTTCTGGTCCAACCGGGATCTTGCCTTTGGCCGAAAGGTTCTTCAGGCTGTTGTCCCTCCCTAAATACAGAATTGGTTGGCATTCCTCCTGGTGGCTGTCGTGGAAGGCTACTAGAGAAAATAGAATTATTCTTACCGTTAATTCGGTTTCTTGGAGCCTTCCACGACAGCATTAATTCCCTCCTGATGTTCTTGGATATTTTTTCTGAGAACCTAAAAAGGTAACCGGTGCTATGGGTTCAGTTGTAAGTCACTGGTTAATGGGAGGTGGGAGGGGTTTTTAACCCCTTGTGCTTCCTGTCCCCCATTAGGGTGTGGAGACTACCTCCTGGTGGCTGTCGTGGAAGGCTCCTAGAAACCGAATTAACGGTAAGAATAATTCTATTTTTTCCTCTAGGTGTTTGCACCAAAACACGCTGTAGCAATCTGCTGAATATTACCTATCTCTTGGGGTTCTTTTTTTTTTTTTCAACACAGATCTACAACGTCTTTAAATACGCAGTGGACGAGTTTTCATGATATCACATCCACTTTGTATGAACTATCAAGCACAGTGGATTTTTTGCACAAATACAGCATTTACGTTATGTGGACACATGGCCCTAATTGGCGGTATTTGTAATTTACCAGTAGGTGTTTCCCTATAGTTTCTGTAAGGTAACACTTCACAAAATCCCAGAAGCCAGATACTAAATGCTGACAAAACGTGGTGCCAGCTCCTAATTTATTGGGGTGTTTTCCATTGATGTCTATGGAGATTCTTGGGCTCTGCTCACATGTCAGGTTCTGAGTCGCCAGTTCTGACAGATTTAAGACTATATTCGCACTTCTTTTTAAAACCTGGCAGTACATGGACCGAACGCGTTAAGTTTCATTGATCCGTACAAATCACCATTTTAAAAACGGAACCTTGTCTTCGGCCGGGAGATTCAGAGCACGTCCTGTTCTCATCCTCTAAGGAGATCTTTTAGACACTGATGAAAACCAGAAAACATGCTTTGTACTACTAACTTACATCTGTTTTTCACTAATCCATTAGGAGTCATTGGTAGAAGTTCAGTCTACTGCTCCAGTGTGGAAAAAACCGCATGTAGACCGGATGCGGGTGACACATTATAGTAAAAACCGTCCGCTTTACTTGGATATAAAATTGGGAAAGGGAAGCTTCATCATCTACTATATAATTGTTTAAGGGTAACTTCCGTCCTTCTGTCTGTAACGGAAATCCCAAGTTGCTGATTGGTCGCGGCAAAATCAGCGACGGGCACAGTCCGGCGGCAAAATGGCCGCTCCTTACTCCCCGCAGTCAGCGCTCGCACATGGTTAATGCAGTGTTAACGGACCGCGTTATGCCGCGGTGTAACTCACTCCGTTAACGCTGCTATTAACCCTGTGTGACCAACTTTTTACTATTGATGCTGCCTATGCGGCATCAATAGTAAAAAGATCTAATGTTAAAAATAATAAAAAAAATAAAAAATCATTATATACTCCCCTTTCGTGGGCCCCCGGATCCAGCCGAGGCTTTTCCCGCTCCTCGCGATGTTCCGGTGACCGGTCCATGCATTGCGGTCTCGCAAGATGATGACGTAGCGGTCTCGCAAGACCGCGCGTCATCATCTCGCGAAACCGCAATGCACTCTTGGGACCGGAGCATCGGTAAACGCCTGGGCTGGACCCAGGGTGCGACGGAAGGTGAGTATACAAGTTAGTCCTCGGGTTACAACGGTCTCGAGTTACATCGTTTCGTGGTTACAACGCTTTATACAAAGCCTCGTTCCGACTTACACGGTTTGCGTCGTAAGTCGAACTACATGCAATAGAGTCCAGTACTGTACACTGTACCCGGTTACACGAGGAAAACGAGTCTCCTGCACGCCATAACACCCTAATTATGTAGGGTACTGTGTTAGGATAGGTGTTTGGATAGGCTAAGTGTTTGCAGTACTGTACTGTTATTATGGTACAGTACTGTATGAATGTATGGTCCGACTTACATCGAAATTCGGTTTACGACGCCGTGTAAGAACGGATCAACGACGTAAGTCGAGGACTACCTGTATAACTATTTTTTATTTTAATTCTTTTTTTTAACAGGGATATAATGCCCACATTGCTATATACTACGTGGGCTGTGTTCGATACTGCGTGGGCTGTGCTATATACTACATCTCTGTGCTATATACTATATGGGCTGTGGTATATATTACGTGGCTGGGCAATATACTACACCGCTGTGCTCTATACTACGTGGCCTGGGTTATATACTGCATGGGCTGTTATATACTACGTCTCTGTGCTATATACCACGTGGCTGTGCTATATACGTGGCTGTGCAATATACTACGTATCTGTGCTATATACTACGTGGTTGGGCAATATACTACGTGGCTGGGCTATATACTACGTGGCTGTAAACTACATACATATTCTAGAATACCCAATGCGTTAGAATTGGGCCACCATCTAGTAAAGAATAGTGGTGGGTTATTCCCAACATGCAGACTCCTATTCCCTTTGACATGCTATAGGTTACTGACTGCTGGGGTCTAACCATAAGGACCCTCGTAGATCCTGGACAAGGTATTAAAATGCCGGCCGTAGTTCTATTCATGGCACTGCCGGAGAAAGTCCTATTGCTGTGGATAGGTGATAATTAGCAATGTTGGGAATGTCCCTATAAGTTAGAGCTCTTGCAATCCTGTTATTTGTCTAGCCCCAGTTTAGGAAAACGGAGAAGCAGAACATAGGAACTGGCCGGCATACGGTAGCTTCCTGCCACAGCTTTGTGACACTAACCATATTGACCAATGTCTCTTTTTTTACCCCTGGTCCTGGCAACTGCACTACTGGACTTATGATTGACACAGCAGAGGTTCTGTGTTGCCCCATTACCAGAGCTGTGTGTGGTTGGGCTGGCAGACTACTCCTTTCAATAGGTAAACCAGCGCCTTCTCTGTCATTACCAATGCAAAAGCAGAGAACAGGGCTGCCTTGGCTAATGAAATAAGTACTCGGCCAGCCCCACTTAGGCTAGTTTCACATTTGCGTTTAAAAACGCAGCGTTTAAAACGCAAACGCAGGTAGTGAAAAAACGCATGTAAACGCGTGCAAACGCTGCGTTTTTTAGACGCATGCGTTTTTGCATGCGGTAAAAAAAAACGCGGCGTTTTGACGCGTTTACATGCGTTTTTTCCTGCGTTCGCGTTTTTGAAACGCATGCTTAGGAGTGTGTGACAGCTGCCAAACATCAAAATCAACTAGAAAACCCACTATAAATAGAAATAGCTAGGGTTAGGGTTAGGATCCCTAGGGTTAGGGGTAGGGTTAGGGTTTGGATCCCTAGGGTTAGGGCTAGGGGTAGCTTTTTATTAGAAGAATGTCCTGGTCACCACATCACTGATAAGCCACCCCCCACCATCAAGGTGATAAAGGGATCCAAACCCTACCCCTAACCCTAACCCTAGGGATCCAAACCCTAACCCTAGGGATCCAAACCCTAACCCTAGGGATCCATAGGGATTGGCTATTATGTTGACCTGGTGACCAGGACATTCTTCTAATAAAAAGCTTTGTTCAACGTGGACACCCCAAGATATACGATATTGCTATAGAGTGCTAAAAATATAAACTCGTAGAGTATTCACTGTCATATTGTTAGGGTTAGGGGTAGGGTTAGGGTTTGGATCCCTTTATCACCTTGATGGTGGGGGGTGGCTTGTCAGTGTGTATTCTTGTTTTTTTTCTATGGAAACGCATGCGTTTAAAACCGCAACCAAACGCATGTGCTTAAAAACGCATGGGTTTACATAGACATCAATATGTTTTTTTGGCCGCAAAAAAAGCCTCTAGAAATTACTACATGTTGCATTTCCGCAAAAAAACGCAAGCATAGAAAAGACGCATGCGTCATCAAACGCGGCAAAACGCATACAAAAAAAGCATGCGTTTTTAATGTTAAATATAGGGAAAAAAAGCATGCGTTTTTTTGCGCTAAAACGCAGCGGCAAAAAACGCAAATGTGAAACCAGCCTTACTGAGATGCCTGACACACAAACCTTTTCTCTCTGTGAATTTGAGCTGCTAAGGGCGAGACAGGTTCATCGGTAACAATAAGGAGTTCTCTACAGTAGAATTGCATCAATCATATATAAGGCCTGTAAACACTTTTAAATATGAACAATCCCTTTAAGACAATTCTGGTCGTGCATGGTTTTGTGCTGAGGTATGTTGACACAATGTAAATATTTCACTTCTACATGTGTCTTAGAGATTAGTGTATTGATTAATTTAGACATTGTGATAATAGGTCAGATGTAATTGCTCTTCACTCCTATAAATACATGTGCACATTATTCCCTCTGGTAGCGTTTGAGAAAAGATTAAGTATGAAAGAAACAAATCTATGTATTATGATTTGGGTGGTGGGTTGAGGTCACTGATGTGATTATAGTAGCTAAGTGTGCAAATGAGTCTCTGCTGGGACTACTGAAGGCACTGCTCTGACCAGTATGGGTAAGGGAGCAGGTGAGTCTGGTGGGACTACTGAAGGGTAAGGCACTTCTGTGACCAGTATGGGTAAGGGAGCAGGTGAGTCTCTGCTTGGACTATTGAATGGTAAGGCACTGCTGTGACCAGTATGGGTAAGGGAGCAGGTGAGTCTGCTGGGACTACTGAAGGGTAAGGCACTTCTGTGACCAGTATGGGTAAGGGAGCAGGTGAGTCTGGTGGGACTACTGAAGGGTAAGGCACTTCTGTGACCAGTATGGGTAAGGGAGCAGGTGAGTCTGCTGGGACTACTGAAGGGTAAGTCACTGCTGTGAGTAGTATGGGTAAGGGAGCAAGTGTGTCTCTGTTGGGACTACTGAAGGGTGAGGCACTGCTGTGACCAGTATGGGTAAGGGAACAGGTGAGTCTGCTGGGACTACTGAAGGGTAAGGCAATTCTGTGACCAGTATGGATAAGGGAGCAAGTGTCTCTCTGCTGGGACTACTGAAGGGTAAGGCACTGCTGTGACCAGTATGGGTAAGGGAACAGGTGAGTCTGCTGGGACTACTGAAGGGTAATGCACTGCTGTGACCAGTATGGGTAAGGGAGCAGGTGAGTGCTGGGACTACTGAAGGGTAATGCACTGCTGTGACCAGTATGGGTAAGGGAGCAGGTGAATCTGCTGGGACTACTGAAGGGTAATGCACTGCTGTGACCAGTATGGGTAAGTCTGCTGGGACTACTGAAGGGTAATGCACTGCTGTGACCAGTATGGGTAAGGGAGCAGGTGAGGCTGCTGGGACTACTGAAGGGTAATACACTGCTGTGACCAGTATGGGTAAGAGAACAGGTGAGTCTGCTGGGACTACTGAAGGGTAAGTCACTGCTGTGAGTAGTATGGGTAAGGGAGCAAGTGTGTCTCTGTTGGGACTACTGAAGGGTGAGGCACTGCTGTGACCAGTATGGGTAAGGGAACAGGTGAGTCTGCTGGGACTACTGAAGGGTAAGGCAATTCTGTGACCAGTATGGATAAGGGAGCAAGTGTCTCTCTGCTGGGACTACTGAAGGGTAAGGCACTGCTGTGACCAGTATGGGTAAGGTAGCAGATGAGTATGCTGGGACTACTGAAGGGTAAGGCACTGCTGTGACCAATATGGGTAAGGGAACAGGTGAGTCTGCTGGGACTACTGAAGGGTAAGGCACTGCAGTGACCAGTTTGGGTAAGGGAGCAGGTGAGTATGCTGGGACTACTGAAGCGTAAGGCACTGCTGTGACCAGTATGGGTAAGGGAACAGGTGAGTGCTGGGACTACTGAAGGGTAAGGCACTGCAGTGACCAGTTTGGGTAAGGGAGCAGGTGAGTCTCTTCTGGGTCTATTGAAGGGTGAGGCACTGCTGTGGCAAGTATGGGTAAGAGAACAGGTGAGTCTGCTGGGACTACTAAAGGGTAAGGCACTTCTGTGACCAGTTTGGGTAAGGGAGCAGGTGAGTCTCTGCTGGGACTACTGAAGGGTAATACACTGCTGTGACCAGTATGGGTAAGGGAGCAGGTGAGTCTCTTCTGGGTCTATTGAAGGGTGAGACACTGCTGTGGCAAGTATGGGTAAGAGAACAGGTGAGTCTGCTGGACTACTGAAGGGTAAGACACTGCTGTGAGTAGTATGGGTAAGGGAGCAAGTGTGTCTCTGCTGGGACTACTGAAGGGTGAGGCACTGCTGTGACCAGTATGGGTAAGGGAACAGGTGAGTCTGCTAGAACTACTGAAGGGTAAGGCACTGTTGTGACCAGTATGGGTAAGGGAGCAGGTGAGTCTGCTGGGACTACTGAAGGGTAAGGCACTTCTGTGACCAGTATGGGTAAGGGAGCAGGTGAGTCTCTGCTGAGACTATTGAAGGGCAAGGCACTGCGGTGACCAGTTTGGGTAAGGGAGCAGGTGAGTCTCTGCTGGGACTACTGAAGGCTAAGGCACTGCTGTGACCAGTATGGGTAAGGGAGCAGGTGAGTCTACTGGGACTACTGAAGGGTAAGGCAATTCTGTGACCAGTATGGATAAGGGAGCAAGTGTCTCTCTGCTGGGACTACTGAAGGGTAAGGCACTGCTGTGACCAGTATGGGTAAGGGAGCAGGTGAGTCTCTGCTGAGACTATTGAAGGGCAAGGCACTGCGGTGACCAGTTTGGGTAAGGGAGCAGATGAGTCTCTGCTGGGACTACTGAAGGCTAAGGCACTGCTGTGACCAGTATGGGTAAGGGAGCAGGTGAGTCTACTGGAACTACTGAAGGGTAAGGCAATTCTGTGACCAGTATGGATAAGGGAGCAAGTGTCTCTCTGCTGGGACTACTGAAGGGTAATGCACTGCTGTGACCAGTATGGGTAAGGGAGCAGGTGAGTCTGCTGGGACTACTGAAGGGTAATGCACTGCTGTGACCAGTATGGGTAAGGGAGCAGGTGAATCTGCTGGGACTACTGAAGGGTAATGCACTGCTGTGACCAGTATGGGTAAGGGAGCAGGTGAGTCTGCTGGGACTACTGAAGGGTAATGCACTGCTGTGACCAGTATGGGTAAGGGAGCAGGTGAGTCTGCTGGGACTACTGAAGGGTAAGGCACTGCTGTGACCAGTATGGGTAAGGGAGCAGGTGAGTATGCTGGGACTACTGAAGGGTAAGGCACTGCTGTGACCAATATGGGTAAGGGAACAGGTGAGTCTGCTGGGACTACTGAAGGGTAAGGCAATGCTGTGACCAGTATGGATAAGGGAGCAAGTGTCTCTCTGCTGGGACTACTGAAGGGTAAGGCACTTCTGTGACCAGTATGGGTAAGGGAGCAGGTGAGTCTCTGCTTGGACTATTGAAGGGTAAGGCACTGCTGTGACCAGTATGGGTAAGAGAACAGGTGAGTCTGCTGGGACTACTAAAGGGTGAGGCACTGCTGTGACCAGTATGGGTAAGGGAGCAAGTGAGTCTCTGCTGAGACTATTGAAGGGCAAGGCACTGCGGTGACCAGTTTGGGTAAGGGAGCAGGTGAGTCTCTGCTGGGACTACTGAAGGCTAAGGCACTGCTGTGACCAGTATGGGTAAGGGAGCAGGTGAGTCTACTGGGACTACTGAAGGGTAAGGCACTTCTGTGACCAGTATGGGTAAGGGAGCAGGTGAGTCTCTGCTGAGACTATTGAAGGGCAAGGCACTGCGGTGACCAGTTTGGGTAAGGGAGCAGGTGAGTCTCTGCTGGGACTACTGAAGGCTAAGGCACTGCTGTGACCAGTATGGGTAAGGGAGCAGGTGAGTCTACTGGGACTACTGAAGGGTAAGGCACTGCTGTGACCAGTATGGGTAAGGGAGCAGGTGAGTATGCTGGGACTACTGAAGGGTAAGGTACTGCAGTGACCAGTTTGGGTTTGGGAGCAGGTGAGTATGCTGGGACTACTGAAGGGTAAGGCACTGCTGTGACCAGTATGGGTAAGGGAGCAGGTGAGTATGCTGGGACTACTGAAGGGTAAGGTACTGCAGTGACCAGTTTGGGTTTGGGAGCAGATGAGTCTCTGCTTTGACTAGTGAGGGGTAATGGGATACAAGGTGTTGCTGTGACTTCTGATGGGCAGGAGAACATAAGACCAGGCTTGGATATTTTAGTTGTTTGGTTATTCGTGCTTTTGCAAATGAAAAGTCAAAAAGGAACAGAAGTATAAAGGTTTTGGCAGGTAAAAAAAAGTGAACAGCAATCAGGAACTGCTGCAGTTTTGACTCTGTGTATTTATGCAGCGGCCAGTTGTTACTGCGTAGTGGATAGGATTTCTAGAAAATATATCCCATGTCCACTGTGCGTCCATGTGCTCCTGCGGAACACCGACATGTGGCGCGTCTTTTAGATCCGCAGCATGTCAATTTCTATTGCGGAGACGTTAGAGAAGGGAGGGTTTTCAGGAACTGGACTCCACTGATCTGTAGGGTATTTCAGGCCCTGTCACATTAGAAAACAGAAAAATATAGGAACACTTTAAGGGTATGTGTCCACGTTCAGGATTGCATCAGGATTTTACGCAGGTAAAATCTGCACCAAATCTGCACCTGAGGTCACTGGCAGGTCACCTGCGTTGTTCTTGCGTTGTTTCTGCGTTGTAAGGACATGCTGCGTTCTGAAAAGACGCGCTGCATGTCCGTTTCTGCGGGTCTGCCGCACGCGTCTTTTAATGCATAGTGGAGACGGGATTTCATGAAATCCCCTCCACTATGCTGTAACATCTGGACGCTGCGTGTTTGACGCTGCGGCTCTACTGAATAGTGAATAATTGTGGGGCTGGGATTCACAGGCAGGGCGGCCGCACAGACGCAGTCAGCTAGACTGCATATGAGGACAGAGGACGGGCAGCGCTCACTGTGCCTGCCCAAGGCAGGAGAAAAGAGCGCAGGCAGATTTCAAAACAGCGGTGAGGAGGCGGCGCCCGGCACCAAGAAGACTTGAGTGACGGCTGTGCGGCGTCTGCAGCAGGGGGGAAAGTCCTGCCTCCAGGACTGAAGAAAAGGTATTTAGGACAAATTATAAAACTGATTATTTCGGCAGTTACAGCACCCAGAACTAAAAGAGCCACCTTGTCAGAATGCAGCATTACTGCTGCACAAGGTGGCTCTTTTAGTTAAAAACGCCTGGGGGGGGTGACAGGTTCCCTTTAAAAGATAAGTTACTGCTTTACAACAAAATTTCCAATTCTGCATGCCGAAAAACAGAATGAAATGTTGGTTCCTGTGCCCTGGTGCTGTCTACTGTCGGGGATTTCACGGACTGCGGATATCACAGATGAGTGCAGCTCCGCGGCCTGTGACCAGTTATGAAGCCGTCAATAAATAATAATGGCTTTATTGTTTACCTTGTGGCAGTGGCTTAAAGTAGAGGCTGCATGATTGGCCCATTATAGTTGTTGAGGACCATGTAGTCTTGGGAAAAGCCGTCAGACGTGTGAAGGTTTTCCAAGTGCCGCTGTCTTGAGGGTATTGTTCACATTTTCCAGGCAGAAAATGTAGCATTTTATTATAGTAACAGCAAAGTGGGTAAGCTTTTGCCAAATTTTTCCACTTGCTTCAGTAAAAATGTTGGTAGAATTGGCCCATAAATTGAACTGCAGGGCGTATAATCAAATCCACGGGATTAATGTGGATTTGTTACACAGTTTCCCTAATAAATGAAATAAGGAAGGCAAAATCTGCAATAAATGGGTTTAGCTGTGGTTTTTGATACAGATTGCCCACAGATTGCAGTAAAAATACAACTTCGGAGTAAAAAATAAACTTTGTAAGGCCGGGGTCACACTTGCGAGTGCAATTCGAGAAACTCACGCGAGTCTCTCGCCTCAATACCCGGCACTGCCACCAGCACTCCGGACTGGAGCGTGCGGCTGCATGTATTTCTATACAGCTGAACTCTCCGGTCCCGAGTGCCGGGTATTGAGGTGAGTTTCTCGTATTGCAATCACAGGGGTGACACCGTCCTAAAAGTGTAAACTATAAAAGAAAAACACCATCTCCCTGCGGCTCCGGTAGCACCCTTTCCGGGTCCTCTGCCAGTCTTTGTCAGGGTGGATTGATTTAAATCACGCCGATTTAAATCATGATTTAAATCACGATTTAAATCACTGATTTAAATCAAAAGGTTTTTTTTAATATAAATCACGATTAAAATGAGAAGTGAGAGCAGTGCGCATGTGCGCCCATAGTTACACGGACGAAACTAGGGGCAATGATCTAACGCCAGGGTGAGGGGGGGACCCCAAAGTAAGTAAAAAATTTTTTGTTTTACTATATGGCAATAGGTAGGTGTTTAAAAGCAGCATGTCTTAATTATATAAACTATTAATAGCCTCCACATTTTGTTCATACTGCCCCTTTAATTCCACACTTCTAGCTTGGTTTCACTTTTGGTTTAGTTTCTTTTTCCATTCAGTTGACATGCCCAAACTTGTTGGATAGTCAGCAGTACTTGGCTGTAGTAACAATCAAACTTCATAAGTGATCTGTGTGAGCCATGGCAGGTCGTAAGAGAGACCCTATTTGGGTTCATTTTGTTGAGATGCCAGCAGCAGATCTTGGAAAGAAAGGTGCAAGAGCAAAGTGCAAATACTGTCAAAAGGATATCCAAGGACTTGTTTGCCGTTTGAAATCACATTATGAAAACTGCAACCAGAAGGGAAATGAAGATGTTGATAGTGAAGTGTTTCTTTGGTCATCTTCATCACCGCACTTCTCATGATGTTGCCTCATTCACGCCACCAGGCCTTGCATCTCTTTGTTGCATCGTTTGCATTTTGCACGCATGCCTGCCTTACCGATAGGCGAAGGAGCTTCATTAAAATATTCCCAAACTGGGTCTCTTTTACGGCCTGCTGCCATTATAAGGAAAGAATGTAATAAACCTCAGATCGTACACACAAACAGATCCAGACTTGTCTGTCTGTGGCTATGCTGCAGTATTGTGCTCAAAGTTTCACTTTCATTTTTTTGTCTGCTTGCCCTTCCTCCTCAAAACACTTAGATTCACATTCTTCTTGTGTTGTGCAGATCTATTCCACTCCAAACAATCAGAAACATATTGTCTAACTTCTTGGACTTGGCACTGAAGGGGTTGATTCTGTATTCATAGGTTTGTAGAACAATAGGATTAAGGTCTTTTTCTCAACTCTGTTCATGTTGTAACATTTTTGCCATGAAGAAGAGGCTGGGACCTCTGCGGAGTCAAATTCAGTTTTGAGAACTGCGTAAGTAAAGCGAGCGTCTGTGATAATATAGGAGAGAAACTGCCCACTAATCCTACAGAAACCTCTGGAAGAGCATGGCATTGTGAATGTTACACATATACAGCCTTTATTCTACTGAGTTAAACATCTCAGCTTTATCTCATGATGGAAGAACCTTTGGATGGTAAAATATTTTCCTCAAAAAGCAGTTTATTGAAAAAAATCCGATTTAAATAAAAAAAAATCCGATTTAAATAAAAAAAATCCGATTTTTTTTGATTTTTTTAAAAAAACATTGATTTTTATCCACCCTGGTCTTTGTATTACCTGGCCTCTCGTGATGGCATTTTTTCCACATGTGACTACTGCAGCGATCATATAGAACAAAACATCCAAGCAGGAGGCAGAGTTGTGCAGAGACCAGTCGGGAACTGGACAAATCTGTGCCAAAATCCACAGACTTTGGCTTGGGTTTGCCAATACAGAAGTAGAGCTGGCCAGTGCGGAGATTAAACCGCTTAGCCAGCTGCTCTAATGACATTTAATACTTTACATTTTACCCCACAATTAGTTTTATGTAATGGGCAGCTTCTTTAAGACGATATCCTAGTTGTATGCCATCAATGTACATCATGAGCGAACTCCTCAAAGATTGATAAAGTATCCTTGCTGTACTTTCATGTACATATCCTGACATTTCATTGTCACGTGTCACACAATAGTTTTGATGTAATCTCTAATACGAGCACTGTACCATGCGATGCGCCCATCTAAATTGGAAAATACTTGAAAAAACAAGCAAATTTGCAATGTACGGTACCTCTTATTGAAAATTTTCTGTTCTCAAGAATGTAGAAATTTTTAGAGTTTACAGTTTGGTGACTAGTTGACAACCGCATCTGCAGTTCAATGGCTGCAGCTGGTCCAGACAAGGAGTGCTACTGGGAGCTCTCTATGCAAGCTCTGCTCTGAAGCTGACCGTATCCAGTGCTTCTCTCACTCTGCAGAGGCAAAGCTGCCCCTGCTTGTAACAGTGCCGGGGCAGCTTTCTTTTCTTTTTTTTAATCTTTGTACAACTACGCTTACATTGAACTATGTATGAATGATGTATATTATAACAATAAAATATATATTCATGGAAAGTACAGATTATACTGTGTATGTATAATATATATATATATATATATATATATATATATATATATATATATATATATATATATATATATATATATATATATATATTACAGTAACATAGTAACATAGTTATTAAGGTTGAAGGAAGACTTTAAGTCCATCTAGTTCAACCCATACAGTATGTTTGCACCTTTTAATGAGCATGGTTCAATATAAGCTTAGTAGTCCTACGGCTAAGCATTGCATTGCAGGCTATGGCTCCGCTGAGCAGTACATTCTCTTTCTTACTGAGTGTAATAATTATAGGGGATAACTCAGGAGACTCTTTGCGTGGAACAAGACAACTACAGGACACAGTTTTTATAAGTGGTAAAGTCTATATTATCACACGGTGATTCAAACAGGTGCAGAGAGAAACTCAACTCCACAACACTTGGTGCAAATAATAAACGCAGCTTAGCAGTCTATAGGAAACTTCAGAGGAAAATGCAATCAAGCAGAAAGTCTATGAAGCACAGTTATTCTTGAGGATACTTGACACGAATAAATCCTTGTCTTAGTCCAGGCACAGATAGATATGCTTATAAGGCAGTTCAAATCACATCTTAGCTCAACCAGGGAGGCCTGGTTAATAGTCTCAGGTTATTGCAAAGCAGCAACAGCTTACATGACCAGCAAATGCAGATGGAAGTAACACGAGCAGCAGATGAAGGAGGATTACTGGAAACTTGTGTATGCAGCAGGAACTCCGAGCAGAGTAGCAGGATCACCACACAGGTTCACAGGAGCAGGTGTATAGCCAGGGAGTAATCAGAGGTCAGGAGCTGGATGCAAGGCAGAATACTCTAGCACAGACTGAAGGCTGGGGTGGAGTTTTATAGCATGAGACACAGTGCACATGAGACCAAAGACGCCATCTTGAAAAAGGGCAGTAATGCACAAAAGGTAAAAAATGTTCAGAGTCCTGACACTGAGCTTGTAATGTGAACATTCCCCATATATTCCAGGTTGGAGTTGGGTAGATGGCTTCTGCATAGCAGCGGATCATCTGATTTGTCCCAGTGATCTACCAGGGGATTGTTTTTCAGGGAAGCATCACTTTCCTACCTGTGATTCCCTTGCGCCACACATAACAGATCTATATTGTCCGTTTTGTCACGCGAGTGTGGTTAAGTCTGTGATGGTGAACGTTTTGTACTCCAGCCCTGGCTTGATGCATCCTGTATTATGTCTGTTGTGTCTTTGTGATGTAATTGAAGCATCTTCATCTCCCCAGGGAAAGGTGGCTGCCGAGTGTCTCAGTAGGTTGTTACTAATTTGTGTGTCTGAGTGGAATGAGCTATGAGCAGGATACAGCTTCCACCGCTGCTGAGCGATTATAGGCTGATTCCAGCAAAAATGTTAATTTAGAATAATTTTTATTTTTTATAGCACCAACATCTTTGTACTGTCTTATCTTGTATGAACAAGCTTACAGTCTATGAGGAAATAGAGGGTGAAACAAAAGTATAAATAAAGTACTGTACTTGTTGTGTGTAAGGTCCAACTATAATAAGCATGCGTATAATGCTGCATGAACCAGTCATCAGCCAGAATCTGTGCAAGTACATTTATAAAGTGCTACTTAGTGCATGGAAGGGTGAAGAGGGAATAGTTTGATTAGTGAGGTGAGGCCATAGGTAATTTTAAAGAAATGTGTTCTTAGGGCATGCTTCAAACTGTGGATTCTGGGAATTAACCGGATTGTTAGGGTTAGTGCATTCCAGAAAACCGGTGCAACACGAGAGAAGTCTTGGAGACAAGAGTGGGAGGCTAAGATTGATGTCAGTTTTTGTGACTCATAGGGTGGTAGACAGATGAGGGAGGAGATGTAGGGCGGTGCAGACCTGTGTAGAGCTTTGTGGGTGAGAGTGATACATTTTATTATTTTATTTATTATATTGGATTCTTTAGCAGATGAGCAACCTGTGCACATCATCAGTTTAGCATTTGGACTAGAATGCTAATTCAGGATAGATTGGAGAGGAGTGATTAGTAAAAAGTTGAGGTAGTCCAGGCAAGAATTATTCAGAGCAGCAGCAACAATTTTGGCAGAGTCGAAGGTTTTTAGGTGCAGGTGACATGAGCAAGCAATAGCAGATATAGGGAACTAATGAAATGGCCGTCAAAGAAAACCCCAGGACAGTGGGCATGTTGCTGGGGAGTTATGGTAAAACTAGATGGTGGCCCGATTCTAACGCATCGGGTATTCTAGAATATGCATGTCCACGTAGTATATTGGCCAGCCACGTAGTATATTGGCCAGCCACGTAGTATATTGGCCAGCCACGTAGTATATTGGCCAGCCACGTAGTATATTGGCCAGCCACGTAGTATATTGGCCAGCCACGTAATATATTGGCCAGCCATGGAGTATATTGCCGAGCCACGTACGGAGTATATTGCCGAGCCACGTACGGAGTATATTGCCGAGCCACGTACGGAGTATATTGCCGAGCCACGTACGGAGTATATTGCCCAGAGCCATGTAGTATACAGACTTAAAATAAAAAACAAACGTACTCACCTTCCGAAGGCCCGTTGAAGTCCTGGCCCTGTGTGAGGTGCACGCGGCAGCTTCTGGTCCCAGGGTTGGTATGAGTGCAGGACCTGTGATGACGTCGCGGTCACATGACCGTGACGTCATGGCAGGCCCTTCTCGCATACCATCCTTGGCACCGGAACCTGCCGCTTGCATGGAGCGGTCACCGGAGCGTCGTGAGGAGCGGGAAAGGCGGCGGAAGGTGAGTAATGATTTTTTATTTTTTTTTATTATTTTTAACATTAGATCTTTTTACTATTGATGCTGCATAGGCAGCATCAATAGTAAAAACTTGGTCACACAGGGTTAATAGCGGCAGTAACGGAGTGAGTTACCCGCTGCATAACGCGGTCCGTTACCGCTGGCATTAACCCTGTGTGAGCGGTGACTGGAGGGGAGTATGGAGCGGGCACTGACTGCAGGGGAATAGGGAGGGACTAATCAGACTGTGGCTGTCGCTGATTGGTCGCGGCAGCCATGACAGGCAGCTGGCGAGACCAATCAGCGACTTGGATTCCATGACAGAGGCCGCGACCAATGAATATCCGAGACAGACCGACAAAAAGACGGAAGTGACTCTTAGACAATTATATAGATCACACATGGAAATGGCAATATTGGGTATAGGTGGGTCAGTAGAGGGAGGAAATGCAATTTTAGTTTTTGACAGATTCCGTTTCAGATAGAGGGAGATCATGTTAGAGACAGCGGACAGACAATCACTGGTATTTTGTAGTAATGCAGGGGTGATGTCAGGAGAAGTGGTGTATAATTGTGTGTCATCAGCATACAGATGGTACTGAACACCGAATCTACTGATGGTTTGTCCAATAGGAGTGATATAGAAACAAGTGGAGGGGACCTAGGACTGAACACTGAGGTACCCCGACGGGGAGCAAGAGACAGCAACTGATACACTGAAGGAGCGGTCAGATAGGTAGGAGGAGAACCAAGTGAGAACTGTCTCCTTGAGGCCGATAGAGCAGAGCATAGTGAGGACGAGCCGGTGATCCAGGAGCTTCTGCAGGGAGAAGTGTGAGTAGTTAGATTTTGATCTTAGTAGATCAGTAGAGACATTGTAATGGCCGTTTTTCTATAGAAAATAAAGAGCGTAAATCGGATTGTAGAGGGTGAAGAAGAGGGTTATCTGAAAGCAGATTAAACCAGAGTGAACCAAGCGTTCCAGGAGTTTAGGAAAAAAGGGAGAGACCATCCGTAGTTAACAGCGCAGTTCTGTTTGATGTTTTGTTATTTTTGTGAGAGGCATATGATGTGGTGTTTGAAGGAAAAGGGAAATATGGTGGAAAATGAGAAGCTTGGTAACCTCTTCTTCTGTGACAAGTTCAAAGACGGAAAGTGAACTTGGTGCAGTACAGGAGGGAAGGGGCTCCATGATATTGGCTGATTGGGAGACATTTTCCGCTCGGACACAATCAATTATTTATTTGAAATAATTGGCCAGATCGTCGGCTCTGAGATTGATGATCAAGGCCTACACTCTTGGACCGAGTGAATGAAAAAATCATCAGTCATTTAGGATAGTTGGATAGTTAGGTAAAAAATACTAAATGCTAAATAGTCTTGTTTGTTTTTTTTTTTGAGGGTATAGTTATGTTTTAAACATAAACTTATAATGGATGAAATCTTTGGCCAAATGAAATGTTTTCCACAGATGGTCGGGACACCTGGAGCACCGCTGGAGAAAACATGTCTGCAGTGTGTGCCAGGGTTGCTGAGTCAGGACATGAGCGGTAGGAGATTGGGGCAAACAATGAGTGCAAATTCTTCATGAGTTGCTGGGTATTGATGGCACCTAGATTTCTGTAAGTTCAATAAGTAGTGGTGTCCTGAGTGTGGTGGCAGTTCATGACAGGAGGGACCTGGTAGGCAGCTGGCAGGGAATAGGGAGAGAGGCTAGAGAGCTGGAAGTGCAGTGCCCGCCTGCTACACTTGGTGATGAGGATACCCGAATAGTCCACTTGCACCCAGTGAACCTGTATATAAGCCATCGTAAGAAAAAAGGCCTTTGGTTCCATGTATAACCCCTGTGCTCACTTGGTCACGGTGATGATGTCCACACGTATGGCATGTGACCGATGTATCCAGTGATTAGCATGTACTGTGAAATGTATGAGTGGTGTATTTTATTTCTATTTTTTGGTATTTCAATTCATTACTTTTATCCGTTGGTGCATTTCTCTGAGGAACCATCTTTTTTTTTTTTTTACTTTCTTATTACATATTGTGACTACTAACTTTAAAAATGTATTATTTATCCTTAATGGAGCCCTAATATTGTCTGTCAAAACTTTCCCATCAGTGTAAGGTCAGAATGTAAACCCCCTCCCCCTTTACAAAAGTCTACTACCTGCTGGTATTGTCGGTTCAAATTAGACCTCTTGGGAGCTTTTTATTACAGGGTCACAGACACACTGAGGTCAGTACAGTAATTGCGAGAGGCTTTTGTGCTTAGGAACTAGAATTAAACTTTACACCTCTTTGTTTGGCGCTGTTCCCTACAATAGAAACTTTCTAACTATTGTATGTAGCGATATTTAAATTGTACTATTTCTGAGCCGCATTCATAATTCTGCTCGTATCGTGTACTCGCTGCATTTGGAGTGTCACACCCAGTGTTGGGCCCATCTAACCCATCTGCCCACCTGTGTGTTGACTGCATTATACTTTTTTTTTATAAACAAAACAGTGGCCAGAACCTTTTATAGGGATATAGGGAGTCCACTACCTTCTTCCTCCAAAAGAAAAAAAAAAACTGCTTTCCTGTCGGCATCGGCCGCCTGCTGCTTTGAGCCTGTGTGCAGCAAGCGGCCACTACAAACAGGACAGTGGAAATCACAGGGCGTCCACTCACACTGACATTGTTCGCTTTGGACTCCTATCTGGATGCTTCTAATGAAGCAGTAGAATTAAGATAGCGAGATTCTAGATGATTTTTCTTAGGTAGTTTGCATTTTAAGTAAACACTTCAATCTTTACCATGAGTATACATTTTGCTCCTTAGTCAGATCATTATGGGTATGTATGACAGCAGTGCGTTATCTAATGTGCAGCACATATCCGTCTCTAGCATTAAATAAAAAATAGGAAAAAATGTCAACTTAAAAATATTTTTATTGTATATACATAGTTTTCATTTAGCCATTGGACGTGTTTGCGTACATCATATGTTTTTAAGCCTCTGATCCCTAGTTGTAAACGTTTTCCGTGCCCACGTGTTTCTGGTTATTTTGCTCTTGTCTTGATTTTATATTGGCATACAAATCTGTATACTTGATATTAATCCCTGATTTGAAATGCATTGAGTTGTGGATTTTATGACATCCAAATAAAACAATATCTGCAAAATAACAGTTCAGTCCTCCGCAAGGTATTTCCTTCACTGCCTTCATTACAGATTATATATTTTTTATATATTTTTTTCAGCAAATGTCGGTCTTCCATTATGTATACATTTGAAACTATTATTTTAATTATGGAAAAGAAAAAAAACAAAACTTGAACTTAAAGGGGTTTTCTATTTTTAAAAATGTGAATAGAATGGTGGGTCCTGTGGCAAATTCCTGACTCTTGTGTCTGTTTCTTTATTATGTGAAAGTGTCCGACCCCTTTACAATGCCACGTGTGCAGTCCTAAATCTAACCCCTTATTTCTCTAAGGTTATGTTCACCCAGCGCTTTCTGACATGGATTTTGAAGCGGATCTTACATCGAAGAGCAAAGTTTGATGTGGATTTTGAAGTGGATCTGCTTTAAAATCGACTTTAAAGACAAAGACTGTGTGAACATACTGTAGGCTGCTTTTACTTTTTTTTTTTTTTTTTGTGGAGGTGCGGGTGAGGAGATGGGGGGGATTTTCTATAGGTCTTGAAAATGGGCCCAAAAAAATCTTAAACTTTTTTTTAATGTTTCTACTTCAAGGGTTTCAAAATGCTGGGCGTGCGTGTGAAGGTGCTGGAGTGAGACTACTGATTTTTGCACTGGTTTACGCTTTCCTAGTAAATGTGACCCTGCTGAAGGCTCCTTTTAGTCTTTCTTGGAACATAGTGGAGAATTGGAAGTACCGTATATCTGTTTTGCCTAATTTTGAAAGCATGCCCTCCATCTCGCTGCCATGGCAAATCTTAGGAAAGCCACAATGCTCTCATTCTATCTTATAGATGAGGCCGCTTCTTGTCGTCAGCTTGTGTGCTGTTTCTTTTATAATCTACAGTTGCAGAAATGACCATGTGTAATGCATAAAAATTATTATTTTTTTAGTTTAATTTGGCCTGAAGATCAATTACTAATCGTTGTTATATGCAGGGCTGTGGAGTCTGTAAGCCAAACCTCCGACTCTGACTCTGACTCAATTTCCATGACTCCGACTCCACAACACCGACTATGACTACACAGCCCCGGTTATATGGCATTGCTTAAAGGGAAAAGGACCCAGGTTCCCCTGAGTGATGGGATCCCAGACGTTGGACCTCCATTGAGTATTTGTGTGATATAGATATATATAGTGATCGCACATAGCACCCAATCACTTCTCAATACCAATTGTAACACAAAAATCACAAGAAAACGCTTGAATTGTAAGATTTTTTGGTTTTGTTGAACTTCTAAATATTTTTGTTTTGCCGTCACTGATCAAGAGATTACGTGTTTCATTGTGAATATTTTACATAGTTACATAGTTATTAAGGTTGAAGGAAGACTTTAAGTCCATCTAGTTCAACCCATTTGTTACAATTATTATTAAGTGAAAGCTGAGCTTTGATTGGGTACTATGGGAACTGAGCCAGTTTTGTTATTAGACAGTTTTTACATATTTCCCCCATTTTGTGCACTTTTAAGAAGGGTTTTTTTTTTATTTGTCTTTCGTCTACATGGTGTATGTATGTGTACACTGCTCAAAAAATAAATAAAGGGAACACTAGAGACAAATCAGACACCTGAGTGAACCCTTTCTTGCTTTCCTCAGTTAAAGTGTTCAGTTTCCACCACTGCCCCGGTCCTTGTTTGTCTGCAGCGCTCACGCAGATAGCAGCGCAGGCAATCACTGAACTCGGGCTCATGCCATTCACACAAGCAGAGCCGGTGAGATCAGTGTTTAGCTGCAGTGCTGTCGACATGATATCGGGGGGCAGCGGAGGAGACTCCACGCCGGACCTGGGGAGGGTGAGTAAGGCTACACTCATAGATCCATGGGACTTGTCCTAGTGCTGTTTGTTTATTCTCAGACAGCGCATGGTTTCATTGAGCCGTACACATCAGTTTTACAAAACGGGTCTGTCTCCCATCAGTGAATCTCAGAGCAGATCAGATTCTGCCATTAATATCTATAGAGATTTATGGGACACAGCTGAAACTAGGAAGACAGGCTGTACTTCAGCGCTACATCCAAGTTTCATCTGTTTTGAACTGATGCATTCATTCACCAGTTGTAAATAATAATGCAAAAATTTGCTTGTTTCATCATCTTCCAAGACCCATAGCATCTCCATATTTTGTGATCTGGGGCTGGGTGATGTCTCATTTCATGCAATCTGAGCTGACATTTTTATTGATACCATTTTGGGTAGATACAATGTTTTGATCGCCCTTTATTACAGTTTACGGCAATGTTGTCTGCCAAAAAAACCATAATTCTGGCATTTGTTTTACCCAAACGATTCAATTTACTTCATATTTGGCTAGACTGGACATTTCTGAACTCAGCGATACTAAACATTCATTATTTATTTCTTTTTTAATTGCTTATTTTTCAATGGGGCAAAAAGGAGATGATTTTAACTTTTTGTGGTGTTTTTATATATACGGTGTGTGTATGCATGTGTGTATGTGTATATAGATATAATATATATGCCTTTTCTACTTTCCTCTTATGATTTTCAATACATATGTATTACACTTTTTTCTAATACATATGAGCTGTGCATATTTCCACTCTTTTTTGCTAAGACCCTGATTCCAGCAATGTATCACTTACTGAGCAGCCTGCTGTCCTTTTGATAAGATCACTGTTTTCTCTGGTGCAGATTTAGGAGTTCTCTAAATGCTGAGCTCTGTATAGCTCTGCCCACACCATTGATTGGCAGCTTTTAGTGCACTGTGCATAGGCAGAAAGCTGCCGATCAGTAGTGGGGGTGGGATTATACAGAGCTCATGAATATGGAGGACTACATGGCAGGCCAGCTTTGGCTTGACGACCATCTAATGTGTACATAGGTATTCGGATTCCCTCCCAGTGCCCGATGAAGGATGGGCCATGTGGGATTTCAACAGGCTGGTTCCTTAGTCACTGGAGATGCAGTAAGTCAGATCAGAAGTGTCTGGAAGCGGTTGATTCCCCTCTACTCATCGGGAATACATGCAGACTTGGCCGTGTGTGTGACCAGCTTTATAGTTAGAGAATTGATGGTTTAGGCAATTTCATGTGAACTAAACATGGCAACCGCAGAAGTACTTTTTAGGCTGTGGGATTTTATCAACGCTGAGCTATTGTCCCAGTCTGCAGTAATGTGATCAACAATATACCCATGAATATTGTAGGCCTCTCCATGTATCAGTGAATGTTTCCAACCTAAAGAGCCCGATTTATCAAGGTGGTGCTGCCGGGTTTTTTTTATTTTTTTAGAGAAAAACGCCTTGAAATGTGGCAAAGTTTTTGCTCAACAGAAAGTTGTGCAGAAATGTTATATTTGGCATTTTTAAACCAGTTCGCAGCATCTCCACCATAGTAGGCAGAGCTTTAGCGAGACAGGGTGTGCCAAGAATAATTTCTCCAGATTTACATCACTTTAGTGTCACAGCGCCAATCTTGGTTAATCAGGCTCATGGGCCTTTATTCATTAAAGCGATTACACCAAAATTCTGGCTTAAATTCCTTTGTGAAACTCAACATTTTTGTGCAGCGTTAAATTATTATTATTTATTTATAAAGCACCATTGATTCCATGGTGCTGTACATGAGAAGGGGTTACATACAAATTACAGATATCACTTACAGTAAGCAAACTAACAATTACAGACTGATACAGAGGGGAGAAGACCCTGCCCTTGGGGGCTTACATTCTGCAGGATGGTGGGGAAGGAAGACAGTAGGTTGGGGGTTGCAGGAGCTCCGGTGTTGGTGAGGCGGTAGATTTGGTAGTGATGAGGAGGCAGCTGGGTCAGTGCAGGCTGTAGGCTTTCCTGAAGAGGTGGGTTTTCAGGTTCCGTCTGAAGGATCCAAATGTGGTTGATGGTCGGACGTGTTGGGGCAAAGAATTCCAGAGGATGGGGGATATTCGGGAGAAGTCTTGGAGGCGATTAGGTGAGGAGCAAATAAGTGTGGAGGAGAGAAGGAGGTCTTGGGAGGACCGGAAATTACGTGAGGGAAGATATCGGGAGATTAGTTCAGAGATAGATTGGGGCAAAAAAGTACTTAGTCATTCAGCAATAGTGCAAGTTCCACCACTTAAAAAGATGAGAGGCGTCTGTAATTTACATCATAGGTAGACCTCAACTATGGGAGACAAACTGAGAAAGAAAAATCCAAAAAATCACATTGTCTGTTTTTTAATCATTTTATTTGCATATTATGGTGGAAAATAAGTATTTGGTCAGAAACAGACAATCAAAATTTCTGGCTCTCACAGACCTGTAACTTCTTCTTTAAGAGTCTCCTCTTTCCTCCACTCATTACCTGTAGTAATGGCACCTGTTTAAACTTGATATCAGTATAAAAAGACACCTGTGCACACCCTCAAACAGTCTGACTCCAAACTCCACTATGGTGAAGACCAAAGAGCTGTCAAAGGACACCAGAAACAAAATTGTAGCCCTGCACCAGGCTGGGAAGACTGAATCTGCAATAGCCAACCAGCTTGGAGTGAAGAAATCAACAGTGGGAGCAATAATTAGAAAAAGGAAGACATTCAAGACCACTGATAATCTCCCTCGATCTGGGGCTCCACGCAAAATCCCACTCCGTGGGGTCAGAATGATCACAAGAACGGTGAGCAAAAATCCCAGAACCACGCGGAGGGACCTAGTGAATGAACTGCAGAGAGCTGGGACCAATGTAACAAGGCCTACCATAAGTAACACACTACGCCACCATGGACTCAGATCCTGCAGTGCCAGACGTGTCCCACTGCTTAAGCCAGTACATGTCCGGGCCCGTCTGAAGTTTGCTAGAGAGCATTTGGATGATCCAGAGGAGTTTTGGGAGAATGTCCTATGGTCTGATGAAACCAAACTGGAACTGTTTGGTAGAAATACAACTTGTCGTGTTTGGAGGAAAAAGAATACTGAGTTGCATCCATCAAACACCATACCTACTGTAAAGCATGGTGGTGGAAACATCATGCTTTGGGGCTGTTTCTCTGCAAAGGGGCCAGGACGACTGATCCGGGTACATGAAAGAATGAATGGGGCCATGTATCGTGAGATTTTGAGTGCAAACCTCCTTCCATCAGCAAGGGCATTGAAGATGAAACGTGGCTGGGTCTTTCAACATGACAATGATCCAAAGCACACCGCCAGGGCAACGAAGGAGTGGCTTCGTAAGAAGCATTTCAAGGTCCTGGAGTGGCCTAGCCAGTCTCCAGATCTCAACCCTATAGAAAACCTTTGGAGGGAGTTGAAAGTCCGTGTTGCCAAGCGAAAAGCCAAAAACATCACTGCTCTAGAGGAGATCTGCATGGAGGAATGGGCCAACATACCAACAACAGTGTGTGGCAACCTTGTGAAGACTTACAGAAAACGTTTGACCTCTGTCATTGCCAACAAAGGATGTATTACAAAGTATTGAGATGAAATTTTGTTTCTGACCAAATACTTATTTTCCACCATAATATGCAAAGAAAATGATAAAAAAACAGACAATGTGATTTTCTGGATTTTTTTTTCTCAGTTTGTCTCCCATAGTTGAGGTCTACCTATGATGTAAATTACAGACGCCTCTCATCTTTTTAAGTGGTGGAACTTGCACTATTGCTGAATGACTAAATACTTTTTTGCCCCACTGTATATGGAGGAGACAGGTTATAGATGGCTTTGTAGGTTAGTATTAGTAATGTGAACTGGATACGCTGAGGGAATGGGAGCCAGTGAAGAGATTTGTAGAGGGGGGAAGCGGAGGAGTAGCGATGAGAGAGATGAATTAGTCGGGCAGCAGAGTTAAATCTGTCACCCCAAAAATGGCCTGTAAACTAAGGCCACCGGCATCAGAGGCTTATCTACAGCATGTACAAGCATTTTAGTAGATTGACGGTTGAGGAAAGGACGGATTCTGGAGATATTTTTGAGCTGGAGGCGACAGGAGGTGGAAAGAGCTTGGATGTGCGGTTTGAAGGACAGGGCAGTGTCAAGGGTTACTCCGAGGCAGCAGAATTCTGGTACGGGGGAAAGCGTGATGTCGTTAATTGCGATAGATAGGTCAGGTAAGGAAGATCTGTGAGATGGAAGAAAGATGATGAGTTCAGATTTGTCCACATCGAGTTTGAGGAAGCGAGAGGAGAAGGAGGCTGATAGACACTCTGGGATTCTGGACAGAAGAGAGGTGACGTATGGGCCAGAAAGGTAGATCTGAGTGTCATCAGCATATAGATGGTACTGGAAGCCATAGGACTTTGAGTTGTCCCAGGCCAAGTGTATAGATTGAGAAGAGTAGGGGTCCTAGAACAGTGCCTTGGGGGACTCCAACAGAGAGAGGGTTTGATGAGGAGGTAGTGTGTGAGTGGGAGACGCTGAATGTGCAGTTGGAAAGGTATGAGGAGATCCAGGATAGGGCGAGGTCTTCATGCCAAAGGAGGAGAGGATCTGTAGTAGGATGCAGTGGTCAACTGTTTCAAAAGCAGAGGACAGGTCTAGGAGGAGGAGTATAGAGTATTGTCCGTTCACTTTGGCTGTAAGTAGGTCGTTGGTACGTTAGATCATCACTTATAGTAAGCTCACTGGTATGAGATGCTTTAGAGACTACTAATCTCCACACACTGCGGACCCCGGGCCGGCTCTAAAGGCCCCGTCTCACATAGCGAGATCGCTGCTGAGTCACAAGTTTTGTGACGCAACAACGACCTCAGTAGCGATCTCGCTATGTGTGACACGTACCAGCGATCAGGCCCCTGCTGCGAGATCGCTGGTCGTGTCGGAATGGCCTGGACCTTTTTTTGGTCGTTGAGGTCCCGCTGTCATCGTTGGATCGGTGTGTGTGACACCGATCCAGCGATGTCTTCACTGGTAACCAGGGTAAACATCGGGTTACTAAGCGCAGGGCCGCGCTTAGTAACCCGATGTTTACCCTGGTTACCAGCGTAAATGTAAAAAAAACAAACAGTACATACTCACCATCTGATGTCCGTCAGGTCCCTTGCCGTCTGCTTCCTGCTCTGACTGAGTGCCGCCGTACAGTGAGAGCACAGCACAGCAGTGACGTCACCGCTGCGCTCTGCTCTCACTGTACGGCGGCACTCAGTCAGAGCAGGAAGCAGACGGCAAGGGACCTGACGGACATCAGATGGTGAGTATGTACTGTTTGTTTTTTTTGGTAACCAGGGTAAACATCGGGTTACTAAGCGCGGCCCTGCGCTTAGTAACCCGATGTTTACCCTGGTTACCCGGGTGCTGCAGGGCGACTTCGGCATCGTTGAAGACATTTACAACGATGCCAAAGTCGTTCCCCTGATCGTTGGTCGCTGGAGAGAGCGGTCTGTGTGACAGCTCCCCAGCGACCACACAACGACTTACCAACGATCACGGCCAGGTCGTATCGCTGGTCGTGATCGTTGGTAAATCGCTATGTGTGACGGGGCCTTAAAGTACATCGCTTGTCCGCCTAACGGTCTCACACTTTTACAGACTTCCTTTGATTAACAATATCCATTTTTGCTTTTCAGGTTCAGTTCCAAAAGCTTCAGCAGTTGCAACTTGCACAGACTCGGGCTCAGTACTATGGTGGCTCCTTGCCAAATGTAAACCAGATTAGCAGCAGTCCCTCTGATTTCCAGGTAAGATATTGATGATTTCTTAAGGTACCTTCACACTAAGCGACTTTACAACGATAACGATAGCGATCCGTGACGTTGCGGCGTCCTGGATAGCGATATCGTTGTGTTTGACACGCAGCAGCGATCAGGATCCCGCTGTGAGATCGCTGGTCGTTGCTGAAAGTCCAGAACTTTATTTTGTCGCTGGATCTCCCGCTGACATCGCTGAATCGGTGTGTGTGACACCGATCCAGCGATGTCTTCACTGGTAACCAGGGTAAACATTGGGTTACTAAGCGCAGGGCCGCGCTTAGTAACCCGATGTTTACCCTGGTTACCATTGTAAAAGTAAAAAAAAAAACACATACTCACATTCCGTTGCCCGGTGTCCGCTTCCCTGCACTCCTCCTGCATCCTGTGTAAGTGCCGGCCGTAAAGCAGAGCGGTGCCGTCACCGCTCTGCTCTGTGGGAGATGCCGGAGATGTTCGGCGCTGACACAGGATGCAGGAGGAGTGCAGGGAAGCGGACGCCGGGCACCGGAATGTGAGTATGTGTTTTTTTTTTTTACTTTTACAATGGTAACCAGGGTAAACATCGGGTTACTAAGCGCGGCCCTGCGCTTAGTAACCCGATGTTTACCCTGGTTACCAAGGGACTTCAGCATCGTTGGTCGCTGGAGAGCCGTCTGTGTGACAGCTCTCCAGCGACCACACAGCGACTAAACAGCGACGCTGCAGCGATCGGCATCGTTGTCTGTATCGCTGCAGCGTCGCTTAGTGTGAAGGTACCTTTAGTATCCACCTTGTGTTTGTTACAACCATCACACCTAATGTAGCCCTATTGCTCAATCCTGGGAAATTCAGAATTTTGGACCCAGCTTTCTTGGAATCCTAAATGACAAAATTATTTATTCAGTTAGTGGTGTGAACCTTCGTGGTACTGGCTCTCACCCGTCTACTTTCACTATAGGCATGAACTACAGTACCTTTTATGGCCACTACCAAGAGCAATAACAACCTGTATTTAGTGATTTTTAATTTTGGGGCTGATGGCACTCTTTTAACCCTTTCACGACATGCGCTGTACATGTACTGCGCATGCCGTGAATCTCCCTTTGATGTGGGCTCCGGCGCTGAGCCCACATCAAAGTCGCGACATGTCAGCTGTTTTGTACAGCTGACATGTGCGCGCAATAGCGGCGGGTGAAATCGCTATTCACCCGCCGCTATTAACCTGTTAAATGCCGCTGTCAAACGCAGACAGCGGCATTTAACTAAAGGTTCCGTCCGGGCGGCCGGAAATTACGTCATCACCGACCCCTGTCACATGATCGGGGGTCGGCGATGTGTCAGGAGAGTAACCATGGAGGTCCTTGAGACCTCTATGGTTACTAATGCCGGCCTGCTGTGAGCGCCCCCCTGTGGTCGGCGCTCACAGCACACCTGCATTTCAGCTACATAGCAGCGATCTGATGATCGCTGCTATGTAGCTGAGCCGATCGAGTTGTGCCAGCTTCTAGCCTCCTATGGAGGCTATTGAAGCATGGCACAGGTAAAAAAAAAAAATGTTTTTAAAAATATGAAAAAAATGTAAAAAACATAAAAGTTTAAATCACCCCCCTTTCGCCCCATCCTAAATAAAACAATAAAAAAAAAATCAAACCTACACGTATTTGGTATCGCTGCGTTCAGAATCGCCCGATCTATCAATAAAAAAAAGCATTAACCTGATCGCTAAACAGCGTAGCGAGAAAAAAATTCAAAACGCCAGAATTACGTTTTTTTGGTCGCCACGACATTGCATTAAAATACAATAACGGGCGATCAAAAGAACATATCTGCACAAAAGTGATAATATTAAAAACGTCAGCTCGGCGCGCAAAAAATAAGCCCTCACCCGACCCCAGATCACGAAAAATGGAGACGCTTCGTGTATCGGAAAATGGCACTTTTTTTTTTTTTTTTTTTAAGCAAAGTTTTGAATTTTTTTTTCACCACTTGGATAAAAATAACCTAGTCATGTTAGGTGTCTATGAACTCGTAATGACCTAGAGAATCACAATGACAGGTCAGTTTTAGCATTTAGTGAACCTAGCAAAAAAGCCAAACAAAAATCAAGTGTGGGATTGCACTTTTTTTGCAGTTTCACCGCACTTGGAATTGTTTTCCTGTTTTCTAGTAAAAGACATGGTAAAACCAATGGTGTCGTTCAAAAGTACAACTCGTCCCGCAAAAAATAAGCCCTCACATGGCCATATTGACGGAAAAAGAAAAAAGTTATGGCTCTGGGAAGGAGGGGGAGTGAAAAACGAAAACGCAAAAACGAAAAAGGGCCGCGACTTGGAGGGGTTAAAGGGGGTTGTTTTATGATTAAATAAAGAGGGAGATTATTCACATTTTAGTAATTGTTTCTGCTCTGTGTACTAGAATGCAGAGCTGCTCTGTCAGTCGTTCTGGCTTTAAAGGGAACCTGTCACCCCCCTCAGGCATTTTTAACTAAAAGAGCCACCTTGTGCAGCAGTAATGCTGCATTCTGACAAGGTGGTTCTTTTAGTTCTGGGTGCTGTAATTGCCGAAATAATCAGTTTTGTAATTTGTCCCAAATACCTTTCTTCAGTCAAGGAGGCAGGCCTTTCCCCCCTGCTGCAGACGCCACACAGCTGTCAGTCATGTCTTCTTGGCGCCGGGCGCCGCCTCCTCACCGCTGTTTTGAAATCTGCCAGCGCCTGCGCTCTTTTCTTCAGCTTTGGGCAGGCGCAGTGAGCGCTGCCCGTCTGTCCTCATATGCAGTCTAGCTGACTGCACCTGTGCTGCCGCCCTGCATGTAAATCCCTGCCCCGCAGTGTGAATAAATCAGAAGACACTGCGGGGCTGGGATTCACAAGCAGGGCGGCCGCACAGGCGCAGTCAGCTGGACTGCATATGAGGAAAGACGGCCAGCGCTCACTGCGCCTGCACCAGGCAGGAGAAAAGAGCGCAGGCGCCGGCTGATTTCAAAACAGCGGTGAGGAGGAGGCGGCGCCAAGAAGACATGACTGACGGCTGTGCGGCCTCTGAAGCAGGGGGGAAACGCCTGCCTCCTTGACTGAAGACAAGGTATTTTGGACAAATAACAAAACTGATTATTTCGGCAATTACAGCACCCAGAACTAAAAGAGCCACCTTGTCATAATGCAGCATTACTGCTGCACCAGGTGGCTCTTTTAGTTAAAAATGCCTGGGGGGGGTGACAGGTTCCCTTTAAGTATATTGTAGAAATGAAAGTACAAGTAATATATGGAAGCATGGTAATTACAATTGGATTCTCATGCTTAGAAAACTTGGACCATAGTGATAAACTAAAGGCTAGGCTGAATCCCTATGTGTTCCCTTGTAAAATAATAATACTTATACTCCTCTCTGGTGCCGGTGCCTTTCCTTCAGTGTTGGCACTGGTGTCCCGGGGTTTCCATGACATTTTTGTGTCACGCGATCCCTGCAGCCTGTCAGAGCTGACTTTACTTGCCCACTTTTGGACAAATCACATACAGCAATGTAAGGAACTGAGAAAGCGGCAGCATTTTTCATCTGGATGTATGTGATGCATCCATAGGAGAGGAGAGTGAAGCCAACCCTTATTGCCCCAGGAGAGCCAGTGCTGTTTCTGCTGGAGCCGCATCAAAGAGGAGTAAAAGTGTTCTAGGGATTCAGAAAGGGTTGTCCGAGCAGTGGACAACCCCTTTAAAATAAAAAAAAAATAAAAAGTTGAAAATTTATAGTGTACAGTGAGCCATAAAAAAAGCATATTTTCAGATTGTACACACAGTATATGGAATTTCACTAGACTTCGTACAGTGTATATGGATTTTGCTCCAGGGGAAATGTGACTTATCTGTGTGGGCACCATAGTTATTAAGCATTCCCTGTGATGTATAAATGGGTGACTTGTGGGATTGTGCAGTGATAGACTGTGGCTCAGTCATTGTGAGGCCCTGCATCCTGCAAAACCCAGGAGCCTGGAGTACACAGAACAGCCACTTTTGTGTTCAGTCTGTAAAAAATGAATTCCTGAAGAGAGGGGATTCTTTCAGCCACCAGTATTGCAGGAAAAGTTGTGTGCTAGATTAGATAGACAGATCTCTCTCTCACTATTATCCATCTGTTGTGGAAGGTCGGCTCGCTTAGCTGCTCCTTGAGGTAGAACACAGGCACACGTGGGGTTAGTCTCTGGGTGCTTTATTGCATCATGAACCACAAACCCAAACTGGTAACAGATAAACAGCCTTTCTGGCTGAAATGAAAATGAAAAGTTCCTATACAGTCCTGTCCAGTTCCTCCATCACATAAGGCAGCTCTGGCAGGAGCTATCAGACAGGAGGCTTCCTTTCCTCCACACATAGACAGAAATATAACTAGCTGGACATTTATCTCCCTCCAGCCTCACCCTGGAGGTGGAGATATGGTGGCTAGGCGTCCCGCCCACCTCTGACCTACCCACCATGAAAGCCAGGCCTATATAGCGACTGGATTGCTCTCAGCACGTTTTATGCTGCAGAAAGCACTCATGGCTTTCACATCATGCAGGAAAGTAACCTTAGTGACACACATCTCCCCTCAGATACGGCACCAGTGACCCTGTCACACTATGTTCGATCTCTCTATATGGAGCAAAGCCAAGTGCATCTAATTGACACATGACCACTAGCATGACAATCGTGTAATTACAACAGCGTGTGTGCCGGACACTGTCCGATTCGGCAGTCTGCTGTTCCATACAGGAATTGTAGCCTTTTGACCTGGACAACCCCATTAATTCATTTATCTAGGGCTAAACATCATGTTTGCAATTGGGTTTCATACAAAAATCTCTCTGCTCTCTGCTCTCGCCTTTCTCTTATTCTCTCTTTCTTTCTCTCCTTTTGTATTGTGCTATGCCTTTCACTCTCTGTATGCATTTCATTTTCTCTATTCCTTTCACTTTCTCTATTCCTTTCACTTTCTCCAGTCCCTTCACTTTCTCCAGCCCCTTCACTTTCTCCAGCCCCTTCACTTTCTCCAGCCCCTTCACTTTCTCCAGCCCCTTCACTTTCTCCAGCCCCTTCACTTTCTCCAGCCCCTTCACTTTCTCCAGCCCCTTCACTTTCTCCAGCCCCTTCACTTTCTCCAGCCCCTTCACTTTCTCCAGCCCCTTCACTTTCTCCAGCCCCTTCACTTTCTCCAGCCCCTTCACTTTCTCCAGCCCCTTCACTTTCTCCAGCCCCTTCACTTTCTCCAGCCCCTTCACTTTCTCTATTCCTTTCTCTTTCACTCTCCCTCAAAAAAAAAAAAATCTCAAATGTAGACTACTCCTTTTAGCATGGACCTTCGCAGCGCAGTGTATGGGTCCGTACATCACTTAGGCTACTTTCACACTAGCGTTTTTCGGCGGACGTCGCAATGCGTCCTTTAGGAGAAAAAACGTATCCTGCAAAGTTGTCTGCAGGATGCGTTTTTTTCCCCATAGACTTACATTACCGACGCATTGCGACGTATCGCCACACGTAGCAACCGTCGTGCGACGGTTGTGTCGTGTTTTGGCGGACCGTTGGCACAAAAAAACGTTACATGTAACTTTTTTTGTGCATCTAGTCTGCCATTTTCGACTGCGCATGCGCGGCCAAAACTCCGCCCCCTCCTCCCCGGACCTTACAATGGGGCAGCGGAAGCATCGGAAGACTGCTTCCGCTGCCCCGTTGTGCATTTCTTTCACAGCATGCATTGGTACGTCGGCCCGAAGCACTGCGAAGGGCCTTTACCGACACTAGTGTGAAAGCAGCCTTAGGCAATATGCTCACGTTGCAGATTGTATGCGTTTTTGCAGCTGTTTTTCGCTGCGAAAACGCATACACAACACATCTCATTGAATTCAATGGGATTCTGCAATGTTGTGCTAATGCTGCATATTTTTCCGCGGCGGAATTGCATCGTGGAAAAATACGCAGCATGCTCATTCTTTGTGCGGAATCTCGGGGATTCCACACACATAGGAATGCATTGATCCGCTTACTTAATGCCCACCATGCGGAAAGTAAGCAGACCATGTGCTTATGGTACCCAGGTCTGGAGGAGAGGAGACTCTCCTCCAGGCCCTGGGTACCATATCCCTGTTAAAAAAAAAAAAAAAAAAAAAAAAAAAAAGAATTAAAATAAAAAATAGTTATATACTCACCTTCCGGCAGCCCCCGAATCCAGCCCAGGCCTTAGTGATGCTCCCGTTCCCAGTGACTCTTTGCGACAATGACCTGTGATGACGTAGCGGTCTCGCGTGATGCTACGTCTTCTGGGGTTATTGTCGTGAGGCATCACTGGGAACGGGAGTTGCCGGGAGCATTACGAGGATCGGGAAGGCTGCGGGGGCCGCCGGAAATGAAGAATATCACAATTTTTTTATTTTTCTTATTTATAACATTATATCTTTTTACTATTGATGCTGCTGTGACTCCTTATTATGTACACCATGTCCATTTCTGTACAAATCAGTGATGTGTGAGGTAGAAAATAGCCACACGACCTTAGGACACACTAGAACTCCATGACTAGCTGCTCAGATACCACTACTGTCTTGCCTCAGCCCCATCTGGCTGAAGACCATGGGGCGATGAGGGAAGAGCTGGATTGTTGTGTTAGCTCTCATTGCTTGCCATCTGTTGGGCGGCCATTTTTAATGGCACTGTAGCTTGTACGTTGAGGCTCCAGCCCAGGGGATCTGCTAAAGTTGCCCAATGGGCATTAAAAAAAAAAGAGAACGGAGTGGTTGTGATCTCCTGTTCACATGGACACGTTCCTTGGCTTGGTGTCCCCAAGGAGCGCTCATTACTATTGAGGTATTTGTAAGTGCAGCCATGTCACACAGCTGCTGGGACCATATGGGTCGTGAAGGAACATTACACATGCTTGTTACTGTGATGTAACTGCATGCAAGACATTATCTTATTGGAAACTATTATTTGACCAGGTTCTGTGACTGTAGTGGCAGCATTTTGGGGGCTGGTAGTGATATTGGCTTTGGTCACCCCACAATGTCTCCTTGTATAGGGAATGGCTTACTGTGCCTGAGATGCCATTACTATCATCTAGGACTTTCCAAACTGCCACCTTTGCACAGATTTCCAATCGTAGGTGCCTTTTTTATTTTTTACTTCCGCATTATTCTTTTCGAACTCCTCATCATGGACACAAGATAAAACGATGAGAGACATGTATTATTACTATCCTAAATGTTATATATTAAGATATACTTACCTTGTAATGTCTTCACATCCTGTTCTGTCCAGATGTGTCCGGATCCCAGGATTCCAAGCGGCGGAAGTTCACCGACCGCCATATTGGTACACCCAAGTGATGGGTGACTCAATATGGAAACAGCTGGTGGTACCAGTCTCTTGCGCGGTACACTGTCGCCACACACACTCACTCACTCACTGTATACGCCGTACGCAGCCTCTTGCGCGGTACCACCAGCGGAACACCATCGCGAACACGTCGCCGCCGAGATCAGCCGAATGATTCACTAACTGCTGCCATCTTTGTACAGGAGGAGTGCATGCGCAGTGTTAATGTGACCGCCGCTATCTGTCTGCACAAAGATAGCGGCAGTATGATTTACTGCACCTGCTCGAATTCCGCACAGGTGCAGTGAATCATTCGACTGATGTGCGACGTGTCTAGTAGGCAGAGGAAGCCGGTCACATTAAAGGGGTTTTCCCACTAACGAAAGTTCATTTAAAAAATTGTCTGTGTCTGACCGTGTACAGAGCATGCAACATCTCCTAGGCAGGGGAGGAAGCAAAAGACAATACTGACATTACAGCAGGGGATCACAGAGGATTCATTTTGTCAGGTAAAATGTTTCACCAACTGTTTTTAAACAATATTTTACCCCACAAAATGTATCCTCTGCGATCTCCTGCTGTAATGTCAGTATTGTCTTTTGCTTCCTCCCCTGCCCAGGAGCTGTGGTATGGTTCTGTACATGGTCAGACACAGACAATTTTTTAAAATGAACTTTCGTTCGGCCTGCCCCTATCGTGACATTACCACCCTCCCGATACGATGGCATCTGGCCTCCATCTAGTCTAATATATAATTGCCTAGAATACTACTTCCTGCAATTTGTGCCAACTTCCGTGGCTTTGTCCGGAGCTAATGTCCGGAGCTAATGTCCGGAGATAAGTGACGTCACCAGTGTCCTACACCCAGGCAGAGCACAGGGGCCCCAGGCAGCATATGGGGCCCCAGGCAGAGCACAGTGGCCCCAGGCAGAGCACAGGGGCCCCAGGCAGCATATGGGGCCCCAGGCAGAGCACAGTGGTCCCAGGCAGAGCACAGGGGCCCCAGGCAGCCTATGGGGCCCCAGGCAGAGCACAGTGGCCCCAGGCAGAGCACAGTGGCCCCAGGCAGAGCACACACCAAATCGGAGGCCGAGGGGCTCCGCCAACCAAATCGGAGGCCGAGGGTCCCCGCCCACCAAATCGGAGGCCGAGGGTCCCCGCCCACCAAATCGGAGGCCGAGGGTCCCCGCCCACCAAATCGGAGGCCGAGGGTCCCCGCCCACCAAGTCGGAGGCCGAGAGTCTCCACCCACCAAATCGGAGGATAAGGGGCCCCGCCCACCAAATCGGAGGCCGAGGGGCCCCGCCCACCAAATCGGAGGCCGAGGGGCCCCGCCCACCAAATCGGAGGCCGAGGGGCCCCGCCCACCAAATCGGAGGCCGAGGGGCCCCGCCCACCAAATCGGAGGCCGAGGGTCCCCGCCCACCAAATCGGCGTCCGAGAGTCCCCGCCCACCAAATCGGAGGCCGAGGGTCCCCGCCCACCAAATCGGAGGCCGAGGGTCCCCGCCCACCAAATCGGAGGCCGAGGGTCCCCACCCACCAAATCGGAGGCCGAGGGTCCCCCGCCCACCAAATCGGAGGCCGAGGGTCCCCGCCCACCAAATCGGAGGCCAAGGGTCCCCACCCACCAAATCGGAGGACGAGGGGCCCCACCAACCAAATCGGAGGCCAGAGAGCCCCGCCCACCAAAAGTAAGTGCGGCCCCGGGTGCAAAAGTAAGTGCGGCCCCGGGTGCAAAAGTAAGTGCGGCCCCGGGTGCAAAAGTAAGTGCGGCCCCGGGTGCAAAAGTAAGTGCGGCCCCGGGTGCAAAAGTAAGTGCGGCCCCGGGTGCAAAAGTAAGTGCGGCCCCGGGTGCAAAAGTAAGTGCGCCCCCGGGTGCAAAAGTAAGTGCGCCCCCGGGTGCAAAAGTAAGTGCGCCCCCGGGTGCAAAAGTAAGTGCGCCCCCGGGTGCAAAAGTAAGTGCGCCCCCGGGTGCAAAAGTAAGTGCGCCCCCGGGTGCAAAAGTAAGTGCGCCCCCGGGTGCAAAAGTAAGTGCGCCCCCGGGTGCAAAAGTAAGTGCGCCCCCGGGTGCAAAAGTAAGTGCGCCCCCGGGTGCAAAAGTAAGTGCGCCCCCGGGTGCAAAAGTAAGTGCGCCCCCGGGTGCAAAAGTAAGTGCGCCCCCGGGTGCAAAAGTAAGCGCGCCCCCGGCCCCGGGTGCAAAAGTAAGCGCGCCCCCCAGTCCCGTGTGTGAAAAGTGCTGCTGTAAAGCTGGTAGCGCTGTTCAAGCACCATGTATTTCCTTCAGGAAATGCCCATCTAATATATAATTGCCTAGAATACTACTTCCTGCAATTTGTGCCAACTTCCGTGGCTTTGTCCGGAGCTAATGTCCGGAGCTAATGTCCGGAGCTAATGTCCGGAGCTAATGTCCGGAGCTAATGTCCGGAGCTAATGTCCGGAGCTAATGTCCGGAGCTAATGTCCGGAGCTAATGTCCGGAGCTAATGTCCGGAGCTAATGTCCGGAGCTAATGTCCGGAGCTAATGTCCGGAGCTAATGTCTGGAGATAAGTGACGTCACCAGTGTCCTACACCCAGGCAGAGCACAGGGGCCCCAGGCAGCATATGGGGCCCCAGGCAGAGCACAGTGGCCCCAGGCAGAGCACAGGGGCCCCAGGCAGCATATGGGGCCCCAGGCAGAGCACAGTGGTCCCAGGCAGAGCACAGGGGCCCCAGGCAGCCTATGGGGCGCCAGGCAGAGCACAGTGGCCCCAGGCAGAGCACAGGGGCCCCAGGCAGCATATGGGGCCCCAGGCAGAGCACAGGGGCCCCAGGCAGCATATGGGGCCCCAGGCAGAGCACAGTGGCCCCAGGCAGAGCACAGGGGCCCCAGGCAGAACATGGGGCCCCAGGCAGAGCACAGGGGCCCCAGGCAGAGCACAGGGGCCCCAGGCAGCATATGGGGCCCCAGGCAGAGCACAGGGGCCCCAGGCAGCATATGGGGCCCCAGGCAGAGCACAGTGGCCCCAGGCAGAGCACAGTGGCCCCAGGCAGAGCACAGGGGCCCCAGGCAGAGCACAGGGGCCCCAGGCAGCATATGGTGCCCCAGGCAGAGCACAAGGGCCCCAGGCAGCATATGGGGCCCCAGGCAGAGCACAGTGGCCCCAGGCAGAGCACAGTGGCCCCAGGCAGAGCACAGTGGCCCCAGGCAGCATATGGGGCCCCAGGCAGAGCACAGTGGCCCCAGGCAGAGCACAGGGGCCCCAGGCAGCATATGGGGCCCCAGGCAGAGCACAGTGGTCCCAGGCAGAGCACAGGGGCCCCAGGCAGCTTATGGGGCCCCAGGCAGAGCACAGTGGCCCCAGGCAGAGCACAGTGGCCCCAGGCAGAGCACAGGGGCCCCAGGCAGCATATGGTGCCCCAGGCAGAGCACAGGGGCCCCAGGCAGCATATGGGGCCCCAGGCAGAGCACAGTGGCCCCAGGCAGCATATGGGGCCCCAGGCAGAGCACAGTGGCCCCAGGCAGAGCACAGTGGCCCCAGGCAGCATATGGGGCCCCAGGCAGAGCACAGTGGCCCCAGGCAGAGCACAGGGGCCCCAGGCAGCATATGGGGCCCCAGGCAGAGCACAGTGGTTCCAGGCAGAGCACAGGGGCCCCAGGCAGCTTATGGGGCCCCAGGCAGAGCACAGTGGCCCCAGGCAGAACACAGGGGCCCCAGGCAGAGCACAGGGGCCCCAGGCAGAGCACAGGGGCCCCAGGCAGAACATGGGGCCCCAGGCAGAGCACAGGGGCCCCAGGCAGAGCACAGGGGCCCCAGGCAGCATATGGGGCCCCAGGCAGAGCACAGTGGCCCCAGGCAGAGCACAGGGGCCCCAGGCAGCATATGGGGCCCCAGGCAGAGCACAGTGGTCCCAGGCAGAGCACAGGGGCCCCAGGCAGCCTATGGGGCCCCAGGCAGAGCACAGTGGCCCCAGGCAGAACATGGGGCCCCAGGCAGAGCACAGGGGCCCCAGGCAGAGCACAGGGGCCCCAGGCAGCATATGGGGCCCCAGGCAGAGCACAGTGGTCCCAGGTAGAGCACAGTGGTCCCAGGCAGAGCACAGGGGCCCCAGGCAGCATATGGGGCCCCAGGCAGAGCACAGGGGCCCCAGGCAGCATATGGGGCCCCAGGCAGAGCACAGGGGCCTCAGGCAGCATATGGGGCCCCAGGCAGAGCACAGCGATATTTTGGACCACTGTGCGGTGTTTCAGACCCCCTGTGTGATGTCTGGGGCCCTGTTCTTAAGTATATTAAAGATTAAAGTAACGTATATTAAAGTATATTATAGATCAAATTTGACACGTTTATGAGCACCATTGAGTGATATACTCAAGAATGACATAATTTTTCAACATTTTATGGTTTCAAACTGTAAACACTCAGAGTTTTTTTTTTACTTCAACCAGAAAACCTTAACGGTTCATAAAAAAACTTGACTGTTCAGGATATGATAAAAGTCATAGTATTCTGAATCTTTAACTTATAAAGATACCTTTACATGGGGTGATTATTGGTTCCAGAGAGGCTTTCGGCCGATAATCGTACACATGGCTGGTGACAGGACAATACAATATAAACGTTCAAAGGTAAACACTGATAACATTAAAATCTAATATATAATTGCCTAGAATACTACTTCCGGCAATTTGTGCCAACTTCCGTGGCTTTGTCCGGAGATAATGTCCGGAGATAAGTGACGTCACCAGCGTCCTACACCCGCTCAGGGTGGACAAAGATATATGCCTTCGTGGTGCGCGGCACTTTTCTGATTGGTTGCCGCCTGCCGCGAGCGACCAATCAGAAATGTGCTGTACTGTCAAGAATTGTCAAGAGCTGGTGAGTGCAGCCATTTTTTGTTCTTTCTTACTATTATTTATTAATTGTATTATTCTTACATTTGAATAAATAAAGTATATATGGATTCTAGACTCCCGATTCTTTAGAATCGGGCTGCCATCTAGTATTCTATAACTGGCGAGAGAATCTTAGCTCCAGCGCCTAACTTACCACAATGATAATCGGCGCATTCTGATGGATGTATTAGACACCTCCTCACGCCACTAAAATTATGTCCCCAAATACTCACCATTATTATATTTGGCACATTTTACACTTTAGTCACTCGTCCTAATCTAGACACTTCATAAAACTGTGTAGTGAGACGCAAATTGTTCATCTTTTCATTTTATTGAAGTAACTTTTTGATGTTTGATATTCATTGATGTTTTTGTCACAGCAAAAGCCTTAGATCCTCCTAAAAAGTCACAAACGTGTCAGCTTGAAAACTCCTCTAGAAACTTCATTCAAAGGTTATATATACAGTATATATTACGTGTGTGTGTGTGTGTGTGTGTGTGTGTGTGTGTGTGTATATATATATATATATATATATATATATATATATATATATATATATATATATATACGCATATATATATGTATATATATGTATACGCATTTCAGGAATCTGTCTAAAACATATGGCTGGATAGACAGATTCGTAAAATGGAACTTTTTTTATATATGTGCACATGTTGCGGAATCTGCATCTCTTGCCAGAAAACGCAGGCCAAAATGGTTGCGGATTGTCTTGCTTTTTTTAATATGCGGATTTGCCTTACTCAATGTATGGTTAATGGGTGCAGAAACGCTGCGTTTCCGCACAAAGAATTGACATGCTGCGGATAATAAACCGCGTGGAATTTCTGCGTGGAATTTTCCGCAGTATGTGCACGGCAGTTTTTTTTTCCACAGGTTTGCATGGTACTGTACACCACATGGAAAACTGCTGCGGATCCACAGGGCCAAATCCGCACCGTGTGCACATAGCCTAAGGCCACTAATAAAGGGCAAATTACTCCTGGAAACTATACGAGCACCAATGATGCATTGGGGCCATTTTGTTTTTAAATCCCCATGATGATTTAACCCATTTGGAATCTTTGAATTTTCATTTTTGTGCTTTAATTTTTTTTGCATCTCCTTCTTTTAGGAATGAATTCTAAAGCGGGGAAAAAAGTTACATGGGAGGGAAAAAATTAGATTCTAACTTTTTTTTTTTTTTTTTAATTGGATGTTTGGAGGGTCTTGTTTTGACATCATTCATTGTGCAGTAAAAATTATCTGATAATTTGGATTTTTGGATTTCTCGGGACGTGTACAATTTACCAATTTATACAGTTTTTGTTTTATAAATTTTGATAGTTTCTAAAAAAAAAAATGTAACTTTGTACAAGCATGGAGTGTTGGTAATTTTTGGTAATAAAGCTGTAGAACAGCTTGTTTTTGCTGGACAAATTGATGGGTTTTACTGGTACCATTTTGGGGTATATATTACTTTATCACATTTATTTTTTGGTGACGGCGAGGTAACTGATCAGATGACGGATCATATTTGGTTTGGGTGAATTGTTTTGGATGGAGAAGTATCCGTAAAAGAGACGTGAAGGACTGTTTTCTGGTAGTCCCTAGATTATACAGTTAGGGAAACTTGGAGCAGCAAACAACTATCTGCTTCCATATGGCATGTGCTGTGCTGGAGATTAACCATGATTTCTATGGCTAAGTAGTTTGCAGATCAAGTTACCGTATATACTCGAGTATAAGCCGAGATTTTCAGCCCAAATTTTTGGGCTGAAAGTGCCCCCTCGGCTTATACTCGAGTCATGATCGGTGGTGGGGTCGGCGCGTGAGCACTGTCATATACTTACCTAGTCCCGGCGATCCTGGCGCTCCCCCTGCCCGTCCACGGTCTCCGGGTGCCGCAGCCTCTTCCCCTGAGCGGTCACGTGGGACCGCTCATTAGAGAAATGAATAGGCTGCTCCACCTCCCATAGGGGCGGAGCCGCCTATTCATTTCTCTAATGAAGCGGTGCCGGTGACCGCTGATAGAGGAAGAGGCTGCGGCACCGAAGACAGGCAGGGGGAAGGAGCGGGACGCCGGGAGCAGGTAAGTGTCATATTCACCTCTCCTCGTTCCACACGCCGGGCGCTGTCTCCATCTTCCCGGCGTCTCTCTCTCCTCAGTCCTCACTGACTGTTCAGGCAGAGGGCGCGATGACGCATATAGTGTGCGCGGCGCCCTCTGCCTGATCAGTCAGTGCGGAGAGACGCCGGGAAGATGGCGCCGAGGAGCTGCAAGCAAGACAGGTGAGTATGTGTTTTATTATTTTATTGCAGCAGCATAGCTATGGGGCAATAACGGTGCAGAGCACTATATGGCACAGCTATGGGGCAGTAATGGTGCAGAGCACTATATGGCACAGCTATGGGGCAATAACGGTGCAGAGCACTATATGGCACAGCTATGGGGCAATAATGGTGCAGAGCACTATATGGCACAGCTATGGGGCAGTAATGGTGCAGAGCACTATATGGCACAGCTATGGGGCAATAACGGTGCAGAGCACTATATGGCACAGCTATGGGGCAGTAATGGTGCAGAGCACTATATGGCACAGCTATGGGGCAGTAACGGTGCAGAGCACTATATGGCACAGCTATGGGGCAATGGTGCAGAGCACTATATGGCACAGCTATGGGGCAGTAATGGTGCAGAGCACTATATGGCACAGCTATGGGGCAGTAATGGTGCAGAGCACTATATGGCACAGCTATGGGGCAGTAACGGTGCAGAGCACTATATGGCACAGCTATGGGGCAATGGTGCAGAGCACTATATGGCACAGCTATGGGGCAGTAATGGTGCAGAGCACTATATGGCACAGCTATGGGGCAGTAATGGTGCAGAGCACTATATGGCACAGCTATGGGGCAGTAATGGTGCAGAGCACTATATGGCACAGCTATGGGGCAGTAATGGTGCAGAGCACTATATGGCACAGCTATGGGGCAGTAATGGTGCAGAGCACTATATGGCACAGCTATGGGGCAGTAATGGTGCAGAGCACTATATGGCACAGCTATGGGGCAATGGTGCAGAGCACTATATGGCACAGCTATGGGGCAGTAATGGTGCAGAGCACTATATGGCACAGCTATGGGGCAGTAACGGTGCAGAGCACTATATGGCACAGCTATGGGGCAATAATGGTGCAGAGCACTATATGGCACAGCTATGGGGCCATAATGAACAGTATGGAGCATCTATTTTTATTTTTGAAATTCACCGGTAGCTGCTGCATTTTCCACCCTAGGCTTATACTCGAGTCAATAAGTTTTCCCAGTTTTTTGTGGCAAAATTAGGGGGGTCGGCTTATACTCGGGTCGGCTTATACTCGAGTATATACGGTAACACCTTTATACCCAGCGAGGTTACAATTTCTTTTCTTTGCATGTAGCCTGTAGAAATGGAAAGGCCTATGTCCATTTGAGGCTCATACTTTAGGCTGTCCACTGCCTTCATTTTAAAAACTAGTGAGATTTAAGACTTAAAAAAAAAAAAAATACACGTGCCACCAAATACCCCACTGCAAAAAGTATTTCAACAGCAGAAAATTTCCATCTATACGATAAAACTGGGTATGTATTATTTTTTTGGGGATTTCTCAAAATCCTTTTTTGCCCATTTCCCCCCTGCTTTGCTAACCTAAACCCTGCATCTCCAGATTGGCCATTGTGTGAATTATGGGATCCCCAGTAATCGGGGCATGGAGAACTGATCTCAAAGAGCGTGCCTGTAAAAGTCACAGTTTGGGTTCATGCAATTTTTGGCTGTGCTGGGTGAAGCACATTGATTTCTTGGAGAAATTGTTATCTGCCATTGGGGTTCGCAGGTAAAGCACAATGCATGTTACCAATTAATGTAAAGCAGTATTTGCTTATCCCCAAAATGCACCCTCATCTACACTTTATAGACCAAAGTATTAGGACATCCCATTCTAAATCCATAGGTATTAATAAGGAGTTAGTCCCCACTTTGCAGCTATAACAACTTCCCCGCTTCTGGGAAAGCTACTTATAAGATTTTGGAGCGTGTCTGCAGGAATCTTTGCCCATTCATCCAGAAGAGCATTTGTGAAGATGGACACTGATGTTGGATGAGAAGCTCCGGCTCACAATCTCTGCTGTAGTTCAGCCCAAAAAGTGTCTTTAGGTCACGGCTCTCAGCGGCCAGTCAAGATCTTCCACACTAAACTCGCCCAACTATTCCTTTATGGATCTTGCCCAGAGCAGTGGGCTGCGGTTATTTTGTAAGAGAAAAGGGTCTTCCCCAAACTATTCCCCCCGAAGATGGAGGCGTTAAGTTATCCTTTGCAGCATAATGGAGACTAGGGCAGCGGCAGAGACGGTGCTGGACTTGGGGAGGGTAAGTAAAGCTGTTTTGTTATTTTATACCTAAAAGTCTATGGGTAGAAATTAGTGATGAGCGAGTGTACTTGTTGCTCTGGTGATCTCTTGAGTATTTGTAAGTGCTCGGAGATTTAGTTTTCGTTGCCTCAGCAGCATGATTTACAGCTGCTAGACAGCTTGATTACATGTGGGGATTCCATAGCAACCAGGCAACCCCCACATGTACTCAGTAGTGATGAGCGAGTGTACTCGTTGTTCGGGTGACCTCCGAGTATTTGTTATTGCTCGGAGATACGGTTTTTATCGCCTCAGTTGCATGATTTACGGCTTCCAGATACGCTGAATACATGTGAGGAATGCCTGTTTGTTAGGGAATTCCCACATCTATTCAGCTTATCTGGAAGCCGTAAATCATGCAACTGAGGCGATAAAAACTATATCTCGGAGCACTAACAAATACTCGGAGGTCACCCAAGCGTGCTCGTGAAAACCCGAGCAACGAATACACTCGCTCATCACTAGTATAAATCTGATGAAATGGGACAACCCCTTTAGCATCTCCTTTTATTGGAGCTAACTGGGCTAGATCAACCCATGAAAAGCAATTCCACTGCATGATTTCTCCATCACCAAACTTTCTAGTCAGGCCGGCAACCATCTCCTTGTACTCACCAAACCCAGACTCATTCATCAGACGCCAAATAGAGAAGAGAGATTCGTCACTTCATAGAACGCCTTTTGTTCTCCATAATCCTATGGTTACACCACTCCATCCCACGCTTGGTATTGTAAGGCCGCATGCAGCAACTCTGCCATGCTATGAAGCTACCAGCTCACTTTTTGTGCTGATGGTAATGCAAGAGGAGGTTTGGACTAGTTATTTGGTCAGCAGAACGATGGCCAATGTTATTCCGTATGTGCCTTCATGCTCTTCGAGCTCGCTCTGTTACATTGCCTGCCGGGTTGTGGCAGAGTTCCTCTGATTCCTAAATGCTGTAAGACTTTTTGCTTCTAGCGTATCCTATACACAGTAAGTTTTGGTATCTGGGTCTCAATACCTAAAATTAGGTAAATGTCTGACCTTATGATATTCACAGCAGACAGATTTGCCGAATCCCATCGGTAGACAAGAATGTCTGCACAAAAGAATCTAAACAGAAAGGGCAGTAAATATTCTGCCTTAAGGGGAAAAACCTTTAGAGACAAACCTCCTTCATATGCAGGCTAAGAAATACATGCATATGGATAAAAGCCGCCACCTCCCATCCCCCTTCTATCACAAACCTGTAGTATAAGCGGCCATAAGAATCCAAAGAATGATGTGCACTTGTCACAGACTTATATTATGCCCTCACTTGTCAGTCTTCAGGCATCGATGTCCATACTAGACCTTATAGCCCATTTTGGTGTTGAGGTGATTTAGATGTAAGGACCCATACCTTTGTGCCAGCACCATATTACCAATCACGTTGCTCTTTTTGTAATGGCTGAATTTTCTTTTGTAGTGTAAAAAATGTGAACCTGTTTAGTCTCATTAAATGGGGCATGTAAACCTGAAACTCATTGGCAGAAACAGGACAAGCCTCCGATTTCCGCTGAGGATTCTATAGAAAATAATCCGTTTTTCCCACCCAAAAAAATTCTTGTGTGGTTAATAAAAAAAAAAAAGTAATTGCCACGACACTGATTTTTAAAATTGTTGCATCCTTCTGAAGAAAATAGGATTTCCTATTGAAAAAAGAGTAAGAGGCGGTTTGTGAGCTGCTTTTATGTAATCATAAAATAGAATATGCAAAATATGAGAAAAGTGGATAATTTTTGCCTTATGTGGACATATGCCCTGACATTTATTGATGTGGGGTCCGTACACAATGATGAATGTCATTGAATGGGGTCATCTACACACGGACCCGCGGCGATTCAAACTAGATTTGTAGCAGAAATCTGAGGTTCAACCTCACTTTTCCCTCAGATTTTCTGACAAATCAGTTTCCAATTTTCTGACATGCAAAATCTCAATGGGAATGAACCCGTATGTTTTTATAAAGCCGGTCCAATCTGAAATACGCCTAAGAAATTGCTCATTCATTTCTGTTGTAAAAACTACATTGATTTTCACCATTTTGAGCTTTTTTTTAACCACTTCAGGTTTCCAAAAGCGCCAAACAATTCAAATTAAAGGAGCAGACAATTCTTGAGATGTTTTCGTCTATAAATCCACCTCATACTTTACTATGGAAAGATTTAAAAAATGGTACCAGGAAGGTGCTTTGGCGTTTGGTATTTATTATTATTAATAATAATAATAATAATAATAATAATATTAATTATTATTATTATTATATAAGCATTTTCACACACACACACACACACACACACACACACACACACACACACACACACACACACACACACACACACACACACACACACACACACACACACACACACACACACATTCCTGGATTTAATTAAGTGATAAATGTAGTAAAAAAAAAATTGTGCTTTAAAAACATTTGAATACTAAAAAAAAACTGAACGTTAACCAAAAGCAATAACACAAATTTCCAGGAAACCTTGACAAAAAACACTGTGTCAAAAAAGCCATTGTTTCCTGAAGCAGTTTCTACTTGAAAATAATCTGTCGCTTTTGACCTCTGGAAAACAGCTTAGTTTGATCCTCACCCTTAGGCCGGGATCACACATACGCGAGATACGGCCGCGTCTCGCAGGTGAAATCCCTCCTCTGGCACCGGCACTCCGGAGCGGAGAGTGCAGCTGCACAGCAACACATGGATCTGCACGCTCCGCTCCCAAATGCCGGCGCCAAAGGAGGGATTTCACCTGCGAGACTCGGCCGTATCTCGCATTTGTGTGATCCCGGCCTTAGAGGAAGATTTTGAGAGCACATGTGAAGGCCAAGATTTTAGCTTTTACCTCAGTTCAGCATGGGTTTTCGGTGCGCACTTCTGACTGAATACTTTTTGGCCATGCTCACATGCTGACAACAGACCCCATACAGAATCCACACCGGTTGATTTGGCCATAGACGTCACCTTACTGCATTGTGTTGGGTATAATTTACGATAAAAGTAGCCCATGGTGTGAAATCTGTGGTGGAAATCTGCACAGCGAGCGCACGCTGTAATCTTTTCTGCAGTTTTTTTCCAAATACATGTGGATATGTGTTTGAGATTTTGCACCATAAATTGCTATGTTTGCGACCTAAAACTGTGCGGTAAATCCTGTACGTGTGAACACGCCCTAAGGGAATCTGTACACAAGGTGAATTTGCTGCAGATTGTCCACCTGTTATCCATAACGAGAATTTTCTGCGGATTACAGTAGCAGCACCGTGAATGAGAACTTGAGGAATGTTGCTAAGGCACAGAGAGGGATGTTATACGGCTGAGCTTCTCGTATTCTGAGCTCTTTGTAACATCCTTATTTTCTCTGCTGCTTCATATTACCCGTTTGTTTCCCATTAGGCTTCTTTCACACTTTAGTTGTTTGGCGTCAGTCACTTCCGACATAGTGACGGATCGACGGATCCGTCACAATTGTTGAGAAAACGGTTCCAACGGATCAGTTTTTTTGACGGATCCGTTACTTGGGGGTTGTCTGGGAAAAGTATCTACTTTTTGGAGCATGCGCAATTGAAAAAACGGATTGGGGCGACGGATCCGCCGAAATGACGGTCGCGACGGATCCGTCGCCCATAGGCGGCCATTCTATGGAATGATGGACGCGACGGATCCGCCGCGAACCGTCATTTCGGCGTTGACAAAAAACGTTTCAATGTCCGTCTATGTCTAGACAACGTCCGCCAAATTTCGACGGATCTGTCGCATGACGGATGGAACTGACGACCATCCGTCAAAATCCGTCGCCAATGCAAGTCTATGGGAAAATAACGGATCCGCCAAAAAAAGACGGATCCGTTATTTGAGGAAACTGGCGGTTTTAGACTGACGCCAAAAAACTGAAGTGTGAAAGAGGCCTTATACTCTCCTGTGAGTTCACACATTAGGCTATGTTCACACGTTTTTAGACTGCAGGCAAAACCTGTCCTCTTGGCAGTAAAGAAGCTACTTACAAAAAGCAGGTTTTGCTATGTGGTTTTTTTTTTTTGCTACTTATTTTTTGCGCTTTTAGTTGGCTCTTGTGCTTGTTGATAGTCTAGTGCCCCCCAAAATAGCATGATTTCACTTCCATAGGTTTAGCATCAAAAACTGATACCTGTGTTTTTGCACTAGATCATTGTTTCTTATGCGTGAAAAAACACTGCAAAAATGCTGAAAGTGACCTGCTGCAGTTTTAAAAAACGCAGCAGTTTTCCAAATCAGTCGGGAAAATAAAATGTGTGCATGAGATTGCTGAAATCTCAGACTTTGCTGGTACTGTAAAACTCAGCTTAAAATTTGCAGAAAAAAAAACACAACATGTGAATATAGCCTTAAAGTATGTGCCCACGATCGGCGTCAAACCCGCAGTGGCCAGCTGTGGTAGCATAGTGGATGAGAATCCAGAAATCCCACGCCCACTATGCATCCATAGTCACCTGTGGATCACCCGCGGAGACTGACATGCGGCACTTTTTTCCATACCACAGCATGTCAATTTCCCTTGTCCGCAATAGAAATTTCACCAATAGAATGCAGTGGTTGCGATAAATATGCATGGTTCAGTGAAAACATGCGGATTTACCTACCGTATATACTCGAGTATAAGCCGACCCGAGTATAAGCCGACCCCCCTAATTTTGCCACAAAAAACTGGGAAAACTTATTGACTCAAGTATAAGCCTAGGGTGGAAAATGCAGCAGGTACCGGTGAATTTCAAAATTAAAAATAGATACTCCATACCATTCATTATGGCCCCATAGATGCTCCACATAAAGCTGTGCCACATATAATGCTCTGCACCGTTCATTATGGCCCCATAGATGCTCCACATAAAGCTGTGCCATATATACAATGCTCTGCACCATTGCCCCATAGATACTCCACATAAAGCTGTGCCATATATACAATGCTCTGCACCGTTGCCCCATAGCTGTGCCATATATATAATGCTCTGCACCGTTGCCCCATAGCTGTGCCATATATATAATGCTCTGCACCGTTGCCCCATAGCTGTGCCATATAGTGCTCTGCACCATTGCCCCATAGCTGTGCCATATAGTGCTCTGCACCGTTGCCCCATAGCTGTGCCATATATATAATGCTCTGCACCATTGTCCCATAGCTGTGCCATATAGTGCTCTGCACCGTTGCCCCATAGCTGTGCCATATAGTGCTCTGCACCATTGCCCCATAGCTGTGCCATATAGTGCTCTGCACCATTGCCCCATAGCTGTGCCATATAGTGCTCTGCACCGTTGCCCCATAGCTGTGCCATATATATAATGCTCTGCACCATTGTCCCATAGCTGTGCCATATAGTGCTCTGCACCGTTGCCCCATAGCTGTGCCATATAGTGCTCTACACCATTGCCCCATAGCTGTGCCATATAGTGCTCTGCACCATTGCCCCATAGCTGTGCCATATAGTGCTCTGCACCATTGCCCCATAGCTGTGCCATATATATAATGCTCTGCACCATTGTCCCATAGCTGTGCCATATAGTGCTCTGCACCGTTGCCCCATAGCTGTGCCATATAGTGCTCTGCACCATTGCCCCATAGCTGTGCCATATAGTGCTCTGCACCATTGCCCCATAGCTGTGCCATATAGTGCTCTGCACCATTGCCCCATAGCTGTGCCATATAGTGCTCTGCACCGTCCATTATTGCCCCATAGCTGTGCCATATAGTGCTCTGCACCGTTGCCCCATAGCTGTGCCATATATATAATGCTCTGCACCGTTGTCCCATAGCTGTGCCATATAGTGCTCTGCACCGTTGCCCCATAGCTGTGCCATATAGTGCTCTGCACCGTTGACCCATAGCTGTGCCATATAGTGCTCTGCACCATTGCCCCATAGCTGTGCCATATAGTGCTCTGCACCATTGCCCCATAGCTGTGCCATATAGTGCTCTGCACCGTCCATTATTGCCCCATAGCTGTGCCATATAGTGCTCTGCACCGTTGCCCCATAGCTGTGCCATATAGTGCTCTGCACCGTCCATTATTGCCCCATAGCTGTGCCATATAGTGCTCTGCACCATTGCCCCATAGCTGTGCCATATAGTGCTCTGCACCGTTGCCCCATAGCTGTGCCATATAGTGCTCTGCACCATTGCCCCATAGCTGTGCCATATAGTGCTCTGCACCGTTGCCCCATAGCTGTGCCATATAGTGCTCTGCACCATTGCCCCATAGCTGTGCCATATAGTGCTCTGCACCATTGCCCCATAGCTGTGCCATATAGTGCTCTGCACCGTTGCCCCATAGCTGTGCCATATATATAATGCTCTGCACCGTTGTCCCATAGCTGTGCCATATAGTGCTCTGCACCGTTGCCCCATAGCTGTGCCATATAGTGCTCTGCACCGTTGCCCCATAGCTGTGCCATATAGTGCTCTGCACCATTGCCCCATAGCTGTGCCATATAGTGCTCTGCACCGTTGCCCCATAGCTGTGCCATATAGTGCTCTGCACCGTTGCCCCATAGCTGTGCCATATAGTGCTCTGCACCGTTGCCCCATAGCTGTGCCATATAGTGCTTTGCACCGTCCATTATTGCCCCATAGCTGTGCCATATAGTGCTCTGCACCGTTGCCCCATAGCTGTGCCATATATATAATGCTCTGCACCATTGCCCCATAGCTGTGCCATATAGTGCTCTGCACCGTTGCCCCATAGCTGTGCCATATATATAATGCTCTGCACCATTGCCCCATAGCTGTGCCATATAGTGCTCTGCACCGTTGCCCCATAGCTGTGCCATATAGTACTCTGCACCATTGCCCCATAGCTGTGCCATATAGTGCTCTGCACCGTTGCCCCATAGCTGTGCCATATAGTGCTCTGCACCATTACCCCATAGCTGTGCCATATAGTGCTCTGCACCATTGCCCCATAGCTGTGCCATATAGTGCTCTGCACCATTGCCCCATAGCTGTGCCATATAGTGCTCTGCACCGTTGCCCCATAGCTGTGCCATATAGTGCTCTGCACCGTTGCCCCATAGCTGTGCCATATAGTGCTCTGCACCATTGCCCCATAGCTGTGCCATATAGTGCTCTGCACCGTTGCCCCATAGCTGTGCCATATAGTGCTCTGCACCGTTGCCCCATAGCTGTGCCATATAGTGCTCTGCACCGTTGCCCCATAGCTGTGCCATATAGTGCTCTGCACCATTGCCCCATAGCTGTGCCATATAGTGCTCTGCACCGTTGCCCCATAGCTGTGCCATATAGTGCTCTGCACCATTGCCCCATAGCTGTGCCATATAGTGCTCTGCACCGTCCATTATTGCCCCATAGCTGTGCCTTATAGTGCTCTGCACCGTTGCCCCATAGCTGTGCCATATAGTGCTCTGCACCATTGCCCCATAGCTGTGCCATATAGTGCTCTGCACCATTGCCCCATAGCTGTGCCATATAGTGCTCTGCACCGTTGCCCCATAGCTGTGCCATATAGTGCTCTGCACCATTGCCCCATAGCTGTGCCATATAGTGCTCTGCACCGTCCATTATTGCCCCATAGCTGTGCCATATAGTGCTCTGCACCGTTGCCCCATAGCTGTGCCATATAGTGCTCTGCACCATTGCCCCATAGCTGTGCCATATAGTGCTCTGCACCGTTGCCCCATAGCTGTGCCATATAGTGCTCTGCACCGTTGCCCCATAGCTGTGCCATATAGTGCTCTGCACCGTTGCCCCATAGCTCTGCCATATAGTGCTCTGCACCGTTGCCCCATAGCTGTGCCATATAGTGCTCTGCACCATTGCCCCATAGCTGTGCCATATAGTGCTCTGCACCATTGCCCCATAGCTGTGCCATATAGTGCTCTGCACCATTGCCCCATAGCTGTGCCATATAGTGCTCTGCACCGTTGCCCCATAGCTGTGCCATATAGTGCTCTGCACCGTTGCCCCATAGCTGTGCCATATAGTGCTCTGCACCGTTGCCCCATAGCTGTGCCATATAGTGCTCTGCACCATTGCCCCATAGCTGTGCCATATAGTGCTCTGCACCGTCCATTATTGCCCCATAGCTGTGCCATATAGTGCTCTGCACCGTTGCCCCATAGCTGTGCCATATAGTGCTCTGCACCGTCCATTATTGCCCCATAGCTGTGCCATATAGTGCTCTGCACCATTGCCCCATAGCTGTGCCATATAGTGCTCTGCACCGTTGCCCCATAGCTGTGCCATATAGTGCTCTGCACCGTCCATTATTGCCCCATAGCTGCTGCTGCTGCTGCTGCAATAAAAAAAAAAAACCATACTCACCTGTCTTGCTTGCAGCTCCTCGGCGCCATCTTCCCGGCGTCTCTCTGCACTGACTGATCAGGCAGAGGGCGGCGCGCACACTGAGTCATCGCGCCCTCTGCCTGAACAGTCAGAGCGGAGAGACGCCGGGAAGATGGCGCGACGCCCGGCGTGTGGAACGAGGACAGGTGAATATGTCATACTTACCTGCTCCCGGCGTCCCGCTCCTTCCCCCGGACAGCTGGTCTTCGGTGCCGCAGCCTCTTCCTCTGTCAGCGGTCACCGGCACCGCTTCATTAGAGAAATGAATAGGCGGCTCCGCCCCTATGGGAGGTGGAGCAGCCTATTCATTTCTCTAATGAGCGGTCCCACGTGACCGCTCAGGGGAAGAGCTGCGGCACCGAAGACAGTGTGACGGGCAGGGGGAGCGCCAGGATCGCCGGGACTAGGTGAGTATATGACAGTGCTCACCCGCCGACCCCACCACCGATCATGACTCGAGTATAAGCCGAGAGGGCACTTTCAGCCCAAAAATTTGGGCTGAAAATCTCGGCTTATACTCGAGTATATACGGTATATATATTGGCTACGTCCAACACGCTGCTACATCCAGATCATGGGCTCCTGGCCTAAGTGTTTCACTTTTTCACGATCTTAAATTCTCTGTTGTAATGAAAGCTTTTTTTTTTGTTTCTCCAGATTTGTAAGAATGTATCCATGTGGGTAAAACACATTAGTCTGCTATACATTATATCTCACTTAAAGAGTAATTGTTATCAGAAAATGATTGCTTCTCATCTGGTCTGATTGTATTTCTTGACTGTGATAAGGGTCATAAGATGTGCCTAAGGCCATGTGCACACGTTCAGTATTTTTCGCGTTTTCGCGTTTTTTCGCTATAAAAACGTGATAAAAACGCGAAAAAAACGCTAACATATGCCTCCCATTATTTTCAGTGTATTCCGCATTTTTTGTGCAAATGTAGCCTTTTTTTCCGCGAAAAAATCGCATCGCGGAAAAAAAAGCAACATGTTCATTAAAATGCGGAATTGCAGGGGATTCCGCACACCTAGGAGTCCATTGATCTGCTTACTTCCCGCACGGGGCTGTGCACACCATGCGGGAAGTAAGCAGATTATGTGCGGTTGGTACCCAGGGTGGAGGAGAGGAGACTCTCCTCCACGGACTGGGCACCATATAATTGGTCCAAAAAAAAGAATTAAAATAAAAAATAGTCCTATACTCACCTTCGATGTCTTCCCGCCTCTCCGCTGCATGCTGCCGCTTCGGTTTCTATAGCTGGTGTGCGGTGAAGGACCTGCGATGACATCACAGTCTTGTGATTGGTCGAGACCGGTCATGTGACCCCTCACGTGACCGCGACGTCATGGAAGGTCCTGAACCACACCGGCATCTATAGGAACGGACGCCTGCAGGTGAGTATAACCATTTTTTTTATTATTTTTAAACATTCTATCTTTTACTATAGATGCTGCATAGGCTGCATCTATAGTAAAAAGATGGTCACACTTGTCAAACGCTATGTTTGACAAGTGTGACCAACCTGTCAGTCAGTTTTCCAAGCGATGCTACAGATCGCTTGGAAAACTTTAGCATTCTGCAAGCTAATTACGCTTGCAGAATGCTAAAAAAACACAAAAAAAAAATGCGGATTTCTTGCAGAAAATTTCCGGTTTTCTTCAGGAAATTTCTGCAAGAAATACGGACGTGTGCACATACCCTAACAACCACTTGTCCCACACTCTACACCGTGTGCAGAATTATTAGGCAAGTTGTATTTTAGAGTATTATTTTTTATTATTAATCAACAACTATGTTCTCAATCAACCCAAAAGACTCATAAATATCAAAGCTTAATATTTTTGGAAGTTGGAGTGGTTTTTTTTAGACTTAGCTATCTTAGTAGGATATCTGTTTGTGCAGGTAACTATTACTGTGCAGAATTATTAGCCAACTTAATAAAAACTAAATATATTCCCATCTCACTTGTTTATTTTCACCACGTAAGCCAACATAACTGCACAAAATTTAGAAATAAACATTTCTAACATGCAAAAGCGAAACCTCAAAAAATTAGTGACCAATATAGCCACCTTTCTTTATGCTGACACTCATCAGCCTTCCATCCATAGATTCTGTCAGTTGCTTGATCTGTTTATGATCAACATTGCGTGCAGCAGCCACCACAGCCTCCCAGACACTGTTCCGAGAGGTGTACTGTTTTCCCTCCCTGTAGATCTCACATTTTATGAGGGACCACAGGTTCTCTAAAGGGTTCAGATCAGGTGAACAAGGGGGCCATGTCATTATTTTTTCTTCTTTGAGACTTTTACTGGCCAGCCACGCTGTGGAGTAGTTGGAGGCGTGATGGAGCATTGTCTTGCATGAAAATCATGTTTTTCTTGAACGATACCGACTTCTTCCTGTACCACTGCTTGAAGAAGTTGTCTTCCAGAAACTGGCAGTAGGTCTGGGAGTTGAGCTTCATTCTATCCTCAACCCGAAAAGGTCCAACATGTTCATCTTTGATGATACCAGCCCATACCAGTACCCCACCTCCACCTTGCTTGGTGGCGTCTGAGTCGGAGTGGAGCTCTCTGCCCTTTACTGATCCAGCCTCTGGCCCATCCATCTGGCCCATCAAGAGTCACTCTCATTTCATCAGTCCATAAAACCTTTGAAAAGTCTTAAGATATTTCTTGGCCCAGTCTTGAGGTTTTATCTTATGTTTCTTGTTCAAAGGTGGTCGTTTTTCAGCCTTCCTTAACTTGGCCATGTCCCTGAGTATCGCACACCTTGTGCTTTTTGTTACTCCAGTAACATTGCAGCTCTGAAATATGGCAAAACTGGTGGCAAATGGCATCTTGGCAGCTTCACGCTTGATTTTCCTCAATTCATGGGCAGTTATTTTGCGCCTTTGTTGCCCAGCACCCTTCTTGCGACCCTGTGGGCTATTTGCCATGAAGCGCTTGATTGTTCGGTGATCACGCTTCAAAAGTTTGGGAATTTCAAGACTGCTGCATCCCTCTGCAAGACATCTCACAATTTTGGACTTTTCAGAGCGTCAAATCTCTCTTCTGACCCATTTTTCCAAAGGAAAGGAAGTTGCCTAATAATTAAGAACACCTTATATAGGGTGTTGATGTCATTAGACAACACCCCTCCTCATTACAGAGATGCACATCACCTGATTTCCTTAGTTGGTAGTTGGCTCTCAAGCCTGAACAGCTTGGAGTAGGATAACATGTATAAAAAGTATCATGTGATCGAAATACAACGTTCCTAATAATTCTGCACACAGTGTAGTAGAAATAACATATCCCTAAGAATAAGTCTGTCTTGGGTCAGAAAGACTTTCCAGAGATCACGCCACATCATTCTGCAGAGACAGATGACCTGGAGTACGGGTTTTGAATGTAAATTTAGGAGTTGGAATGGATGGAGATTTTCTCATGGGGTTCAGTTGAAAAAAAATCAAACTCCAATTGTTCCATAGTTTGATTTCAATTACCTGTGGGTATTTTGCAAACTTTTTTTTGTAAGAAATAGTTTCTTGAAAGGATGCAGTGCAGTCAAACAACAAGCTTTTTAGCCTCTGGGCACTTCCGGAGCCATCACAGCCATGCCAAATATTGGCATGGCTGTGATTGGCTGGTGCACCACGTGACTCTGCCTGTACAAATGCTGGATCACAGGTGCCGCTGCCACTCTGTTCTGATTAGTAACATAGTAACATAGTAACATAGTTAGTAAGGCCGAAAAAAGACATTTGTCCATCCAGTTCAGCCTATATTCCTATATTCCATCATAATAAATCCCCAGATCTACATCCTTCTACAGAACCTAATAATTGTATGATACAATATTGTTCTGCTCCAGGAAGACATCCAGGCCTCTCTTGAACCCCTCGACTGATTTCACCATCACCACCTCCTCAGGCAAGCAATTCCAGATTCTCACTGCCCTAACAGTAAAGAATCCTCTTCTATGTTGGTGGAAAAACCTTCTCTCCTCCAGACGCAAAGAATGCCCCCTTGTGCCCGTCACCTTCCTTGGTATAAACAGATCCTCAGCGAGATATTTGTATTGTCCCCTTATATACTTATACATGTTTATTAGATCGCCCCTCAGTCGTCTTTTTTCTAGACTAAATAATCCTAATTTCGCTAATCTATCTGGGTATTGTAGTTCTCCCATCCCCTTTATTAACTTTGTTGCCCTCCTTTGTACTCTCTCTAGTTCCATTATATCCTTCCTGAGCACCGGTGCCCAAAACTGGACACAGTACTCCATGTGCGGTCTAACTAGGGATTTGTACAGAGGCAGTATAATGCTCTCATCATGTGTATCCAGACCTCTTTTAATGCACCCCATGATCCTGTTTGCCTTGGCAGCTGCTGCCTGGCACTGGCTGCTCCAGGTAAGTTTATCATTAACTAGGATCCCCAACTCCTTCTCCCTGTCAGATTTACCCAGTGGTTTCCCGTTCAGTGTGTAATGGTGATATTGATTCCTTCTTCCCATGTGTATAACCTTACATTTATCATTGTTAAACCTCATCTGCCACCTTTCAGCCCAAGTTTCCAACTTATCCAGATCCATCTGTAGCAGAATACTATCTTCTCTTGTATTAACTGCTTTACATAGTTTTGTATCATCTGCAAATATCAATATTTTACTGTGTAAACCTTCTACCAGATCATTAATGAATATGTTGAAGAGAACAGGTCCCAATACCGACCCCTGCGGTACCCCACTGGTCACAGCGACCCAGTTAGAGACTATACCATTTATAACCACCCTCTGCTTTCTATCACTAAGCCAGTTACTAACCCATTTAGTGTAGCGACAGGACGCACCTGGAGAGGGACAGTATTAGACTTTGCGCTCTCTGCAAAAAAAAAAGCCTGTGTGTGCACTGTGTATGCGTATCGATGTGAGAACTGTACCAAAAAGCCAGTGTATGAATTCTGCGGCCTCACCTGTGGGAGTACTGTGCCTTTTAAGCCTGTGTACTCTGCAGTCATGTCTGTACGAGTAGTGGGCCTAAAAAATAATACTCTGCAGCCGTCTGTGTGCAAGAAGTGTGACAAAAGACGACTTAAAAAAAAAGTAGAGTAGACTATAAGTGAGGAGACGAGGACGTGTCCGTGCTGGTACTGGTGTAGCTGCTGGTGGTGGTGGACCTGCTGCAGGAAAAGAACGTGGTCGTTGTGTTCGATACACGCCCAGATACAACACCTACCTCTGGTGCACACAGGCGACAGGACTTTATGCGTCGTTTCGTAGTGCCGCATACCGCTACACGAATGATGAGCCCAGAATATGTTGAGGCTTTGTTAAATTGGATGACTGAGAGTGGCTCCAGTTCCGTTGCATTATATTCCACCCAGTCCATTGCAAAAAGCCCAGAGTTGGCACCTGTGGACTATGGTCATCAGGCTTCCACCTCACCCCATTGCAAATCAACCTATCCGTCCAAGTCATGCAGCAGTCACTTCTACTTTTTATGACTCCGCTGGCTGTGGTTCCATGGGCCGTCTACCTGTCCATGCCCGACAAATTTAAGATATTGAGTGCACTGATGCTGGACCACTTGTTCAGTTGGTAGATGAGTACTTGGGAGGGTTGGTTCACATGGTCAGCAGAACACTGCAGCCCAACTCTCATGATGATGAAATACAGGTGCCAACTGGTGCGTCTTTCTGCATTGTGCAGACTGGCAAGGAGGACTTGGGTGGAAGATGATGCGGGGGATGATGAGGTCCTAGACCCCACATGGAGTGAAGGCCGTACTAGTGAGTTTTGCGTTAGAGGAGGTGATTACGCTGCCCCAGCAGCACAACAAAAGAGGGAGAAAGGTGCAAAAGCACAGCGGGCATCCCCTAGCAAGTACGTCGGCTGCTACTGCCCACTGTGCCCAGGAACTGAGGACATCAAGGCCAGCTCAAAGGAGCTCCAAGATGTGGCATTTCTTCAGGCAATGTTCTGACAAGCGGCCGGTAATTGCATAGTGTGCCATCAGAGCCTGAAGTGAGGCATAAATGTTCTGAACCTGAGAATCACCTGCATGACGAGGCATCTAAATTCAAAACAAGGTGTAGTGGAGTACATGCCTTTTTGAAAAGTATGACAGATCTGAGTCTCCTATAGCATGATCGTATCAATAATATCCATGTAATTATTTTATTTTGTGATATACATGTATTCAGGAAAAAAATTTCTGTCAAAATGGCACCGACTGCACAGTATCATCTATCAGCGATCTGATAGTTGCTACAACACGGGTGCTACCGGCGCCATTTTGGACAACACAATTTTTTCTCACTCCAGCAAAATGGCGGCGCCTGTGCAGTAGTTTCTATCGGAGCGCCATTTTGAGAGAATTTTTTTTTTTTTCTGAATACATGTAGCTCACCAAAAAATATAATTAATTACATTGTACTACTGGGAGCAGAGTGATAAACTCATGGCTGTCAGAACTTCGTCACCACTTTAGGTATAAAAGGGTTGAGCCTTCCAGTTTCTCTTCCTTAAAGGGAATCTGTCAGCAGGTTTTTGCTGTGTAATATGAAAACAGCAGGAGATAGAGGCTCAGACACAGAATTCAGTGATGCGTCACTTGTCAAAGTGCTGCTGTTGTTTACTAACTAATAAGTACACTAGTCTGGCAACGCCTCTTCCTGTGATGAGTATCTCACTGTCTATGGACTTAGTACATAACCCCGCCCACACCAGGCTCTTTATCTTCCTCAGCTCTGCTGCATTCTAAATCTAAAAACTCTGATTGTGTCACAACCGGTGAACCCAGTCATCAAAGTGATATATCTTTGGATTCAGGGTCTCTTTGCCTACACTGCGCTGCTCTCAGGTGAGGTAGAAAAGAATCTGACAGATTCCCTTTAAGGGCTCACTCAGACAAGGGTACCCATTTAAAAACTGATGGCATACAGACAGCACTGGAACCAATGTTATTCTATGGGCTAGTACAGGTGAGGTTTTTCCTCTGGGGCCGTGTGCCTGACCCAGATTGCAGCATGCACTAGTCTCTTCTGTTTTTCAGATTAGATTTGCCCATTTAAACTCAGTGGGTGCATACAAAAGGATCTGCAGACACAATTGTATGACTTTGTTTTTAACAATTATTGCAATTGATATCATAGGGACCTGTGTTTAGCCTCATATAAATTTTAATTTAATATGTAATAACTGTCATTGTGCTGAATAATACGGATGTGAATGGGATGATTTTTCAGACTCCAGCTAAGGGCTCATTTGCAAGTCCGGTTGTGATTTTTTTTTTCTTCTTGAACAAAAAAACTGACTTTAATCAAAATTCTTTTTATCTAAGTTTTTCCTCCCATATTAGTAAAAAGTGAAGTCAGATGGCATTAGGCCACATTCTCGCATCTGTATGTTCAGTGTTTGTAAGTCAAAATCAAGAGTGGAACCAACACCATGATTTTGTGGGACTTAGTAAATGCCAGAGGTACCAGGATGCTGCCAGCAGAAATAAAGACTGCTCTGGTTCGGTTATCATGGCGAGCCGGACTGGATGCCATGTTAGGGCAAAGGGCGGCACAAACCTTTTTGCTCAATTCTCGTAGCATGGAAACACTTGAACAATCCCAGTATACTGCTATGAGAACCCACATCCACTGAAGGGGTCAGTAAAAAAATAAATGGACAGCACACAGGTAACATCCAAGTGTCCTTTTTTCGCGTGTCCTTTTTTCGCAAGTCGGAGCTTTGGAAGCAGCCAAGTTTTTTTTTTGTTTGTTTGTTTTTTTCCCCCTCTACTCCATACGGAAGAAATGACACGCAGATGACAAAACTGATGAAAAATGAATGCACTGATGAAATATGGGCCGTTTCTTGCAGGCGAATGTGAAAAAGCTCACAAATGTGTGAACAAGGCCTAATGCTGGTGTGTTGATGTGTAGCTGTGAGCTCACACCAAGATACGAACAAGGGCTGTCCTGCAGTGTAAGCAAAGGAAATCCTCAGCTGAAATACATTTTACGAGGCATTTCCATTCTGCAGCCATCCACTTCAGGGTTCTTCACGGGATCTTTGATGTCTTGTCCCACTGAGATCTGCACAGGATTGGATTGTTTGCACCTGTGCTCAGAGCAGGGGTCTCATGGTGTTTAATTCCAACATTTCCTTCCTTTCCAAGCTTATCAAACATATTATGATGTGAATGTTCCTGTGTTTGTTCCTATGGTCTGGACGAGAATCATGAGAACAGGTTTTAGATCCTGCACTTTGCATAAGATCCAGTCTTGGACCTTCACTATTTACCAGTAAAACTTACAAGCAAGAAATGTGTGGGCTGCAGTAACCATAATAATACAGGAGAAAGGCCTAAGAACTCATTACTATCCTCATCTGAGATTGTCCTTGATTGTGTCCTTCTGCCCTCCATGTAGTCCCCTCCTAATGCAGTTGTAAGGCCTTATTCACACATAAGTATTCTTGCTTGGATGGGTAAGCCAAAACCAAGAGTAGCTCCTAAACACTGAAGAGCCACGCATCTTTCTATTATAGTTATTTTCTGTAGGATCCACTCCTGGTTTTGGTTTCAATTACTGAAATGTGATCAAGACCAAAGTTTGAGGTGGTGGCAGGAAAACCTACTTCGTCATCTTGAATTTAAAAGAGTAGAACATGCGGCGTATATAGGTTTAAAAAGTTGTAATTTTTATTTAACCCAAAAAAATGACAAAAATATTTGGGAACTGTTGCAAAAAAGGACAAATGGACAACAACACACAGTAATTTAGTTACTTCCAACAGGGTAATGTTCAGAAAATCAGTGAACATACAGTAAGTAGTTTGATATAAATGTTAACTATATACAAAACTGTATGGATAAATGGTGTAGCGGCGCTAATGAAAAAAGAAGAAAGAAGATGAAGTGCATTAATAGCAGCTGGTATGGCCCCTAAACCATAAAGGGGCAAGGGATTGAACTAATAAATATAAAATATATAATATATATCAGAATATATGTATATATAAATACCTGCGCTAGACAATGCATAAATAAGATTGCATGGCTATTTACCTTTAGAAAAAGAAGGGAAGGAGAATAAAATAGTAGATAATGAATCTGTATATTGACCCGTAGGTGTATTAACCAGGATTTTCCAAACTCTGGGGACAGGAAGTAAATACACAAAATAGTAAGCAACAATAATAAGCAGCAAATATTTAAAGCTAAAAGTAACAACTACACATATAGAACAGGATTTGCGAAGCTGTGCTTAAAATTGCTATATTAAAATTGCACGCTGAAAAGAGGAGTTAGTTACATACTGTTTAGCGTGCGGACTCTTGAGACTGAAGAGAGCCGGCAACAAACGGCACAGGTAACTCTATCCGGATGGTAGTAAGTAGATTATTTCCTTGGTTGATAAGCACCGATGTGCAAAGATATTAGTTCCTTTGGCGTACTGTGCCGGCCGGTGACAGCCGCCCGTGCAGGGAAAAAAATATACCTATGAATGCGCGCTCGAGAAACGTTGCAGCTGACAGGACCTTCGGAGTATTCGGGTCACGTGACCAAAGCGTCACGTGGTGCCCCAGCTTGAAGGTACGGAGCACTGCAGGAGCCAGAAAACCTGGCTCCTGCAGTGCTCCGTACCTTCAAGCTGGGGCACCACGTGACGCTTTGGTCACGTGACCCGAATACTCCGAAGGTCCTGTCAGCTGCAACGTTTCTCGAGCGCGCATTCATAGGTATATTTTTTTCCCTGCACGGGCGGCTGTCACCGGCCGGGACAGTACGCCAAAGGAACTAATATCTTTGCACATCGGTGCTTATCAACCAAGGAAATAATCTACTTACTACCATCCGGATAGAGTTACCTGTGCCGTTTGTTGCCGGCTCTCTTCAGTCTCAAGAGTCCGCACGCTAAACAGTATGTAACTAACTCCTCTTTTCAGCGTGCAATTTTAATATAGCAATTTTAAGCACAGCTTCGCAAATCCTGTTCTATATGTGTAGTTGTTACTTTTAGCTTTAAATATTTGCTGCTTATTATTGTTGCTTACTATTTTGTGTATTTACTTCCTGTCCCCAGAGTTTGGAAAATCCTGGTTAATACACCTACGGGTCAATATATAGATTCATTATCTACTATTTTATTCTCCTTCCCTTCTTTTTATATACAAAACTGATCAACATAAAAAAAATGCCAAGTGCTAAATTAGATTATAAAGATCATTTGTATTTTAGTGGCTGACAGCAATGTTGTATGCAGAAGTTACATATTTAATCAAAGGAGAGTAAAGACAACTGGGTAGTTCCAAACCCCAACACGCGTTTCGCGTGGATTTTTCCTTTGCTTTCCCAAGGGGCAGGTGCCATGTTGAAGTAGGTTTTCCTGCTACCACCTGTGGTTTTTATTTAAAATGCAGGAAAGCCGCTAAAGAACTGCACCGTGTGGACTCGTAACCCCACAGCTGCCTTCTTGGGCATCAGATCAAGTATAATGGTTAATTCTAATCATGTTCGCTATAGGAACCAATTAAATCATCTATTTCTTGTTCGTGTTTTTTGACATGTTATGTGAAGACACCTTGTTACATAATGTTCCATTTTTTTGGAAACTGGCATGGAAGTGGGTTGGTCACTTTTGGGGACCAATTTTTTTTTTCTTTAATGCATGGATTTTGACAAACAAGAAAAAAATTCAGTTGGGTTTCCGCACAAATTTTGCCCAATTTTTGCTTTTACTTCGTATGGGAAAGCTGCTTTTCTATTGGAGGAGGCTGATGGTCTGACAGTCACATACCCCTCCACCAGCAGTCATTGCATGGGCAGAAGTCCTGGTCAGTGTGCGAGGAAAGCTGCAATAGCGAGAACGTGCGGGCCTCTGAGAATTTCAGTGAGCTCGTTCTGACAGTCCAACAGGAGACTTAGTAACCTGGCTTTTTCTGAGCACCTCTCAGCTGATTTATGGCCACAAATATAGTTGACCGTACAGAGAAATAAAAAGCCTGTAGAAGTCAAATAATGCAAAATTGGAAATGAAACCCAATAGCAAAAATTAATTTTTTAGCCCAAAATACATGCAGCTACGTAAAGAAAAGAAAATCCTCAAAAGTAGGCAACCCCTTTTAACCTCACCACAACATTTTTTGTCAACACTGTGATAAGCAATGTGTATAAGAACGTTGCATACCTGTATAAGGAATATGCTTGTCATGCACAAAAATGATCCACATTTGAAATCTCTTACTTTGATCTCTGTAGATATAGGCAGTTGTGGCTGTTTTTCACGAGATCATCCTAGAGCTTTGTAACCTAGGAGAGGTCACTTGGAAAGTTGTTCTACTGACGTTTTGGAATGTGAATCATTACCAATATGTGACATGCGGGGGATGATCCATGTAAAGGCTTATTTATATACATGTCCTTCTCAAAAAATTAGCATATAGTGTTAAATTTCATTATTTACCATAATGTAATGATTACAATTAAATTTTCATATATTATAGATTCATTATCCACCAACTGAAATTTGTCAGGTCTTTTATTGTTTTAATACTGATGATTTTGGCATACAACTCCTGAAAACCAAAATAACCTGTCTCAATAAATTAGCATATTTCACCCGTCCAATCAAATAAAAGTGTTTTTTAATAACAAACAAAAAAACCATCAAATAATAATGTTCAGTTATGCACTCAATACTTGGTCGGGAATCCTTTGGCAGAAATGACTGCTTCAATGCGGCGTGGCATGGAGGCAATCAGCCTGTGACACTGCTGGGATGTTATGGAGGCCCAGGATGCTTCAATAGCGGCCTTAAGCTCATCCAGAGTGTTGGGTCTTGCATCTCTCAACTTTCTCTTCACAATATCCCACAAATTCTCTATGGGGTTCAGGTCAGGAGAGTTGGCAGGCCAATTGAGCACAGTAATACCATGGTCAGTAAACCATTTACCAGTGGTTTTGGCACTGTGAGCAGGTGCCAGGTCGTGCTGAAAAATGAAATCTTCATCTCCATAAAGCATTTCAGCCGATGGAAGCATGAAGTGCTCCAAAATCTCCTGATAGCTAGCTGCATTGACCCTGCCCTTGATGAAACACAGTGGACCAACACCAGCAGCTGACATGGCACCCCACACCATCACTGACTGTGGGTACTTGACACTGGACTTCAGGCATTTTGGCATTTCCTTCTCCCCAGTCTTCCTCCAGACTCTGGCACCTTGATTTCCGAATGACATGCAAAATTTGCTTTCATCAGAAAAAAGTACTTGGGACCACTTAGCAACAGTCCAGTGCTGCTTCTCTGTAGCCCAGGTCAGGCGCTTCTGCCGCTGTTTATGGTTCAAAAGTGGCTTTACCTGGGGAATGCGGCACCTGTAGCCCATTTCCTGCACACGCCTGTGCACGGTGGCTCTGGATGTTTCCACACCAGACTCAGTCCACTGCTTCCTCAGGTTCCCCAAGGTCTGGAATCGGTCCTTCTCCACAATCTTCCTCAGGGTCCGGTCACCTCTTCTCGTTGTACAGCGTTTTCTGCCACATTGTTTCCTTCCAACAGACTTACCATTGAGGTGCCTTGATACAGCACTCTGGGAACAGCCTATTTGTTGAGAAATTTCTTTCTGGGTCTTACCCTCTTGCTTGAGGGTGTCAATGATGGCCTTCTTGACATCTGTCAGGTCGCTAGTCTTACCCATGATGGGGGTTTTGAGTAATGAACCAGGCAGGGAGTTTTTAAAAGCCTCAGGTATCTTTTGCATGTGTTTAGAGTTAATTAGTTGATTCAGAAGATTAGGGTAATAGGTCGTTTAGAGCAGAGGTCCCCAACCGCCGGTCCGCGGACCAGGACCGGGCCGTTGGGGTTTTTCAGCCGGTCCGCGGCGCCCCTGTTCAGCGGTCACGTGGGACCGCTCATTAGAGAAATGAATAGGCGGCTCCACCTCCCATAGGGGCGGAGCCGCATAATTCATTTCTCTAATCAGCGGTGCCGGTGACCGCTGACAGAGGAAGAGGCTGCGGCACCGAAGACCAGCTGTCCGGGGGAAGGAGCGGGACGCCGGGAGCAGGTAAGTATCGCATATTTACGTGTCCTCGTTCCACACGCCGGGCGCTGTCTCCATCTTCCCGGCGTCTCTCCTCACTGACTGCAGGCAGAGGGCGCGATGACGCATATAGTGTGCGCGCCGCCCTCTGCCTGATCAGTCAGTGCAGAGAGACGCCGGGAAGATGGCGCCGAGGAGCTGCAAGCAAGACAGGTGAGTATGTGTTTTATTATTTTTATTGCAGCAGCAGCAGCACAGCTATGGGGCAATAATGGACGGTGCAGAGCACTATATGGCACAGCTATGGGGCAATAATGGTGCAGAGCACTATATGGCACAGCTATGGGGCAATAATGGTGCAGAGCACTGTATGGCACAGCTATGGGGCAATAATGGTGCAGAGCACTATATGGCACAGCTATGGGGCAATGGTGCAGAGCACTGTATGGCACAGCTATGGGGCAATAATGGTGCAGAGCACTATATGGCACAGCTATGGGGCAATAATGGTGCAGAGCACTGTATGGCACAGCTATGGGGCAGTAATGGTGCAGAGCACTGTATGGCACAGCTATGGGGCAATAATGGTGCAGAGCACTGTATGGCACAGCTATGGGGCAATAATGGTGCAGAGCACTATATGGCACAGCTATGGGTCAATGGTGCAGAGCACTGTATGGCACAGCTATGGGGCAATAATGGTGCAGAGCACTATATGGCACAGCTATGGGGCAATAATGGTGCAGAGCACTATATGGCACAGCTATGGGGCAATGGTGCAGAGCACTGTATGGCACAGCTATGGGGCAATGGTGCAGAGCACTATATGGCACAGCTATGGGGCAATGGTGCAGAGCACTGTATGGCACAGCTATGGGGCAATAATGGTGCAGAGCACTATATGGCACAGCTATGGGGCAATAATGGTGCAGAGCACTGTATGGCACAGCTATGGGGCAGTAATGGTGCAGAGCACTGTATGGCACAGCTATGGGGCAATAATGGTGCAGAGCACTGTATGGCACAGCTATGGGGCAATAATGGTGCAGAGCACTATATGGCACAGCTATGGGGCAATGGTGCAGAGCACTGTATGGCACAGCTATGGGGCAATAATGGTGCAGAGCACTATATGGCACAGCTATGGGGCAATAATGGTGCAGAGCACTATACGGCACAGCTATGGGGCAATGGTGCAGAGCACTGTATGGCACAGCTATGGGGCAATGGTGCAGAGCACTATATGGCACAGCTATGGGGCAATGGTGCAGAGCACTGTATGGCACAGCTATGGGGCAATAATGGTGCAGAGCACTATATGGCACAGCTATGGGGCAATAATGGTGCAGAGCACTATATGGCACAGCTATGGGGCAATAATGGTGCAGAGCACTGTATGGCACAGCTATGGGGCAATGGTGCAGAGCACTATATGGCACAGCTATGGGGCAATAATGGTGCAGAGCACTATATGGCACAGCTATGGGGCAATGGTGCAGAGCACTGTATGGCACAGCTATGGGGCAATAATGGTGCAGAGCACTATATGGCACAGCTATGGGGCAATAATGGTGCAGAGCACTATATGGCACAGCTATGGGGCAATAATGGTGCAGAGCACTGTATGGCACAGCTATGGGGCAATGGTGCAGAGCACTATATGGCACAGCTATGGGGCAATAATGGTGCAGAGCACTATATGGCACAGCTATGGGGCAATAATGGTGCAGAGCACTGTATGGCACAGCTATGGGGCAATTATGAACGGTGCAGAGCACTATATGGCACAGCTATGGGGCAATTATGAACGGTGCAGAGCACTATATGGCACAGCTATGGGGCAATTATGAACGGTGCAGAGCACTGTATGGCACAGCTATGGGGCAATAATAAACGGTGCAGAGCACTGTATGGCACAGCTATGGGGCAATAATGGTGCAGAGCACTATATGGCACAGCTATGGGGCAATAATGGTGCAAAGCACCAGGGAAACAAGCATGGTGCTCCCACTCATTCTGAACCTATGGTAAGTTGAATCACATTCTCATTATAAATGTCATAATTATATGATAAGTATGCACTAAGCTCCATCCCTCCATAACCCCACCCCCATATGACCAAAGCCCCGCCCCTGCCCCACCCCCACCGGGCCATGGAAAACTGGTCTTGCTTAAAGCCGGTCCCTGGTGCAAAAAAGGTTGGGGACCTCTGGTTTAGAGAACCTTTTCTTGATATGCTAATTTATTGAGACAGGTTTTTTGGGTTATCAGGAGTTGTATGCCAAAATCATCAGTATTAAAACAATAAAAGACCTGACAAATTTCAGTTGGTGGATAATGAATCTATAATATATGAAAGTTTAATTGTAATCATTACATTATGGTAAATAATGAAATTTAACACTATATGCTAATTTTTTGAGAAGGACCTGTAGATCTACCGTAATCAAATCAGTTGTAATATTCTGTTCTTATTAGCAGAAAGACAGGTCATATCTCTTAGGTCTTGTTCACACAACCATATTTTCGGTCTGAATGTTGTGTGTCCATTAAAACAGACAGCACTTGGGCCAATGTTACTCAGTGGGGCAGTGCAGATGACTGGTGTTCTTCAGCGATCATGTCGTAAAAAAATAAAATAAAATAAATCCACGCATGTACTAATTTCTTCCATAAATTGGATGAAACTTGCCCATCCATGTCTACGGGTGCACCAACAAAATCTGATGTCATACAAAGCCACAGTAAAGCATCTAATTTTTACAGATCTATTGCAATTCTGTGACATAGGAAACTGTAAATAATTAAAAGGGTATTCCCATCTCCAAGATACTATTCCATTATGTAGTAAATATGTAGTGGGTGTAATAATAATAATATTAGCAAATACCTCCAGTTAGAAATGTAGTATAGTTCTCCTGATTAACTATGTCGCTTACCCCTTGTGCAGCACATTGGTATCCATTGTTTTGACCACTAACATCTAACTAATGGTCACTAAATGAGTGGTCGTACCCATGAATACCTAAGCTACTGCAATGCCCTGTACATGGCCACAAACTTATCAGAACTCTACTACATTTCTAATTGGAGATATTTCTTAATATTACGGTATACATATTACACCTACTACACATTGGGGATAGCATCTTGGAGATGGGAATACATACATGTATGCAGTGGAATGTTAAAAGTTTGGGCACCCCTGGTCAACATTACTGTTATTGTGAACAGTTAAGCAAGATGCAGATGAAACGATCTCTAAAAGGCTTAAAGTTAAAGATGACACATTTCCTTTGTATTTTAGGCAAAAAAAAAGGTCTTTTTTACATTTTAAAAATTGCAAAAAGCAAAATTGGCCAAAGCAAAAGTTTTGAGCATCCTTGGAGACTTGTGCTCCAATAACTTTAACCAAGATTTCAGACCATAATTAGCCTGTTAGACTATGTGCACACAGTGCATTTTTTATTCATTTTCGTGGCGGTTTATCCACACGGAAATGGGCCAAAAACACTATGGAATTCTTATGCCAGCTAATTCAATGATATTCCTGAAGTGTTGTGCACTTGATCAGTAAATTTCCTTGAGTATTTGCAGTGCATTCTTTTCTGCAGCATGTCAATTCTTGGTGCATTTCTGCAGCATTTTTCACCCATTAACGTCAACTGAGTCTGTCAAATCCGCAGCAAAAGCATAGGTGTAAAAATATTTGTGGATTTGCTGAGTGTTTGCTTACGTTTTTCATATCGGGTGTTTCCCACGCTATCATCTGTGTGTCCGCGCGTGAACCACTGGCGTGGCAGTTCTGATTGGCGGTAGCGTTACCGCCGGTAAGATCATTACTGTTGGTCAGTGCACTGAGGGGTCACACTGTCAGATGTCAACGTGACCCCCGCAGATGTGGCTGTGACCCGTGGTAAAAAGATTACTGCAGGTCACCGGTGTCGGATGATGACACCTGCTGACACTGATAACAGTGGGCGTAGTCATCAGCCGGCGCCTGTGCTCAAAGTAAGAAATAAAAGTTAAAATAAAGAAATATTGACATAAAAAAAAAAAAGTGTATACTCACCTTACACAATTCCTGAAGCCCTTTGTCTCCTGTAAAAAAAAAAAAAAAGCCATATAATCACCTTATCGCCTAATTGCCGATGTCACCTGAAATAAAGAAAAAATAATAAACCACCGTATCCCTCACCTATCTGCCAGAATCCATAATGTCCTGCAACGATTCCGATCACTTGTAGAGCAGTCACATATGTCTCTATACAAAGGAATTCTATAATCTTTAACTTTAGGCCTTTTAGAGATCATTTCATCTTCAACTTGCTTAACTGTTCACAAGAACGGTAATTTTGACCAGGGGTTCCCAAACGTTTACTTGCCTCTGTACCTAGACATTATAAACACAAGCATGTATTTCGGCCTGTGTCCCATATGCGCTGCCTACCTCGGCCCGTGTCCCATATGCGCTGCCTACCTCGGCCCGTGTCCCATATGCGCTGCCTACCTCGGCCCGTGTCCCATATGCGCTGCCTACCTCGGCCCGTGTCCCATATGCGCTGCCTACCTCGGCCCGTGTCCCATATGCGCTGCCTACCTCGGCCCGTGTCCCATATGCGCTGCCTACCTCGGCCCGTGTCCCATATGCGCTGCCTACCTCGGCCTGTGTCCCATATGCGCTGCCTACCTCGGCCCGTGTCCCATATGCGCTGCCTACCTCGGCCCGTGTCCCATATGCGCTGCCTACCTCGGCCCGTGTCCCATATGCGCTGCCTACCTCGGCCCGTGTCCCATATGCGCTGCCTACCTCGGCCCGTGTCCCATATGCGCTGCCTACCTCGGCCCGTGTCCCATATGCGCTGCCTACCTCGGCCCGTGTCCCATATGCGCTGCCTACCTCGGCCCGTGTCCCATATGCGCTGCCTACCTCGGCCCGTGTCCCATATGCGCTGCCTACCTCGGCCCGTGTCCCATATGCGCTGCCTACCTCGGCCCGTGTCCCATATGCGCTGCCTACCTCGGCCCGTGTCCCATATGCGCTGCCTACCTCGGCCCGTGTCCCATATGCGCTGCCTACCTCGGCCCGTGTCCCATATGCGCTGCCTACCTCGGCCCGTGTCCCATATGCGCTGCCTACCTCGGCCCGTGTCCCATATGCGCTGCCTACCTCGGCCCGTGTCCCATATGCGCTGCCTACCTCGGCCCGTGTCCCATATGCGCTGCCTACCTCGGCCCGTGTCCCATATGCGCTGCCTACCTCGGCCCGTGTCCCATATGCGCTGCCTACCTCGGCCTGTGTCCCATATGCGCTGCCTACCTCGGCCCGTGTCCCATATGCGCTGCCTACCTCGGCCCGTGTCCCATATGCGCTGCCTACCTCGGCCCGTGTCCCATATGCGCTGCCTACCTCGGCCCGTGTCCCATATGCGCTGCCTACCTCGGCCCGTGTCCCATATGCGCTGCCTACCTCGGCCCGTGTCCCATATGCGCTGCCTACCTCGGCCCGTGTCCCATATGCGCTGCCTACCTCGGCCCGTGTCCCATATGCGCTGAGCACAGCCTGAGATATACTGACCCCTGGAGGTGGGAGGTAATTTGATCACCGCAGCCTGTCTGACACCTGCAGAAGGTGGTTTAGGGGCTGATAAGGAGAGTAGAGCGCATAAAGTAAACGCCGTAAAGAGAGACAGCATCTAACATATCACGCGCGCAAAAAATGGGCCGCAGGCTGGACATTCTCCACCGCTGTATTAAGGGATTGTCATTTACCGAAAGTTTTCTAGAGTCATTCATGATTTTGCTTTTTTTTTTTCTGATCTCTATATATAGTTCTGTGCAATACTTTGCAGCACTTCTTCTACGCCTGCCTAAAAGTAAGAATCCATTAAAAAAATTAAGTTCTTATAGTTTATTATTACTTAATAAAATGCAAGGTGAATCAACTAAAGATTATATATATCTATTTGGTATGGCCACCTTTTGCCTTCAAAACCGCATCAATTGATGCTCATGAGGAGAACATAATTTTACCTCTATACAAGTCACTAGTGCGACCACACTTAGAATACTGTGCACAGTTCTGGTCTCCGGTGTATAAGAAAGACATAGCTGAACTGGAGCGGGTGCAGAGAAGAGCGACCAAGGTTATTAGAGGACTGGGGGGTCTGCAATACCAAGATAGGTTACTACACTTGGGGCTATTTAGTTTGGAAAAACGAAGACTAAGGGGTGATCTTATGTTAATGTATAAATATATGAGGGGACAGTACAAAGACCTTTCTGATGATCTTTTTAATCATAGACCTGAGACAGGGACAAGGGGGCATCCTCTACGCCTGGAGGAAAGAAGGTTTAAGCATAATAACAGACGCGGATTCTTTACTGTAAGAGCAGTGAGACTATGGAACTCTGTCGTATGATGTTGTAATGAGTGATTCATTGCTTCAATTTAAGAGGGGACTGGATACCTTTCTGGAAAAGTATAATATTACAGGGTATATATATTAGATTCCTTGATAAGGCGTTGATCCAGGGAACTAGTCTGATTGCCGTATGTGGGGTCGGGAAGGAATTTTTTTCCCCATGATGGAGCTTACTCTTACCACATGGGTTTTTTTTGCCTTCCCCTGAATCAACATGTTAGGGCATGTTAGGTTAGGCTATGGGTTGAACTAGATGGACTTATAGTCTTCCTTCAACCTTAATAACTATGTAACTATGTAATTCTTCTAAGAACACTTGTACACAGTTTATGAAGGAACTCAGCAGATCGGTTGTTCCAAACATCTTGGAGAACTAACCACAGATCTGTGGATGTAGGCTTGTGCCATTCCTTCTGTCTCTTCATGTTTCACATATAGATTGTATGTTGAGATCAGGGCTCTGGTTGGTGGTGGTGGACATGGTATCCCTTCAATGTTTCCTGCAGATTCGACACTCAGTATTGTACCACTTTAGCACTTTGGCTAACACACTGCTGTCATTTCTTTTTTTGTTCTTTAAAGGGAATCTGTCACCCCAAAAATGGCCTATAAACTAAGGCCACCGGCATCAGGGGCTTATCTACAGCATTCTGTAATGCTGTAGATAAGCCCCTGATGTATCCTGAAAGAGAAGAAAAAGAGGTTATATTATACTCACCCAGGGGCGGTCCCGCTGTGGTTCCATCCGATGGGCGTCGCGGTCCGGGTCTGGCGCCTCCCATCTTCATACGATCACGTCCTCTTCTTGTCGCGGCTCCTGTTGAGGGCTGAGCAAAGTACTGCAGTGCGCAGGCGACGGGCCTCTCTGACCTTTTCCGGCGCCTGCGCACTGCAGTACTTTGCTCTGCCCTCAACAGGGCAAATAAAGTACGCCTGCGCCGGAGCTGCAGCGTGAAGACCAGAAGAGGACGTCATCGTATGAAGATAGGAGGCCCCGGACCGCAGCGGGACCGCCCCTGGGTGAGTATAATCTAACCTGTTTTTCTAATCTTTTAGGTTACATCGGGGGCTTGTCTACAGCATTCCAGAATGCTGTAGATAAGCCCCTGATGCCGGTGGCCTTAGTTTATAAGCCATTTTTGGGGTGACAGATTCCCTTTAACTTTGCATTTTGTGAATTGCTAAAAGTAAACTACTAACCCTTTAACAGCTGTCTTTGTATACATGAAAAATATTTAGATTTGAGAGTCCTCAGTGGTTGATACCTTTTAGGACTCTCAATTCTAAATATTTTTCTATCTACTGGCTAACACGGTACCAAGATATATTTCTTTCCTGTATTTGTATACATGTGCATACAGGGATAGCGGTCAGTCACTGATAGGATCGCTCACTGTTCATAAATTACTACATGGAGCATAGGATTAAATGCTGAAAACACAGGTTATACTGATTGTTTCCTCCATATGTTATTCTACTCTGCTCCGCCTGCAGATGGGACGGCATTTTCATGATTGATTCCTTAAAACGAAAATTGCGCCTTCTTTAAAAAATGAAACTTATAGAAACGTAATCATTTAATTAATGGTTCAATGGAGAATAAATCATTGGATGATAATATAGGAAGCAGATGAATAGACCTGCAGATTTCACACTTGAAATGCGTGGGGTCATGTGCAGATTATGAAGCGTTTCACTCCATTTTGTTGCAAAATCTGAAGCCGTTCCGTTGTCACAGAACATATATGTCTCGTCTTTGCATGGGCAGAAGATCCTACTGGTATTACAATGGCGGCATATGAAGGAGCTTTCCTGAATTCTCAGTAGACATGCTTGAATTACGCAAGGTGACATGGTCAGGAAGACCTCCACATTTCTGTGATGGGATCCATGGAAGTTTTTGCTGCTGTGGATTTCTGTACAGATTTTTTGCTGTGACATTTTTTTGTGTGGATTTTCTTGCAAATTTCTTTGTGAAAGTCTGTAGCAGAAAGTTTCATAGAAACATACCCAACAGGTTTCATGTGAAAACTTGCATTCCGCTCTGTCTCCTAAGCAGACCTATTCAGAATGAATGTGGGGCACTTTTATGTACCGTATATAGTCAAGCTGCTCGTCAGCACATTTTTGGGTATTATTTTTGGTTATTTCATGATTTTTAGCTCATTGGGAGATTACAATTTTATCCCATTCCCTAACTTTAAAGGGTATCTGTATTTGCAAGCAATTATTCGGAATAAGCTGTTCTGTGTACATGAAGAATAACACTATTTCTGGAATCCTGCATTTTTCATTTCTGCAGACGTTCTGTTAATTTGCAATTGACCCTAAGTCGGTGGGAGAAGACCAGCCGCTATGATCTCTCCCTTGCAAAGCACCCATAGGTATTCTTTTCATTCCACATAGACAGAATCCGCAGCATGGAAGAAATACAGCAATACTGAGCAGGGTAGCAGTAACTCCAGCTCTGGGGGTGAGGTAGAAGACTTTCTATCTCTCTCTCTCTCTGTTTACTTATTTTGCTCCCCCTTACCTTTTCCGTAGGCTATGTAACCGGACACCTGGCTGTGCTGGTGGATGAGCTTACAGATGGAACAGAACAGGTTTTTTTTGTGTAATGAATTCAGAAGGGGAAAGTGATCACTGTAGAAAGAAGCTAGTTTCTTGAAGATGTAGATTATATAATTTACCAATGTTCTTATTTTCGTGTTCTGATGCTTTATTATTTTTTCCATTTATAGCACCACTTCGGAACTGTTTGTTTTTTCAATTTCACAACGGGAGTGGTGCCACTAATGTAACTTCCCTACCCTTTGGAAATAACTTAGCAGCCGCCGTCCTCTTCTGTTCTCTGAGCGGCTGCAGTTGTCTTTTGTGTTTTGTGATCTCCTGGATCTCTCTAGTCACTTCTCAATGCAAATCTATGGGAGCCAGAACAAGATTCCCGTAGCCTTACACTGAGAGCTTGTGAGTGTCACCACTGCCTTCCGGTCGGTCAGGAGCTGCAGTCACAGGATGGCAGCGCGGGACCAGAGCGGTGCCGCAAAGTGAAGACCACTGCATCTGGTTAGTGTAATATTGGGGTCAGGGAACTTGCATTAGTGCTGCCACTCCAGCCATGAAATAACAAAAATCTAATGATTTTAAGATCTGCAGCCCTCCATCAAAAGTTGTAAAGTGCTAAATATTGGTAAATTCAATATTTTTAGATTGCAACAAATAATAGAATGACAAATAACGTCTAATCCAGGTAAATTTCTTTAAGAAAAAAAGCCACTTTTCGTTACCTGTTCCTCTTATGCGCTTTACACTGCTACATTTGTGTGTTCTTATAATTTCCCTGTGTCACCTAAGGCCACAAGCCAATCCCACTTTTGTTTATTCTTAAAGTACAAGAAAGTTCTGCTATATTATAATTTCCTGTGGATAATTGCAATGCACAGACTAAATGCGCTGTCAGACGGCCATAGAACACCGACAACGGTGGCATCGCAATGCTCGGACTGGCTGACGGCTCTCCTGACTTGAGCATGATGCCATGTATTTCTGTCAGAAGAGCCAACAGCCAGTCCAAGGATTGTGGTGCGATCCTCAGGCGAGTAATGAGGCCGACTTACTGCGCCCTTAGTTGTGTTATATGTAGAAACCACAGTCTAGATGCAACTGCTCCCATTAATTAGTAGGCCTCCTGGAACAGAGAAGCCCATCCGGAGGCCTATCATCTGCTTTTCAGTTCCTCCATTATAGATGGTCATGTTCTTCTTGAGATAATGTTGGGACAGTGGTTTTCTAGGAGTACATTACGCTTCCTCATAGTATATTGAAAAATTTATAGAAAAATATCTGAATGTAAGATTTTCATATGTGAAGAATTGTTGTTTTTTACTCTAATAAACCGTATGTACCACCATACCCATAGGATAGGGAAGGAATAAATTACTGATCAGTCCCCACCGATGTCCAGAATGGGTCTCTGAAGAGCTCCATCTGAATCGGGCAGAGGACGTGTGCGCTTCCACTCATTTTCATATTACCACCATCTGTGCCGGTCGGACCCCCATTCTCGGGATCGTTGGATGTCCCAGTGGTCGTACCCCACCAGGGATCCGGAAGTTCTTCCCTCTCCTATGGATAGAGTGTAACTCCTAATCGTGATGAATACCCTTTTTTAAGGGGTTTTTTTTACACGTAGGATGAATTGCTCGGTTTCCTACATTTTTTTTATAAGTTACAAATCTCATCCCTTGTGCAGGATCAAGGATGATGGAGAGAAATCGCACAATGAAGAGTTCTAGATTATGTTGACTTGTTACTTAAAGGGGTATTCCAAATATCAAGCTTTTTCCCAAACTTAGACCACCTTAATAAACGCCACTATCCATGGTTACTGTATGGTCTGGCGTTTTGCTGTGCAGAACCAGCATTAGGCGGTCCACCACAGCCTGCCATGTGACTGTTGCTCTAACTGGTAAAACTACATTACCCATGAACTCCCTGAACTTCTATGAAATGTCAGTAACACAGCTATTCAAAACATTCCACCCATCTCATGTAGTATTAGAAGCCCTTATTGCAATTAGAAAGAAAGCGCGGAGGCAGTAGAGCATAAAATGGATAACCGGCCAGCAGCGGCCGTTTGACTGTGTACATGGCCGTGCAGAAACCTAGTGCGGCTTCGGATTATAACTCCTAAATGTGTGCGGGTGATAGAAGTGAGCCCAGTGGGTGACGGTCACCCTCTCCTGAGGTAATAGCCACGTTGGCCCCCTGCTGTCAGGACGGTGTAAGTGCGCCTACTACATATTGTAAACCTGCTTTTACCTCAGAATGAATCTGTGCCTGCTCAGCCTGTAGCTATAACAACTACAGTTTCAAAACAATGGTAGGATTGGGGGGCTGCAAATTTTTCTTTTGATCCGCGTGATCCTGGACGTTAAACACGTGACCTAACACTGTATGTAATTTCCGGTAAAGTACTGTATATTTAGATATTGTTGTGAGAATACTCCTTTGAAAGGAAATCTGTCACCAGGGTTTTGCTACTGCATCTGTGAACAGCATCATTTCAGGAATGTAGAACTTACTGGGCTACCTTCTGCAGTTTTGATAAAATCACTATTTGCTCTGCTGCAGAACTCTGAATGTTGAGCTCTTTGTAACCCCACCTACATCATGGATTGGCAGCTTTATATGTACACTGTGCATAGGCAGAAAACTGCCAATCGGTGATGGGGACAGAGTTATTCAGAGCTCAGGACTACCTGGCAGCATGTTTACTAGTCCTTTAATGGTAATCTCCTGATGATTTTATCAAAACTACAGCAAGCCGCTCTGTAAGTGACACATCGCTAGAATCAGGGTCTCTGTCTCTGCATTGTACTGTTCTCACATAAGAAGGCCCAGATTCCCTTTACTTGTAGCTGGGGAAGGCATGGAAGCTGCTTTGACAGTGAAATGAGACAGAACGCAGAGGAGCATTTAATATTAATGTGAATACTTGGTGCACCTTGTTTAGCACTACTCCTGACACCTCTTTTTCTTTCTTTACAGGCTTCCTTTCACCCAACAGATAACATGCGAGGTATGAGGCACCATGGGCTGGTGCAAAGGGTTTCCCGTAATCGCCAGCATTCCCCTCTACACAGACCCGTAGAGAAGCATGGACGACAAATATCCTTTAAGGTTTCTGAAAAGGGCAGCGAGAGGCTGGCGGTAGCGCTGGCGTTCCTGTGGTGACTGTCTAGTGTCTCCCCTTCGGAGGCCGCAGCCCTTCATGTAAACAGTGAAGTCTCGCCCGGAATCCAGCTCATTAGAGCGCCTCGTCCAGCAGCGAGCACTTATCCCATTAGGACACGGCTCTGGGCTTTCTGCTTCATATCCTCTGTGGTGTTGCAGTTGTGCTTAGGTTTTACAGGTTTCCTCTACATTTTGATTTGGTTGTAAAGGTTTCATTCCCTCCTATAAAACTATATATTAATATATTTTTACGCAAGTCTACAGCCTTCCTCTCTGTCTGGATAGTCTGTTTTTCATCATTTTTTTAACTCTTATTATTAACCTGGCATTTAAAGGAAACTGTGAAGGCTTCTATCGAATGGCAGATCTTGTTTGTATAGATCTTCACATGTTTGCTTAAGGTACCTTCACACGAAACGACATTATAACGATATCGCTAGCGATCCGTGACGTTGCAGCGTCCTCGCTAGCGATATCGTTTCGTTTGACACGCAGCAGCGATCAGGATCCTGCTGTGATGTCGCTGGTCGCTGAATAAAGTCCAGAACTTTATTTGGTCGTCCGATCGCTGTGTATCGTTGTGTTTGAAAGCAAAAGCAACGATACCAGCGATATTTTACACTGGTAACCAGGGTAAACATCGGGTTACTAAGCGCAGGGCCGCGCTTAGTTACCCGATGTTTACCCTGGTTACTAGCGTAAAATGTAAAAAAAACAAACAGCACATACTCACATTGCGTCCCCTGCAGTCTGCTTCCTCCTCTGACTCAGCGCCGCAAAGTGAAAGTGAAAGCAGCACAGCGGTGACGTCACCGCTCTGCTCTCACTGTACGGCGCTCAGTCAGTCAGGAAGTGGACGCAGGGGGACGTGAATGTAAGTATGTGCTGTTTGTTTTTTTTAGATTTTACGCTGGTAACCAGGGTAAACATCGGGTTACTAAGCGCGGCCCTGCGCTTAGTTACCCGATGTTTACCCTGGTTACCAGGGGACCTCGGCATAGTTGATCGCTGGAGAGCGGTCTGTGTGACAGCTCTCCAGCGACCAAACAGCGACGCTGCAGCGATCGACATCGTTGTCGCTATCGCTGCAGCGTCGCTTCGTGTGAAGGTACCTTTAGTTGGAATTTTTTGGTAGCCAGACTATCCAACAATCACGTGTCTGTGGCTACCTGGAAAAAAAACACTAAACATAGAAAACAGTATCCCAGCAATTCTGCACTTAATCTCCGTTTTTATCCTTTTTGTTTCATATTCCAATTAAACCGGAGGCCAGTTAAAAGAAGTCTTATCTGCAAATCAGCCATGTCTTCCCCTCTCATGCCCTGTGTCTGGCTGCAAGATAACTGGCTGCAGCAGAAGCCTCTGTGCTTTGTGCAGTAGGACAGATATGCTAAGCTTTGACCCTTGTTGGTTGGGGTGCCTTAAGTGCATCAACAATTGAAGATGATCAGCGGCAGGTTAACCCTGGTCTTCCCACAATTTGTACAAATCTAACTATTTCAGTGTCATGTAAAGAGTGCTGTAGACTAGCAAACAACGAGGAAATTGAGATTTCTTGTTAAGTTTTGGCAATCATTTTTAGATTTTGTGTCCCTTTTTAAGTAGTCCACCGGATGCCCTAAATAAGGCTACAATAGCTCTAGACTAGGGATGGGTGAACCCGAACAGCAAAGTTCGGCATCCGTACCGAACACCTACTGTTAGGACACTGAACACTGACTTCACCAGGAAGTACATGTTACAGTTCTGGTTTGGCCCCCCGAACACTGGGTGTTTGTTGCATGTGCATGACAGCGCCGCAAGCACTGCTTCTGATCTGCGGTAAAATCATCACTGCTGGTCAGACAGCCGCGGTTCCCGTGCACACCTGTGATCGGAGCTATAAAGTTCACCTGCGGTCACTGGTGTCGGCTCATGGGACTACTGCTTCCATCAGCTGCCGCTAATAACCGTGTGAGCAGGAGTGGCTGATGGGAGTATTCATCAGCCAGTGCTGTGAATAAGTAATTAAAAAAAACAAAAACGGGTGGGTTTCCCTGTATTTTTGATAACCAGCCAGGATACACTCACAGCTGTCAGCTTCAGCAAGGCTGGTTATCAAGAATAGAGGGGTCCCCATGCCATATTTTTTAATTATTTAAATAAATTATTTTAAAAAAAAAAAGGCAAGGGGTCCCCCTCATTTTTGACAACCAGCCTTGCTAAAGCAGACACCTGGGGGCTGGTATTCTCAGGCTGGTAAGGGGCCATGAATATTTCGTCCCCCCCCACCCCAACCTTAAAATAGCAGCCAGCAACTGCCCATTAAAGGCGTATCTATTTGCTCGGCTCTTCCCACTTGCACTGTAGCGGTGGCAAGAGGGGTTCATATTTGTGGGGTTGATTTCACCTATGAAAAGTATGAACCCTACGTGCCACAGCTACAGGGTAAGTGGGAAGAGCTAGGCAAAATGCCAGAATTGGCGCATCTAATAGATATGCCTTTTAAAGGGAACCTGTCACCCCCCCCCCCCAGGAGTTTGAAACTAAAAGAGCCACCTTGTGCAGCAGTAATGCTGCATTCTGACAAGGTGGCTCTTTTAGTTCTGGGTGCTGTAACTGCAGAAATAATCCGTTTTGTAATTTGTCAGAAAATACCTTTCTTCAGTCCTGGAGGCAGGCCTTTCCCCCCCTGCTGCAGACTCCACACAGCCGTCACTCAAGTCTTCTTGGCGCCGGGCGCCGCCTCTTCACCGCTGTTTTGAAATGAGCCGGCGCCTGCGCTCTTTTCTCCTGCCTTGGGCAGGCGCAGTGAGCGCTGCCCGTCTGTCCTCATATGCAGTCTAGCTGACTGCGCCTGTGCGGCCGCCCTGCCTGTGAATCCCAGCCCCGCAATGTGAATAAATCAGAAGACACTGCGGGGCTGGGATTCACAGGCAGGGCGGCCGCACAGGCGCAGTCAGCTAGACTGCAAACGAGGACAGACGGGCAGCGCTCACTGCGCCTGCCCAAGGCATGACAAAAGAGCGCAGGCGCCGGCTCATTTCAAAACAGCACTCAGGAGGCGGCGCCCGGCGACAAGAAGACATGAGTGACGGCTGTGTGGCGTCTGCAGCAGGGGGGGGGGGGGGGGGGGGAGGCCTGCCTCCAGGACTGAAGAAAGGTATTTTCTGACAAATTACAAAACGGATTATTTTTGCAGTTACAGCACCCAGAACTAAAAAAGCCACCTTGTCAGAATGCAGCATTACTGCACAAGGTGGCTCTTTTAGTTTCAAACGCCTTGGGGGGGTGCCAGGTTCCCTTTAAGGGTGGCTGCAGGCTGGTACTTTTAGGCTGGGTGGGGGGCCAATATCCATGGCCCCTTACCAGCCTGAGAATACCAGTCCCCAGCTGTTTGCTTTAGCTTGGCTGGTTGTAAAGAAAAAAAAAATTAATTAATATATAAATATATATATATATATATATATATATATATATATATATATATATATATATATATATATATATATATATCCCCACGCAATTTTATTAAATTACTTATTTCAATAATAGAAAGAATCGGAGTGGGGACCCCTCTATTCTTGATAATCAGCCTTGCTGAAGCAGACAGGTGAGGTTTGAAGCCACCAGCTATGAGTTTTGCCTGGCTGGTTATCAAAAATACAGGGGAACCCATGCCGTTTTTTTTTTTATTATTTACAGTGCCAGCTGATGAATACTCCCATCAGCCACCGCCTACTCTAGCTGTTATTGGCGGCAGCAGGTGTCAGCTGATGGGAGCAGTAGTCCCATCACCTGACACTAGTCACCGGAGGTAAACTTTATACCTCCGATAATAGCTGCGGGCTCACATTGTCTTTTGACAGCGTGGGAACCGCGGCTGTCTGATCTGCAATCACATGACAGCGTGGCAAACACTGGATGTTCAGGCCACCCTGAACTCGAACCTGAACTTTTTGTAACTGTTCGGCTAGACCCGAACATCCAGGTGTCCGCCCATCTCTATTCTGCACATTTAATGCCTTAAATCAGTGCCTCTCAAACTGATGCTGCTCTCACCAGTGTGGTGCCCTCTTATTGTTGGAAACGTGGAGCTGGGAAGGCAGATTTCATGGAAGTGATTATATGCTGAAAAGTCCTTTCTATGATGTAACCAATTTTTTGGTGTAGCAACATAATTGACTTATTTTGTACTTGCTGTAATGTCATATTGGATTCAGGAGACAAAAAAGGGAAATTGAGATTTACAGATAGAGGCCCAGACGTTATCATGACCTGTCTGAGGCTCAAGATGGAAGCAAGGAAATAATAATTACACATGTAACACTGTTAAAATTTAGTCTTCCAAGTAGCTGTAGAATGGCCTTGTTTGTGTGACTTTTCTTCCCAACCTCCCGATGGAACAGCTTGAAAGGATGACCACAGTGTAAACAAGACGTACTCTTATCTCTAGTTAGTAGTCATCACATTTGGCAGCGTTTCCAATATAGATATATTGATTGGATATAGCGTCCCATTCACATGTGTAGGTCATTTTATGTCTTTCCGCGTACAATAGTATTAACAAAGTGATTGCATTCAACCATGACGTTTGTTCTTTATTCAAAACCTCTAGGTCATGGAGGTAAATCTGTAAATCTTTACAGGAAAGCGTTCATCAGAAAAGGACTTATTGCTTAAATCAGGTTTTTGTGTTTTGTTTTGTTTTTTGTTTTTTTTTTTAGAATTGGCAGTTGGTTTTTTTTGTCAGTGGAGATTTTTTAGACTTGTTCTTCTTGTCTTTTCAAGGAGAGTTTTCAGCAGGCTCCTTATCATCAGAGACAATATTACAATGACAGTGACACCTCCTTAGACAGCTGATAGCAGGACCCACCATTCACAATTGGTGATATCACAGTTGACTCTGTGTCCCCCCTTCCCTTCACAATGATCTTTGTCCACGCTCACTAGATACTTAAATACAAAAGATGGGGTCAGGGGTCTGACTATTTTGGCCAATATCCAGGTGTTGTTTCCTGACACACGAAATTAGAGTCTAAAAAAAGGTTTGGTGGCCAGTGTGAATATTGGCAAGAGTTCTAAATATAATTTGTAATACAAATTGTGATAAGGAAAAAAATTCAAAAACCTGACTTTATCAATTTTTTATTAATTTTTTTTATAATTTTCTGATGTTGGCTTGCATGTAAACTGACAAGTAGCAGTGCTAAAGCAAATCACTTGTATGGTGACAAACTGTATATTCTTTTGCTGCCCAAAACACTACTATTTTTTAGCTGATAAATACATTTATTGCTTTGTCTCCTTGGTGATGGCTTTAGCCGTAGCCTGTGACTGACTCTGAGCCAGGATCCATCTTTTATTCATTGTGAATGAGGCGAGTGCAAGAGAGGTCAGCAATCACTCTGTGCATGCAAAGGTTTTGTAGCTTTATTAACTTATATAGCTCCAAAATGGGATCAGACCCCTGGTGGGAAATACAGGAGATTTTTATTTTATTATTGGGTAATAAACTGTTTGTTTGGACTTTCCATGCATGTGTTGTGACTGTCACACAGCCGCGACGTCCAGCTGATCATTGGGAGCACTCCAGGTGTCCGGGTTCCTGATGCAGCTTCTTCGGTAAGCGCTATAGCCTGCCGAATACGTAGGGAGCTGACGATGTTCGCTCTTCTCTACTGGTCACTACTGATCATGTACATAAAGTACAGCACAGATTCATCTTCACAGCACTGGTCACCATTGAGCATGTACATAAAGTACAGCACAGATTCATCTCCACAGCACTAGATTCCACTGAGCATGTACCTAAAGTGCAGCACAGATTCATCTCCACAGCACTGGTCATCACTGAGCATGTACATAAAGTGCAGCACAGATTCATCACAGCACTGGTCATCACTGAGCATGTACATAAAGTACAGCACAGATTCATCTCCACAGCACTGGTCATCACTGAGCATGTACATAAAGTGCAGCACAGATTCATCACAGCACTGGTCATCACTGAGCATGTACATAAAGTACAGCACAGATTCATCTCCACAGCACTGGTCATCACTGAGCATGTACATAAAGTGCAGCACAGATTCATTTCCACAGCACTGGTCACCATTGAGCATGTACATAAAGTACAGCACAGATTCATTTCCACAGCACTGGTCATCACTGAGCATGTACATAAAGTGCAGCACAGATTCATCTCCACAGCACAGGTCACCATTGAGCATGTACATAAAGTGCAGCACAGATTCATCTCCACAGCACAGGTCACCATTGAGCATGTACATAAAGTGCAGCACAGATTCATCTCCACAGCACTGGTCATCACTGAGCATGTACATAAAGTGCAGCACAGATTCATCTCCACAGCACTGGTCATCACTGAGCATGTACATAAAGTGCAGCACAGATTCATCTCCACAGCACTGGTCACCATTGAGCATGTACATAAAGTGCAGCACAGATTCATCTCCACAGCACTGGTCACCATTGAGCATGTATATAAAGTGCACCACAGATTCATCTCCACTAAAACAAAGATCCTTATATCAGGAACAGAACAGACATTTATAGGACATTTCAATAACTTTCCTAAATTCTTATGAAAACATTCAAAGCACATACTGCACTGAACTTCTGTACCCAATTTATTATATATTGTAGGAGTCGGTCCATTTTATACTGACTCCACCAAAATGGACAATAGACTACACAATTCCAACTCCACAGCCCTGATCGTGTGTATTTTTTAGATTGTGCTTTTTTTTTCTTTTTTTTTTTTCTTAAAGTGATCATGCAGCATCTTTTCCTTTTTGCGATGCTGAATAGATGGCCCTAACGTTTAACCCTTAAGAAAAAGTGCATATATTCTAAATTGTATTCATACTCTTTGTGTGCTAGCCTTTCACGCATCATTTGATCTTCGTAATCTTTATGCTGAGATGTGGACGAGTAAGTGACGCATGTACAGCGATTCCTCCTATTTTTTGACAGTTATTAGTTTTTCTGTTTCAGTGATTGAGATTTCTTGACTTTCATTGGCTGGATTACGGTTTTAGCTCCTAACCTTTAATTTTCTGCTAATTTGTGTGTAGTGTATGTTGGAACTTGCACTTCAGAAATGAGGCCTACTGTTTGCTTGGTAAACATGGTGTGCATGGCTCATTCATGCCTGTTTGGTGGAGGGCTGCAGCGGCTTGATACCAAGCAGCAATAAAATTAGAGGTAAGACTCTGAAATAGATTTGTCAGACAGAATGGCGCAGGGAAGGATCAGTTTCTTTCTGATGTGGCTTTGGAGGCAGCTGGTAAAAAAATAAATGCACAGTGCGCTGCTAGAATCACAAAATGCTTGTTCCTAGATGTGTCCTCTTGTGAACACGTAGCAGTCTTTTTTGACAGTGTCATGGCTGCTTACATCTAAAAGGAAGGGGAAAGATGTTCAGTCAGAATATTGTATTCCATGGCCAGTCTAATTCTAACGTTGTTTGTAGGATGACCTGGTCTAGCATTAAATAGCCATAAAACTACTAAAAAAAAACCTAAAAAAAAGCCAACTATCAGACAATATGGAGTTGTTTAAGGGAATCTGTTAGTAGGGTTTTGCTATTTCATCTGAAAGCATTGTGATGTAGACAGAGAAGCTGAATCCAACAATGTATCACTTAGGCTAGGTTCACATTGCGTTAGGGCAATCCGTTAAGCGCATAGCGCTAGCTGATTGCGCTAACGCAATGTATCTATAGGGATCGCGTTTGCCGATCCCGCTAGCGCAGATCCCCGATCTGCGCTAGCAAGGAACGGACCTCGGGCGCACCTCGGACACTGCAAGCAGCGTCCGAGGTCCGTCAGAAAATAGCGGCACATCGCTAGCGCGTGCCGAAAATGGCATGCGCTAGCGATGCGCTAGAGATCAGATTCACATTGCCGTCAATGGGTGCGCTAACGGACCCGCTGCATGGCGTTAATTGTGACAATTTCGCCATGCAACGCAGTCCATTAGCGTTAACCCATTAACGCAATGTGAATCTAGCCTTAGATTCCTGGGTGCAGCCGTTGTGACACAATCAGAGCTTTTAGATTTAGAATGCAGCAGAGCTGAGGAAGCTGCGCCCGCCTACACCATGCTCTCCATGTACAAAGTCCATAGACAGTGAGATGCTCATCACAGGAGAGGGCAATGCCGGACTAATGTAGTCTGACATTGATAATCTTAGTGATAAATCCTTCACAGTTTGTACACAACAGCACTTAGACAAGTGACACATCCCTGAATTGTGTCTGGGCCTCTACCTTCTGCTGTTCTCAGGTTACATAGCAAAAACCTGCTGACAGACTACCTTTAATGACTGCCACAGTATTATTATTATTATTATTATTTAAATAAATAATTAAAAAAGCAGCGTAGGGTCCCCCCATTTTGACAAAGCAGACAGCTGGGGGCTGGTATTCTCAGGCTGGTAAGGGGCCATGGATATTGCTCCCCCCCCAGCCTAAAAATAGCAGCCTGCATCTGCCCAGAAAGGGCACATCTATTAGATGCGCCAATTTTGGCATTTTGCTCGGCTCTTCCCACTTGCCCTGTAGCGGTTGCAAGTGGGGTTATAGTTCGGGGGGGGGGTTGATGTCGCCTTTGTATTGTCCGGTGACATCAAGCTCCGAGGTTAGTAATGGAGAGGCGTCTATAAGACGTCACATTGTATGAAAACACAGACACCAAGAATAAAGTCCTTTAATTGAAAGAATGACACTCCTTTAATAATCTCAATTAAGCCAAACATACGACCTTGCCTAATTCAACTGAAGCCCTCGTTCTCCTGTAATAAACCAAAAATAATTAAAAAAAATATATATCATACCTGTCCATCATTCTGTCCCACGCCGTAATCCATATCTGAGAGAGAATTTAGTTTTCCAGCTGGACAGTGCCAAGATGTAACCATCCAGACTGAGAACCACTGGTGACTGAACTGCTGCGAGCGCAGGTCAATGACTAGTGGTGACGTCACTGAGGCTGCGTTCCCAGCCGGGCTGAACTGCGGTGACCTCCGTGAGATCCCCACTAGCACCGTGAGAAAACTTCTCAAACATCCAGGTGTCCGCCCATCTCTTATCAAGAGTAATGGAATTATTGCTTTACCTCATTACCATTCTGGTGTCTGGTCTTACATGTACATAACATCAAGTCTGCATGTCTTCCTCTGCTTATTGTCACTGAATGGAAACCTTGATTACTGAGGCTGAACTGATGAGCAAGCAAATCACTAATAAAATACAACAGTAAGAGCAATGTAACTGGTGCTCTGCATCCGTTAGAGCCGTGGATTCTGCTTTACGGGCATTGGTCCAATAGTCTTTAGAACAAGGCCAACTCCTCACACTTGCCATTGCAAGTCAATAGCCCATTAGAGGAAAAAAAAGATGGCACAGATGTCATCCATGTGCTGTCCTTATTTTAGGATTTAATGGGTAGAAGGTAAGAACTTTTTTTTTATCATATGAGAAAAATAGATACAAGAAGGAGCGGAACAAAACTGGGTCCAGCACATTGAAAAACACAGGGACAGTTTTTCAGCCATGAGAAAAAAACTGATGTGTGAAACCTGCTTGATCAGTTTTGTCTTAGCTAATTAAAGGACAAAAAATATATCAGTCAAGGATTATTGGATGAATTGGACTGATCTCTACATACGTTGTATACCCCGGATATGATGTAATTGATAGAACTACTAATTTTGGATGCTGGTGACTCTTTTATTTGTGCTTCTTGTCCAGAAGGTAACCGGTGCTCATGGACCATTACTGCATCCTGTAGAAGCCAGACATGTCTGTGCCTGCCCATTCACTGCAAATAATGAATTATGAAATTGGAGATCAGTTAATTTACGGGGCATAAAAAGTAATGTTTTATCACACGTTTGTTAGTCCCATCAGGGCTTATGTCCCAACCATCCTGCAAAACCGCATTCAGAAGTATGCGGCGACGGGGGTGTACACTTCCAAAAATGATGCTCTGCAGACCACATGTTCACTCTGTCAGCACCATTATAGTCCATAGCCCTGTCACACATTCTCCTGAATCACGTTTTGCGTGGACGTTCTGACGTTATCCCTGATGGGACTAATGAACGTGTGACAAAACACAATGTGAGTGCACCCTAACCGATGACAAATTGTGGAATTACTGTGGCATATAGGCACCAGGAACATGCCCGGGTTAGGAGTCTCTTGTGTCAGGGCTTTAGTGTTATTTGTTTTTTACTCGCTTATATAGCACCATCATATTCTGCAGAATTTTACAGACAATATGCTCATTGGGGCTCACAATCTAGATTTAGTATGTCCTTAGAATGTGAGAGGAAACTGGAGAACCCACTCATTTAAACTCCTTGCAGATGTTGCCCTTTTCTGGGATTCGAACCCAGGACTACAGTGCTAACCACTGAGCCACCGTGCTGCCCACATGGTGTCTAATCTAGTGTCGATTATGTATTGGCTGGAAAAACAAATGGGGTAGTTGTGGATGCAGTCAGCTGAACTGGTAGAAAAGATGTGCACCGTTTGCACAGGAAGTTAGTGATAGGATCCCTGGCAGTAAGGCTAGCAGGAAACACTGTGAGATGTGTGCAGGATGCACCATTATCCTTCAGAGTTTAACCCATAGACTGACACTAACTCTATAGCTGTTATATACAGTGGGTACGGAAAGTATTCGGACCCCTTTACATTTTTCACTCTTTGTTTCATTGCAGCCATTTGGTAAATGCAAAGTTCATTTTTTTCTCATTAATGTACACTCTGCACCCCATCCTGACTGAAAGAAACAAATGTAGTAATTTTTGCAAATTTATTAAAAAAGAAAAACTTAAATATCACATGATCATAAGTATTCAGACCCTTTGATCAGACACTCATATTTAAGTCATTTTTGCAAATTTATAAAAAAAAAAAACCTGAAATATCACATGGTCATAAGTATTCAGACCCTTTGCTCAGTATTGAGTAGAAGCACCTTTTGTCCTAGTACAGCCATGAGGCGGCTTGGGAATGATGCAACAAGTTTTTCACACCTTGATTTGGGGATCCTCTGCCATTCTTCCTTGCAGATCCTCTCCAGTTCCGTCAGGTTGGATGGTGAACGTTGATGGACAGCCATTTTCAGGTCTCTCCAGAGATGCTCAATTGGGTTTAGGTCAGGGCTCTGGCTGGGCCAGTCAAGAATGGTCACAGAGTTGTTCTGAAGCCACTCCTTTGTTATTTTAGCTGTGTGCTTAGGATCATTGTCTTACTGGAAGGTGAACCTTCGGCCAAGTCTGAGGTCCAGAGCACTCTGGAAGAGGTTTTCATCTAGGATGATACCCCTGTACTTGGCTGCATTCATGTTTCCTTCAATGACAATCAGTCGTCCTGTCCCTGCAGCTGAAAAACACCCCCATAGCATGATGCTGCCACCACCATGTTTCACTGTTGGGATTGTATGGGGCAGGTGATGAGCAGTGCCTGGCTTTCTCTACACATACCGCTTAGAATTATTACCTGAAAGGTCTATCTTCGTCTCATCAGACCAGAGAATCTTATTTCTCACAGTCTGGGAGTCCTTCATGTGTTTTTTAGCAAACTCTATGCGGGCTTTCATATGTCTTGCACTGAGGAGAGGCTTCCGTCGGGCCACTCTGCCATAAAGGCCCAACTGGTCGAGGGCTGCAGTGATAGTTGACTTTGTGGAACTTTCTCCCATTGCCCTACTGCATCTCTGGAGCTCAGCCACAGTGATCTTGGTGTTCTTCTTTACCTCTCTCACCAGTTCTCTTCTCCCACAATTGCTCTGATTGGCTGGATGGCCAGGTCTAGGAAGATAAAAATAATGCACACGGCACTCGAGGATCCTATATGGTGCCCAAGTCAGGTTTCCAGCCCGTCAGTAAGATAATAACAAATCACTTGGCACTCAGCGGCCCCCGGGAGCTCCTGTCTTAGCGCCACGGACCTGGCTACCTAAGCATTACCCATATCGGCGGGTTCTCGCCTCTCCCCAGTGCACTTATCCAGGATCCCTGAGACGCTCCAGGAGTTGTTTTCATCCCGGGTTCACCCTGTCCAGGCCGTTCGGCCTTTTACACCCCCCTTGTTTATTGCTTCCAGTTTTGTTAAAGATATTTCTGATGAAGGTCTTGTGTATGGACCGAAAACGTTTAAATCTTTGAACTGGATGCACAAATAAACGGAATATTCATTCTCATCTTGCAAAGAAAATCTGAGTGCCAAGTGATTTGTTATTATCAGGTCTAGGAAGACTTCTGGTGGTCCGAAACTTCTTCCATTTACGGATTGTGGAGGTCACTGTGCTCTTGGGAACCTTGAGTACTGCAGAAATTCTGTTGTTAACCTTGGCCAGATATGTGCCTTGCCACAATTCTGCCTCTGAGCTCCTTGGCCAGTTCCTTTGACCTCATGATTCTTATTTGGTCTGACATGCACTGTGAGCTGTGAGGTCTTGTATAGACAGGTTTGCGCCTAAAATCAAGTCCTATCAGTTTAATTAAACACAGCTGGCCTCCAATGAAGGAGTAGGACCATCTCAAGGGTGGATCTCATGGAAATGGACAGCATGTGACTTAAATATGAGTGTCTGATCAAAGGGTCTGAATACTTATGATCATGTGATATTTAAGTTTTTCTTTTTTTAATAAATTTGCAAAAATTATTACATTTGTTTCTTTCAGTCAGGATGGGGTGCAGAGTGTACACTAATGAGAAAAAAATTAACTTTTTTGAATTTACCAAATAAATGGCTGCAATGAAACAAAGAGTGAAAAATTTGAAAGGGGTCTGAATACTTTCCGTACCCACTGTCAGTTACCCTTACATTTCACTAACCTCATTGCACAAAAAGAATGGACTGTTTCGGGCAAAGACCTGCACCTAGTTTCCAAAAACCCTTGCTCTTTGGCTGCAGTTTTCTTTCTGCCCCTTCTCAGGGTCCAGCGCTGAGTCTCTGCTCCTGATATCAGTGTCTGTTATTGTCTGCAGTTCTGACATCATCTTAACAGATCGTGGTAGCACCTCTGCCCGAATAGACAGCACAATTTGCTGAGCTAAGTGATTGGCTACAGCGCTGATGAATTGACATCAGCCATGCAGACTATTAGCGACACAGATCAGTGGCGGGGATTCAGCGCTGGACCCGGGGAGCAGGGAAAAGCGCAGTTTTGTGTTTATTTATTTGACGAAGATATGTCAGCAGGATTTCAGACACAATCTATTTATATGTGTATTTAATTCTTTCAAAGACAAGCCCAGCAACACCTTTATATGGCCAGTCCGGTCCAGAAATAGGACTGAAATAATATGCAAATTAGGCTTAGAACTTTGGTAGATCTGATCCCTGTCCAACGTCACTACTTAAGTTAGACAAGCAGGAAGAGGCGGCATGTTTTTTCTGTGGTTGCTGTCTGCTAGAGAGTCAAATAATGATCACGAATTTACTTCTTGGAATTCAAGTGCACCTTTCTACTATTATGATGACCTATTACATTTGTATAGATCCTTTTAGGACTTGTTTTTTATCCTGTTCAAATGTTTAAAGGGAATCTGTCAGCAGGTTTTTGCAATGGAATCTGAGAGCAGCATAATACCGAGACCCTGATTCCAAGGCTGATTGGTTCAGTTTTGATAGACTCCCTGTTTTGTTTGATGCAGATGCAGATGCAGCACAGTTGTGATTTTTTGGCTGTGTATAACCTTGCCACACCCCTCACGTCAGCGTTCTGTGCACACTGTGAATTCTCAGCAGTCAGCTGCCAGTCAGCGGTGGTGGGGCGAGGTTATATAGATTAGCCTGACTGGACTGCAGGTGAGACCTAGCCCTATAGTGATAATCTCCTGCTGATAAAATACTGATTGTATTTCAACTACATCACTCTGCCTAGTAAGCGACACATCCCTGGAATTAGGCTCTCAGTTCCCAGATCATGCTGCTCTCAGATTAATGGGCAAAAACCACTGACCAATTTCCTTTTAAAGGATTTGTCCAGCACATGCACATTGATGACCTCTCCATAACAGTCATCACATCAGAATGGGTTGGTCTGACACCCATCTATGAAGAACGGCGGAGCTGCATCACACTGTTTAGCGGCCGCAGCTGGGTTCTGCAGATTAGCTCCTATTCACTTTAGTGATCAGTATACAATGTATAGAGCTGTGCTGCCCTGCTCTGTACATTACATCCATGTAGTAACAGCTTATTGGGGAGGTAGGGGTGTCAAGAGTCCGACCCCCAATGATCTCTACGCACAGGTCATCTACAGTATATGTACTTTCTGGAAAACCACTTTAAACAGTTATCAGAATGAATATAGGATGAGCGCTGTGGAGTAATGTCGTTGCCGCTCCCGTGCCATTACAACACCATTTTCTGCATTAATTATCTTGTCACACTTCACATTGCTTCTCAGCATATGAAAAGAACATTAGTTGAAACGAAAACCGTGATGATAATACGTTCCAGCAGCCGCCTGTGTAAGTGGTACTTGGCTCCGCTTGTCCATTCCAGAGCTGTAAGCCAAGTTTTGCCATTGCTGCTTCCCAGCGAGACGTGGAGAGCAGTACATTCTGTGGGCTTTCTGTCTTGTAGAAGTGAAGAATTGTCTGCTTGACTTCCAAGTCAATTTCAGCCGGTGAGAGCAGCGGCTTTGATGTCTGCCGATGGCGGCTGCAGGAATGCTGCACGTCCGGCAGGTACAGCCGCCTCTTCTTAAAGCAGAGGTGCTGGGGAATGTCTTCGCTCTAGGGAAAGGTATGGTAGCTCTTTTTATTCTGCACAGACTTGTTATACATGTGGGTCAGATGACCTTTTCATTAAAGCATGAATTCATACTGTGTTTTCATATTCACCGCTAGTATGCAGCTCTGGCGTAACTGGTCTATGACGTTTTACATACAAACGGCATCATGGGAAAAAAATATGTAAATGAACCCTGCTCCAAAAGAAAGAACACCCCAAACACTTAACTACAGATGGTGGTTACTTTCTTCTAGGGGAAAGCTAATTTGTAACACTTGTATGTGGCACAGTATTTGCGTCTGTTTACCTGGGTGTAACATTCTTAAAAACACAAATTTTCAAAAGAAGAAGAAAAGTGCTATCATTATTTTTTGTTATTATTCATTTACTTTTTCTTTTTTTAATTCTGTTAAAATGTTATACTCCTAATAAGTAATGTCCCTAGCATCAAGGACTCGGCCAGTGCCCGGACTTCTGCCCTTAGATTGAGCACTACTTTGACCTGTATCTGTGTTTACACGACATCGGATCCCGATACAGTTGGATGAGTTTTCTGATCAGGGATCTTATGGCTCCCTGCACCACCACTTACACATACTGTAGGCCTACCGATGACTGTTAAAAATAAAAAAGCACACAATGACATCACTGCATAGCTCGCCTGTGCCGGCCCACTTTGTGTGCGCCGGGGAGGAGTAGACTTGGTCTCCCCAATTAGGTGAATATGTAATTACGGTAACTTTTTTTGCTGGGTTCTGTAGTAAAGCCGGGCATTAGTCTTAAATCAAATGATGGCCTTCATGTTGTGTAGGATTGCCAACAAAGCTGTACATTGTGTGGATACAGTTATGATGAGCAAACCATGCACCCTGAAATGGTTAAGTGAGGTGCTGCATAGCCCTGAGCAACCAGAAGTAACAATTCTAGGTAGATGGTGTAAATTTGCAGAACACTAGTTCTTGCAATGTTCTTGGAGACCAAACACAATCTGCAGCCCGTGTTGACATAGCAATGAGTGGGAGTGTATTTTTCTGAAAAGATGAAATATGGATTGCTGCAGACACTCCTTGTTTGTACAAGCAGTCTAATCCCTGCATCACAGCTGGAGTCCTTAGAGGGAATGCACTCAGACTCCAGTAAACTCTTCCTTCCTGTCTGTTTTACAATGTTTGTTGGTTCTTGCATGTAACCTCTTCCTTGCTGGAAAGAAATATTTTCCTTGTCATATGAGGCTATAATCATAGCAGTAAATATTATTCCTTTTTTTGCATAAGAATTACCAGACAAATGCATTCACTTGTTTTTAGGAAATGTTCAGAAGCAAATCTTTGTGTATATGCTTTGTTCTATTATATATTTTTTTAAAATTTGTTTCTATTTGTTTGATCGTTTCTCGTTGCTGTGTCCAGTATTTTGGCGATGGCTTCCAGTCTAGGCAAAGTTCAGATGAACATAACTGGTTCGTGTGCTCAATGGACCAAACATAGATGGCATACTGATAAGTGCCTGGACTATATTCTAGTTCACATGAGCAATTTTCTACACAGATGGATCATCCGTGCGGAAAATATTGCAGCATGTACTATGCTAGTTGTAGTACAGTCGAAAAGTACATAGTTTGTACGCCTGTCTGTGATTTGCATACTTGTTTGGCTTGTGGCATTAGACATCTTTGTTTGGGAAGCTGCTTCCTACCCCTTCCGGTGGTTTCCTACCCCTTCCGATGGTATCCTACCCCTTCCGATGGTTTCCTACCCCTACCGATGGTTTCCTACCCCTACCGATGGTTTCCTACCCCTACCGATGGTTTCCTACCCCTACCGATGGTTTCCTACCCCTACCGATGGTTTTCTACAATACTAAGTTGAGCTGCCTCTCTCAAGTTGTCAGATTGTGTTGATCATGTCGATAAAAACTTCTGTTTCTTTACCAGATATTTATGGACTGGTATTTGTTTTCGGTTAAATTTCCCTTTAATATGGCAGATTACTTGTACAACATGCTGCTCCCAGTCTGACAGAAGAAAGATGGATGATTTTAAGATGGCTCAGTGGTTATTTAGTCAGTGCTGCGCTGGGGTTCAGCCTAGCGGGTGATGATACAATCCTCTGAATCCTATATAAATGTCATCATTATTATGGGACTCCGTACAGTGGACCTGTGTTGTGGGCGAAGCTTCCTCCCAGCAATATGCCCTGAGAATACACTTTCCTCCTGTGCTGGCAGCATCCTGTTTAGTTGAATCTACTATATAATTGTCTAAGGGTCACTTCCATCTGTCTGTCACGGATATTCATTGGTCGCGGCCTCTGTCTGTCATGGAAATACAAGTCGCTGATTGGTCGTGACAAAACGCCCACGACCATTGCCACGACCAATCAGTGACGGGCACAGTCCGGCGGCAACATGGCTGCTCCTTCTTCCTTGCAGTCAGTGCCCGCTCCATACTCCCCTCCAGTCAGCGCTCACACAGGGTTAATGCCAGCATTAATGGACCGCGGTGTAACACACTACATTAACGCAGCTATTAACCCCGTGTGACCAACTTTTTACTATTGATGCTGCCTATGCAGCATCAATAGTAAAAAGATCTGTTACAAATAATAATAATAAAAAAAAGGTTATTCTCACCCTCCGACGTGGCGCAGTGTCCTCGGCAGTGCAAGCGGCAGGTTCTGGTGCCAAGGATGCTATACGAGAAGGACCTGCCATGACGTCACGGTCATGTGACCGCGATGTCATCACAGGTCCTGCGCTCATGCCAACTTTGGGACCGGAAGCTGCCGCGTGCACCGCACACAGGGCCAGGACTTGAACGGCACTTCGGAAGGTGAGTATATGTTTGTTTTATTTTACGTCACTGGGCAATATACTACATCGCTGGACAATATACTACATGGCTGGGCAATATACTACGTGGCTTTGCAATATACTACGTGGCTGGGCAATATACTACGTGGCTGGGCAATATACTACGTGGCTGGGCAATATACTACGTGGCTGGGCAATATACTACATGGACATGCATATTCTAGAATACCCGATGCGTTAGAATCGGGTCACCATCTAGTAATATATAATGTGGAATCCCTTCTGTCGGGGGCGAATATCCGCCATGTTGGGTGTCCTCCCAGATAAAACCGTTTGTATTTTAGGGCACAATTCAGGTTAATGGAGAATGAAGAATTCCAGTCTTTGAGCTATGTTCACATTTAAATGACACATCCTGGAATTAGATCCCAGATCATGGTTAGACATGAGCCCGCCGTAGCCGTCCTCCCATCTGCTGCGGTGGTTTCTGTGCTCTGAAGGCTAGCGGCAGCATGAAGCCCAGGCTCACCCCCAGCCCTGACTGCTCGCTGAGATAAGTGGGCCGCACAAGGTCTTTCCCAGTTCCCTGGCTCTAGTGTTACAAGGTTATCTTCCTATTAAGTAGCCCACATGGCGCCAGATTTCCAGAGATGGGAAATGTAGTTTGTAAATATCTATTACATGTGATAAGGCTGGCAGAGCCGCCCATGATACAGAGGAGCATTCTTCCTGTGCCGCAGACTATCGACTATAAATCTGCTTATTAGTCCATTAATCGCTGGAAATCCTTTTGGGCTCTTGATTCGTATTTCTCCGATCAGTCCAATTGTGTCCTTTGTTCAGCGATGGTGCTTGGTGCAGGCCTGGTTACAGTCAGTAATGTAAGATTAGCTGTAGTAAATGGTGCTCAGCATTCCTGCTCTCGGTTCTGGAAGCCATTGCTGAGCTGCTGGAGGAGCCTGCTTTGTGTCTGGGGCCTTGCTGGAGATGCCAGCTAAACCAGAGAGAGTAGCAGTATATCATGTCATCTGCTTTCCTTTACTGTGAATCACTGTGACAGCTCTCCATATGGATCGGTTTATCTCTCCCCTCCACCTGATAATAACTGGAGAAGGTAAGCGCATCCGTATGCAAAAAAGTAATGTTTTCTGTGTATCACATGTAAAAATACTTGCTGTTAACAACAATTTTATCACCGGTCATTTTAAAGTTGCCCTTTGAAACCTGTCAGCAGGTTTCTGCTATGTAATCTGAGAGCTGCTTAATGTAGGGGCAGAGACCCTGGTTCCAATGATGCATCACTTACTGGGCTGCTTGGCGCTGTTCTGATTGAGTCCCTGTTTTCTCTGCAGCAGATGTAGCAGTGAAGCTGTGTATAAACCGCCCACATCCCTCATTGGCAGCTTCCTGGGTATACTGTGTATTGTTAGCAAGCTGCCAATCAATGGTGGGGGTGTGGTTATGTAGATTAGCTGGACTGGCCTGCACAGGAGACCTAATGTCCTGCTGATAAAACACTGATTGTATTGAATCTAAAACACGCAGCCTCATAAGATATTTTCACAACCCCAGGTATATAGTCTGGGGAGAAGAAGGTTCAGTTGCAAGATTCATAACAAAAATTGAATTTTTTTAAATTATTTTTTCTGTGTCTTGCAATTGAACCTCCTTCTCCCCAGACTATATACTTAGGGTGGTGAAAATATCTCGTATTGTGGTGGTGTATTGCCCCAATCTCGTACAGACGCAGCCTAATAAGTATCACATCACCAGAATCCAGCACTCTTGCTCTATATTATGCACTAAATTACTTCTTATGCCATTTCCCCATTTCTGGCAGCACATGACACATGTAGATAAATGATGAATTCTGGCTGCCTGCAGTCACCATAAGGGAGCATAGGATACCTTGTGGGAGATATGTTATGAGCTCTTAAGCGCCCCCTGGAGGCTGAAGGCTGCAATGGTTTAAGTTATAATTTGGCTCTATGGAGCGCTGTACTAGAGAGAAGCTATCTCCTGGCTGCTGCTCCTTAATGCATTTATCAGAATGTTTAACCAGAAAAAAAAGGGCGAACACTCACTTTAAAGGGCTACAGCACATGGTGGTGATCCCTGACCATTGTGCACGCAGCTCGGCAGGAGTGCAAGTTGTATCATTGGCACCACTTGCTTCCATTGCAGAAGTGAGCAGCTCTGGACGTCTCCAGATATCCGGTGTAAGTAGAAGAGTGATCCAGAGGTTTAATTTGGTGCCAATGACCTCGCCCACTGATGTGGGGGAAGGGGTGCACAGTTTGGGTGGAAACACCCAGTATCCATTCTCTCATGTGCACCTTCCCATCAGCTGGGAATCGTGCCCCGATTGGCACTCTTGATGAACCCCGCGGGGGAGCAATTGTGCTGATTATTTATCATTTAGCTGTCTGTAGGTCCACGGCTATGAAATCTATTGCCGATTGCCCCTTGCAGATCTGAGGGTCTTGGTGCCACCGGCTTCCTATACTGTGGGCATTAAATGCCACTTGTGCTGAGTGCAGTGTATAATGAGTGGGCGGGCAGCGACAGGTCTGACATCAGCATCTGAAATCGGAAACTCTCCCTGCTTACACGCTCCTAGTTGAACTTGCCCCAAGAAAACAGTGTGAAATTTGCCAAAGCTTAAATGTCAGTATTGTCACGTCACAGACTGGCCTCCATTCGGGTGTCTTATTCAGGTTCAGAGTCTTATTACCAGTTGGTACTTGTAGTATTGCCAGTTATTTCATTATTTGCCCCATTAACATCATCAGGCATGTAGATTGACACATAATGTGCATGTTTTTGCTGGTGATTAATGCTGTTTTTCTCCGCAGGTTACATTTAGATGTATTTATGATTGTATTGTATATACATATCTGCATTATTGTATTGTGTGTACATATCTGTATTATGTGTGTACATATCTGTATAATGATTGCTCTCATACATATTTTTGTGTGACTCTTTGCATGCTTTTATTTCGTTCTTGTCCTTTATTCTCTGTTTCCAGTGTACTAACTGCTGCCCCCTAATTTCCTGCCCCAATCTCACGTCATTGATTAAACAAGCTGCAATCTTGGGGGTATCATCCTACACGTTTGCGTCGTGGTCTTTGTCTCCAGATGTTGCATTTGATGTGTGGCTCTAGACATCTGTGTACACTGATGTACAGCATTGGCTGGAATACTAACTTTATTCATAGTAAATCATTCAGCGAGCTTGGAAAGGGCCTCTATGACTTGATGTATAGCAGCGAGGTGATTGTGGTTTGTTTTTGGCAGCTCGGAGATGATTTTTATTTACAGAGGATAGGAATGGGGTCAGCGGGTGCAGTTCCTGGAAGTTTCCTACATTCGGAGATCCTCAGTGCAGACGTTTAGTCATTATTGTAGATTTCTCGCGTCGGTTTGAATCATTATTACTTCATAGGCCTACAAGAGAGATGTCATGAAGCCTCCTTTCTGGTAGGTCTGTGGTCTGTTTGATAGATGTGTAGCTAGTTTTCCTTCTGCAGATGGTGTCTTTTAGAGAAGTACAGTTTTCGCTTTTCTCACTCACTAGCCCTTTTATAGTGTTACACTTACGGTATGATGAGGATGGTTTAAGATGGTAAATAAATGGGCAACCACATTTTTAATATTTTTAAAAGCGAGATTCACCCCCACCCTGTTCTTAAGCCAGCCTGCAAGAACTTTGAGAACTCCAAGTAGCCATTAATTTAAAAGCTGCATGTGTCATGGCATTGTGGTTGTATAGTTACAAAGACCTTGATGATGCTCCTGTGCCAAGTTTACACATGGATGTTATAGGGGCAGTTGCAAACCGCTTCAATAAAACCGCTGCAACTTCAGACCCATATTCCTAATAGCAGCATTAGACCTGTTTGAGACGCCCTTATTCCTATCTATCCAGAATGTACACTGCTCAAAAAAATAAAGGGAACACTAAAATCCCACATCCTAGATATCACTGAATTAAATGTTCCAAATCTTTATTCATTACATAGTGGAATAAGTTGAGAACAATAAAACCTAATCATCAAATGATCAACGTAAATCACAACTAATATCCCACGGAGGTCTGGAGTTGGAATGATTCTCAAAATCAAAGTGGAAAATGAAGTTACGGGCTGATCCATCTTCAGTGGAAATGCCTCAAGACAAAGAAATGATGCTCAGTAATGTGTTTGACCTCCACGTGCCTGTATGACCTCCCTACAATGCCTGGGCATGCTCCTGATGAGACGGCGGATGGTCTCCTGAGGGATCTCCTTCCAGACCTGGACTAAAGCATCCGCCAACTCCTGGACAGTCTGTGGTGCAACGTGACTTTGGTGGATGGTGCGAGACATGATGTCCCAGAAGTGTTCAATCGGATTCAGGTCTGGGGAACGGGCGGGCCAGTCCATAGCTTCAATGCCTTCATCTTGCAGGAACTGCTGACACACTCCAGCCACATGAGGTCTGACATTGTCCTGCATTAGCAGGAACCCAGAGCTAACTGCACCAGCATATGGTCTCACAAAGGGTCTGAGGATCTCATCTCGGTACCTAATGGCAGTCAGGCTACCTCTGGCGAGCACATGGAGGGCTGTGCAGCCCTCCAAAGAAATACCACCCCACACCATTACTGACCCACTCCCAAACCAGTCATGCTGAAGGATGTTGCAGGCAGCCGATCACTCTCCACGGCGTCTCCAGACTCTGTCACATGTGCTCAGTGTGAGCCTGCTTTCATCTGTGAAGAGCGCAGGGCACCAGAGGCGAATTTGCCAATCCTGGTGTTCTGTGGCAAATGCCAAGCGTCCTGCACGGTGTTTGGCTGTGAGCACAACTCCCATCTGTGGATGTCGGGCACTCAGACCATCCTCATGGAGTCGGTTTCTAAACATTTGTGCAGACACATGCACATTTGTGGCCTGCTGGAGGTCATTTTTGCAGGGCTCTGGCAGTGCTCCTCCTGTTCCTCCTTGCACAAAGGCTGAGGTAGCAGTCCTGCTGCTGAGGTGTTGCCCTTCTACGGCCCCCTCCATGTCACCTTGTGTACTGGCCTGTCTCCTGGTAGCGCCTCCAGCCTCTGGACACTACGCAGACACACAGCAAACCTTCTTGCCACAGCTCGCATTGATGTGCCATCCTGGATGAGCTGCACTACCTGAGCCACTTGTGTGGGCTGTAGAATCCATCTCGTGCTACCACGAGTGTGAAAGCACAACCATCATTCAAAAGTGACCAAAACATCATCCAGAAAGCATTGGTACTGAGATGTGGTCTGTGGTCCCCACCTGCAGAACCACTTCTTTATTGAGTGTGTCTTGATAATTGCCAATAATTTCCATCTGTTCCATTTACACAACAACATGTGAAATTGATTGTCAATCAGTGTTGCTTCCTAAGTGGACTGTTTGATTTAACAGAAGTTTGATTTACTTGGAGTTATATTCTGTTTAAGTGTTCCCTTTATTTTTTTGAGCAGTGTATTACCTGGACAGACCGGGGTCTCATGATCTGAGGTTAAAATCCTAGGCATATACAAGTTGTAGGATCGAGTTAAGGGTCGACAGTCCGGGCACTGCAAATTGTCCAGCCATGTGGACCTGGCCCAAGGATGATGTTTCATTCCTTTTTCTTAATGTCTTGGCATTTTGGCACCTTGCGGCTCGGTCAAATTTTCGTTTTTACACTTGTTTTTTTCGTAGACATAGCCACACAAGGGCTTGTTGTGTTTTGGTCTTTTTTGCAAGAAGAGTTGTATTTTGGAATGACACCAGTGTACTGGAAAACTGGCACATATACATCACATGGTGTGAAAGGGATAAGGAAAGTTACTGAAAACTTTTTGGTCTTTTTCAGACTGTGGGGTACATATTATGGCTCTGACAACCTGACCACCATGAACCTTTTAATTCAAAAACCACAACCCTACAATGATTTATTAAACACATGCAAGGTCTGTGTGTTACAGCGATGATATCGACTATAAATGATGCAAGTCTTTGTGTTGTGAAATGTGCATGGTGGGATTATTAAACATATCCCCTCTGGTTATAGAAGTGGCTATGGACAACTTGGCATTTAGCAGGGTATGAAAGGTATACATGCTACATTCTTACCCTGCGAAATAGAGCTAATGGCTATTTAGCTTCTTTTTTTTCTTTTGCTAAATCAACTTGAAGACGTCTTCCCGACAAATTATATTCCTGAAACCCTTCAAAATATATTTTATGTAGTTGTATTAAATTTCTTGCCGATTATGGTTGTCACCGGTTTCCAGCGCAACTCCAGTACCATTCTAGGTGAGTTGACTTCCAAGCTAACTCACCAGATCCCATGGGATCGTGTGGCCCGGAAGTCGCTCTCGCGCTGTAAGTCTATGGAGTTTCACTATGTAAGTTCTGAGACTCCATAGGCTTACAGTGATGGAAGTAGCACCGTCCCATACAATGGACAGACGGCGTATGATCCGGCAAAGCTGAGGAGCACTCACATGAGCCAGAAGGCACCAGAGCAGCCCTGAAAACTGGAAAGACGGTGATAAGGAAGGATTGCAATACAACTACACCTCATGACCGACATATCTGCAAAGTTTCAATAGTTCACCTTTTTGTCGGGAGTGCTTCTTTAATACAAGTGCATATTTTTTTTACTTGGCAAATGTCACATTTGTCTGCTTGCTCCGTGTTATTCTCCTGTACTCATTAGGAGGGGCATAAACTTGGCCTTGGAGCTGGGGATTGAGACAGAACAGGAGGAGATCTATACCCTGACCTGGCTCTGTTTGGTAAAAGAAAGTCTTCCTGGCAAGTAAACGATCTCAATAAAATAATTTCCAGTGAGAGAGGTCAATAGTGCAGCTGGTCTCTGTGTCCCACGCTCTGGATCCCTGGTGTCACTAGTTCCCATTGGCAACCACTTCATTGCCAAAGAACGTTTCGTGAGTGCAAAAAAAAGTCCCAAAACAGAAAATTCTGCTCTTAACACTGTGAAGCCCAAATAAAGAAGATAGTTGAATGTCTGAATATGCAGCCCACCGTCAATTCCCTGGTGCCAACCTTTTTATTTTTTCCTCCGTTTTAGTCAAACAATGAAGGTGACCACCAGCTGGGTCAGATAATGCCGCTCGTTCAAGCAATTTGTTAACTGGTTTATAGAAATAATATGGAGTCGTTGGGCAGTAGCGCCTTGTGAGGTGGTTGCCCAGGTCTTTTCTGTGTGTTGCCATTCATGTAGTGACCTTCATTGATCCTTGCTGACCAACATCAGATGAAAATGTTCTATTAGGAGAAGACTTTCCATGTTTTTCCCTGGAATCTTTCAATAAATGTCTCTCTTTTTTATTAATTGTCCCATGCTATCTGAAGCTAATGATCACTCCTAATGTAGCCTTAATTACGATTGTGCTTCCCCTCCGGTATAATTCTAGGCCCCCATTCCTCTGCTGACACTATGAAACTTGCTTATCTAACTTCTGCCTTTACGCACTGGAAACACTTGCAATGCAACGCATTGGAAGACCTTCCGAGAAACTTTATTTTCCTTCCAGAATCTTCACATCTTTCCTCATAATCAATTGCCACAATTCCCAATTTAACATGGTATCGTTCTATATTTTTCAGTTCATTTTTTTTTTGCAACTTTTCTCCATTAACCTCCTTTTTTTCCTTTTTTTTTCATCTTCTTCGTCCTCTTGAGTGCAGTTTTCCTTTCTTTCAGCACTAATGTAGTACTACAATGTGCACCGTTTTTATATTGGGATTTTAACTGATCTGAAACATTTGTTCCCTTTCCCCCCCACCCTCCTCGCTTCTGTCTCTGAAGGCAGCATGCTACCTGGAGTGAAGAGAAACGGCCAGGATATAGACTATTGTCTGCTCTCAACAGGTGAACCATGTTACATATACTTCTTGATAACGCTGAGCCAAAACAAAAGAAAAATTCAGTAAGAAAGTGAATTGTGCACCAGTCATATTTTTCGTTTTTTATTTAGGGTCTTATTCTCTTAGGACAATTCTCTTTATGACTCTTTTTTTACGTAGGCAAAAAGTAATTATAGACAACTGGCATATAAAAGTCACAATTGGTTTTGCAACATGTAGTTGCGCTAAGATTTTGCGACTTTTAGGTAGCTCTGGCTTCTTTTCTGAAAAGTAATGTGCCAACAGATGACCTATAATTTATGATAAAAAGTGGATCAAGTTCTGGCAGAAATGTACTTCAGACCATGCCTGCATTTAAGGTTCATGTCCATCTCAATATTCCTGAATTTAACTGCTGGAAAAAGAACTTCGGATACACAAGGTGGAGGAGGAAATGGGCTTGATGCTAACACAATGTTCTGATTGCTAAGCGTGAGGGAAGGGGATCTTGGTCAGTGTACCCACCGACTTTCAGGTAGACTACTTGTCCTAACATTGTTGGGTTATCTTTTCATGTTCACCCTTAAATAAAGGTAGGTAAGTAGTTGCTTTTGAAACTTTCTAGAAACTTTTCACTTTGTGCCACATTATCCTAGGAAATTCTAATTTTCTGTCTCATTCTAGATTTTCGTGAGATTTTTGTCAGGATTTGTGATAGCCTACCCAGGAAAGTCAAGGAACTTTAGAAACCGGAGGCTCCCACACGAGCCATTATGGCTTAAATATAGTAAACTGGCTGTAGACCCGCAGTAATTGGCGGCCCAGCTTTCTGTGCACAAATAAAATGCCAGATACCTCCTCTTAACTTTCATGTTGGCTTTAGACCAGCATGCTTTGTTGATGTTGTGGATTCCAAAATAAAAACCATATATTTTCCTTTGACAATGGGAATGTTATTGATTTGGCAAAAAAAATCATTTGACTTGACAAAAAAAAATTACATTTTTTTAACTTTTTTTAAAAACTTTTTTTTAACTTTTTTATAATCTTTTCAATGTTTCATTTTTTTTTGCAAATCGACTCTCGCAGGATGAGTAAAAGGCATCTACCCTTTAAAGGGATTCTGTCACTAGGATCGTCCCTCCTAAGCCGTGTATGCAGCCATGTAGGTCATACATAAACTAATGATGTCTTGATATCTGTGAGGTCTTATTCCTGATAAAGCCACGTTTTTCTCATTGGTAAATGAGCTGTTCAGGACTATGGGCCGGACACTGATCTGCATGAGAATCTGCCTCCAGAGATTAGTATAAATGATAAGTGAGAGTTACCATTATGATGTGTAATGGCCGCTCTCCTGATCTCACTGCAGAGCTGTGTGTGATTATACCTGACACAGTACAGCATTTAAAGGGACCCGGTCACCAGTTTTTTAGTATTCCAACAAATGCCACAACCTTTTCCTGCTGTTCTGAAGATAATTTTTGGGTAGCTACTAGTGATGAGTGAGTGTGCTCGTTACTCGAGTTTTCCGAGTATCTTGGACGTGCTCGTAGATTGTTTGTGTACCGCCACCACCTCTGGAATCCATCGCCATGCTACTTGTCTCCGTGACGTCACTGCTCTGCATGACCTGGGGGTGGTTTTTACAGTGTAAACCTATGGACTATCAGAATGAGGGTCTATAGGCTTTCATTGTAACAGGAGACTTCCGGATCACGCTTAGAAAGAACATTGTGATCTGGAGAGTTTGAAGAGCGGTGATGTCACTGAGAAGAGGAGCAGAACGGTGCTAGAAAGTGGAGAAAGCAGCGGTAGGTTATATTAAGGCTATGTGCACACGTCCCAAATTGCCGCTGAAATTTCCGCGGCAATTCCACAACTGTGCCGCTGGTAAAACGCATACGGAATTGGCATGCATTTTCCCGCTAAACACAAGCGTTTTACAAGCGTAATTAGCTTGCAGACTGCTAGCGTTTTCCAAGTGATCTGTAGCATCGCTTGGAAAACTGACTGACAGGTTGGTCACACTTGTCAAACATAGTGTTTGACAAGTGTGACCAACTTTTTACTATTGATGCTTCCCATGCAGCATCAATAGTAAAAAGATCTAATGTTAAAAAATAATACAAAAAATAATAAATCGTTTAATTCTCATCTTTCGGCGTCCCCGGCAGTCTTCCCACTCCTCGCGATGCTTCCGTTCCCAATAATGCCTATCGCCAATGACCTCGGATGACGTAGCGGTCTCGCGAGACCCGCGTCCTCACAGGTTATTGCCGCAAAGCATCACTGGGAACGGAAGCATCGCGAGGAGCTGGAAGACTGCCGGGGACGCCGGAAAGTGAGAATATCATGATTTTTTATTTTAATACTTTTTTTTTTTTTTTTTTTTTAACAATTATATGGTTCCCAGGGCCTGGAGGATAGTCTCCTCTCCTCCACCTTGGGTACCAAGCGCACATGATCCGCTTATTTCCCGCATGGTGGGCATAGCCCCATGTGGAAAGTAATCGGATCAATGCATTCCTATGTGTGCGGAATCCCCGCGATTCCGCACAAGGAATGAACATGCTGCGTTTATTTCCGGAATGCGTATTCCGCCGCGGAAAAAAACCCAACATGTGCACAAAAATTGCGGATTGCATTCTAATAATAGGATGCTTAATGCATGCATTTTTTTCGCGATTTGATCGCGTTTTTATAGCGAAAAAACCTTGAATAATCCTGAACGTGTGCACATAGCTTTATACCTACACTACATACTCATATACACAGATTCAGTTGAAAAAAAAAAATCAAAAACCTTTTGGGAGGACTTGTTTAAGGAAAACCAGTACTATCCCAAAGTGTACATGATTAGTAATTAATGCACTGGTTCTCGACTACACCATGCTGGATTAGCTGGTTGAGCTGTCGGTTGAATAGTGAGTCTGACCTCTAGATCCACTGGAAAACCTTTTATCAGCAATGATTATCCCTATACAGCGAGAACAGTGTGAAAAAGTTCAACTGAATGTAATACAAGGACAGCCAAGGTTTACCATTGTAGAAGCCTTTGATACTTTGATTTCTGCACATTCCTCGCGGTAACTTCTGTAGGGGGATGTCTCCGATGCTGATCATCTTGAAGCAGGTTGGGGGCATTGGAGAAATCAGCCATTATTCCACAAAACTGGAATGAAATGTTACCCAGCGCCATGCTCCAGTATTGGCACACCGTGTGATACGCTGGTATCTGCTACATTTATATACAGAATGAAAATGCAAAGCTAAATAAGTTCTGTCTGGATACAAGAGGGGGGAGTAAGTCATTATTTAGCATTTTGACAGTGTTTCTTACCATTTTATTGACTTTATCATGTAGCCAGTTCTTTGCTAGCTGTGAAGTGTATCCCGGGGAATAGTAAGGCCACGTACACTGTCATCATAAAATGTGCAATAAAAGGGAATAAAAGCTGATACAGCCACATTAGCCACTGACGCTGCAAAGCTCTGCAAAGTTGAGGTGAAAAAAAAATCATTTGTGGACAAGGCCAGAGAGATTTAAGGTTTAGGATAATCCCTACACGGGAAGACAAACCAGTTTTAATTATTTACATCTTATGATGGTGTTTGCTAACTCCGCTAATAATTAACTGCAGTAAAAGTGATTCTCTTCGCACGCTGTCTCTTCTGCTTAAAACTATTGTGTTTTATTTTTAGTATTAATGAATTGGTAGTATGTTATCAGGTCACAAAGCAGAATAATGAGCAGATGCCAAGCAATAGTCTGGAATATGCGGCTAAAACGGAACTCTAAGGCTATGTGCACACTTATAATGGTCCACTGCGGAAAAATCCGCAGTGGATTTGATTATCTGCAGGGCAAAAACGCGTTTTTGCTGCAGATTTCCCACGGTTTTTGTGCGGATTTCACTGAGGTTTTACACCTGCGGTTTTCTATTGGAGCAGGTGTAAAACTGCTGCGGAATCCGCAGAAAGAAGTGACCTGTTGCGGAATGTAAACCGCTGCGTTTCCGTGCGTTTTTTCCGCAGTATGGGCACAGCGTTTTCTGTTTCCCATAGGTTTACATTGTAATGTAAACATGATAAAACAGGATTTTCACGGCTCGGGGGTTTGCATGTAGAACAAGGGTGTGTAGGTGCCGACGATGGCCGTTTCGCGCTGAGTGTAGCGCTTCTACAGGTCAGTCCCTGACCCGTAGAAGCGCTGCACTCAGCGCGAAACGGCCGTCGTCGGCACCTACACACCCTTGTTCTACATGCACACCCCCGAGCCGTGAAAATCCTGTTTTATCATGTTTGAATATAGGAACCACATCACTTCAAGGACTGGTGAGTGCTGCTGCATTTTTTCTGTGATATGACTGGTCATACTTCTATTTTCCATGCGAGCACCCGATGTCCGCAGGAAGGCTCTTGATCAGGGGTGTCAAACTGCATTCCTCGAGGGCCTCAAACCATGAGTGTTTTCAAGATATCCTTCTCATTGCACAAGGTGCTGGAATCATTCTGTGCAGGTGATTAAATTATCACCTGTGTAATACAAGGAAATCCTGAAAACATGACCTGTTTGTGGCCCTCGAGGAATGCAGTTTGACACCTCTGCTCTTGATCACATCAAGCATAGACTGCATCTTCTCCCTGGTATATGGGCGGTGCTGCTCATTTTTTTTTCTTTTTTGTTCATTACATTGTAATGTAAACTCATGGGGAAACGCTGCGGATCCGCCGCAAAATCCGCATCGTGTGCACATAGCCTAACTATTTACACCCGACCGTGTAGCTGTAAATAATCATTGGGCTGCGTTCACACTTGCAGTATGGCATTCCGTTTGTCTCAAGTTTTTAGGAACAATGAAAGCGAATTGATGTCAAAATGGCTTTGTTGTGTAATTTATCTAAAAGGAAGCAGCAAAGGGACACTTCTGATCATTATGGGTTCCGTTTCATGTCCATTTAGAGTGCAAGAAAAAGCGCATCATGCCAAACTTTTTTTTTTTCCTGTCTTCCATTCCCTCTGAAAGCTGACACTTGGCTAACAAAGGGAACCTAGAATATTCAGTGGGGACCCTTTGTTTCCATTTTGTATCATTATACAAAGTATCTGTAAAGCGCTGCGGAATATGTTAGCGCTATATAAAAATAAATATTATTATTATCTGTCTTTGACATTAGTTTCCTTGGACTGTTCCTAAAACAGAACAAACAGTCTGTATATTACAGATCCATACATAAAATAAAAATGATATAAATATATATAAGGTACAAAACAGACTATCAAAAATTGCACTTCCATGTCTGCATATATACCTGTTCCAGACTAGGAGTAATCGGTTTAATTTTTATTTCATAACTCAATAGTACATATGAAGATAAGCAACTTTGTAATATATCTAATCACAGAAATCTGCTTCTTTCTCAGGGAAAATTGAGCAGTCATTATCGAAATCCTCAATTTTGAGGTAAAATGTGTATTTAGTGAAGACGGACTTTCCCATCACTGTGATAGGAGATGGCATTACTACAGATACAATGTAGACAGGAGGGCGGCGCTAGAGGCAGAGCTCCTCTCACCTATCTAGGTGGAATCTGATCACATTTTTATGTGTACTATTGATTTCTGAAATAAAAATTAAAACGATTGTTACGGTTTGAAGAGGCCCTTTCCCCAGTTTTCACGTTAAACGTTACATTATGAAATGGTGGCTGCAGAGTTATTTTTTAATTTCTCCTCTCTGAGAAGATACTAGCCTGTAAACTGTAGGTTCTAGTTTGTGTTGCGTCCTAATTAGGGTATGTGCACACGTTGCAGATTTGACTGGAATTTTCTGTGCAGATTCTGCATTTTTTGGCAGAAAACGCAGGTCAGAATCTGCGCCTTTTTTTGGTATGTGCACACGTTGCAGATTTTTGTGCGGATTTCTTCCTTTTTTTACCCCTTCGGATTTCCATAATGGAATAGGTGCAGAAACGCAGCAGATCTGCCAAAAGAAGTGACATAGTCCTTTTTTGAATCTGCTGCGTTTGCCGCGCCATTAGCACAGCATTTTTTTTTTGCCATTGATTTACATTGTACTGTAAATCACTTGCGGATCTGCAGCGTTTCTGCGCAGAATTAAAGGGAACCTGTCACCTGAATTTGGCGGGACCAGTTTTGGGTCATATGGGCGGGGTTTTTGGGTGTTTGATTCACCCTTTCCTTACCCTCTGGCTGCATGCTGGCCGCAATATTGGATTGAAGTTCATTCTCTGTCCTCCGGAGTACACGCCTCCCATGGAGGCTATTGAAGCATGGCAAAAGTTAAAAAATAAAAAGTTAAAAAAAATGTGAAAAAAATAAAAAAAAATATAAAAGTTTAAATCACCCCCCTTTCGCCCCAATCAAAATAAATCAATAAAAAAAAATCAAATCTACATATATTTGGTATCGCCACGTTCAGAATCGCCCGATCTATCAATAAAAAAAGCATTAACCTGATCGCTAAACGGCGTAACGAGAAAAAAAATTGAAACGCCAGAATTACGTTTTTTTGGTCGCCGCGACATTGCATTAAAATGCAATAACGGGCGATCAAAAGAACGTATCTGCACCGAATTGGAATCATTAAAAACGCCAGCTCGGCACGCAAAAAATAAGCCCTCAACCGACCCCAGATCATGAAAAATGGAGACGCTACGAGTATCGGAAAATGGCGCAATTTTTTTATTTATTTTTTTTTTTTTTAGCAAAGTTTGGAATTTTTTTTCACCACTTAGGTAAAAAATAACCTAGTCAAGTTAGGTGTCTATGAACTCGTAATGACCTGGAGAATCATAATGGCAGGTCAGTTTCAGTTTTAGCATTTAGTGAACCTAGCAAAAAAGCCAAGCAAAAAACAAGTGTGGGATTGCACTTTTTTTGCAATTTCACCGCACTTGGAATTTTTTTCCCGTTTTCTAGTACACGACATGGTAAAACGAATGATGTCGTTCAAAAGTACAACTCGTCCCACAAAAAATAAGCCCTCACATGGCCATATTGACGGAAAAATAAAAAAGTTATGGCTCTGGGAAGGAGGGGAGTGAAAAACAAACACGGAAAAACGAAAAATCCCACGGTCATGAAGGGGTTAAAATGGTATCACTTTTGGGGTTTTCCCAATATATGGGACCCCTAAAGTCACTTCAAACATGGATAAGTCTCTAAAAAAATAAATTTTGTAAATTTCCTTGAAAAAATGAAAAATTGCTGCTACATTTTTAAACCTCCTAAAATGCTAACAAAATAAAATAACATTTTACAAATGGTGCTGATGTAAAGCAGACATGTGGGAAATGTTATTTATTAATGGTTTGCTGTGGTATGACAATCTGGATTAAAGGGCTATTCATTCAAATTTAGAAAATTGCTAATTTTTTAACATTTTTCTCAAATTTTTTATAAATAAACAAAAGACATATTGACCTAAATTTACCATTATCATAAAGTATAATGTGTCACAAAAAACAATCTCAAAATCACTGGGATTCGCTGAAGCATTGCAGAGTTATTACCACATAAAGTGACACAGGTCAGATTTAAAAAATTTGGCTCTGTCACTAAGGGGTTAAGTAGGCAGCAACATATAAGGTAAAAAAAAACACCGTGCCCCCACAATGGCTTAGAGCAGACTTTCTCCTGTATGATACATGACACACAGCCCTGTGGATTACAAAGTGCTGGGAGTGGAGCAGAGAGGAGTCTGGTTGAATACACATTTTAGGCAGCACAGCAGAGCTTTCTGATTACAAACACAGCTGCAGCACTCCTTTCCAAATGCAATCCGCTCTGCTGTACTGTCCCTCCCCCCACACTGACTGCTGGTGAAAGTGGTTGGTAATCACACTCCTCTCTGCTCAACACCTAGCACATTGTCATTACACACAGCTCCTTAGTGAGACCAGGCTGTCATTACATGTCTTACACAAGATTGTTCCAAACTTGGTCTTCTTTACCCCTGTATGACTTTTCCTGTTTGATTGGTCAAGGTCAAGTAGGGGAAGAAGGACACATTTTTGGACGTTACTTAAGAGTAGCTAGTATCACCCAGAGAGGAGAAATACAAACTACCTAGTACTCAGCTCTGCAGCCTCTGTTCCATGATCTAACCAGGTTAACGCACTAAAATTGTTGAAAGGTCCTCTTCATCCATGGGATCCAGAATGACCCCGGCTTCTTTACATAGCAGACTGCCTTCGGCTAGCTGGAAACAATGTATGTGGTACAAAGTTTAGTTTTCTTTTTGAAAATGTTTACTTTTTATAAATTTGTGCATAGCCTTGTGTTTATTGGGCACACTTCTGATCAAGAACCACTTCATGGCTTCTTCCAGGGAATGTCTGGGAACCGTAGCCAGACCTTTCTGTATGATTTATTTTTCATTTTCCTTTTGTAAATTTATTGCTGCTTCTCTCCACTGCAAAGCACTTATAACATTTCCTTAAATTATCTGTGGGCGAGAACATCGTTGTCTGACTTCTATAGATTTGAGATGTAGGGTACAATACTTTGGTAGCCGTATGTGGAACAATAGTCTAGCGATTAGCAATCGTTGGTCCCGCGGACACTCCTCTTCAGATGTGCTCCTCCTTCCTAAAGGATGATACATGTGTCTTTATTTGCTGTCAGTTGCTTCTCATTAGGCATGTCCAGGGTTAAATCAAGATAATTAAATGTGTCACATTATTCATTATGGTACGCTAATGTTTTTTTCAGAACGAACTCCGACTCTGCACTTCACACGAGTGCCTCAAGTACCAAACCTCAAGATCCATTTATGGGTGGAAACCAACATGCTGTGCGAGCCCCCAGACTTCCGCAGCGCAACAGTAAGAAAACCTTCATTTTATTATGTAAAAGGGTGCAGCTAAAAAATTGATTTATATTGTATTAGGCAGAAAAATCTAATTATTTATTTTTTTGCTTGAAATGCTTGCAAATATAACTCTCCTGGTAATTAAAAGCATCACTACTACAATGCGTCAAAAGTACTTACTTTACCAAAAATCACATGGAGGAGAGATAATCCGAGACAAGGAAAAGGAATCTGCTTTTTTTTTTTTTTTTTTTTTGCATCCCGAAAAAACAGCACCAGGCATGGCCTATTAATGAAAGTGTGCCCGTTTCTGGAGAACAAAAAGCAGATACTTTCGAAAGCCTTTAAATTGAACTTGTCTTTTTTTTTTAAAAAAAAGGAAGTTCAGCTACAGGGAGAAAATTACGTTATATTCTCTTTGAAACTACATTTACCTGCAGAATCCAGCTTTTCTATATAAATAAGACAGGCCGTGTTATGGCACATAATGGGGGAGTGCAGATTGAAGAATCCCCTTCATGTCTTCCATATTCCTTACACATCTTCTTTAAGGGATGAGAGAACAGCTGACCTTTGAGAGAAACCAAACCAGTTGTTTTTGGTTCTTGGGGAATTTATCAATATTTCATCCTATTAATCCTAGTAGTATTCTTGATCTTTGAGGCAACACTACTATATGGTGCAGAGTAGTGATGCGCGAATGTGCTTGGATAAAGTCTCAGCACATGTGGTGATTGCCTGTTTGTTACGGAATCCCCACATGTTCAACTAAGGCCTCTTTCACACTTCAGTTGTTTGGCGTCAGTCTAAATCCGCCATTTTCTTCAAAAAACGGATCCGTTTTTTTTTTTTTCGACAGATCCGTTTTTTCCCCCATAGACTTGCATTAGCGACGGATTGTGACGGATCGTCGTCCGTTCCATCCGTCATGCGACGGATCCGTCAAAATTTGGCGGACGTCATCTAGACATTGACGGTCATTGCAACGTTTTTTGTCTGCGTTGAAATGGCGGATCGCGACGGATCCGTCGCGTCCGTCATTTCATAGAATGGCCACCTATGGGCGACGGATCCGTCGCCCCAATCCGTTTTTTCAATTTTTTTTCAATTGCGCATGCTCCAAAAAGTATATACAACCCCCGAGTAACGGATCCGTCAAAAAAACGGATCCGTTACATCCGTTTTTTCAACTATTGTGATGGATCCGTCGATCCGTCATTATGTCGGAAGTGACTGACGCCAAAAAACTGAAGTGTGAAAGAAGCCTAACAGCCATAAATCATGCAGCAGCAGGGACTGGGACATAATATACGAGCACTCCTGATACTCTGATAACACCAGAGCGTGCGCCGATAAGACGGTATCCCAGCATGGTCGCTCACCACTAGTGAGGAGACACTGTCAGTGACAGTCTGGTTCCTACGGCTATACATGTGTCATGTTTGAATACATGAGGTATGTAAACGGTGTCCCTTTTTTTTTTTTGCAGGTCATAGATGGAGTCTTTAAAAAAAAAAAAAAAAAAAAAAAGTATATATATATATATATATATATATATATATATATATATATATATATATATATATATATATATATATATATATATATATATATATATATATATAATATTATTATTATTTATTTATAAAGCACCATTGATTCCATGGTGCTGTACATGAGAAGGGGTTACATTGAAGTTATAGATGTCACTTACAGTAAACAAACTTGCAATGACAGACTGGTACAGAGGGGCGAGGACCCTGCCCTTGCGGGCTTACATTCTGCAGGATTATGGGGAAGGAGACAATAGGTTGGGGGTTGCAGGAGCTCCGGTGTTGGTGAGGCGGTAGATTCGGTGGTGATGAGGAGGCAGCGGGGTCAGTGCAGGCTGTAGGCTTTCCTGAAGAGATGAGTCTTCAGGTTCCGTCTGAAGGATCCGAATGTGGTGGATAACCGGACGTGTTGGGGCAGAGAATTCCAGAGGATGGGGGGATATATATATATATATATATATATATATATATATATATATATATATATATATATATATATATATATATATATATATATATATATATATATATATATATATATATATTAGTTATTTTTTTTTTTTCCCATGTCGGTCTCAGTAAATGCCTGTATTTCCATGACGTTCTGGAGCACATTTCCCTAATTGTCTGGTTCCTCGGCTTGTTCTATATATGAATAAATGGCCATCTTGGTTGTGCCTTCTTCTGTCCTACACACCGACTGTCAGAGAGACACCACGTTATTAGAATGCAAGGAACACAAGTGTTGAGGAAAACAAAACTCTCAGGAGACCTAAGAAAATTCTTTGAATTTCTGATTTTTTTTGTGTTAAGTTTCTACATGTTTTACTTTTTCTTTGTTGGCCACTTACCACTACATTTTCCTCCTGTCTAACTGGTCAGTGAGGACAGTGGTTGTGTATCGTTTGTGTGGCTGACTTGAAAAGACTCCCCCTGAGAGACCGCCATGATCCTCTGTGTGGGTATATGAAGACACAGATGCTAACATAATGCATTCTCTGGATTTCTGGCACTCAGTCTATTAGGCATCATTCCCATGATGAGTTTTTGGTGTGATTTTGATGCTGAGTAACTCCGTTTCATCAGCATGCATGCCTGTTTCACATCCGCAGCATGTTAGTTTCTCTTGCGCATACGCTGCTTTTTCTGTGTAATTTCTTCCCATTGACTTGCATTAGGTGTGGAAAATCCGCAGGTAAACACGTATGCGTTTTAGGTGCACATTCGTGGCGTAACCACATGTAATCCGCACATGTCTATATCAATAAAATTTTAATACCAGGAAATATCAATAAGAAAGTGGCTTTATATAAAACATGACGCACCAAATGCTGTTACAGATTTTCTGCCTCGAGTAGGTAAACTAGGTTATGTGGGCGTTTTTTGCTTTTTTTTTTTTCTTGGTATGCACTTTGATACAGTCATGTGCGGATTATGTGCATTTTTCCTGCAAATTTTCTTCATCTAATGCAATTCTATGGTGAAAATTTGCACATTAAACTCCACATCAGATTTTGCAGCATAAAATTACCTGCACTGAGTGTTTCAAATTTATGCTGCAAAAAAAAGAAAGCGCCAGTGGGCATGAGACTTCTATAAATCCCTTCCATTTTGCTTGAACTCTATAACGCTGCGTTTTTTTGTGCAGTGAAAATATGCAGCGTCCAAAAACTCACTTGAAAACTGAACCTAAAGCGCCCCATTATCTCCCACAACATGGGCAGATGGTGGGCAGTAGTATTGAGGTGAGATAATGGCAGCATTGGAGTGTCTGCTAAGCTTTGCACACATTACAGGAGGTCAGGGCCGGCGTTTCATGGTCACACATTCAGTCTAATCTTTTGTTATCCATAGGCTCTCAGACTGATAACCATAACAAACGCGCCCTCCTTCAGTCCGCTGCCTCAGGCTTTGTTATTCAGCGGTGACGTCATATCTGCTCGCAACCACTGCAGCCGATCACTGGGTTTAGTGGCTTGTGCGGTCTGCATTGGTTATTATCACTGTAGATGTGACGTCAGCGATGAAGCCAGTCAACCACAGCAGCGGCAGAGCCACATCACCAGACTCGGGCTCAGTTTATTTTATCAGTCTGTGATCCTATGAAGTATAAGATTATTGTAATCTCTTTAATTGTTTTAGTGGTGAGCAAATGTGCTCGGATAAGGTGTTATCTCAGCATGCTCGGGTACTAACCAAGTGTCTTCGGCGTGCTTGTAAAATATGTTCTAGTCCCCACGGCTGTTTGACAGGCTACACGTGCGGGGGATTACCTGTTTGTTAGGCTATCCCTGCATGTGTTGCGGCTGTCGAACAGTGGTTAGCACCTGAGCATGCTGGGATAACATCTTATCCAAGCACGTTCGCTCATCACAATTGTTTATGTATTCCTCCATATTGTTTCCACTGAATGGCGTCACGACAGCCGTGAGGATGTGATTGCTCCTCTCCTAGCACCAATAACCATAGACTGAGGCACATTTTAGATCCGTTTTTCTGGGCAGCCTCTCTAAAACTTACTGCTTTTATGGGTTTAGTTACTTTGTGATTCCCATTACTGGAACCTCACACTAGCCTTTTATGTTTGCAGTAACCCTATTGTGACGGTGGGCAGGTTCACACCTGTGGATGTTTCCGCTCTGTAGGATGTAGGAGCAGAACGTCAAGGTGCGGTGCTAGATCCCGCATGTCACGGAGGCCAATAGAGCATGTTGTATAGGGTCTATTGTACTGGACATGGCAGCATGCTTCGTTATTTCATCACCATTTTTGGTGGAAGCTAGTAATGGGCCTCCATGGTCACACGTTCAATATTTGGTCAGTTTTTTACCTCAGAATTTGTAAGCCAAAACCAGGAGAGGAGGAGCAGTCAGAGAAAAGTATAATAGAAACACCTCACCACTTATCACCCACTCCTGGTCTTGGGTTTCAAATACTGAGGTAAAATACTGACCGAATACTGAACGTGTGAACTTGGCCTTAAAGGGAATGTCTGATACGATCAAAGCCAATAGCAGGAATTTTCATTCAAAGATAATTAATAGAAAAGCTATTCCTAGTTTCCTACCTTCCATCTTTTGCATAATGCCCCTCAACCCCTTCTCTGCCTTCTTCTTGGTCACCATACCCTCAGGTGGCCTTATCACCTATAACTACCTATGAGGGCTCAGCTTCACTTTTTTATAGCAATTTATAAGAACCTTGAGGTCTGGTTGCAGTGGGTGACAAGGTCAGCTTTAGTATTGGGCTGTCCTGATAAATGAGGCCTAGCATTACCGTTCTGCGTGCACGCTGTGTGGCTATGTGCCTTTTTTATAGCACACCTCATTCAAAGAGTAAACGTTGTTTGTAATTTAGTCTATTTTTTTTCAAAGTCAATCGTACATATGAAGATAAGAACCTTTTTCATTAATTTTATTAAGAACATACACTTCTTTCTCCATCTGGACTGATCATTCAATCTCCGTTTCACAGGTAAAATGGTAGCAGATGACAGTTGGCGCTCCTACAGTTCTATGCGGCTCGCAGAAGAATGATCCTCCTTACTCCTCCCCACCTCCATAAAACGTATAAAGCACCAACTGTATACAGATTTCACCCATGAAATGAAAATGCATGATCAGTCCAGGAGAAAGAAATAGATTAAAATGCCAGTTACTCTAACGTGCACCTTCTTTAGTGGGTTTAATATGGAGCTAACCTTACTTGATATAACAACCACCGCTCTCCTACCTTATTATGACTGAGCCCAAGTCAGGATACACTATGACAATTACTTCACGGATCCAGATTTGTTGATTTAGGCAAAACTCCATTCATGGCCATAAAAATTCTAGAATTTCAGCAGATCATGAAGGCAGGTCTTTCATATGGGGACACATTAGTCTCACATGTTACAGTTTGTCAGTGGCAGATTTCTGGCTCCTCTACCCATATAATGTATATGTGTGGTACCCGCTCATGGCTGCTGTTGGGGATCACATATAACAAGCTGCTACTCCATCAAAATGAGCGTTCCTTCTCCAGCCTCATAGATTCCTCTAAATCTGAACATCTCCCTCTAGTGTTCACTGAGCATGTTACAGGGAGAATAGGGCTTTTCTGGGTTTACTTTTGTCCCACTGCGTAGTAGGATCTACTTTGGAAGTGATGCTCGTGCTACGGTAATAGACCAGATCACCCACCCACGGGGCAGGCGGTAATCTATAGCACGTAGGTTCAATATGAAGCCAAATGCATTTCTTTCTCTGCCTTGTATAGCACCAACATAGTCTGCTGCACTGTACAGAGAATGTCATGACTAAGGTACCTTCACACGAAACGACTTTGTAACGATATCGCTAGCGATCCGTGACGTTGCAGCGTCCTGGCTAGCGATATCGTTTAGTTTGACAGGCAGCAGCGATCAGGATCCTGCTGTGATGTCGCTGGTCTAAAGTTCAGAACTTTATTTGGTCGTCCGATCGCCGTGTATCGTTGTGTTTGACAGCAAAAGCAACGATACCAGCGATATTTTACACTGGTAACCAGGGTAAACATCGTGTTACTAAGCGCAGGGCCGCGCTTAGTAACCCGATGTTTACCCTGGTTACCAGTGTAAAATGTAAAAAAAAAAAAAACAGTACATACTTACATTCGCATCCCCCGCCGTCTGCTTCCTGCACTGACTGAGTGCCGCAAAGTGAAAGTACAGCACAGCGGTGACGTCACCGCTGTGCTCTGCTCTCACTGTACGACGGCACTCAGTCAGAGCAGGAAGCAGACGGCAAGGGACCTGACGGACATCAGATGGTGAGTATGTACTGTTTGTTTTTTTTTCCTTTTACGATGGTAACCAGGGTACCAGGTACCAGGGCCCTGCGCTTAGTAACCCGATGTTTACCCTGGTTACCCGGGGACCTTGGCATCGTTGGTCGCTGGAGAGCGGTCTGTGTGACAGCTCTCCAGCGATCAAACAGCGACGCTGCAGCGATCGGCATCGTTGTCGCTATCGCTGCAGCGTCGTTTCGTGTGAAGGTACCTTTACAGCAGACCCTTTATAAAGTCCCTTTTCCTCCTTGTGCATTGGGGCTTATTTCATAGAAAGTACATTATCTTCTGAGAGTGTTAGAGGAAGCCCACACAGATATGGGGAGATCATACAGATGCTGGCCAGATTAAAATTTAGTACCGACCATGTGCCCCCTATACGGGGCTTGTGTTTATGAACACACCACCCATTTCCAGTCCTGTAATCCATGAATTGAATGGGAGCGGAGCTGCTGGGCTCAGCAGTGGCCAGTAAACCGTCTACAGAGCTGACGACTGGGTGTCAGACCCTCCCGGACCTGATATTGATCATCTTATCCTGTGGATACATCCTCAGTGTCAATGTAATGGAAAACCCCTTCAAGCCAATACTTGGACCCTAAATACCCCTGATGAGCCGTCCTCTGCTTTCTTGTGGTGCTTGTAGTCAGTGAATGAATGGCGGAGAGCAGCTATGGCAATGTGATGTCATACCCGTCCTCCAGGGAGGAGGCAGCCATGGTATTTTGTCTAGTGAAGTTCTCCATGTTCTCGCTCTTACATACCTAATTGGTGTATAACTGCATATTGTGGTGGTTTTACCTCTGCAGAGAAGCATCCTCATGTTGCCAAAACTTTTGCAACTCTGAGTGTTTTAATGCTAGATTTGTGGGGTAAACATCTTGATGAATTGGGACTTCTGTCTGCCCCACACCAGTTGTCCGACGCCTCTTTACCTGTGCGTGTACACAAGGAGAGACCTGTCAGTCGGAAGGAGCAGGAATAAGCAGCTGTTTTTCTCAAAGTTTTTTTCCCGAAACTCGGCAGTGAATGAGAATAAGGCCACATTCACACGTTCAGTATTTGGTCAGTGTTCTACATCAGTATCTGTAACCCAAAACCAAGAGTGGGTGATAAATCCAGAAGTGGTGACGTCTTTCTATTATAATTGTCCTCTGATTGGTCCTCTCCTGGTTTTGGCTTACAAATACTGAGGTAAAATACTGACCAAATACTGAATATGTGGCCGCAAACATATACTTGACTGCAAACCTCGAGCCAGTGTCTGGATTCATCCTGCCTGGACAACCTGCTGACGGGTTCCCTTTGTCCTCAGCAGTACAACATCATGTTAACAATTCTGTGCACATATAAGTGTGGGCGCGCTGTCTATACAGGCCATTAATCAACCATCAATTATCTTGCATGTAGCCTAAGGGAATCTGTCAGTAGGATCCAACCCTCACCCCCAAAGCCGGATAACTGTGAGCTGATGTCTTATTCCAGAGAATTCCTTTTAATATGTAAATGAGCTTTTAAGATCTATGGGATGAACATAGATCTCTCTGAGGATCTGCCTCCAGAGATTATTTTACACGAAAGGGGGCGTTACCAGTGTGAGACATGTAATGACTGACAGTCTGATCTTCGTGTCTCACACTGGTAACATCCCCTTTTATTTATAATAAGCTCTGGAGGCAGATTCTCGGGAAGATCAGTTCCTACTCATTTACATATGAAGAAAAAATGTGCATTCCTCTGGAATAAGACCGCAGATATCAAGGTATCATTCAGCTTCCTAAAACCTACATGTCCATATAGAAGACCAGGAGGATTGATCCTACTGACAGATCCCCTTTTAATGGCCATTTCATGCCTTGCCAAGCTAGCATTACACTAAATCACCTTGCTATCCCCATGACTCCTTGGATTCCACACCTTGGATATTCACATGGTTACACACAGGTCATGAACTACATATCCTAAAGATGTTGTGAGCCCTACACTTGGTGATAATACCAGACTTGCTGAGCTCATTTCTCGGAGTTCATATTTCAGTGCATGTGATTGTGGAGGGATGTTTCCTACAACAAGGACACTTCGTTATAAAAGGTCATGAATACTTCTAGCACCTCCACCCTTGCAGCTGAAATAAACAACCTGATCTGCTTTACATGTGTTCTGGGCAGGTATATACATCCACCTCACTACAATCTGCTGTATATTGGTATGGGTCAGGGATGAGGGGTGCAAGTCGTGAATTGAATGGGAAATAATAACTTCCTTCAAAGGGAACCTGTCAAATTGAAAATAGTATCTGATCTGCAGGCAGCAAGTCTTCGATCATGAGGAGCTCAAGGCTAAATATAAATATATATATTTTTTATTCAACATTAAATAAAAAAAAATCAGTTCAAATTTGGAACTGCCATAATTGTTCACTTCATGTTCATATTGTGTTGTGGGTAAGAGGCGTCATTTCACATTTGCGTCAACAGAATATTATCTTCACTCGGGTGCTGCGCATCCCACCATATTTTAGTTAATAGGGTCAGGATGGTGCAGTACCCGGCTATGGCCATTATACGATTGACGGAGCTGTGCTGTACAGCTCCGCAACTCAGCACATCTGTCTGCAGCTGGCACCAGGACAAATGATCGTCATGGTGCCAGGTGTCACCCCACTAAGAATAGGCCATCAGTATAAAAGTCCCGGACAGCTCCTTTAATACATCAGTTTTTTTTCATGGCAGTAATGTTGGACCTGAATGGTCCTGTTTGGGGACCATGAGGCTATGTGCACAAGTTGCGTTTTTTATGCATTTCCGCGGCGTTTTTGCCGCAGCAGAAACTCTTAAAAAACGCCTTCCCATGCAATCCTATGGGATTCTGCAGTTGCTGTGCCCATGCTGCGGTTTTTTTCTGCGTTGGAAATCGTATAGCGGTAAAATCCGCAACATGTTCATTATTTATGCGGAATCGTGGCGATTCTGCAGCCATAGGCTTGCATTGAAACGCTCACTTTATGCATGTGGCTATGCCCACCATACGTAAAGTGAGCGCTTCATGAATGGATGGTACCCAGGGTCTGGAGGACAGAAGATTTTCCTCCAGTCCCTGGGTGCAATATTCCTGTAAAAAAAGAATTAAAAAATAAAGTCCTCCCACCTCTCACCGGTGCACGTGGCAGCTTCCATTCCCAGGGATGCATTGCGCGAATCACATGAGATGACGTCGTGGTCACACGACCGTGACGTCACATAGGTCCTTCGCGCAAAGCATCCCTGGGAAGGTACCGTACCAGGAGCGCCGCTGAGGAGATCGGGGGCCGTCGGAAGGTGAGAATAACCATATTTTTATTTTTTTTTTTAATTATTTTTAACTTTCTATCTTTTATTCTATGCTTGACAAGTGTAACCAACCTGTCAATCACTTTTCCAAGCGATGCTTCAAATCGCTTGTAAAGCGCAAGCATTCCGCAAGCTAAAAACGCTTGTGTTTTGCGGGAAAACGCATGCGAATAAGAGGCCTAATGGGCTTCCCATGAAATAACTGTTCTGCAGCGTCTTCTGATGCTGTATTGGGCCAATCTGCCATTGTTTCTGATTATGTGAGATTCCAGGCTTCAAATTAGTCTGTAAGATTCATCATCAATATCAGGCAGACGCCCAACCACCCCACAATCACCTGTCTGCTGCTCTGGTGGTGAATGGACCCAACAGCGCGGCTACCTTTTCTGTGTAAGGATATGTGACATCTGGGTATTTGCTCTAGATATTTCTGCTCCAAAAGCAGAAACTCCCAGGTTTTCAGGAGTTGGAGACCACCTGCTCAGTAACGTCAGTGGGCACACAACCTTGTTGTGTTTTTTCCCTCCTTTCACCAATGACTTCAGCTGATGGCAGACTCTGGTTCTCCTTACGTAAGGAATTCAGACTGGACGGGTTCCCTTCAGATTGCATTTTACTAGTGAGCAGGTTGTCCTGGCCGGTCGTTTGTGTGTGCACATGTAATGGACTCTTACATTACCTTTGTTATTATATATGCTAGTAAAGTGTCTCATAACTAAAACCGTTATGTCTTCTCCTCTGTTCTGCAGCAAGTTTACATGAAGGGGAAATAGACAACTTTGGAGAAGGTAAGAGCTGTGGCGTCATTCTTTGTTGTGCGACCTTCTCATCTTACATTTCGGTTGTGTAAAATGACAAGTAATCTGTAACAGCGACACAGTTTCCTTTCTGAAACCAATCCGTATAGGAAGCAATGGAAGACCAAATAAATAGTACATGTATAATCCTTTTCTGACATCAGACGTAATATTCCGTCCATGTGACCTGGGCCAATTTGACAGTGGACGGAACATTACGTCATCGCAATCGTCCACACACATACACGGGCTGTGCTCGGGCGATCGCTGCTGGGTGTCAGCTGATTCTGACAGCTGACACCCAGCACTAGGTGCCAGGAGAGGTCACAGACGGCTCGTGGCACTTTAACCCCCAAAATGCTGTCATCGAATACGATTGCATCATTCCGGAAGCCGGCAGAGGGCTGACAGCCCCTCTGCATTTAAATCTGAGACCCCGTGGCGTGACGCAGAGTCCTGATCATTGCCATGGTGACCCGGGTCACCAGAGCTAGGAAATTTGCTGATCATGTGTAGTGCATGATCAGCAAGTCTCTCTGTCAGTAAAGAGCTGACAGTTTCTATAGCATGCAGATGCTGCTTCATCTATATGCTATAGAAGTGATCAGCCTACAAAAAATGATAGTCCCATAGTGGGACCAAGTAAAAAAAAGTTAAAAAAAAAAAAGTAAAATAATTGTAAAAGTATTTTTTTAAAAATCAAAAATAATTAAAAAAATCTATATATATTCTATCTCTAAATAAATATTTGAATGAAAAAAAATCTAAACAATAAAAGTACACATATTTGGTATCTGTGTCCGCAACTACCCGACCTATAAAACTGTCCCACTAGTTAACCCCTTTAGTGAACAACATAAAAATAAAAAAACAATGCAAAAAATAGTGCATTATCATCGTACCGCCAAACAAAAAGTGGAATAACGCGCGATCAAAAAGACAGATAAACATGGTACTGCTGAAAACGTCATCTTGTCCCGCAAAAAACAAGCTGCCATACAGCTCCATCAGTGGAAAAATAAAAACGTTATATCTCTCAGGATAAAGTGATACAAAAATAATTATTTTTTCTATAAAATAGTTATTGTATAAAAGCGCCAAAACATAAAAAAAATATAAATGAGGTATCACTGTCATCGTACTGACCCCGAAGAATAAAACTGCCTTATCAATTTTTACACAGAACATTATATACCCCCCAAAAAGAAATTCATGAATTGCTGGTTTTTGTTCATTCTGTCTCCCAAAAATCGGAATAGAAAACCATAAAAAAAGTCATGTGCCCAAAAATGGTACCAATAAAAACATTAACTCATTCCGCAAAAAACAAGACCTCACATGACTCTTTGGTCCAAAATATGGAAAAATTATAGCTCTCAAAATGTGGCAAAGCAAAAACTATTTTTTGCAATAAAAAGCATCTTTTAGTGTGCGACAGCAGCCACACATAAAAACCTGCTATAAGGCCTCTTTCACACTTCCTGTTCTTTCCGGTACCGGAGATGTCAGTGTCCGTGTCTGTAATACATGCGGCACATGTGTGGCATGTGTGTGCTGCATCAGTACCACACGGACAGGCGCCAGGAAAGAAGCGTTACAGTAAGCGCTGTTCCCCGGTGCTGGGTGCTGAACACTGCTCTCATCATTCTCCCCTGCTCTGCCGGTGATCTGCGCGAGCAGGGGAGAATGATGAGCATTATATTTAAGTGATAAAAGAGACAGCAAGTGGCAGCTGATTGGACTATTGCTCCCATTAACCTACCCCTACTGCTGCTAACAACAGTGACAGCAGGAGTGGCTGATGGGAGTATTCATCAGCCGCTGTCTGCGCTATAAATAAGTGAAAAAAACGGCGTGGGTTCCCCTGTATTCTTTTATAACTAGCCAGGCAAAGCTCACAGCTGGGGGCTGCAGCTGTCATCTTCAGCAAGGTTGGTTATCAACAATGGAGGGGTACTCACTCTGTTGTTTTTTTTTTTTTTTACTTTTAATTAAATAAATAAAAAAACGGTGTGGGGTCCCCCCCATTTTTGACAACCAGCCTTGCTGTAGCAGATACCTGGGGGCTGGTATTCTCAGGCTGGGAAGGCACATCTATTAGATGCACTAATTCTCACTCTTTGCCCGGCTCTTCCCACTTGCCTTGTAGCTGTGGCAAGTGGGGTTCGTATTTGTGGGGTTGATGTCACCTTTGTATTGGCAGGTTACATCAAGCCCACGGCTTAGTATTGGAGAAGCGTCTATAAGACACCTATCCATTACTAATCCTATAGTTACATGGTAAATAAAGACACAGCCAGAATAAAGTATTTTATTAGAAATAAAACATGGTTTTACTTTTTAAAAAAAAAATAACAAACACCGTTATACTGACCAAACACCTATTCCACCGAAGCCCTTGTTCTTCTGTAATAAAACTAAAATAAAAAACAACAATATGCCATACTTGTCGTTCTGTCCCACACTGTAATCCATGTCTGGGAAATAATAAGTTTTCAACCTGGACAGTGCCAAGATGTGACCGTCCAGGCTGAGAACCACATGATTTGTTGGGAACGAAGCGTCAGTGACCAGCGGTGGCGTCATAGAGGTTACCTCCGGTCACTGAGGTTCCTTTCCCAGCCGGGCTGAACTGCGGTGACTTCCGTGACATCCCGCTAGCTAGTCAAATATATACATAGCTGAGATTGTGCAGCCAGTATATGATACTTGTGGCTTACAGAATAGGCAGCATGTATCACCTGTCTGGTACCTTTTTAACCTCTTAACCACCGCCGATACACCTTTTAACGGCGGCAGTTAAGGGGCCTTATTTCTCAGTGACACTTTTTAACGGCGCTGAGAAATAAAGGTATAGCGCCCCCTAGCGTCGGAAAATCATGATCAGGGCTGATTTTTACTTTCCCCTGTCACATGATCACTGTTGTTCACTGAATAACAGTATTCACGAAAAAAAGTTAGATTTTACATTTCGTTTTTCTCCTTTCATATGATCTAGTATATCAGAGAAGATAGAAATGGGGTCCCCCAGCCTTCCCCATACCTCTGCCATCCCCTTGCCCTCCTGATCTGTCCCCTGGCCCTCCGCATCACCTTCCTGGAAAAAAATGGCGGGCACATGCGCAGTGCACCCACCGGCATCTGACTTCTGGTACCCGGCAACAATAGGGAATTTTCTATTAGTAGACCCTATCACAGTGATCAAAATAAAAAAAATAGTATACCGAATCCCCCTTTGTTACCTCCTTAGTTAGATAAAATATATTTTTTCATTTTGGAATTTTTTTTTCCATTCTTTGCAGTTAGGGTTAGGATTGTGGTGGGGCTAGGATTGTGGTGGGGCTAGGATTGTGGTGGGGTTGGAGTTGGAATTGGGGGGTTTTCAAAAGTAAAAAAAAAAAAAAAGATTGACGGCCAGTGTTAACCCCCAATACTCTCTACTTGAGTTTGTTTCAGGTGCTTGGGTAGGCACAGATTATCACAGATTCCTTCCTGTTTTTCTGGGTGTCTAACAGCCACGAAATATGCTCGACTCGAGCATGTCACTCGTGCACCCGCTATGCACACCTGAGCACCTGAACTAAACCTAATGTTATCAAAGTCTGTGTCGTATCTGTGGGTTCAAAATGCTCACAATACCACTTTATAAAATCCTTGAAGGATGTAGTTTCCAAATTGGGGTCTCTTTTAGGGGGTTTCCACTTTTTAGGCACATTAGGGGATCTCCAAACGCGACATGGCCTCAGGTCTCCATTCCAGTCAATTTTGCATTCAAAAAGTCAATCAGTGCTCCTTCCCTTCCGAGCCCTGCTGGGCACCTAAACAGTGGATTTCCCCAACATATGGAGTATCGGTGTACTCAGGAGAAATTACACAACAAATTTTGTGGTCCGTTTTCTAGAGGTTTTTTTTTTTGCGAAAATAAAAACGTTTACAGTCTAAAGTACGGTAATTTTTTTGTGAAAAAAGTTAAATGTTCATTTATTCCTTCCACATTGCTTCTCATGAAGCAACTGAAGGGTTAATAAACTTCTTGAATGTGGTTTTGAGAACCTGGATGGGTGCAGTTTTTAGAATCGTGTCACTTTTGGGTATTTTCTTTCATTTAGGGCCTTCAGTCACTTCAAATATGATGTGGTCCCCCAAAAAATGGTTTTGTAAATTTTGTTGGAAAAATGAGAAATCTCTGGTGAATTTTTAACCCATATAACTTCCTAAAATTGTTTCCAAAATTGTGCTGATGTAAATAGACAGTTACAAAATATGTCGGGAAATGTTATTTATTGTGACATTTCTCTGATTTAAGGGCACAATTAAAGTTTGAAAATTGCAAAATTGTAAACCTTTTTGCCAAATTTCCGTTTTTCTTCATAAATGAACTCAAAGTACAATATGTCATGAAAAAACATTCTCCTAATCAGTGGGCCCCGTTGAAGCGTTCCAGAGGTATGACCTCATAAAGTGACAGTGGTCAGAATTGGAAAATTTGGCCTGGTCATTAAGTGCAAAATTGGCTTGGTCACTAAGGGGTTAAAGAAACCAAATCACTGTTACCATTTTTGTTTTTAAAGGGAACATGTCCTCCTCCACTCGTCTAATTTCTTTCTTATGCCTTTCTATTACTGTAGTAATGTATGTGCCAGTGGTGGAAGATGGGGAGGGGGCTGATAATGGAGTAACATGTTGTATTGTGCAGAACCTCTTTACTCATGAACAGCTTCCACATTCTCATTGCTCATGATAACATTTATTTTCTTTACCCTGTGTAGTTTTTCCATTTCCAAATGCTTTGACGGAAGAGAGCATGCTGAATGTTTCTAAGCCAATGCCCAAACAGCTATGGGAAGCCAAAAAGGTGCAGTACTTCATAGGATCCCAATCTCTGTTTGCTGATAGATGTGGTATACTGGTCTACACTATCCTCCGGCAGAGGATTTCAGTCTGTCTGTGGGTTCAGCCAACTTTAGTCTGTGTATGGGACCTTAAAGGGGTATTCCCATCTCCAACATCCTATCTGAATATGTTGGAAATGTAATTATAATATCATTAACAAAAAATACCTCCAATTAGAAATGTAGTATAGTTTTTCTGATTTGCTAAGTCTTTCCGCATGTGCAGACATTACAGGACCTTAGATATCCATGGTTACTACCACTAGCAACTAGCTAACTAGTTGTCACTATATCATTGGTCATAACCATGGATACGTAAGGAAAGAGACGTAGCCAATCAAAAAAAAACTATACTACATTTCTAATTGGAGGTATTTACTAATATTATTACTACTTCTACTATTGGGATAGGATCTTGGAGATGGGAATACCCCTTTAATTTATAGAATTCATCTACTTGGAGATACATGGTTTTATTTTCCTAGTAACGATACTGCTCTGTCTAATAGCGTAGTGCTGTATTTTTTATTTCTGAGTGCTTCAGAGCTGAAATCTTGCATTCATTGCTGGCTCTAAATCGCTTGTTTTAATGCGATACAATTTAGTATGTGTCGCCTTCCGGTTGGGAGGGGATTTCCATTATATTTTAAAAATATTATAAAGCGAGACCATGTGAACAATTGATGAAAAGCATTGATTTATGGTACAGGAATGCTTTAGTGCCACATGTATGGTTCTACATATGTCTATGTTGATTGCACATTATTATACATGGTATGGCCGTAGTATCTTCATCAGTCCCTCTTGAGGATTGAACCTTGATCTCCCACCATTGCGTTATAGAATCTTCCTCCACATGTGTGGCCTGCTCTTCTTTTCATAGCCCCTTCCATTGTCCATATAACCCACCTAATGACCTGTTCTCACTAATGACCCGCTAATGTTTTGTTTCCGCCTCCATCCGTAATGTATGTTTTTCCATGGTGTAAAACCAGCAGTTGACATTTCTTCCATACATTCGCTTCTGAGCCTGCAGATTTCCTGTTCTTTGATCCTAATGTCTCTATTCTGGGCTTCTTCCATGTAAATCTTTGAGGAATGCAATTAATTAGCCTGGTTAGATGTTTCTTACTGGATTATTGCATAGCTTTGATCATCGATGCTGGTCTGTAATAGGATAGATTTTTTATTTTTTTTTATTTTGTAATGTCTACTGCAGAATGACTATTGAGAGTTGTAAATCTTTCATTTTTAGACTTACAAAATTCCCTTTTAGTAAAAGGTTAGGTAGCAAACCCTGCATCTTTCCAATTAATTGGCTCCAAAGATAAAATAAAGGTGCTTCCCTTCACATGATGGAAGCATCACCCACTTACTCTTAGAAGAACGAGGACACTACAGCACCACGGCTGGGTGCAGGCTATTGTCTAAAGTTACGGCCAACTATCTCTAAGGGATTCTTAGTATAGAAATGTCTTGTTCACTTTTGTGAGAACTTTACTGAACCGTTTCTAAATATCTATTTCAGGCCCAGTCAATGGCATCTCGTCCTCGATCCTGTGAAGTCCCAGGCATCAAGTATGTACTGAAACAAATCCTCCAGAAATAAGAATTGATGTAGTTTCCAACATTGTAACTGTATATTAACTGTATATTGGATGCTGATTCTCCCCCATTTCATGCGCTGCTGTCGGTGCAGAGATGGGACACATTCTGTGTATATGCCACATATGTAGATGGGGATAACAGGGGCAGATCTATGGCCATATGATAAATATTGATGCACTAGAGGTCTGGATTTTAGGGCATGCTATGGATTCTTAGTCTGGACCATGCCTCCTATGTTGCAGATTTACCGCAGATTCTCAGTTTTCGGAGGATATTTATTCTTTTCAGTGTACTAGGTCATATTGATCGCCTGACTGCTAAAATAAAATCTGCAGCAGCACACCCAATATTTATAAAGTATCAATACAAACCAATTTTTGCATAAGATGCTTTCCATAACAAGGCTCTTTTCCATACATGCACTTTAGCCAGAGAAGTGTCTTTGCAGAAAAAAGACCCCCTTTTTTGCCGAATATCCTAAACCTCCTTCAGTGCTTTCCTCCTTTGCTCTCGATTGTCAAACTTTCTACATTAATTTATGTTTCAAGAGAACATTGACATTTTATTAATTTCCCTTTGCAGAGTTTTTCCGTCTTCAGATCCCAACGCTGGCCTTTCACATTTCCAGGGGAACCTCAACACAGGTGGATCTCTGCCAGACCTGACAAATCTGCATTTTCCCTCTCCCCTGCCGACACCGCTGGACCCAGATGAGACCACGTACGGCAGTATGGGCGCAGAGAATAGCACAGGAGGGCTTCCCGCTGCCATGACTCACCTGGGCATCAGCGGCTCTCCAGGTCCGTGTCCACAATGTGCCACTCTTCATCCTCTACCCACGTTATGTACATGTATTATACATCATTAGTCTCAAGATTGTGACAAAATGACCTCTCTAGTAAGGTGGAAACTGGTAGAGACATGGCCTAAATATTTCATGCTGCATTTTATGAGAAGCCAAGTAAAGTGGGGTGATAAATATGGAGTAGTCATTTAACCTTTTAAAACCAAAAGTAGGATGTGTAACACTTAGACTTTGGAAAGTATTACTATGGTCACTGTTATTGCACCGTGAAATCTATGGTGGTGCATATGGAAGATAATTGGAGACCGATTAGCCGGGATTGAGCTATAGCAGCATGAGAGGGCGAGCCAGAAATAATAATAATTAGGAAAAAAAAAAAGCCTGGTGGAAAGCTTTGGCCTTTTCAATAGGGTCTTTGTGCCACACAGCCCACTCTGCTACTTCAATATGCAAGTGTTCAAGTTCCACAAAGTAGTCCTTGATAATACTGCCATTATATGCCAGTGAATAGGGACTTGTGTAAGGCAAAGTCAGATCTTTCTAATTCCTATCTTCTTAAAAGCTGCTTACTTTTCAGTCTCTTACCCAAGTCCTATGTCTCAAAAAATCTGTAAATTGATCACCTTATGGTAATAGTTTGAAGCCTGTAGCAGGTGCGTAGATAATATAGCTGATTTGACATGTGCCAATAGCACTAGCTATATGTGAAGGCACGCAGATGAGGAAGACTTCCCTCTACTGTGCAGCTCTGATCACTGCTCTTGTTATAATGTGCTTTCTCTCACAAGCCTGGCATTGAGCCCACAGCTTCCAGATGTTTAGCCCTGATGCATTTCCTGGATGCCAGCATAGCTTTGTGCAAGATCTGTAATATTACATTTTGCTACTTTTTTTTATTGAATATTTCTTTCTTTATTCTTATTTTTTTAAAACAGGTTTGCAGAACACACGCAGCAATCCATCCTTACAAGCAACGCTGAACAATAATTGCTCAATGGCTTCTCCTGTAAACAACCACGGACCTCCAACTGGTCGCTCAAACCCATCGCTTCACCCATCTCTTCGCCTGGCATCCCTCAGCAATCCTTCTCTTTCAACAGCCAATCTTGGCAGTTCCCCAAGGCGAAGGCAAACTCCTGTTAGTCCATTGACATTGACTCCAGGCAACGAGTCAAATCGGTGCATTAGTGGGCAGTTTTCACCCACCAGCCCACTGAATATACCAACTAATTCACAGGTAAAATTTCTGATATCCGGCTACGTGGGGACAACCAGTAAAACTATTTGGCCATGAAAACCTTGTGTTACACAAATATTTCCTATAACAAAGATACCGGTGCTTTTCACAAAATTAGAATATCATCAAAAAGTTAATTTATTTCAGTTCTTCAATACAAAAAGTGAAACTCCTATATTATACTAGATTGAGGCCCGATGCTGTCGCTTTGGCAGGGCGGCAATGTCATTATGGGGCTTATAAGCATTGTTTTTGTCCCAGCGATCCTGTTGCTCTTCAAGAGTCTCATTTGCCCTTTGTTGTCTTTGACGTTGTGCCTTTGCTGTTTTCCTTTCATTGTCGTACTTCTTAGGAGGAGCCATGTTGGCGTTAATATTTGCTCTTTAGGGTAAGTTCACACAGGGCGTTTTTGCTTTTTTTTTCTGCAGAAAAACCTCATCTTCTTGGCAGGAAAGAAGCTGCGTCAAAACGCATGTTTAGGTGCATTTTTTTTTTTTTTCCTCTTTGTCTATGCTAATGTCCTTGGATTTTCAGCAGCAAAAATGCAGCAATGGGTTAAAAAACGCAGCAAAAACGCTGAAAGAAGTGACCTGCTCTTTGTCTAAAAAATGCAGCAAAGCACAAAATACTGATCACACAAAAAAACAATGTGTGTGCATGAGATTTCTGAAATCTCATATGCTTTGCTGGTATTGTAAAAAGCAGCTGAAAATTAGCATAAAAAATGCAGCAAAAACGCCCTGTGTGAACTTATCCTTAAAGGGGTTTTCCCACGAACAATAGAAAGATAGCGGCGGTATGATTTACTGCACCTGCGTGAATTCTGCACAGGCGCAGTGAATTATTTGGCTGATCCTGGCAGCAGATGCGTGACGTGTCTACAGGCAGAGGAAGCCGATCACATTAAAGGGGTTTTTCCACAAAAGAAGTTCATTTTAAAAATTGTCTGTGTCTGACCGTGCACAGAACATACCACAGCTCCTGGGCAGAGGAGGAAGCAAAAGACCATACTGACATTACAGCAGGAGATCGCAGAGGATACATTTTGTGAGGTAAAATATTGTTTATAAACAGTTAGTGAAACATTTTACCTGACAAAATGAATCCTCTGTGATCCCCTGCTGTAATGTCAGTATTGTCTTTTGCTTCCTCCCCTGCTCAGGAGATGTGGTGTGCTCCGTACACAGTCAGACACAGACAACTTTTAAAAGGAACTTCTTTTGTGGAAAAACCCCTTTAATGTGATCGGCTTCCTCTGCCTGTAGACACGTCACGCATCTGCCGCCAGGATCAGCCAAATAATTCACTGCGCCTGTGCAGAATTCACGCAGGTGCAGTAAATCATACCGCCGCTATCTTTGTGCAGACAGATAGCGTCGGTCACATTAAAACTGCGTATGCACTCCTCCTGTACAAAGATGGCGACGGTCAGTGAATCATTCGGCTGATCCCGGCGGCGACGTGTTCGCGACGGTGTTCCGCTAGTGGTACCGTGCAAGAAGCTGCGTACGGCGTATACAGTGTGTGTGTATGGTGTGTATTCTATATACAGTGTGTGTGTGTGGTGTGTATGGCATATACAGTGTGTTTGTGGTGCGTACGGCGTATACAGTGTGTGGTGTGTATGGTGTATACAGTGTGTGTGTATGGTGCGATGGTGTTCCGCTGGTGATAGCGCACAAGAGGCTGGTACCACCAGCAGTTACCATATTGAGACTCCCATCACTTGGGTGTCCCAATATGGCAGTCGGTGAACTTCCGCTGCTTGGAATTCTGGGATCTGGACGGAACAGGATGTGAAGACATTACAGGGTAAGTATATATTAACCCCTTCCCGACATGCGCCGTACTAGTACGGCGCATTTCGGGTCCCCTGCTTTGATGCAGGGCTCCGGCGGTGAGCCCACATCAAAGTCGTGACATGTCAGCTGTTTTGTACAGCTGACATGTGCGCGCAATAGCGGCGGGTGAAATCGCAATTCACCCACCGCTATTAACCTGTTAAATGCCGCTGTCAAACGCTGACAGTGGCATTTAACTACCGCTTGCGGCCGGAAATGCGCGCATTGCCGACCCCAGTCCCATGATCGGGGGTCGGCGATGCATCAGGATAGTAACCATAGAGGTCCTTGAGACCTCTATGGTTGCTGATGCTGGCCTGCTGTGAGCGCCCCCCTGTGGTCAGCGCTCATAGCAAGCCTGTTATTAAGCTACATAGCAGCGATCTGATGATCGCTGCTATGTAGCAGAGCCGATCGCGTTGTGCCTGCTTCTAGCCTCCCATGGAGAGGCTATTGAAGCATGGCAAAAGTAAAAAAAAAAAAATGTTTTTAAAAATATGAAAAAAAAATATAAAAGTTTAAATCATCCCCCTTTCGCCCCATCCGAAATAAAACAATAAAAAAAATCAAACCTACACATATTTGGTATCGCCGCATTCAGAATCGCCCGATCTATCAATAAAAAAAAATATCAATAAAAAAAGGCATTAACCCCTTCCTGACATCTGACGTTATAGTACGTCAGATGTCGGGTCCCCTTTTTTGATGTGCGCTCCGGCGGTGAGCGCACATCAAAGTCGCGACATGTCAGCTGTTTTTTACAGCTGACATGTGCGCGCAATAGCGGCGGGTGAAATCGCGATCACCCGCCGCTATTAACTAGTTAAATGCCGCTGTCAAACGCAGACAGCGGCATTTAACTACCGCATCCGGCCGTGCGGCCGGATATGAGCGCATCGCCGACCCCCGTCACATGATCGGGGGTCGGCGATGCTTGTACATTGTAACCATAGAGGTCCTGGAGACCTCTATGGTTACTGATCGCCGGTGGCTGTGAGCGCCACCCTGTGGTCGGCGCTCACAGCACACCGGCATTTCTGCTGTGTAGCAGCGATCTTATGATCGCTGCTGCATAGCAGAGCCGATCGCGTTGTGCCTGCTTCTAGCCTCCCATGGAGGCTATAGAAGCATGGCAAAAGTAAAAAAAAAAAAAGTTAAAAAAAATGTGAAAAAAAAATAAAAATATATATATAAAAGTTTAAATCACCCCCCTTTCGCCCCAATCAAAATAAATCAATAAAAAAAAAACCCAACCTACACATAATTGGTATCGCCGCGTTCAGAATCGCCCGGTCTATCAATAAAAAAAAAGCATAACCTGATCGCTAAACGGCGTAATGAGAAAAAAAATCGAAACGCCAGATTTACGTTTTTTTGGTCGCCATGACATTGCATTAAAATGCAGTAACGGGCGATCAAAAGAACGTATCTGCACCAAAATGCTATCATTAAAAATGCCAGCTCGGCACGCAAAAAATAAGCCCTCACCTGACCCCAGATCACGAAAAATGGAGACGCTACGAGTATCGGAAAATGGCGCAATTTTGTTTTGTTTTGTTTTTTGCAAAGTTTGGAATTTTTTTTCACCACTTAGGCCGGGGTCACACATGCGTGTTTTACGTACGTAAGAGCGCAAAAACTACGTACGTAAAACTCGCATAACATACGGCACAATGCTTCTCAATGGGGCTGCTCCTATTAGCCGTATATTACGGTTCAGTATTATACGGCTTTCTACGGCCGTACAAAATCGCAGCATGCTGCGTTTGTCAGCGTATTGCGCAAAAAAAATCGCCAATGAAAGTCTATGGGGGCGAGAAAAATACGGATTCCACACGGACCAGCAGTGTGACTTGCGAGAAATACGCAGCGGTGTTAGTGAAAAGTCGGTAATTCAATTGCCGGCTTTTTCCTTCTCCTTCACAAACCCGACAGGATATGAGACATGGTTTACATACAGTAAACCATCTCATATCCCCATTTTTTTTTTGCATATTCCACACTACTAATGTTAGTAGTGTGTATGTGCAAAATTTCAGCGCTGTAGCTGCTGGAATAAAGGGTTAAATGGCGGAAAAAATTGGCGTGGGCTCCCGCACAATTTTCTCCGCCAGAATGGTAAAGCCAGTGACTGAGGGCAGATATTAATAGCCAGGAGAGGGTCCATGGTTATTGGCCCCCCCCCGTGGCTAAAAACATCTGCCCCCAGCGCCTATTCTGGCACTTGGCCACTCTCTTCCCACTCCCGTGTAGCGGTGGGATATGGGGTAATGAAGGGTTAATGCCACCTTGCTATTGGAAGGTGACATTAAGCCAGATTAATAATGGAGAGGCGTCAATTATGTCACCTATCCATTATTAATCCAATTGTTGGAAAGGGTTAAAAAAAACACACACACACATGATTAAAAAGTAGTTTAATGAAATAAACACAGCGGTTGTTGTAATAATTTATTGTTCTCTCAATCCATCAGGAACACCCTCGCTTGGAAAAATAATAAACGCACAAGATACATACCTTCTGGTGAACCGTCTCGTCCCACGAAGTAATCCATCTGAAGGGGTTAACTAATATTACAGGCAGGAGCCCTGCTAAATGCAGCTGTGCTCCGTGCTTGTAATTCCCCAGCGAATGAATGAAATGTAGGTCATTGACCTACATTTCCTTCAGTCGCGGTGAGGCGCCCTCTGGTGGATGTTCTCATGAACTGCAGCCTGGGAACTTTTTCCCACGCTCCAGGTCATATGAGGACATCCACCAGGGGGCGCATCACCGCGACTGAAGGAAATGTAGGTCAATGACCTACATTTCATTCATTCGCCGGGGAATTACAAGCACGAGCACAGCTGCATTTAGCAGGCCTCGTGCCTGTAATATTAGTTAACCCCTTCAGATGGATTACCTTGTGGGACGAGACGGTTCACCAGAAGGTATGTATCTTGTGCGTTTATTATTTTTCCAAGCGAGGGTGTTCCTGATGGATTGAGAGAACAATAAATTATTACAACAACCGCTGTGTTTATTTCATTAAACTACTTTTTAATCATGTGTGTGTGTGTTTTTTTTAACCCTTTCCAACAATTGGATTAATAATGGATAGGTGTCATAATTGACGCCTTTCCATTATTAATCTGGCTTAATGTCACCTTACAATAGCAAGGTGGCATTAACCCTTCATTACCCCATATCCCACCGCTACAGGGAGTGGGAAGAGAGTGGCTAAGTGCCAGAATAGGCGCATCTTCCAGATGTGCCTTTTCTGGGGTGGCTGGGGGCAGATGTTTTTAGCCACGGGGGGGACAATAACCATGGACCCTCTCCTGGCTATTAATATCTGCCCTCAGTCACTGGCTTTACCATTCTGGCGGAGAAAATTGCGCGGGAGCCCACGCCAATTTTTTCCGCCATTTAACCCTTTATTTCAGCAGCTACAGCGCTGAAATTTTGCACATACACACTACTAACATTAGTAGTGTGGAATATGCAAAAAAAAGGGATATGAGATGGTTTACTGTATGTAAACCATGTCTCATATCCTGTCGGGTTTGTGCAGGAGAAATGAAAAGCCGGCAATTGAATTACCGGCTGTTCACAGATATCGCGCTGAATGAAATCTAAATACAGAATATATATATATGTGTCTCAATGACATATATATATATATATATACTGTATATATGTTTTCCCGAACATTTGAGCACATAAATCCATTAGATGTCGGTTTTGCAAGCCTGCGCGAAAATCTCGCAGTACGGATGCCATATGGATTACATACGGAGGATGCCATGCGCAAAATACGCTGACACACCCTGACTACGGATCAATATTTTGGGAACATTTCTCCGTATTACGGCCGTAGTACGGACGTATAATACGTGGCGTATTGTCTTACGCCATGTGTGACTCCAGCCTTAGGTGAAAAATAACCTAGTCATGTTAGGTGTCTATGAACTCGTACTGACCTGGAGAATCATAATGGCAGGTCAGTTTTAGCATTTAGTGAACCTAGCAAAATAGGCAAGCAAAAAACAAGGATTGCACTTTTTTTGCAATTTCACTGCACTTGGAATTTTTTTCCCATTTTCTAGTACACGACATGGTAAAACCAATGATGTCGTTCAAAAGTACAACTCGTCCCGCAAAAAATAAGCCCTCACATGGCCAAATTGACGGAAAAATAAAAAAGTTATGGCTCTGGGAAAGAGGGGAGCGAAAACGAAAACGGAAAAAGCTCCGGGGGTGAAGGGGTTAACCTGGTCGCTAAACGGCGTAGCGAGGAAAAAACGCCAAAATTACGTTTTTTGGGTCGCCGCGACATTGCATTAAAATGCAATAATGGGCGATCAAAAGAACGTACCTGCACCAAAATGGTATCATTAAAAACGTCAGCTCGGCACGCAAAAAATCACCCGACCCCAGATCACGAAAAATGGAGACGCTACGGGTATCGAAAAACGGCGCTTTTTTTTTTTTTTTTTTTTTAAGCAAAGTTTGGAATTTTTTTTCACCACTTAGATAAAAAAAATAATCTAGACATGTTAGGTGTCTATGAACTCGTAATGAGCTGGAGAATCATAATGGCAGGAGGTGAGAGTTAGCATTTAGTGAAGCTAGCAAAAAAGCCAATCAAAAAACAAGTGTGGGATTACACTTTTTTTTGCAATTTCACCGCACTTGGAATTTTTTTCCCGTTTTCTAGTACAAAACATGGTAAAACCAATGGTGTTGTTCAAAAGTACAACTCGTCCTGCAAAAAATAAGCCCTCACATGGCCATCTGGATGGAGAAATAAAAAGGTTATGGCTCTGGGAAGGAGGGGAGCGAAAAACGAAAACACAAAAACGAAAAAGGGCCACGGCGGGAAGGAGTTAAGATAGTCATTGCAAACAGAGTGATCTATTTCAAGTGTTTGTTTCTGTTTATGTTGATGACTATGGCAAATTTTCAGAACCGCCTGATTTCACCCTAAATCTACATTGCTGGTGCACTGGGTCTGATCACAGTAAGGGAAATTTAGTAAAAAATGCTTTTATAGCTGAATCCTTCTCAGGGGCGTAACTACCGCGGTCGCAGCGGTTGCCATTGCAACCGGGCCCCGCAGGTCAGGGGCCCAGGGCCTGCGGGGCCGGACTGGCCATCGGGCACTTCTGGCAAATGCCAGAAGAGCCGGTGCCAGTAGTGGGCCGCCCGCTGCACTGTTCCCCCCGCCAGTGCCGCCGCCGCATTTAACTATACCGGCGTCTATGACACCGGTACAGTTCAATGCAATGATGGAGGAGAGAGCGTCACCTGACGCTCCCTCTCCATCATTCCCCGCTCTGCCTCTGACAGTACACTGCGGGTGCGCGATGACGTCATATCATCGCGCACCTGCTGTGTCCTGGGCAGACTGCAGCCGCCGGGAGCAGCGCGGGCAAAAGGAAAGGTGAGGAGAGTTTTTTTTTCTTTTTTTCTTTTTAACTGGACTGTGGGGCCATTATCGGGGGGGGGGGGGGGGGGGGAAATGAGATGTGGGCTGTGCTGTATATATCCCTGTGCGGGCTGTGCTCTATATACCCCTGTGCGGGCTGTGCTCTATATACCCCTGTGCGGGCTGTGCTCTATATATCCCTGTGCGGGCTGTGCTGGATATACCCCTGTGCGGGCTGTGCTGGATATACCCCTGTGCGGGCTGTGCTGGATATACCCCTGTGCGGGCTGTGCTGGATATACCCCTGTGCGGGCTGTGCTGGATATACCACTGTGCGGGCTGTGCTGGATATACCACTGTGCGGGCTGTGCTGGATATACCACTGTGCGGGCTGTGCTGTATATATCCCTGTGCGGGCTGTGCTGTATATATCCCTGTGCGGGCTGTGCTGTATATACCCCTGTGCGGGCTGTGCTGTATATATCCCTGTGCGGGCTGTGCTGTATATATCCCTGTGCGGGCTGTGCTGGCACCCAACACCAAGTTCGCACCGGGGCCCATAACTTTGTAGTTACGCCACTGATCCTTCTATAGTGTTGGGTGGAACCTTAGTCAGTCTCTCACCTTCTCAATATCTGATACTTGGCAGTAAGTGTAAAATCCAGCATCCTTGTAATGATAGCTTTACTATGACAATTTTATTTCTCCAAACTTTTACGTTTGCAGTTTATTGCTGAATTTCACCTTCTTACATGAGTTACGTAATGTACATCATCCATGAGCAATAAAAAATACATATTCACTACTATGCTAATGTTTTAGGCAGGTGTAGAAATAATATTGCACAGTAAGGATGCTTTAAAAACACTAGATGTCTTAATAGTTTATTTTTATCCATTAACAAAATGCTAAGCAAATTAACAAAGTAAAAATGTAACAAATCAGTATTTTGTGTCGCCACCCTTTGCCTTTAAGATGGCATCACAGCATCAAGTCGTCGAAGTACACTAGGGCTATGTGCACATGCTGCGGACTGGTCTGCGGATTTTTCCGCACTGATTTTGATAAATCTGCAGGGCAAAAACACTGCATTTTTCCTGCGGATTTATCGCGGTTTTATCACGGATTTACCGCGGTTTTTGTGCGGATTCTACTGCGGTTTTACGCCTGCGTCTTTTTAAATATGGAGCAGGTGTCAAACCGCTGTGGATTCCGCACAAAGAATTGACATGCTGCGGAAAAAAAACCGCAGCGTTTCCGCACTGTTTTTTCCGCAGCATGTGCACAGCGGTTTTTGTTTTCCATAGGTTTACATTGTACTGTACACCGCATGGAAAACTGCTGCGGATCCGCAGCGTCTAAAACCGCAACGTGTGCACATGGCCTTAGGATATGTGCACACGTTGCGGATTTTGCTGCGGATCTGCAGCGTTTCTGCAGCTGCAGGTCTGCAGCAGTTTCCCATGAGTTTACAGTTCAATATAAACCTAAGGGAAACCGAAAACGCTGTGCACATGCTGCAGAAAAAAAACGAGCGGGAACGCAGCGGTTTACAATCCACAGCATGTCATTTCTTTGTGCGGAATCGCAGCGATTCTGCACACATAGGAATGCATTGATCCGCTTACTTCCCGCATGGGGCTATGTGCGGATGGTACCCGGGGTGAAGGAGAGGAGACTCTCCTCCAGGCCTTGGGAACCATATTTGTGTAAAAAAAAAAAGAATTAAAATAAAAAATAATGATATACTCACCTTCTGATGGCCCCTGAAGTTCTTCCGCCTCTCAGCGCTGCACGCGGCCGTCTGCTCGCAGGGTTGCTGTGCGAGCAGGACCTGCGATCACGTCGCGGTCACATGACCGTGACGTCACGAAGGTCCTTCTCACATAGTGTCTTTGGAACCGGACCGCCGCGTGCAGCGCCTAGGAGATCGGGACGTCAGAGGGTGAGTATAACCATTTTATTTATTTTTTTAACATTACTATGGATGCTGCATATGCAGCATCAATAGTAAAACAAGTGCAGGAGTAAACCCACAGCGGAAACCGCAAGACAAACCGCGATAAATCTGCAGGGATAACCGCAGCGGTTTTGCCCTGCAGATTTATCAAATTCGCTGCGGGAGGACCCTTCCTACGTTTGCACATAGCCTTATACAAGTGTTTTTGAATGAACTCGGCAGGGATACAGGCTGTATATTTGAAGTGATTGTCCTGCTGCAGAACAAATTTGGAGTCAGGCGCCGCTCTGATATTGTGTGGTGGATAAAGGTCTGTCTGTAATTCTTAGCATTCAGGACACCATTAAACCTTTCATGACCAGGCTATTTTACGCTGTTTTTTCTTCTCCTTCTTCCAAGAGCAATACTTTTTTTTTTTTTTTTTTATTATTCCATCCACATAGCCATATATGAGGGCTTTTTTTTGCGGGGCGAGTTGTATTTTTGAATGACACCAATTTTTCATGTGATGCACTGGAAAGCAGGAAAAAATCCAGATGCGTTGACATTGCAAAAAAGTGCAATTCCACATTTGTTTTTGCGGGTTTTTATTTACCATGTTCACTATACGATAAAACTGACGTGGTAGTCTGATTCTACAGGTCAGAGTGATCACGCATATACCAAATGTATAGTTAATCCTGACCAGATTCCCTACCACATTTGCTGAAATACGGTCCCACCATGCTTCTGTTGCTCTCCAGCCCTTTGGCGAACAATCTGCCGTCTGTTACAGGCAGAGGTTTCATATTTGGACCCCTTAGTCCAGAGCACCTGCTGCCAATTTTCTGGACCCCAGTTCCTGTGTTTTTGTGCATAGATAGGTCTCTTGACCTTGCTTCCTTGCTGAAGGTATGGCTTTTTTGGACGCAATTTCACTTTTGGCTAAACTCCATTGAACATTAGATGGGTGGGTGTAGCTGTATTATTGCCACTTATGAACTGATGGCCCCAAAGCTGAGAAATACAGCAATTAGTAAAATGGTGACGAATGCAAAAAAAACTTTTTTCATACAAACTTGGGAGGTTTTTTTTTTTTCACCACTTACCGTAAATAAAAAATAAACTATACATATTTGGCACCTGTGTACTCTTACTGAACTGAGGAATCAGGTTTGTTTTACCATATAGTGAATATGGTAAATAAAAAGTTGTTGAATTGCACTTTTTTTTTTTTTTTTTGCAAATTCACCGTATCTTTTTTTTTTTTTATTTCCCAGTACTCTATATGGTAAAACCAGTGGTGTCATTCAATAGTGCAACTCGTCAAGCAAAAAACAAGCCCTCACATGGCCATATTGATGGAAAAATATTAATGTTGTAACTCTTGCAAGAAGGGGAGGAAAAAACAAAAGTGGAAAATAGCCCGGGGTGAAGAGTTTAAAGAGCTTTTGAGATAGTTGTCCAATTACTTTTGGTCCCTTTAAAAAGAGGCAGCTACATGTTAAAGAGCTGTAATTCCTGAACCCTTGCTCCAATTTGGATGTGGATACCCTCAAATTACAGCTGAGAGTCTCCATTTTAAGCCCATATTGATTATATTACTCTATCTTGAATATGTTTTGGTAAACGGCTAAAATGCCAAAACGTGTGTCACAGTCCCAGTAATTCTGGAATTAACTGTGTGTGTGTATATCTGTACATATAACAGAACGGCTCCGAGTAAACAATAAGATTAAAAAAAAAGGAATCAAGTGTGCGTATATTTATATTATCTTGCTTATATTTTATGGTTACTCAGTGTCTTGAAAGTGGCCTTATGTGGTTATAGGTCTAAATATGCCAACTCCTGTCCATGTGAGACGGCTCACGGCATTGTTCCAGATCCATCCTTCCTATTACCATGTAACGAAAGCAGAAAGGAAAAGGCTAGCCTGACTGTTGTGTCCACAATCAAGAAGCGCTCCCTTGCCATTGCTCTAGAATGTGTGTGACATGTAGTTGTGAATACTTTTTATCATATTGGCTGCCCTATTTTACACTGCATTTTACCGTTTTTATTTTTCCAGGGTATAGCTATGGACAGAAGCCCGCTTTCTCTTCCTCCACTAGAACCTCCTCCACCTTATCCTTTATACCAAGACCCATCCCATAACCCCCTTCAGCACACACCGCACCATCTGCCCGAATCTACAGAGTCTCCGAGCTTTCAGCCTCCCTCTCCTGTCCCCTGCCCTCCTTTGGACCTAAATTTGGCTAATGTGAGTATGGTTGTAGGGTGCTGACAGTATTTGTGTCTTCTTTTCCTTTTAATAGGTGTCTGCACTGATCTGAGTCCATCTTACCTGTGTAGTATGGGAAGGATACAACACTCCGCAGACTCTGAGCGGCTCTTCCAGAATAATTTCATAGTTTTTGCCCATACTGTAAAAAGCAGCTTTTAATTTGCATAAAAAAGCAGCAAAAACGCAACGTGTCAACAGAGCCTAAGTGTTCAAGTTAAAGGCCCGACGGGACATATTGACATGATGAAAGGACACAGAAGCTATCTTTCCGCAGTACGCAGGGGGCTACATTTAATGGGTCCGTCTAATAATCTCACTAAAAAGGGGCGTTATTTGCAGAGCGTAGGTATATGTATTCTAAGACCGCTGTTGGAGTAGATGAGACGGAATAACTTCTTAGTCTCCCAAGGATGAAATCATAACTCTATCGATTAAGGAAAGTTTATTGTAGCTACAATCATTGATAGGACAGAACTGCCTCTATTATGTTGGGGTCAAATTCTTATAGTAAAATTACAAGAGGTTGTACAGGTAGGAAGGACATTCGAAAGTTATACATAGCCGAATTATAACAAGTAATTAGTAAATCTGAGTCAGTCTGTCTGTCCCTTAAGCGTCTTTCACACTTCCGTCTTTCTTTTTCCGTCACAATGCGTCTTTATGTGAAAAAACGGATGCAGCAAATGGTCCGTTTTTTTCTCATAGACTTGTATTAGCGACGGATTGTGACAGATGGCCACACGTTTCATCCATCGTGCGCTGGATCCGTCGTAAAATTGCTGTCCGTCGGGCGGAGACAACGCATAGGAACGTTTTTTGTGTATGTCAGAAAATCGCTCAGCGACGGATCCTGCGCTGCCCGTCGTTGGCTATAATGGAAGCCTATGGGCACAGGATCTGTCGCTGATTGTGAAAAGCAGGAATCCAGCGACAGATGCCATCTTTTCAAACTGAGCATGCGCGGAAGAATTTCCCGTCAGGGAATTTCCCTCTCGCTCTCTCTCATAGGCAGCAACAATAGTAAAAAGATATAATGTAAAAAATAATTTAAAAAATCGTGATATTCTCACCTTCCGGCGTCCCCCGCAGCCTTCCCAATGCTCGCATTCCCAGTGATGCATAGGAAAATGACCCGATGACGTAGCGGTCTTGCGATTTTTACAATCAGCACAGGATCCGTCTTTTCAACATTTTGACGGATTGTGGCTGATTGTAAAAAACGGAAGTGCGAAAGAGGCCTTAGACACAGAACTACTGTACTCTCTGGAAGAAAATCTATTTAAATAAGTCTTATCAGGTCAAAACTTGAGCGTTTTTGCTCCCTTTTTGTTCCTGCTGCTCACATCAGTGATTCACAATAGATAATCACATTGCCTAATAAAATCAGAGCCTTAAAAACGTATTTATTAAAAAATCATTAAAAAGTCCCCAAAAATGTAAATGACAAATACTAAATAGACTAAAGTTTAAATATTCACACATATACAAGTATAGGTAATAACCACAGTGATAGAAGGCACACCAATGGCCCAGAGTCTCGGGGGACCTGTTTTTCCCTATTAATTCCCCGTTATCTGCCCTGCCTAGCAGTGGATGTTGGCACCCTAAATTATAGCCTAAAAGGTAGTGATGAGCGCGTGTGCTCGAGTTTTCCGAGCACGCTCGAGTGGTCACCGAGTATTTTGGGCATGCTCGTAGATTGTTTGTGTCCCCACAGCAGCATGATTTGCGGCTGCTAGACAGCCAGAATACATGTGGGGGTTGCCTGTTTGTTAGGGAATCCCCACATGTATTCATGCGGTCTAGCCGCCGCAGGGACACAAACATAATATCCGGGCATGCCCAAGATACTCGGAGAACACCTGAGCATGCTCGGAAAACTCGAGTAACGAGCACACTCGCTCATCACTACTAAAAGGGCGTCCTCGCTCAATGTTTCACCCTAATATAACTTGGCCAGTCCTATATTAATTAACCAGGGTATAGTCAATTATATAATCTAGGCAGAGGTTACCTAAATAAACAAGAATATCTTTTATCCTGGTGACTGCTCCTTTTTTATGTAATAATTACAGTTTTCTCCTTCGCCTCATTGGGGGACACAGACCATGACCATGGGTGTATGCTGCTGCCACCAGGAGGCTGACACTAAGTATTACAAAGAAAGTTAGCTCCTCCCCTGCAGTATACACACTCCTGCTGGCTCCCAGCTAACCAGTTCTTGCTTAGTGTCCGTAGGAGGCACACGGACTGGTCTGCTATTCAGACCCGAAGAATCTTTTTACTTTTACCTTTTACCGGACGAAGGGGGCGACGGATTCTTTCATGTTCGGATCTCCCCCGAACCAACAACAGGCGAGCACGGGAGTTTTACCTCTCCGTATCCTCTCCTGCGACGTGGGAAGCCACTGCCTGAGCTGAATCTAGGGGCGACGGGCCCCTTCAAGGGCACCGATCTCCCCCCTCCCTGATCAGACGAGCACTGGAGTGTCACCTTCAGTATCCTCTTCTGCAGCCAGGCCTATTGCCGGACATCAGCCATGCCCACCAGGTTTTACCCTCGGCTGTTCAGAGGCACTTTACAACGTGGCGTCCGAGCAGCCCCCACTGCACCACCACTATTAAGAGCGGATGGTACAAGGAGGCGGACGGTTCCTCTCCTCCTCCCTAACAAACGGATGATGGATTGAGGTTTATCCCTACACCGTCCACGCTGCACAGAACAGCGCTGAAACCCACATCCGCGGCGGCTCCATGCCGGGACGCGCAACGATGGTGAGTGGATCCATCTTCAGAGGGATATCCATAAAGGCGCAGGCAGCCTTAGCCACTTTCCTGTGGCCCACCTCTCTGAGGTAACGCTCTGGCCGGCTACAAAGATTTAGCCCCTTGCTTCGGCCGATGTGTAGGCCGCATCCCGGAAGTCTCCTGAAACGCCCCGCTGGTGTCGCCCGCCTGCTACAGAAATTTAGGCCCCGGCTTGGGCCTATTCAGCATCGTGTCCGTCGCTCCGCCCCCCGAGTTGGCGCTTCTTGCTCTCTGCGAGATTTTATCTACTCTGCAGCTCACAGTGGCCATCTTGGTCCACCCGGCCGGCTCACACTGAGGCAACGATTTTTAGCATTAAGGGGGCACAACCACTCTACATCAAGGCATTAAGCGCGCAAGTATTCTCCCTTCTTAAAGGCACATGTAGTATTATCTGGTTTTAAAGGCGCAGGTCCAGTATTGTCTGGTCTTAAAGGCGCATGTCCAGTATTCTCTGTTCTTAAAGGCGCATGTCCAGTATTGGCTGGTCGTAAAGGCGCAGGTCCAATATTGTCTGTTCTTAAGGGCGCATGTCCAGTATTGTCTGGTCTTAAAGGAGCATGTCCAGTATTGTCTGGTCTTAAAGGCGCATGTCCTGTTTTGGCTGGTCTTAAAGTCGCATGTCCCGTATTGTCTGTTCTTAAAGGCGCATGTCCAGTATTCTCTGTTCTTAAAGGCGCATGTCCAGTATTGGCTGGTCGTAAAGGCGCAGGTCCAATATTGTCTGTTCTTAAGAGCGCATGTCCAGTATTGTCTGGTCTTAAAGGAGCATGTCCAGTATTGTCTGGTCTTAAAGGCGCATGTCTAGTATTGTCTGGTCTTAAAGGCACGTGACCAGTTTTCCCTGGTCTTAAAGGCGCATGGCCAGCATACCCTGGTCTTACGCACATGGCCAGTATGCCCTGGTCTTAAAGGCGCATGACCAGTATTCCTGGTCTTAAAGGCACGTGACCAGTATTCCTGGTCTTAACAACACGTAACCAGTATTCCCTGGTCTTAAAGACGCATGACCAGTACTTCTTGGTCTTAAGGGCACATGTCCAGTATTACCTGGTCTTAAAGGCACATGACCAGTATGTCCTGGTCTTAAAGGCACGTGACCAGTATGCCCTGGTCTTAAAGGCACATGACCAGTAGGCCCTGGTCTTACACACTTGGCCAGTATGCCCTGGTCTTAAAGGCACATGACCAGTACGACCTGGTTTTTAAAGGCACATGACCAGTATGCCCTGGTCTTAAAGGAACATGATCAGTATGCCCTGGTCTTAAAGGCACGTGACCAATATGCCCTGGACTTAAAGGCACATGACCAGTATGCCCTGGTCTTAAAGGCACGTGTTCAATATGCCCTGGACTTAAAGACACATAACCAGTATGCCCTGGTCTTCAAAGCATATGACAAGTATGTCCTGGTTCTTAAAGGCACATGACCAGCATGCCCTCCTCCTAAAGGCACAAGACCAGTATACCCTGGTCTTAAAGACGCACGACCAGTATTCCCTAGTCTTAAAGGCGCATGACCAGTATTTACTGGTCTTAAGGGCACATCATCAATCCGAAGCTGGTCACCCTAACTGAGCTCTGGAGCCTTCGCCACTCATCCCCTAACCGCAACCCATGGTTTTCTCAGACCAAGAGATTGAATCCCTCTGTGAACCCTCTGTGGCTCGGAGTGCTCGCAGGACCGAGATACATGGTCCCTCTCCTACATGGGAGCGTCCGCTAGCAGGGGCCGCAAGTGTTCTAGAAAAACGTACAGGCGTCTGCAAAACGGAAGTTTTTCATTTCCTAATCTCTCCCCCATGATTTGTTGAGAACAACGCTGAATATGGATCGCATATTGCCTTGGATTGCAAGAGCTTCAGAAAAGGAGGGACTCTCCTATTTATACCATCAACAAATCGACGAGCAATTCACTGGACAGAAGCCGCTAAGTAGGTTGCCATACCTGGTCTGATTTTTATGGGCGACGGGTCCTTTTAAGGGCACCGATTCCCCCCACATCTTCAACAGACGAACACATGCAGTGTTGCCTCCATGTATCCTCTTCTGCATCCAGGCCTAATGCCAAACAACCTGCCCTGTCCACCCGGGGACCTCAACTCTGGGGATGTACAGAGGCACACATCTTTGGCGTCCGAGCACCCCCCTTTGTATCAATTTAGGGAATGATGCAAGAAAGCGGACGATTCCTCTCCACGTCCCTGTTAACAGAATGGTGGATCGAAGGTTCCTAATTTTCTACTCTGCACGAAGATGGCAAGAGGCCTGCTGGTTGCAGCCCCGCATTCTGCCACTTGGCAGTCTAACCGGGTGCAATTTCTTGTGGTATACCTACCAGTATCCCTGCCCGATGTATCATCAATTAAAAAACCACAGACGGTCGGATAGCAAATCTGGTTCGTTCTGTCTTGTGGCTTCGGGTTCAGCGCTCTACCCTTCTTTAGCGCCACATGATGTTGCTTGACCAATAGTCTCCTGGTCAGAGACCTTATCTACTTCAATTCAAATCAAATCTTCTGAGCGGGAGACTAACAAGGGATCGTATTTTTTCTACAGACCCATCCAGCAGTAGAAGCATTGTCCTGGACAGTCTAGATCTAAGAGATCTTGGTTTCACGAAGGAGAAAATGAAAAGTATGATCATTCCTGGACCTCAAACTTCTAACAACCTTTGACAAGGCCCTCCTTTTTCAGATGCAGTTCCTCCGCTCAGCCATTACTTCAACAACAACAACAACAACAACAACAACAACAACAAAAAAAAAAAAAAAAAGTGGAGTTTTCTGGCATCCTTCGACATTCGGTTTTCTTACCCTCACCTGCCTACTTTTTTCCCCTCTACAATTATCTCTTCTCCTTTCCATTCGCGAACAGCATTTTCAAGTCACGACCTCGCCCTTCAGCCTGGCTACTGCACCACAGTGGTCGCAACGCTCATAGCAGTTGTCATGTGCTTCTTGCACCCTAGAAACATGGTCGTCCTGCCCTACTCGGTCGACTTTCTAGCCGCTCTACAAGGACTACGCTAAGTTGTCTATATCACTTGCAATACCCTCTCACTTGGGCTAGCAGCTAAACTTAGACAAGTTTTTTCCTCATTCCCAGCCCAGCAGATCCTCTTTGACGATGATCCTGCACAAGAAGGATGGTAATTCTCTCTCTCGAGTCAAGGTCGTGGCCCTTCAACACAGAGCTTGTGCACTTGATCACTCATTCCCTCGGTTCATTCAATTAGCTAGGAGGGTTCTGAGCAATAAGACGAAAACGGAAGTAGTTTTCTTTTGCTCCGCTCGTTTTCAGCAAGTCAATCAGGCTTTCAAAAGGTAGTCTCTAAGCTCCTTCCTCATCCAGAGCCTTCTTCTGGTCCAATGGTTTTTAGGGATACCAATGCCCGTCTTCTTCTCCCGATCATTTATCTGGGGATCCGAACAGTACGGCTAATCCTACAGCAGGTCCACTGCCCTTAGGCGGGTCAACCATCCATCTTCAATTTGGATAATGCCACGGCTGTGCCATACGTCAATCATCTCGCAGGTACCCACAGTCAAGCGCCATGGCCGAGGTACCTCGCACTCTCTGATGGGCCGAGATCTATCATTCGGTGATCTCAACAGTACATGTCCCTGGAGTAGAACACTGGGCGGCTGACATATTCAGCCGTCAGGGTTTTCTCCTCATGTGAGTGGGAACTTCACTCGGAAGTCTTCCTTCACATCTGCCTTCACTGGAGTACTCCAGATGTAGGTCGGATGGCGTCCAAGCTGAACGCCTATGTACTCCAGTTCAAGGTTTGGCTTCAAGATCCAAGTCCATCGCAGTGCATACTCCGTTTCTTCCACGGTACCAATTTCCATAACTCCTCTTCCACTACGTCTTGAGATCTTTTTGGAAGCAGAAAAGGCCCCCAGTGATCCCGGGAGACCCGCACTGACCATGTCAGGTTTTCTCGCTTGCGGTACTAGTATTTCTCCATCTTATTTCATCAAAACTGGAAATATGGACCTTCTCGCAGGGAGCCTTCACCTGTAGTTCTTCCCTACCGCGTACCGTTAGATCTGGGGGACCTTAATGGTCCTGGGGATCTTACAGTAGACTCCTTTTTCGATCCAGAAAGACTTTACTATCAGGGAACGTCACTCCCCTTTTTTCTCTGCGTTCTTGTCATCCTGATGAGTCTTCAGAGCTTGCCACTCTGTTCTTTTCAGTCTTTTTTCCTTATTACCATCAATGCATCGTTGCCCTCAAGCCATCCCCTTCCCTCGTTGCCAAGGTGGTTTTGTATTCCCACTGTTGCAGGGGCATCGTCCTCTCATCTCTTTCGGCTCCAGTCCACACAACGGAATGGGTTCTCCATAATCTGGAAGAAGTGAGTGCTCCAAGTGGGTACGTATCGAGGACGGCGTCCTTCCGAAGGTTGGACACTTTGCTTGGGCTTCTCGATGGTAAGTAGGCTTCCCGACGGTCACAGGAAGGGTTTAGCCGTGTTCATCGGCCACGTTAGCCTGGTGGATTCTTTTCACCATCCAGGAGTCCTTCCGTGCTAGATGTCAGCCTATCTCCCTGTCTCAGGGCTCTAGGCACCAGGCGTCGGCAAGCACGACCGCAAGCTTGCGAATTCTTCCAGTCCGCATGCATTCTTGAAGCACTATAATTCACACACTTCCACAGATGTGAGTCTGGGCAGGCGGACTTTGCAGGCCGCCTTGGCGCACTTGTAAGTAGCGGTTACACGGCCTGATCTGATGTTGTCCCCACCCAGGGACTGCTTTGGGACGTCCCATGGTCTGTGTCCCCCAATGAGGCGAAGGAGAAATAGGGATTTTTGTGTACTCACCGTAAAATCCTTTTCTCCGAGCCATTCATTGGGGGACACAGCTCCCTCCCTATTATTAGTTGTATTTGTTTTTATCATTTGATATGTTATACTCTCATATATAATGTGACATACTATACGCTTATATGTTGTTATTGATCTCCTACTGCTTTTGCACCGAACTGGTTAGCTGGGAGCCAGCAGAGGGGTGTATACTGCAGGGGAGGAGCTAACTTTCTTTGTAATACTTAGTGTCAGCCTCCTGGTGGCAGCAGCATACACCCATGGTCATGGTCTGTGTCCCCCAATGAATGGCTCGGAGAAAAGGATTTTACGGTGAGTACACAAAAATCCCTATTTTATTACTCGTGTGTAATTACGAAAACGGTCTGCCTCCGGCAGAAGACGACTGCCACTAACTGCATTGTCTTTATACTTCTATGTGTCTCTGGTTTCTTTTGCAGAGCACCCTGAGCGGTTTCTTTTCAGATCCTTTCTTTGATCAGCAGCAGCCCATGAGACAGGGGAAATGTCTATGGCAGCAGGTCAGTCTTACTGCTCTACATTTACTTTTGGTGAAGTCTGTTGAGAACTCTTTCTTGATTTATGGCCCGGTTTATCCTTTCGTACTAACACTGCTTGTGTGGTGAGTTGTAGCATTGTACGTACTGTCTGCATTGACAGCTGATGTTTAACTTACTAGGGTCTAACATATAATCTGGGCATCCGGCTATTATACATATCAGACCTGGCAGAAAGCATAGTTATGGTGTACGTAGAACAGGCTATGATGGGACTCTTCAGACCCCTCTCATCCTGATACAAGTCATTGCTAAAATGTTCAGCCCCCTTTTTCAATATGGCTTTAAACATTATGTATGTGGAAGTAATATATGTCTTGATTTTGAAGAGCAAATTCTGTTATCTGTAACAAAACTACTGACAAACTTTAAAGGGCTTGTCCAGTGAAATGATGTGACTGACCACCTATCCCTAACCAAGGTGATGGCTCCTAGATCGTTTGGTGTCTGGCCGCTGGCACCCCCAGTGATTCCTGTGCACTTTTATCCCAGTTAGTGCTGATCCTCATAACTTCCCTTGTAGGAGTTACTGGAATAAGCAGAATACAGCGCTCTATCAGTCCCTTAGAGAATAAATCAAACAACTGTCAAGCGTGCACACTGGGGGAAAACAAGTACTCCATTTTGCAGGTCGATGGGGGTCTTGGCAATAGGATTCCCACTAATCTTTAAATTATTGCCTATTCCTTCGATGGATGGTAGCTTCATTGCACTGAACAACACACTTAAAGGGAACCTGTCACCCCCAAAATCGAAGGTGAGCTAAGCCCACCGGCATCAGGGGCTTATCTACAGCATTCTGTAATGCTGTAGATAAGCCCCTAATGTATCCTGAAAGATGAGAAAAAGAGGTTATATGCTGGGCCTCTCTGACCTTTCCCGGCGCCTGCGCACTGCAGTACTTTGCCCTCAACAGGGCAAAGTACGCCTGCATCGAAGCCGCGGCTTGAATGCAAGAAGAGGACGTCATCGTAAAAAGATGGGAGGCCCCGGACCGGACGGCGACACCCATCGGACCCGGACCGCAGCGGGACCGCCCCTGGGAGAGTATAATCTAACCTCTTTTTCTCATCTTTCAGGATACATCGGGGGCTTATCTACAGCATTACAGAATGCTGTAGATAAGACCCTGATGCCGGTGGGCTTAGCTCACCTTCGATTTTGGGGGTGACAGGTTCCCTTTAATGTTGTGCCATCCATTTTAAAAATATCCTCTATTGTTAGCAGTATCTGAAAAAGTTGCTAATCTGACATTTGCAATCCGTAATCCACTACAATAAAATTGCATTTTAAAATACACAAACATGCAAAATTTATGAAAATTTAGATTTTTTTCTTGCAGTTAAAATAAATAAATAAATAAATATTGGTCATTTGATACTTGGGTCCATGATCTTGTCTTGGCTAGTTGCACCATGTGAAATGTATGGCTGTTAGTATTTTGGACAGTGCCTCTCTTGCCTCCATGTTCTCATTTCAAGTGCTTGGTTGTTTTAAGTCTGTTAAATACAAGACTTTACACACGTCTCACGTGGCCAAAACCACAACTGCATGGCGTGGCCACTGGGTGCATGACTCTGCTTGAATGGAAGCGTTACCTTCCGAAACGTATGACTTTTGGCTACACATGCAGGTGTGGTTATGACTGTAACAGACTCATCACTATTTTATCTTGAGCTTCATGGAGATGTCGGTGATTTTTCACATACGCAGAAAAAAATCTGATTTTCAGCTGTGTTTAGGATACAATTTTCATCAGTTTGGTCAGTGTGTCGATTTTTACCATCAAAGTGTCATCAGTCTTTATTGTATGCAAAAATAAAATGGATGTTTCTCAAGCATCTGAGTGAATGATGGACAGCACTAAGATTCAACAACACTGTGTGCAGAGTTATTAGGCAAGTTGTATTTTAGAGGATTATTTTTTATTATAGATCAACAACTATGTTCCTAAACAACCGAAAAGACTCATAAATATCAAAGCTTAATATTTTTGGAAGTTGGAGTGGTTTTTTTTTTAGATTTGGCTATCTTAGGAGGATATCTGTTTGTGCAGGTAACTATTACTGTGCAGAATTATTAGGCAACTTAATAAAAACCAAATATATTCCCATCTCACTTGTTTATTTTCACCAGGTAAACCAATATAACTGCACAAAATTTAGAGATAAACATTTCTGACATGCAAAAACAAAACCCCCCAAAATTAGTGACCAATATAGCCACCTTTCTTTATGATGACACTCAACAGCCTTCCATCCATAGATTCTGTCAGTTGCTTGATCTGTTTACGATCAACATTGCGTTCAGCAGCCACCACAGCCTCCCAGACACTGTTCCGAGAGGTGTACTGTTTTCCCTCCCTGTAGATCTCACATTTTATGAGGGACCACAGGTTCTCTATGGGGTTCAGATCAGGTGAACAAGGGGGCCATGTCATTATTTTTTCTTCTTTGAGACCTTTACTGGCCAGCCACGCTGTGGAGTAGTTGGAGCCATGTGATGGAGCATTGTCCTGCATGAAAATCATGTTTTTCTTGAACGATACCAACTTCTTCCTGTACCACTGCTTGAAGAAGTTGTCTTCCAGAAACTGGCAGTAGGTCTGGGAGTTGAGCTTCACTCCATCCTCAACCCAAAAAGGTCCAACAAGTTCATCTTTGATGATACCAGCCCATACCAGTACCCCACCTCCACCTTGGTGGCGTCTGAGTCGGAGTGGAGCTCTCTGCCCTTTACTGATCCAGCCTCTGGCCCATCCATCTGGCCCATCAAGAGTCACTCTCATTTCATCAGTCCATAAAACCTTTGAAAAGTCAGTCTTAAGATATTTCTTGGCCCAGTCTTGACGTTTTATCTTATGTTTCTTGTTCTAAGGTGGTCGTTTTTCAGCCTTCCTTACCTTGGCCATGTCCCTGAGTATCGCACACCTTGTACTTTTTGTTACTCCAGTAACGTTGCAGCTCTGAAATACTTGTGGCAAATGGCATCTTGGCAGCTTCCCGCTTGATTTTCCTCAATTCATGGGCAGTTATTTTTTGCCCAACACACTTCTTGCGACCCTGTTGGCTATTTTCCCTTGAAACGCTTGATTGTTCGGTGATCACGCTTCAAATGTTTGGCCATTTCGAGACTGCTGCGTCCCTCTGCAAGACATCTCACAATTTTGGACTTTTCAGAGCCCGTCAAATCTCTTCTGACTCATTTTGCAAAAGGAAAGGATTAATAATTAAGCACACCTTATATAGGGTGTTGATGTCATTAGACAACACCCCTCCTCATTACAGAGATGCACATCACCTGATTTACTTAATTGGTAGTTGGCTCTCAAGCCTGAACAGCTTGGAGTAGGACAACATGTATAAAAAGTATCATGTGATCCAAATACAACTTGCCTAATAATTCTGCACACAGTGTAGGATGCCATCCATGAGCTGTCCAAGTTTTTCCCAGACCCATAGACTTGCATTGGTGAGTTTGATCCGTGACTCGAATCAAAACAAACATGTCAATGTTTTGTAGGCTTTTATTTTGCAGAGCAGGCTACTTGGTTTACACCAAAACACAGACATGTGAACAGCTCCATAGACTACAATGGGTCTTTATTGTATCTGGTAGAACTCGAATGTTAAAACCGGACTCCTGAATGAGCCCCTTACACGCTGAGTTTGCAAGCCACCTGATTAACAGGATCTAGAGATGATACATTGATGTGAATTTATTGTTTGCAGATGAAAATCATTATCTTTTTATGCTAATAATTCTTTGGATTAATTCTACAGAATATAATTTGTCCATCGTTATCATTGTCAGCTAGGTCTAGCGGTGATGATGAACATTCACTCTTTACCTTGAATTCTCTTTTTGACAGCTGGAGAAAGTGATAGAATAAGTCATCTGAAGCAATCATTGTGCTCCATTGGGGTACATAGATGTCGTAGAGCGGGGGGACGCATCTAGTCCATGCATTATATCGAATGCCCATTGATTATAATATTTAAATACATTGTAAAGTGCAGAATAAAGTGGTAGATGTTAAAAAGAATGTGGGCAGAATCTAACGACACCAAACAAAAGAAAAGACTGAAGTAGCCATAAACCACCAGATGAAGTAAAAGCGACAATTTCATTGAGAAATCATCATTAAAATATCAAGTACACAGTATTATTTAGGTCATGAGGACGGAAAGGAGAAACAACCAAACGGAGGGGCAGACGTTATGTTATCATAGGGTAGGAAGACACCCAGTACAAGTCAATTGCAAAGGGTGCCCAGTTCTAAGTGTAATTAAATAAGCCTGAGTAAAAGTGCATGTGCATTGAGATAAAGTGCTAGCAGTAGGTATGGAGGCATGAATCATTTATCTATCTATATAATCGTCTAAGGGGTACTTCCGTCTGTCTGTCTTTCTGTATGTAACGGAAATCCCAGTGCTGCTGATTGATCGCGGCCGTCCGGCCGCGACAAATCAGCGACATGCTTAGTCCGGCCGCGAATTTGCCCCTCCCTACTCTCCTCAAGTCAGTGCCCCCTCCCTACTCCCCTCCAGTCAGTGCCAGTGTGTCGCCCCATCCCGGACCAACTTTTTACTATTAATGCTGCCTATGCAGCATCAATAGCAAAAAGATATAATGTTAAAAATGAATTTAAAAAAGAAAATTGTGCTATTCTCACCTTCCGCCGTCTACCGATGCGCGCGATGCTGCCGCCAGCTTCCATTCCCAGTGATGCATTGCGAAATTACCCAGATGACTTAGCGATCTCGAGACAGCTGCGGTGGATGCTCGAGGGTGAGTATATAACTATTTTTTATTTAATTTTTTTTTCTTTTAACAGGGATATGGTGCCCACACTGCTATATACTGCGTGGGCTGTGTTATATACTGCGTGGGCTGTGTTATATACTGCGTGGGCTGTGTTATATACTGCGTGGGCTGTGTTATATACTGCGTGGGCTGTTATATACTGCGTGGGCTGTGTTATATACTGCGTGGGCTGTGTTATATACTGCGTGGGCTGTGTTATATACTGCGTGGGCTGTGTTATATACTGCGTGGGCTGTGTTATATACTGCGGGGGCTGTGTTATATACTGCGGGGGCTGTGTTATATACTGCGGGGGCTGTGTTATATACTGCGGGGGCTGTGTTATATACTGCGTGGGCTGTGTTATATACTGCGTGGGCTGTGTTATATACTGCGTGGGCTGTGTTATATACTGCGTGGGCTGTGTTATATACTGCGTGGGCTGTGTTATATACTGCGTGGGCTGTGTTACATACTGCGTGGGCTGTGTTATATACTGCGTGGGCTGTGTTATATACTGCGTGGGCTGTGTTATATACTGCGTGGGCTGTTATATACTGCGTGGCCTGTGTTATATACTACGTGGGCTGTGCTATATACTACGTGGGCTGTGCTATATATTACGTGGGCTGTGCTATATATTACGTGGGCTGTGCTATATATTACGTGGGCTGTGTTATATACTACGTGGGCTGTGTTATATACTACGTGGGCTGTGTTATATACTACGTGGGCTGTGTTATATACTACGTGGGCTGTGTTATATACTACGTGGGCTGTGTTATATACTACGTGGGCTGTGTTATATACTACGTGGGCTGTGTTATATACTACGTGGGCTGTTATATACTACGTGGGCTGTTATATACTACGTGGGCTGTTATATACTACGTGGGCTGTTATATACTACGTGGGCTGTGTTATATACTACGTGGGCTGTGTTATATACTACGTGGCTGTGCTATATACTACGTGGCTGTGCTATATACTACGTGGCTGTGCTATATACTACGTGGCTGTGCTATATACTACGTGGCTGTGCTATATACTACGTGGCTGTGCTATATACTACGTGGCTGTGCTATATACTACGTGGCTGTGCTATATACTACGTGGCTGTGTTATATACTACGTGGCTGTCTGTTATATACTACGTGGCTGTCTGTGTTATATACTACGTGGCTGTGCTATATACTACGTGGCTGTGCTATATACTACTATACATATTCTAGAATACCCGATGCGTTCGAATCGGGCCACCATCTAGTATACAATAATATCCTGATTAAGTCATGCAGGTATAGCATAGCCTAGGTATCAGCATATGTCTCCCTAAATGTCTTGACCATGTCAGATAGTAACAATCTGACACTTAACCATGTCAAAGTAAATTGGAATGCCCCACGCAGCCCCGACGTGCGTTTCGCTACCGCTTTTTCAAGTGGAGGTGTTTGTAATGTGCTTGACAGATGGAGTTTATAAATATGGAGTCCCAGGTGGAGCCATTTAGGCAGCGCATGAGTGTGATCATTGCGCCGTTGCGAATACTTGACTTAGTTCCTGATCCCAATTAACTAATGATGTGTTTTTTGAATATTGGATTCAGATTCTAAAGACCGCATAAAGTAGTGGCGGAAGTCCTGTTTCTAGGATTTTGTATGAAGACAATTACAAGAAACCCAAAAAGTGACAATCACTCTTCATTATAGGCTAAAGGGAAAGTGCAAGACGGGGCATTAACCAGACAACAGGTGTTCTGTGCTGCTTTACCTGCTTCCCTGATAAGATTGTGTGAAAGCACAACTCTTAAGGTACCGTCACACTAAGCGACGCTGCAGCGATACAGACAACGATGCCGATCGCTGCAGCGTCGCTGTTTGGTCGCTGGAGAGCTGTCACACAGACCGCTCTCCAGCGACCAACGATGCCGAGGTCCCTGGGTAACCAGGGTAAACATCGGGTTGCTAAGCGCAGGGCCACGCTTAGTAACCCGATGTTTACCCTGGTTACCAGTGTAAAATGTAAAAAAACAAACACTACATACTCACCTTCACGTCCCCCGGCGTCCGCTTCCTGCACTGACTGAGTGCCGGCCCTAACAGCAGAGCGGTGACGTCACCGCTGTGCTGTGCTTTCACTTTACGGCCGGCGCTCAGTCAGTGCAGGAAGCGGACGGCGGGGGATGCGAAGGTGAGTATGTACTGTTTGTTTTTTTACATTTTACACTGGTAACCAGGGTAAACATCGGGTTACTAAGCGCGGCCCTGCGCTTAGTAACCCGATATTTACCCTGGTTACCATTGTAAAACATCGCTGGTATCGTTGCTTTTGCTGTCAAACACGACGATACACGGCGATCTGACGACCAAATAAAGTTCTGAACTTTAATCAACGACCAGCGATATCACAGCAGGATCCTGATCGCTGCTGCGTGTCAAACACAACGATATCGCTATCCAGGACGCTGCAACGTCACGGATCGCTAGCGATATCGTTTAGTGTGACGGTACCTTAAGCTCAGAAACAGAAGGTGCAGCTGCTTCACTTGGTTGGCAGATCCAACACTGAAATCAAATGGTGTGGAGAGGCGTAAAGCTGCGCTGTTGGCGTCTCAACGAATGGGAATGTCCAGAAAAGGCAGTAGAATAAGCATTGCCGTTTAATCTCTACGCCAGCTCTTACCATAAGAGCCACTCTCACCACACTATTGCGTCCAGCTTCAAGCACCCCTATGGCTATCAGTATCCGCTTAGCTCCAGCTCACAATATCTTGGTCTCTCCTTGTCTCCCCTGCCAGAATATGCACATCCAGGTCTGCTACTCACAAAAGTCACCATCTTTAGGCCTTTTCTCCATACCTGGTGTCTAGATATGGTGCTAAACGCCACACATCATGGACCCGTGAACCACAGGTTGGGACCCCCATCTCTACGTGTTTAGAAGTTCAACTGACTCCTTCGTCAGGAGCCCCACAATCACTCTGCATTGTAAGACGAGCACTGTAGTCGGCTCAATGATGTAGGGTAATTTTATGAAAACTACAAGCGATGCAGTACTGCAATCCGGGTCTCCACCGCCATCTTTTACTTCCTCACTTCATTGTACACCTGGTAACAACAGATTTTCTTTAGAGGGAATTTCTCACCAGTTTTTTGCTACCCCATCTGATAGCAGCATAATATAGGGCAGAGACCCTGATTCCACTGATGTTTCACTTTACTAGGCTGCTTGCTGTCATTTTGATAAAGTCACTGTCACCGTCTGCAGATTGTCTTTTTCTGAATATTGAGCTCCATACAACCCTGCCCACACCACTTATTGGCAGCTTTCTGCCTATGCACAGTGTACACAGAAAGCTGGGGGCAGAGGACTACCTGGCTGTAGGTTTGCTAGTCCTCTAATGATACTCTCGTGCTGATAAAACCATAATCTTATCAAAATCTACACTAAGCAGCCCAGTCGGTGACACATCGCTGGAGTCAGGGTCTCCTCCTCCTCATTGTTTTCTTTTGCTTCTATTAAAAGTACTATTCTTCTAGGCCAAAAATAGCATTTATTGTCAGTGAATGTAATCTTTTCCGTGTTTTTTTTTTTCTAGCAAGAACAGTATGACATGTATGGCAGTCCTAGCAGTTCTCTGCCCAACAATAATTTCTTCGATCCAAACATGAACCTTCAGTACTCTCAGGCAGCCATGATGGGACTCGGGGGGAGTCATGGAAACCTTCAAGATCCTTTCCAGCTAAGGACAAGTTACTTGTATTCTAACTGCGGTGGGAGCGTTCCCAACATTATCCTAACAGGTCAGCCTAACCTTGATCAACACTACTGAATAATACCCTAAATAAGGATTAGGGGAATTCTTGCCATAGCACTAACTGTGAAAATACTCGGCAACAAAAAACACAGCAGATTTAGTTGAAGAAATACAGTAGTCTTGCAGCTAATTTAGGCTGTGGGTTTTCTTCCCCGCATGTGGGTGAGATTTTGTAAAAAGGAAAAAAAAAAAAAAAAAAAGGTGGCAATGCTGCTACAGTAATACACAGAGGAGTTTCTACCTAGAAAATTTAGATTGGAAAATGGCATTATGCAAACACCCTAATAAGCCCACGCTTAAATAGGTTATCCAGGATTTTTTTTTACACTATGGCCTAAAAACTTAACAGGCAGATAGTTGCTAACTACCTACCTGTTGTACCTGGCGTCAGCTCAGAGGGGTCACTGTCCACTCCTGCCTATGATTCTGGTGCTCGCCTCTACAGAACCACTCTTCTTCTGGCCTGCTCTGTTGATGGGGCGTGACTGCAAACATGCTGATTGACAGATGGTTTCCCGCAGTTAGGGAGCCGGCTGTCAATCAGCATGACACCATTAGTAACACCATGTCAACAGAGTGGAAGAGAAAGAGCTGCTCTGTTGACGTGACATCAGCAGAAGCCGCAGAATCGGTGGCATGAGCAGTCTGTCACCACTCTGTGCTGGCAGAGCTCTGCATCGGGCACTACAGACAGGTAGTTAGCGAGTACCAGCCTGTAAGTTATTAGCCCATAGTAACCCCTTCCTAAAATATGTGATGCAATCGTTGGATGGTAATGATGAGTTCCCATGGCAGCTTGGGGTCTGCTGAAGACCCCTGTGCCTGCTTATACGGTGATCTTCTGAATACGAGCCCGTGTCTGACATTGTAAAATATGCTCTTACTTGTTTTATACTTTGATTGCATCCTCTGTCATTTAGCTTTGGTCTTTTTGGTACAGTACCTTTCCAGAATAGGCAAATCTGTGCTAGAATTTTACATGTTGTGATTTTTACTTTTGCACAATGGAATAAAGCAATATTTATAGGCACTCTCAGCAGAAACCTTTAGCTTGCACCTCTTCCTACTGACCTTTCTATAAAATTCACAAACAGTTGCATGTTCTAGACCAGTCTTAGCTGTCTTAACCGGAGATCCACCTGCAGCTGTTAAGCAGGTAAATTGACAGCGGGATTCAACACGCGCCAGTCAGACGCGCCTCATAAATCCTGCCTGTCACGTGTTCGGGGACGCCGATGGGTTTTCAGGACAGCTGGTTGTGCAAAAGACCTCCGTATCGATCATCACAATACTCCTGTGAACGTTGGCTTGTGGCCGGCATTCATAGGAGATTGTGATTTCTGCTATACAAAGCAGTGCTGAACCACTGCTATGTATAGCACAAGGGATCGGTTGATTTCATCTTCAAGTCTCCTAGGGAGACTATTAAATAATGTGGAAAACATAAAAAAAACACAAATTCAAATCACCCCCATTTTGTTACACATATGTCTGTATGTGTATATACAAATATATACACTGTATATATTTTGGTATTTCTGCTTTCAGAAATATCCAATCTTTCAAATATAAAGAAAATTAATCCGATTGTTTAACAGCATATCAGGAAAAAAATTAAAATGCCAGAATTAAGTTTTTTTGACTGCCGCAACATTGCAATAAAATGCATTAAAAACACTGTCTCTCTGTGCAAAAAGTAAGCCATCACAAAGCTCCAGATCCCGGAAAATGAAAACGCTAGGCATCTTGGAAAATGGCGGCAAATGCAAAAACTTTTTTTTTTCTTACAAATTTCAGAATTTTTTTTTTCACCACATAAATTACACATTTGATATCTGTATATTCGTACTGACCTGAGGAATCGTCCTTCCAGGTCAGTTTTACCACATAGTGAACATAGTAAATAAAAAAACAATTGTGGAATTGCCAGGTTTTTGCAATTTCACCGCACTTTGGGGTTTTTTCCCCATTTCCAGTACACTATATGGTAAAACCAATGGCGTCATTCAAAAGTACAACTCGTCCCGCAAAAAACAAACCCTCACATGGCCATATTATAAATAAAAAAAGCTGGCTCTTGGAAGAAGGGGAGGGAAAAATGAAAATACGGAAGATGGCCATGGCGTGAAGGGGTTAAAATAGACGTGGAACAAATGCATTTCTGTCACAACCATATTCAACTTGCAAATTGTGAATTTTTTTGTGATAATTGTGCAAAAATTCAGCACAACATGTGACATACGACACATTGGCCTCCTGCTCCTATGCGTCTTGGGACGTACGACCATGCTTAAAAACTGCACTGGCATAATTTTCACCAAATTTATCAGAAGTTGCTACATTTTACAAATATAGATTAAGTTGCAGGGAGTACACTAAAGATTTGGCTTATATTTATTCCATTTTTGATAAATGTGGTCCGGTGTTTTAATAGTTGACAGCCATGTGAAGTGTAAAATGTATTTTAAGGATGGTTTCCTACCCAATACTTGTGAATACACTTAAGAGTTGTCCGATGCTGACAACCCCTTCTCAATAGCTATGTTCCCCTGAATAAAATAAAGTAATTACATGCTATACTCTGCGCCGGCGCCATTCCTGTGATGTTGGCACCTGGTTTCCCGAGGCTCCTGTGACACTGGTTGCAGGGCTTGCGTGACATAACGCAATCAGCAGCAGTTTCACTCTCCCTTCCTTCTTTGTTTTTTTTATATGGCGCCAACATATTCTGCAGCGCTTTCAGATGTAACTGACAGGTTGGAGAGCCAGCAGCGGCTCTCACTACTTCAGTTTCGTCCAAAGAAAGTGAGAGTGCAGTGGCCACTGATTGGCTGCAGGGTTCATGTGGCATAATAACGCAATGCCCGACGAGCCTGGAGAAAGCCAGTGCCATCATCGCTGGCTCCTCGCCGGCATCAGAGGCGAGTATAGGTTGTTTTTATTTTATACGGGGGTATTTCGCAATTGAGAAGGGGTCGTCGGAGTAGAGTAAAAGCCCTCTATTATTGAACCATCCTTCATACTTGGTGTTTTCTCTTTTAGAAGACTCAAACAGCTTATCGAAGGACATTGGCAATGCCGTCGCAGGGGTTTCCGAGCTGGGCTTTGACACAGATAATACATTTCAGTTGGATGATGAGCTGAAACTTGGACCTTTGAGCTTGGATAATCTGAGTATGTTAAGTGACCCTGAAATGGTCCTGCCCGACCCCACCATAGAGGACACCTTCCGTTCTGACAAGCTGTGATCCGGACTTTTTTGGGAGCGGTGCCTGCTTCAGTCTTTTTACAGGACAGAGGGGAGGAGAAATCAACCTATTCTGGCTGCAACTGAGAACAAATAGCTTTGTTCCAGGCTTGTTCACGATTTTCTGGATACTGAGCAGTTGTAATTACGTAAAGGATCTTTGACATTTTGAATGTCTGGTCAAATAGAAGAACTAAGATACTGCTTCAAACCAAGCCAGTAATTGATGTCTTGTAGATAAGCAACGAAATTCTATGTGAAACTTTCCTTGTAGAAGAACTGCCGCCTTGCTTCTTTTTATAGTGACGCCCCATTGCCTTACCTTTTTCTACCCTTTCACGCTTGCAGCTGTTGGCAGAATTCATTTCAATCTGCTGAAATTACGAAGGATTAAAACAAGCAAAAAAAAAAAAAATTATATATATATATATATATATATATATATATATATATATATATATCTATATATATATATATATCCCTGTTCTGAATGTTTAAAACCCAGTTATACAAGTGCTGGAGATACCTTATTGTCTGGAACCACTGACCTCGAGACGCACTGATGGATAAATGTCAGATTTGAAAGTCCATTGTGCTGTGAACTTTTGCCAAATTAGAGTAAAATATGGTATCAAATTATAACGAATCGGCATGTAATGTATAGAGGTAATAACGCAATAGTGCCTTAGTCCTAGACAAGAATTTTCTATGTACAGTGGATGCAACTTGATAGTTGCCCCAATTTACAAAAGCTTTGAGACCACTGGGATTCAGCGGCCTTTCCCGAGGCATTGATGATGTGCCGGATGTCATTTTTATTTAATCTGTCCCTCATTAATCAAGCTGTCACCAGTGATGGGAAAATTATGTCCAGACAGTCGAACTGATCAAGAAATGCTGTTACTTAGCAGCTTTGTGCTGTGGCTTTATACCTGCGTTCCCACCTCACGGCTGCGCTGCATTATTTTTATTTATTTTTTTGCTCTGCAGCAAAACCACAACATTTTTGGAAAATCAGGCATTTTTCTATGATTGTGGCAAAAAATGCAGCACAAACGTGTGAACACAGCCTAAAAGATGGCCCAGAGAACCCATGTGAACTATAATTAGGCAAGAACATGCTGGAAACATCCTAAGGCCACGTTCACACGTTCAGTGTTTGGTCAGTATTTCTTATCAGTATCTGTAAGCCAAAACCAGGAGTGGGTGATAAATACAGAAGTGGTGACGTGTTTCTATTATACGTTCCCTCTGATTGTTCCATTCCTGGTTTTGGCTTACAAATACTGATGTAAAATACTGACCAAATACTGAAGTTGTGAACGTGGCCTAAATGTTGCATTGAGAGTATAAAGGCTAAAGAATCGATTGGGATCTTTCTTCATATAAAGTCATGTCAAATTATGGAAATAGTAATCAGAGGCCCCCATCTACCGGTACTGAGAATTATGTTTAGCATGCATTGTTCAGAAGAAATATCCAGAACAGAAGTATAATTTATGTCACCGCATATTAGTGAACTAGATGAAAGAATTTTTAAATAATTAATTGGGTCAAATAAGTGATACTTCAAGCAAAAGTTCCTTTAATTCTAAATTTATTTAAGAAAAGGAGGAGCGTCGTGATCGGTTACTTGTCAGTTAGCTGAGCTCAACCAATCGGCATTGAGTACTTTGACAGCTGCACGCTGGGCCCCACCATCGTGTCCTCTTTAATGAGATACCGGCCCTCTTGACAATGGTGTTAAAAGGTGCATTTCCGCTGCCAAAACTGCCCTCAGTGTTGCCTCTGTTACCTTGTAGAGGCCATAGCTATGCCTTGCCCTACCATTTCTGGGTTTATTATGTTTGGTAAAATGTATAGAGCGGAAATATGGCCATGTAAATGCATCATTAAAAGGGTTGTCCATTACTTGGACTTTCCCCTTCTTAAATCTATCCAGACTGATGGGCTATCTCCATGTTGGGTAAGCTATGGAGGCTGCACGTTATGGCTCACCACCACAGATAGGTCATTGCTGTGACAGGAAACCATTTACCGTACACTCTAGCTAATGGGGCTTGATGCAATGGCGGTCTCCATCTTCATATGTGACCAGTGTGATAAACAAAAACTCATGTGATTGATCAGTCACTAAGTTTAAATATAATTTTTCTTTTAAAAAAATAAAAAAATGCACAGACTATGTCATAAGAATTGCCATAGTAGAAAATTTAATTTGCACTTGATTTATCACATCATTATAAATCTTGTAATTAGCAATGTACAGTGTAAGAAATGGGGTAGATTTCCATAACCGTATAGTGGCTGTATTTCATGGACTGCATTACTGCCATAACTCCCAGTCTGGCCTAGAGTTTCTTGACCATAAATATGAAGTTGTTGGTTGAGGTCAGGAAACTCTTTTGATCACGGTGTATGAAAAATCATCCGCGTTTCATTCAGAAAAGTCAGCCAATTTTTCATCCGTGTGCTTTTGTGTGTGATCTGTTTTCATGCATCAAAACATGTACCTGATCACATACAGTTATTATAGAATTCTATTCAGAAGCATGGGGTGACCCTCGGATGGTCTGTGTGGGATCTGATTTTTTTTTTCTTTTTTTTCCTAGCATCTGTAGATTTGAATGCGAATCTCATCCAAGACTCGGATTACAGTAGTGCATGCTGTGATTCTTTTCTCATGGACACTCTGAACAAGAAAAAAAATAATTCTTGTAAACAGCACTATTGAATAACAAGTCAGTGTGCTGTCCGATTAATAATCAGATAGCACACGTCCCATATATAAACTCGTCTTCATGAGCCATCAGACTGGGAATTATGGAGGCAACACATACTGTAAAATACGGCCGCTCTATGGTTCTGTGACTCCAAACACAAGGCCATAGTAAAGTCTGTGTGATCTGCCGACAGTCTAATGTGTGTGGGTCTTCCCGACTCTCCCTCACAGATGATGCAAAGAAGGACTCTGCCTGCTGAATTTCAACTGCTGATTGGTCAGAGATAAGCCCATACCAGGGAAGAGAAGTTTAGCAACAATTGTCTCATAGAGAACCCCTGTACCCCGGAGCGTTCCCCTGTGTATGGGGGAGTCGGGAGAGAAGGATGAATCGGCCGACTGCTTACTACTCTGTATGAAGGCCTTCAGTTGTCCCAGCCACTCAGGTTTTAGAATTAGTATACAATGAGGATTGTAAAACCCATGATATCAGTAGTGCCTTAGGAAGAATAAAATGGATGCATTAAATTGCACATAGTGAGACTTGGCTGCTGAAATTACTTTCGTCAACAATTTGCACTGACCATTTTTCTAACTTCCAATGCAGACCCATTTGGTATCGCTTTAGTTCAGTCCCCATATCTGTACTTCTTACAGCCAGGCAAAAAGTGCATTTCCTAATGAAAGTAAGCCACTGCTCGTGTGCTTCTAACATGGCATCCGGTAAGGGCTATTCCTCCTTCAGGCCTGGGACTCCTTAGTGGGAAGATAGTTGTTCTGCTTTTTACCTTTAAACATTAGGTGTTGCCAAACTAGTTTTGAAGATATGCGAGTCTGCTCCCAAGCCTGAAGACCACAGATCACACATTCATCACGTGGAGACATTGAGGCTTTCATATTTCTGAAGAGCTCATTGAGAGACGGTGGTGTAGGGTTCATCACCTGTAATGGACAAGTCTGATATTATGGATAGATCCAAAACCGAGCCCATTATCTCTATTTGCGCTGTGGTGATATAAGGGGCATGCATGCTAATCATTTCTATGCCTGTGTCTTTTAGATGTAGGAGGGGGTTGTAAAATGAGAATTGTTTGCTTGTAGGATACAATACTTCTACTGCCAACCATGTTTTATCTAGTGGTTCTCTGTGTTGTATTCTGCTTTTTGTGACATAAATAGGCCATTTCTGTATGCTGCGTAAACCTGTTTTTAGACACTTTCCATGTGCAAGATGGCCTCCTCAAGAAGAGGACCAAGAACAAACTGGTCAACATCTGGGTAAAAGGGTTTTCCGACTTCTAGAATAAGCCTTCCTTCTCGTATGCTTGGCATTTAGACGTTCTGTCAAGAAGACGTGCACTTACGGTTGCACTTATCCGATGTGTTTTAATAAGAGATGTTTTATTGTAGAGATTTTGTATTGTAATTAAGATTTAGCCTTTCTATATATCGTATTGTAGTAATTTATCTTCAAAGTACATTTCTGTTAGTCATTGGCAGAAGACACGTCCGCAGTCTGGCAGTGGACTCAATCTTAGTCTTCAGTTCTTGACGCTACAGTTATTTATGCATACGTTTTTATTCTATGTTTAATATGGACGTCAGGAGTTAACCAGTTCTTTGCCAAAGGGATTAAAGGGCTGTGATATCTGTTTGTAAATGAATCAATGAACCTTGTGCAGCGATAACACAAGTGTCGGTTATATCATATCTCACGCACGTTAACTGTCCTTGACATTTTCCTGTTGTGACTGCGACGTTGGGCTGTTTTGGCTTCCTACTAATTAACATAATATATTGGATAAGTCCCAAAGACCTGACAGAAGAGTCACTGTTCATTCTAACCTTCATGTATCCGTGCTGACTCTTAATGCCTCTATTCACGCATGTGCAGGGTAATGCTAATGTGAAGTGACATGCACACAATCCCATGGTCCCAGTACAATTTTGTGCAATTTTTGTGTACGTGTGGTGACATATTCATAGATAGAAATAATAATTTTTATGATTAGGGAGAAAACACCATCTATGTGTGGATTAGCCTTAATTCACATCTGAATTGTGCTGATGGTTTATATCGACAGCACAGATCTGTGCCATATCAGGATATCACTGGCGCCTGGCTAACCTCATTGACTTATCATATAGGGTCCAGTTAGTTCCACACTATGGTCACCATTTCCATCATTTTGGTGGGAAATATAGGACTGCGGAAAGTGCTATTCTTTCTCATCCAGTGTGGCTTCCTAACAGCCTCTCTAGATGTGAATACCGCATTAAACATACATTTTTAGATATTTTTGTTTACCAATTGTGGTTTGTTTTTTTTAGTTTGCGGCTAAAAAAAAAGTATAAAATAAATGTTAAGCCATGACCTTTACATAGCCCATTACAGCATAGACAACAGATGTTTTTCTCTACTTAGGTTGAATGCTATCATATGGGACCTAAAGGCCCCCATACATGTATGGCAGGATCGTCGGACAGTCTGTGTCTGTACTCTCCCCCAAAAAGTGTCGGCTGAAAGAAGGAAGCAGACTGCTGAATTGCAGTAGCTGATCCTTCTGTTCTCCCGGGAGACAAGCTGCCACCAGGGATCGGCTCTCTCGTAGGGAACACGAGGTGAGCTGTCCTTTTAATGGAAGAGTAAAGGGGAAATGTTTGACACAAGACTCCGTACATATTAGATTAAAGATGACCGACAGCGTACACAAATTATTTATTGACAAGAGGAATGGTAATACCCAGTGGTCAGTTTATTTGTACATTTCCAAGAGGTATAACCGAAGTAGTAGGGCACAGTCCAGCGTCATACAAGTAAGGTGCTCCAGAATTTGTTGACTTTTTTTTTTAAAAGAACTGCAAGTATGTAATAAAACAGACAGGTAAGGAGAGGTGATCAGACATCTTTAAACCAAAATATGTTCCTCAGGATTTCTACTCCTGTTTGTTGAAGCCATTTCTGCCCAAACGGACGGACAGTCATATCAGTAAAGGTTGGACGCCTGCTCAGTCGAGTCTGCTTAAAATAAATCAACTTGTTCTAGTACAGAATATTGTTTAATGATATATCAAATAAAGGTACATACGATGTAGTAATTGTTGTTCCTGCTTTTAATATATTCCTAAAGTAAATGTACTAGTCTCTATTAGGAATTGTACATTCGCAGTAAGGTCCATTTTGGGCCATGAAGGAAATGCTAAAATTCCCATTTTATCTGTTACTGTTTGGTTTAGTTTTTCTACTTCACCAGTCGCAAAAGTCTTCACCTTTAACTTGTAAGGCTATGTACACATCTGTGTCAGAGGCACCCTTATGAGATTGACGCCTGGGTGCAACCTGACTGACCCCATTATAAGTCATTGGGGTCCTTATGGTGCCTCTGTTGTTCATGATGTGACAGATCTGGCTGTTTTCTGCAAATATTAGCCACACCACAGATGTGAATAAAGTCTTAAGATTGCGAGGGATGTCTCAGTGCTGCTCGCTTCACTAATGCCTTAATGTGCCAGTAGTTGAAAGCATTGAACGTCCATTTTAATCATACCATGTGGTATTTATAGGCAACCAGTGGTAATAATAGTTCTGGTCCGTTTCATCTTCTCATTTTGGAAGCAAAGTCTCTTCTAATTTTACTTCTTTCCGTTGTTAAAATTGTACAGTGATATTTAAAATATGCAGTTCATAAACTAGTTTTTCTTTTGTAATGCATCATTTTACACCTTTCATAATTAAATTGCAGCAAAATAAAATTACATTTGCATCCAGTGTCTTTATTTTATGATTGGGCAGTCAATCATTTACTTTTGGTCATTTTAAGTTTTTAATAAGTTATTGGAGTGTGTTACATTGGATTCACATGTGGCATACTTCTATGCCAAACGAAGAAAAATGTCCAGCTTCACCGAATCCGTGAAAATATAGTTTCTTTATTCACAAACTTGTAATATAGAGGATACAAACTTCAGCACCAACCATATGGGTGTGAATCTCAAGCTTCATACGTCTATGCCACCGATTTGGCCACAGTGAATGCACTAGAACAGTGCTTCATGCTGAGCACAGGTCATTTTATTAGATGTGCCCATAATACTTCAGTGAGGCAAACAGAGTCCAAAATGTGAACTTTTGACTCCGAACACAAGTGTAGTTGATCACTCTGGTGTCCTGCAAAAAGTGAAACCAATGGAAAACCCCTTTTAACTGTCTATGACACACATGTCAAACTGTCCCATTGGCCAAATCTGGCCAGCAAAGTAAGTATATTTGGCCTGCGACACCGAGCCGGTCCGCCCGGCATCACACTTTCAACTTTATTGGCATTCTAGATGTCGCAGGGGATCTGGAAGTGGTGAATATTTATTTTTTTAATGTGTGCCCATTACACTGTATGGATCACTATGTGGGGCCATTATACCGCATGGAGCCCCAGGTAGGGCCATTGTACCTTATGGAGGACTGTGGGGCCATTATACTGTATAGAACACCTTTTTTGGCCAGTATAAGGTATGGAGCACTATGTGGGGCCATTAAACTGTATGGAGCACTATGTGGAGCCATTGTAGTTTATGGAACACTATGTGAAGCCATTATACTGTTTGGATCACCATGTTGGGCCATTATCCTGTATGGAGCACCATGTGGTGTCTTTATACTGTATGGAGCACCATGTGGGGCCATGAAACTGGTTGGAGCACCATGTGGGGCCATTATACTGGTTGGAGCACTATGTGGGACCATTATATTCTATGGAAGGCAATGCAGGCCCCATTATACTGTATGGAGGACTATGCATTGGCTGTTATACTGTATGGAGCACCTTTTGTGGCCATTTCACTGTATAGAAGGCAATGCAGTGCTCAGTTATACTGTATGGATGACTGTGGCCTACTATACTTTAAGGAGCACTTTTTCTTTTATTCCTGCACTGAGTGTGTCAAACAATAAAAGAAAAAAAAGAATAGATTTACCTGTGGCCAAATATTTTTGTAACCCTGGTCACAGCACCATGAACATGAATTTACTTGTATTAAAAGGTAACTTCAAATGTCAGTGAGACAGAAGTGTCTGGGAGTATAAACTTATGTCAACCTTTGACATACTCTGCAGGAATGAATGTGTCCCATGGATTTATGTCTTTCTACATCGACTAAAGAATTTGCTCCTCAGACCTTGTTGGGGCATCATAACCCTGGACGAGACCTCAAACACAGGACAATAAAACTTTCATACTCCTTATCTATGAACTGTTCCAATATTTGCAGCCACAACGGTTTATCAACTCTCATAATAATAGTTCTGCTTTACATCACTTGTCTTCTCTTTTGCATTATTTCTGTGGTGTGTTGTGTATAAATGTGATTCTTCAGATTCTGTGTTATTCTATGCCTGATGTCAAGACCTGAGTAGTCTTGAAAGCTTGCAATTTGTTACCATCTTTTCAGTTAGCTATTAAAAGGTATCAACAACTGAGAACTCTCAATTCTAAATATTTTTTTTAAATCTACTGATATGTTGAAATTGATAATCGACACATGCTCCCAGATCCTGAAAAGGATGTCACTAATGACGTTTATATCCAGAAGAGGGCAGAGGCTGCAGCAGTGACTTCAGCCTTTGTCCCCTGATGATGACTTGTTTGAGTATCCCAGCTTGCACTTGGGTTCGCAAATGAAGCATCATCAATGAAGAAAAAAAAAAGAAATGATAGGGAATTTTTATTTAGTTTATTAGAAAAAAAACCATTAGTGTTGATTAAGCACTGAAATGCTCGAGTGCTTGGTACTCGAATAGAGCACGTCAGACGCCTGGACGTGCTCGATTGCAGTAGTGAGTATAATGGAAGTCAATGGCAAACTTGAACATTTTTGCGGAAGATGGGAAAAACTCAGATATTTCACTTACAGGGATTTGAGCACCCCACGATTCTCTGCACTGCTCACTACTCGATTGATCCCCCCTGATCCTCAGTTGAGCAGCTCTAGCAGTACCGAGATACATTTCAGGTTTTTTCAAGAAAGGCATCCAGTCCACTCTTAAATTTAAGTAATGAATCACTCATTACAACATCATACGGCAGAGAGTTCCATAGTCTCACTGCTCTTACAGTAAAGAATCCGCGTCTGTCAGAGGTGTTAAACTGCATTCCTCGAGGGCCGCCAACAGGTCATGTTTTCAGGATTTCCTTAGCATTCCACAAGGTGATGGAATCATTTTGTGCAGGTGATTAAATTATCACCTGTGCAATACAAGGAAATCCTGAAAACATGACCTGTTGGCGGCCCTCGAGGAATGCAGTTTGACACCTCTGGCGTCTGTTATTATGCTTAAACCTTCTTTCCTCCAGACGTAGAGGATGCCCCCTTGTCCCTGTCTCGGGTCTATGATTAAAAAGATCATCAGAAAGGTCTTTGTACTGTCCCCTCTTATATTTATACATTAAAATAAGATCACCCCTTAGTCTTCGTTTTTCCAAACTAAATAGCCCCAAGTGTAATAACCTATCTTGGTATTGCAGACCCCCCAGTCCTCTAATAACCTTGGTCGCTCTTCTCTGCACCCGCTCTAGTTCAGCTATGTCTTTCTTATACACCGGAGACCAGAACTGTGCACAGTATTCTAAGTGTGGTCGAACTAGTGACTTGTATAGAGGTAAAATTATGTTCTCCTCATGAGCATCTATGCCTCTTTTAATACATCCCATTATTTTATTTGCCTTTGTAGCAGCTGCCTGACACTGGCCACTGAATATGAGTTTGTCATCCACCCATACACCCAGGTCTTTTTCATTGACGGTTTTGCCCAGAGTTTTAGAATTAAGCACATAGTTATACATCTTATTACTCCTACCCAAGTGCATGACCTTACATTTATCCCCATTAAAGCTCCTTTGCCATTTATCAGCCCAAGCTTCTAGTTTACATAAATCATCCTGTAATATAAAATAGTCCTCCTCTGTATTGATTACCCTGCAGAGTTTAGTGTCATCTGCAAATATTGAAATTCTACTCTGAATGCCCCCTACAAGGTCAATAATAAATATGTTAAAAAGAAGAGGGCCCAGCTCTTGTCAGTTGTCAGGAGCTGTATGTCTTCAGTTTGCAGACCATACTATTATGTGAATAGGATGGACTGCAAATCGAATTATATCAGGGACTCAAATTATACTTTTTGGAGGACCCCTTTACGATGGACATGCACTTTAGGTTTAGATGTAGCAAGTGGTAGCACTACTGGCACTAATGTGGTAATGCAACTTGTGTAGACTTACAGTATATCAGTTATGTAAGGGATACAGGGAATTTCTAAGGAGGTGAATAAATACCTATTATAAAAAATGATACTTTTTATTAATACTATTAAAAGAAAAGGAAAACAAACTTGGTAATTCCTATCCAACAAATACATATACAGTGGGTACGGAAAGTATTTAGACCCCTTTAAATTTTTCACTCTGTTTCATTGCAGCCATTTGGTAAATTCAAAAAAGTTCATTTTTTCTCATTAATGTACACTCTGCACCCCATCTTGACTGAAAAAAAACAAATGTAGACATTTTTCCTAATTTATAAATAAAAGAAAAACTGATATCACATGGTCATAAGTATTCCGACCCTTTGCGCAGACACTCATATTTAAGGCTACTTTCACACTAGCGTTAACTGCAAACCGTCACAAATCGTCTTTTTGCCGAAAAAACGGATGCGTAAAAAAAGTGAAAAACGTATGCAACGCATACAGCATTTCGACGGATCCGTCGCAAATCCGCTAAACGGTTCCGTCGAAATACTGGATGCGTTGCATACGTTGCATCCATTTTTACCATCCGTTGCATCCGTTTTTACGACGGATCCGTTTTTAAAATGGGAGGCTCCCAAATTTGATTGGCTACTGGAAAATATGGAAAACTATATAGTTACTGTTTTTACAGCCCATCTTTGAGGGTTTTAGTTTTGTGGCAGCGATGGAAGGTGTTCTTGGGAGGATTGCGAGTTTGGTTACCGACGTTATCTTTGAGACGAATCGCCTGGATATCATAGTGCGGGAGAAGGAGGCGGCAGCGGAAAGGCATAGGATGCTTCTGCAGCAACGGAGACGGAGGCGACTCTGGATACATCCGATTAATGAACTACGGATGACCCGGGGTGTCCAGTCCACTCTGTACCTGGAGTTGCGGCACAATCCACACAAATTCTACAATTACGTGCGGATGAGGATGGAACATTTTGACTTTTTGCTTGAAAAACTGGAGGATGTCATCCGAAGGCAGGACACAAGGATGAGGCTTGCCATCACACCGGCGGAGCGGCTGATGGTGACCCTGCGGTAAGCCTCTTTTTTTTTATGTCATTGCTCATATTGAATGTCATATAACATACTGCAGAAAATACTGCGCTGACATATTGCGCACTATTTTCTGCAGCATGTAATTTTTGTTTTGTTTGCGGCCATTCCACTGTTTTTTTTTTTTAATGCCATTGCTCATATTGAATGTCCTATAACAGACTGCAGAAAATACTGCGCTGAAATATTGCGTTGCATTTTCTGCAGATTTTTTTTTTTTGGGGGGGGGGGGGTTTGTTGACATGAAACTGCTTTTTTTTCTGTGATTGCTCATTTTTAATGTTAGATTACATGCTGCAGACAATACTGCGCTGGCATACTGCGCACTATTTTCTGCAGCATGTAATTTTTGTTTTCTTTGCGGCCATTCCACTGCTTTTTACACCGGTTTCATGCAGGTTTTATTGTGTGTCCCGTCCTAAAAAAAATTTTTCACAGTGCCATTTATTGAAACTTGTTGGTCTGTGCAATTTTTTCTAACATTTTTATTTTTTTTTTTTTAAAGTTTCCTAGCTACTGGTGAATCGATGACTTCGCTCCATTACCAATTCCGGCTGGGCATTTCCACTATTTCAGGAATAGTGAAGGAGACATGTCGGGCTATTTGGACCACTTTACAGCCAGAGTATATTCCCCAACCATCCATGGACATCTGTTTGAGAAGTGCCGAACAGTTTCAGCAAATTTGCCATTTCCCAAATTGTGTGGGTGCAGTTGACGGGAAACACATAAGGGTTGTGAAACCGGCAGGAACAGGATCGGAGAACTACAATTACAAGAATAATATTTAAACGGGTGGTCTAGCGGCGCTAATGAAAAAAGGAAAGCATAAAAAAGCAGCTGGTATAGCCCCTAAAACCACAAAGGGCAAGAAGATGATCCAATAAATACAGATTAAAAATATATATATTAAAATATGTTAAAATATATATATATATATATATATATATATATATATATATATATATATATATCTGCGCTAAGATATGCATATACAAAAAAACATTACTATTACCTATCAACGAGGGGGGCAATGCTGAAAGCAGTAAGATGATCCGTATATAAGTCCACCAGGACCTTCAAACTCTGAGAACAAGAATAAATACATAGAATGGTAAGCAAGAATATGGAACTATTGCAACAGCTATACTAGTAAAATGATTTAAAAAACAAAGTTGCGGAGCTAATTTAAAATTGCACGCGATAGTAACCAAACGAAAAAAAATGAATGAAGGTGTTACATACTGTTCGGCGTGCAGACACCTGAAGCTGAAGAGAGTCAATAGCGAAGGCAAAAGTGCTTTTATCAAAAAGTTGCAATAAACAAGTTACTTTCCTTTCTGGTGATCAGCGGTGTGACGAGATGGTAATCCCTCGGCGTGCTGTCCCGGCCGGTGACAGCCGCCCGTGCGGGAAGAAGTAGGTATGAAGTGAGCGCTCAGTAACATTGCAGCTGACAGGACCTTCGGAGTGTTCGGGTCACGTGTCCGGTACCCTGAAGAAGGAATCCGTGTTTATTCCGAAACACGTTGGTTAATTTTGGCTCCTACAGTGCTCCGTACCTTCAAACAAGGGCACCACGTGACGTACCGGACACGTGACCCGAACACTCCGAAGGTCCTGTCAGCTGCAACGTTACTGAGCGCTCACTTCATACCTACTTCTTCCCGCATGGGCGGCTGTCACCGGCCGGGACAGCACGCCGAGGGATTACCATCTCGTCACACCGCTGATCACCAGAAAGGAAAGTAACTTGTTTATTGCAACTTTTTGATAAAAGCACTTTTGCCTTCGCTATTGACTCTCTTCAGCTTCAGGTGTCTGCACGCCGAACAGTATGTAACACCTTCATTCATTTTTTTTCGTTTGGTTACTATCGCGTGCAATTTTAAATTAGCTCCGCAACTTTGTTTTTTAAATCATTTTACTAGTATAGCTGTTGCATTAGTTCCATATTCTTGATTACCATTCTATGTATTTATTCTTGTTCTCAGAGTTTGAAGGTCCTGGTGGACTTATATACGGATCATCTTACTGCTTTCAGCATTGCCCCCCTCGATAGGTAATAGTAATGTTTTTTTGTATATGCATATCTTAGCGCACGTATATATATATATATATATATATTTTAACATATTTTAATATATATATTTTTAATCTATAATTACAAGAAGTACTTCTCCATCGTTCTTATGGCTATTGCCGACGCCAACTGCAAGTTCCTTGCCGTGGACATAGGAGCGTATGGACGGTCCAACGATTCGCAAGTTTTTAAAAACTCTCCAATGGGTCGTTGCCTTTATGGAGAGACCTATGATTTCCCGCCAGCCAGACCACTGCCAGGAACAAGTGAACCAGCCATGGAATATGTTTGTGTAGGTGATGAAGCGTTTCAACTCTCGCCGCACCTACTGAAACCATATAGTAGCCGGAACTTAACCCATACCAAGCGGGTATTTCATTACCAGCTTACTAGAGCACGAAGAGTAGTGGAGTGTTCTTTTGGTATATTGACGGCGAAGTGGCGAGTTCTGCTGACGGCAATCAAACTGAAAACCACAACTGTAGACGAGGTTGTTAAGGCCTGTGTGGTGCTCCACAACTTTGTCCTTTCAAAGGAGCCCGTTTCCTTGGATGACGAAGAATTGGAGACAACCTTGTGGGACTACCGCGGCAGCTTGGTTCGCTCCACAGGTTCTGTTACAAGGATGAGGGACCAGTTTGCGGATTATTTTGTGTCACCTGTCGGGCGGATCCCATGGCAAGACATGATTGTGTGACCTGTTTTCCATGTGTTTTGTTTATGTAAAAAATGTGTTCCCCCCCCCCCCCCCCCCCCCCAAAAAAAAAGCCCAAAAGCGTGGTTTTCTTGCTACTAAAATCAATATGTACCTTTAACACGTCTGGTGTTTTTATTTTACCTTTTTTATTAGTTACCATTACCTTAATAATTCCACACACACACAGAGTAGAATTTAAATCAGACAATTTTATTTTAACTCTTTTTGAAAAAAAAAATTTTCTTTGCAAAAAAAGTAGAGATTTTTTATTTTCAAATTATTTTTTCTAAAACTTTTCAATTTTTTTTAATAACATTTACAACATTTGTACATAACATTACAAATCTTCAAAGTGTGGGGTGGAGATACGAGGGGAGGAGGGGCTGGAAGGTTGTACCACGTCGATAGGTGGGGAAACCCTACTTGTTTGGGGTGTAGTGGAAGGGGTGGTAAAACCAGGAGGCTGACCAGAGGGGGGTGGTGTTGGGGTAGGGGGAATACTTACTGGGGAAGAGAAGCTGGGCAAGGAAGAAAACATTGGGGAAGAAATTTGGTTTGGGGGCCGGGATGGGTATGGGGACTGGGTTTGGTGTTGGGGCTGGGTTGGGTATTGGGGCTGGGTTGGGTATTGGGACTGGGTTGGGTATTGGGGCTGGGTTTGGTATTGGGGCTGGTGTGGGTATTGGGGCTGGGTTTGGTAATGGGGGGTATGGTGTGGAAATGGGGCCTGGGGTGGAGCATGGTGTGGAAATGGGGCTTGGGGTGGGGCCTGGGGTGGAATTGTAGTGGATGTGTGGGTAGATTGGGGTTCGTTAAGAGCCTTCAGTAGAGCATTATGGCAGGTATTCATTACCCGCATCTGTTGCTCAAAAGAAAGCTTCTCCATGCTCCTGAGCATGGATTGGAAAAAGATTGGCCGGAGATTGACTTACAGCTGAATGCAGCCTATCCAAGCGACTGCTGGTTTCATGGCTGCTTTCACTGATGCGTGATTGCACCATGTTGAAACCAGCAGTCACTTGCTCTCCCAAAATTTTGAAAGAGCCTTGGAAGGATGCATTCAGATGTAAGAATTCAGGAGCATAGCTCCTTTCCTGACCCCTCTGTCGCTGCTGCCACGAACCTAATGGTGGTCTCGAGGTGGCAGGATCAGAGGGGTGGGGTAAAGGAAACGCTATCTGTTCAGCATCAGATGCGAGCAATGAAGGCTGCAATAATGCTCCACTGCTTGGGGCGGATGAAGTGGAGGGGACAGAGGGGTCAGAGGAGGGGTCAGAGGAGGGGTCAGTGGTGTGGGGCCTACCGACGTGGCCCTAAGTGGTGGATTCAGGAGGGATCGCTCCAGAGGGCGCAGAGGAAGATGCAGGCGCCCGGTGGCTGGAGAAGGTGCTGTGAAACAAAAAACAAAAGAAATTAATATATTGATATGAAAAAGCCCTGACTGAAACCAAACTAAGTAGACAGGTTAACATGGTTATTAGTGGGCTGTAGAATACTTACACTCTGCTCAGCATTGTTTGCCTCAGGAAGGAGAGGGCCTGACCGTGTTTATATCTGCTCCTCTTCCTTCCTGCTGAGCCACTCGGGGCCTGCATCTCTGCGTTAAATTCCCTCTTAAAGCGATCCCTCAGTGACCGCCACCGCTTCCTAACCTTTCCACCTGTGAAGACAAGAATAAAAAGAAAAAAAAAAATTGGTAAATGCAATACATTACAGTCAGCTCAAAACATCACTGAAAAGTGAATACTTACATAGTTTGCTCTGCTGCTGTGGATGAAGGTCCTCCCACCTTGGAAAGATGTTATGACACACTTCGTCCCAGAGCCGACGGGTGACACCGGTATCGGCATGCCTGCGGTCACCCATGTTCCACAGCGGCTCCCGCTCGCGAACCTCCTCGATGAGACTCTCGATGTCTATGTCATCATCAAACTCCTCTGCGGGAGCACGCTGTGAAGCCTGTGCAAAAAAAAGAAGAAAAACAAACAAATTAGTACACTGAAACACTAAAGTACCAATAGAATCCCCCTCCAAGAAAAAAAAACTCACTGATGGCCGACCGCGGCGACGATTCCGCTGACTCTGGGAGAACCTTCACGATTTGCTGACTGGTCGGCAGCAGCAGCAGCAGCAGCAGGAGACTGAAATAAAGGAAACAAATTCTCTGTAATGTAGGCATGTTTTCGGTGTTTAGTTATGTATGAAAATCTGTTTTGTGTATGGTGCAGTGTGATGTGTGAAGCAACTGTTTCACCACTACTTACACTTGGTTCCTCCTCCACTTGCATCTCTCCACCCGTCTCGCCTCCTTCTGACAGCTCCTCATCTGATTCAGCTTCCTGTTGAAACATAATTTATGCATGTAGTGATCCTCAAAAATGTAAGTTTAATAAGAACTAAAAAAAACAACTTTTTTTTTGTGTTAACGTACCAATACACGCTGTTGCTCTGGAGGAGGGCTGTCAGAAGAGGACATTGTTGCTGTAGCAAGCCGGCAGCTGTGGTCCTGGTGTATCTGTAAGTTAAAAGACACTTGCAATCTGCTCTACACATTGAAGTAGCAGATTTGGGGTCTTCAAAACTTACTTTTAAAGATTGGTGGCTGTGGTCCTGGTTGGGACTAGAGGCGGCGGCGGCTTGCTGCAGCTGTGGTCCTGGTGTATCTGTAAGTTAAAAGACACTTGCAATCTGCTCTACACATTGAAGTAGCAGATTTGGGGTCTTCAAAACTTACTTTTAAAGATTGGTGGCTGTGGTCCTGGTGGGCAGGTCCTGGTGGGCTGTTCCAGGTGTGCAAGACAGACGGCGGCGGATGTGGTCCTGGTCCCTGGTGTATCTGTAATAAGTATAATGGATTTATAGTTAGACCACCCCCTGAACTAGGTAATGTTTAAGATAAACACCCTGCTGAATTGATGTGAGAAATGTTCATTAAAGGTGAACACCAAAACCCAAAAACAGGTGCACGTTATACCATTCATTTCCATGTCCCAAAAAAAATATTTTTAAATGTGAACCCACCATGTAAAAATATATTTACCACATTTTATTTTCAAAAATCACCTCCCCCAAAAAACCTTTAAAGTATAACCTTTATTAAAAAAGGAGATGTCAACCAACTCTTTATTGCATGTGTAACCTTTGGTATATACACCAGTTTTAAATTTACCTTTCTGAAATGATACTACGGACATTTTTTTTTAACAAACATTTTATTATTCTTTTTTTTTTTTTTTTTTTTTTTCTTCACATCACAATTGGGAGCTGAAATGCTCTTTATTTTAAATACAAGTACGGTACATCAACTGCGAAGAATGGTTTCAACAGAAAATCAACACTTTTAAATAGAAAAAAAAACACACTCACACATTCAAACCACAAGCTGCAGACTAGACTTTGCAAAAATACATCCGATTTAAAAAAAAAATAATAATAAATAAAATAAGATTAAAAAAAAAAAATACACACATTTAAACCACATGCTGCACAGACCACTATACTTAGTAAATACATCAGAAAAAGGCAATTAACCAATTAGGCATGGACAAATGCAATCAACAAGATGCGCACAAACATGCCTGGTATGTGTCCACGTTCAGGATAGCATCAGGATTTGGTCAGGATTTTCCATCAGTATTTGTAATCCAAAACCAGGAGTGGAACAATTAGAGGAAAAGTATAATAGAAACATATGCACCACTTCTGCATTTATCACCCACACAAATACTGATGAAAAATCCTGACCAAATCCTGATGAAATCCTGAAAGTGGACACATACCCTCCCACATGAACAGGCATAAGATTGGCAAAGGCATAATAAGGTGCAGGCACATGAAGACATACTTACAAAAGCACACAGCCGTACAAAAATACACACACACACACACACACACACACACACACACACACACACACACACACACACACACACACACACAAGCTTTATGCAAATACACATATGTACAACAAAGGCAGAAAGGTGGACCCAATCAGAAGACGCATACACACACACACATACACACACACACATATGCAGCGCCCCCACTGCCGCAGGGCCGAGGGGTACCCGGTACCGGGCCTCTGAGTCTCTGCTCTGGGGTTGTCACGGTGGCTAGGCCCGGTCCGTGACCCTGCTGAGGGGCGTACAATGAAGGTGGTGGTATGGGATGTTGTTATGGTGTGGTGAAGTGCCGGTCGCGGTGAATAACGAGGACACCAGGTTGCAGTCTCTTTACCTCTGTACTGAAGGTTTCAGGATCCTCAGTCCGGAATACGGTTAACCAGGCTGCGCAAGTCCGGCCGGTCCGATGGCACCTCCAGAGTTCCCTTTGCAGGTGGAAATCTGTGCCTACCTTCTAGCGCTTGTGTGTTGCGGTCCTCCCCTGCTGTGCTCACGGGATAGTCCCCACAACTGTTGTGTCTGTTTCTCGTGTTCCCTCACAACTCGATTCTGACGTTCTTCCACGTCCCCCAGATCTTATGGTAGGACGCACCCGTATGACGGGGAGGCTCGGAGCTCTTCCGGGACTCTAGCGTCGCCCCACTCCTGTTGTTACCCCCCTTGTGTCTTCCTAGGTCAATTGGGTGAGACAGCCCGCCTATAACTGACTGTCTTGCCGTAGGTTTGAAGTTTGGCCTGGAGCTCTATACTTCCTCGGCGTTCCGGCCACCGGTTATGCGCCTCAGTAGGATGTTGCCTCGTCTTACAGCACGACTCCTACTGGTATTCTCCTTGTTGCGTTGATCTCGTTTCTCACTCAGCACAATAAACCTCGCTTCTTGTCCTTTCTTGGGGTACCGCCGCTATATCGTGCAGGCGCGGTCCCGTAACGTTCTTTCTGTTCGCTAGGCCTCTGTCAGGATCCCACTCCTGACAGGGACCCCTCTGAATCTTCCCCTGCAACACCCTCTGCCACAAGGTGTTGCCTGGTTCCAACCCAGTCAGCTTTCTCATCTAACTTCCTATCCAACCCCCAGTTTTACCAGACTCTGAGGAGTGGCCTAATGCATAGTGCCCTTAGCTCCCCCTGGAGGCCAGACTGTGAAATGTATTGGTGTCTGTGATACCTGGTCAGATGAACTCCTTCAGTGCCATCAGACGTACCATAGCCCCCCTTAGTGGCGGAGCAACAGTACTGCAACGACCAGGACTCTGGGGCGCTGCACTCCCCCCCGGTTAAATCCAGTACTCCTGGACTGGGAAGAACAACAATACATGTCAGCAAAAAGACATACAATTTTTGAAATGCAATAACAAGTAAACTTTAACAGAGCTTCCCTTTATGGGAGGTGAGGACACTTGAACGTTACAAACATGGTTAAATATTTAAGTAACATACTATAAATAACTTCTTTTACCCAACCGGGTATTCTACTTAGTGCAAATTTTTGAACAATAATTTAACTTTGCCTTTAAGGACGTACTCGCTGAATCCACTAAAGACCTTCTTATAAAACATTATAAGGCTAATCAACTTCTCTGCATTCTCCTTCTTTACATCTGCAGGACCGCCTGTCCTATCCACTCCAGGCCTACTGCCTCTCCTTTCTGTTACAGGACCGCCCCTTTCTGCCCGGGCCTACTGCCTTTCTACTACTATACACGGTATAGAACTTATCATCCATCTTTCAGTTCAGGATTACTGAGCCATCTCTGTATGGCTCCTAGGAGGACTCACTGACTAACCCCGTACGGGTTCACTTTCTGTCCTCATTGTTCTATCAACATCATTAAACATTTCTCACAATCAACTAGTTAGCTACATTTAACTTCTTCTTTCAAGACATTATTGCCATTTAACCATCTTAAGGCAACACTGTTCATAAGTGCAATATGTGAACATCCCCTTTAAGAGGGGACCAAGTCTCTATGAGGTAGTGCAACTTCTCAAGCTGCAAGTCTGTTCGCAGTAAGGACTCCGATGCTGGTTCCAAGACCAGTGTCTTCGCAAAGAGTCCTTTCCTTGTGCAAAACCAGTAGAGAGCACCTTTAAGAAGGTGCAAACTATGTACAAAAAGTTTGTAATCATGCATTGTTCATGATCCATCAGTTCTGTCAACAATAGTGTTGAGCATTCCGATGCTGCAAGTATCGGGTATCGGCCGATACTTGCTGTATCGGAATTCCGATACCGGGATTCCGATACTCTTGTGGTATCGGATATCGGGTATCGCAACAACATTAATGTTAAAATGTGTAAAAGAGAGAATTAAAATAAAAAATATCGCTATACTCACCTGTCCGACGCAGCCGGGACTTCAGCGAGGGAACCGGCAGCGTTGTTTGTTTAAAATTCGCGCTATTACTTGGTTACGTGAATTCCCGGCTTGTGATTGGTCAGGTCGGCCATGTTGCCGGGACGCGGACCAATCACAGCAAGCCGTGACGAAATTACGTCACGGCTTGCTGTGATTGGTCCGCGTCCCGGCAATATGGCCGCCCTGACCAATCACAAGCCGTGACGTCACGGGAGGCTGGACACGCGCCCATTTTAAAATGAGCGCGTCCAGCCTCCCGGCTTGTGATTGGTTGACCGCGGCGCAACCAATCACAAGCCGTGACGTCACGGGAGGCTGGACACGCGCCCATTTTAAAATGAGCGCGTGTCCAGCCTCCCGTGACGTCACGGCTTGTGATTGGTCAGGGCGGCCATATTGCCGGGACGCGGACCAATCACAGCAAGCCGTGACGTAATTTCGTCACGGCTTGCTGTGATTGGTCCGCGTCCCGGCAACATGGCCGACCTGACCAATCACAAGCCGGGAATTCACGTAACCAAGTAATAGCGCGAATTTTAAACAAACAACGCTGCCGGTTCCCTCGCTGAAGTCCCGGCTGCGTCGGACAGGTGAGTATAGCGATATTTTTTATTTTAATTCTTTCTTTTACACATTTATATGGTTCCCAGGGCCTGAAGGAGAGTTTCCTCTCCTTCAGACCCTGGGAACCATCAGGAATACCGTCCGATACATGAGTCCCATTGACTTGCATTGGGATCGGGTATCGGTATCGGATTGGATTCCGATACTGTGACGGTATCGGCCGATACTTTCCGATACCGATACTTTCCGATATCGGAAAGTATCGCTCAACACTAGTCAACAATGATAAAACAGGAAACAAAACAAAAAGCAGAAGAAGGGATCCCGGGTAAACAAAGGGATCCCTTTAAGAGTTACCCTAATCGGGTTGTAGCAGCAAGAGGACAAACAGTTAACTATTTACATGTTCAGGTTTCCGAGGTTTAGTTGGACGGCTTCCAGGGCTGCACCTGGCACTTAACCCCTCTTGGCCTGGGAAAAGTGAGGTCCAGGGTCACACCCAGTGCTGGACAAACGCCGTTAATCCGTCTTTCAAGTACGGTGAAATCATGCGCAGCGATGGAGGTCTGCGCAGCTTGAGTATGGGCATTTGCTGCAGCAGAGGTAGCAGCTGCTGCAAGATCAGTCACTGGAACGGAGTCAGCAGCTGTGGCACTAGCAGTCACTGCAGTGGTGTCGGTCGTCAGGGCAGGGTCATCCTTCATACCTGCTTCAGATGCGGTTCCTCCGGTGCCGATCTGCTCCGTCCCCGCTGGGATCTGGAATGCTTGTTGCAGGGCCTTGCGCTGCGGCGTTGTCATCTCCGTTTGCGGCATCTCGCTTTCCGGCAGGGCCTTGCTTCCTGGCTCCGGAGCACTGGAACTTCTTTCCTGCTCCGGACCAGACGAGGCTGCCGACAGACGTCTGGTGAGGCTCCCGATGAAGGTCTTCTCCCACCCGGCCTCAGTGCTCAGCTTCGTCCGCCGGAGTTGGTCGCTGAGCTCATCCACTCCGGCCTGCAGGAAGTCAATATCAGCGGTGGAGGCCTGGTTGCGGTGCCCCTCCGGGTAGCTGGGGGAGTCCTCTGCTCCGACCCCACGCTCCGGTTCCGGGCAGCTTGCCATGGCGTCCTCCACGTGGTTCGCTTCTTCTTCCTCGTCCTTCTCCCGCTCTCTCCTTCGTGGGCGGTTTCGCTTTCTTTGCCTCCGCCCTCCATTAAGGATTAGGAGGCGGATCTCGGCTGCTGACGGACACGTCCTCAAGGGACAGAAATACTTGGACTGGGCGGCCATTGTCTTTCGCGCTCTGCAGCTTGTTTACACCCACTTCACGCTCCTCTTCTTCTCCTGCGCTCTCCTCAGCGCTGTAATGGCGGCGGTTTTGGCAGGAACTTCTGGCGGCAAGTGGCAATACACAGTCTTTGCAATAAGTCACAGTCCAAGCACAATAAATCACAGTTCCAAGGCACACATGACCTGATTCTTCAGGCTTAAGTAGATCCTGTTCGTGACGCCAAGTTGTAGCGCCCCCACTGCCGCAGGGCCGAGGGGTACCCGGTACCGGGCCTCTGAGTCTCTGCTCTGGGGTTGTCACGGTGGCTAGGCCCGGTCCATGACCCTGCTGAGGGGCGTACAATGAAGGTGGTGGTATGGGATGTCGTTATGGTGTGGTGAAGTGCCGGTCGCGGTGAATAACGAGGACACCAGGTTGCAGTCTCTTTACCTCTGTACTGAAGGCTTCAGGATCCTCAGTCCGGAATATGGTTAACCAGGCTGCGCAAGTCCGGCCGGTCCGATGGCACCTCCAGAGTTCCCTTTGCAGGTGGAAATCTGTGCCTACCTTCTAGCGCTTGTGTGTTGCGGTTCTCCCCTGCTGTGCTCACGGGATAGTCCCCACAACTGTTGTGTCTGTTTCTCGTGTTCCCTCACAACTCGATTCTGATGTTCTTCCACGTCCCCCAGATCTTATGGTAGGACGCACCCGTATGACGGGGAGGCTCGGAGCTCTTCCGGGACTCTAGCGTCACCCCACTCCTGTTGTTACCCCCCTTGTGTCTTCCTAGGTCAATTGGGTGAGACAGCCCGCCTATAACTGACTGTCCTGCCGTAGGTTTGAAGTTTGGCCTGGAGCTCTATACTTCCTCGGCGTTCCGGCCACCGGTTATGCGCCTCAGTAGGATGTTGCCTCGTCTTACAGCACGACTCCTACTGGCATTCTCCTTTTTGCGTTGATCTCGTTTCTCACTCAGCACAATAAACCTCGCTTCTTGTCCTTTCTTGGGGTACCGCCGCTATATCGTGCAGGCGCGGTCCCGTAACGTTCTCTCTGTTCGCTAGGCCTCTGTCAGGATCCCACCCCTGACAGGGACCCCTCTGAATCTTCCCCTACAACACCCTCTGCCACAAGGTGTTGCCTGGTTCCAACCCAGTCAGCTTTCTCATCTAACTTCCTATCCAACCCCCAGTTTTACCAGACTGTGAGGAGTGGCCTAATGCATAGTGCCCTTAGCTCCCCCTGGAGGCCAGACTGTGAAATGTATTGGTGTCTGTGATACCTGGTCAGATGAACTCCTTCAGTGCCATCAGACGTACCATAGCCCCCCCTTAGTGGCGGAGCAACAGTACTGCAACGACCAGGACTCTGGGGCGCTGCACATACACACACACACACACACACACACACGTTAAAGGCTGACAATCCTGTGGCTGGAGCTGCATGTCTTCACAGTGGCTGGCATCAGGGTGGATCTGGACTCTAGCATGGCACTGGCTGTTGCAGGACGATGGCAGGCCTCTGGTTCTCTTCAGGTTTTAAGCTCTTGCTGTAGTCAGTACCTCATACACACACAAATGCACAGGCACACAGATGCACACAAAAATTGCAATACTCACACTGGCTCTATGGTGGCTGGAGTCTTGTGGCAGGCTTGCTGGAGTCTTGTGGCAGGCTCCTGTGGCAGGCTCCTGTGGCAGGCTGGGGTCTTGTGGCTGGCTGGGGTCTTGTGGCTGGCTGGGGTCTTGCTGGCAGTCTTCTCCTCTCTGGGTCTTGCTGGCATATGTGGGGTTGAAGGCCCAGGCCAGGTGTATATAGATTTGGGGGTGTCTGGCCAATTGGCAACAAAATCCAGCTTCTGAGCATGCTCAGTGTAAAAAAACGTATTGCAGCGCTGCATTGCGTCGTACGACGTGTCCCGACGCATCCGTCGCTCATAGGCTTCCATTGTAGCCAACGACGCATGCCGCAGGATGCGTCGCGACACGTTTTTTAGGCGGAGACAAAAAAACGTTACAATCAACGTTTTTTGCCGACAACGTGTCGCCAAATTTCGACGCATACGTCGTACGACGGACACGACGTATGCCAATCCGTCGCAATACATCGCCAATACAAGTCTATGGGGAAAAAACGCATCCTGCAAACACTTTTGCAGGATGCGTTTTTTCTGAAAAAAGACGATTTGCGACGTAATGCAGTTAACGCTAGTGTGAAAGTAGCCTAAGTCACACGCTGTCCATTTCCTTGTGATCCTCCTTGAGATGGCTCTACTCCTTCACTGGAGTCCAGCTGTGTTTAATTAAACTGATAGGACTTGATTTGGAGAGGCACACACCTTTCTATGTGAGACCTCACAGCTCACAGTGCATGTCAGACGAAATGAGAATCATGAGGTCACAGGAACTGGCCAAGGAGCTCAGAGACAGAATTGTGGCAAAGCACATATCTGGCCAAGGTTACAAAAGAATTTCTGCAGCACTCAAGGTTCCTAAGAGCACAGTGGCCTCCATAATCCTTAAATGGAAGAAGTTTGGGACCACCAGAAGTCTTCCTAGACCTGGCCGTCTAGCCAAACTGAGCAATCGTGGGAGAAGAGCCTTGGTGAGATAGGTAAAGAAGAACCCCGAGATCACTGTGGCTGAGCTCCAGAGATGCAGTAGGGAGATGGGAGAAAGTTCCACAAAGTCAACTATCACTGCAGCCCTCCACCAGTCTTTATGGCAGAGGGAGCACCGTTTGACTTTTAGAACGCAAAATTGACTGGAATCAATGGCGTGCGCATTGTTGCATTTGGACACCCCCTGATGTACCTAAACAGTGGAAACTCCCCAATTCTAACTCCAACCCTAAGGAAGCCCTAAGGCCTCTTTCACACTTCAGTTGTTTGACGTCAGTCACTTCCGACATAGTGACGGATTGACGGATCCGTCACAATTGTTGAGAAAACGGTTCCAACGGATCCGTTTTTTTGACGGATCCGTTACTTGGGGGTTGTCTGGGAAAAGTATCTACTTTTTGGAGCATGCGCAATTGAAAAAACGGATTGGGGTGACGGATCCGCCGAAATGACGGTCGCGACGGATCCGTCGCCCATAGGCGGCCATTCTATGGAATGACGGACGCGACGGATCCGCCGCGAACCGTCATTTCGGCGTTGACAAAAAACGTTTGAATGTCCGTCTATGTCTAGACAACGTCCGCCAAATTTCGACGGATCCGTCGCATGACGGATGGAACTGACGACCATCCGTCACAATCCGTCGCCAATGCAAGTCTATGGGAAAATAACGGATCCGCCCCAAAAAAATGACGGATCCGTTATTTGAGGAAACTGGCGGTTTTAGACTGACGCCAAACAACTGAAGTGTGAAAGAGGCCTAACCCGAACACGCCCCTAATCCCAACCATAACCCTAACCACAATCCTAACCCCACAACCTTAACCTCAACATAACCCTAACTCTAGCCCCAACCCCTTAATGGAACTTAAAGGGGTTGTCCACTACTTTCAATTAACCCCCCAATGTATCCCCCCGGGGCCCCTGATGAATTGTGTGATTACCTTCCGTTGCCGTTTTCGCCTGTGAGCGGCGCTATTCCGGCGACTGAGTCCGGGTCACGTGACCCCCAGGCTGCAGCCGCCGCTTATTTCCGCCAACGTCACGTCAATTTCCAGACTCTGGAAATTGACGTGACGTCAGCAGCAGGCGTGAGCCAGCCTCACAGCCAGCAGTCACTCATCAAGAGTGACTGGGCTGTGGGCGGGGCTGGTGGCTGCCTGCGGGGCTGTGCTGGGGGCGGGCGGGACTTGCTGGGGGCGGGGCTAGGCAGGCAATCCACGATGTGATGTGCGGGGCTCTGCGTGCCGGTATGTGCGGGCCGGCGCCGGCCATCACATGCCGGCACGCAGAGCCACGGCCCGCACATACCGGCGCCGCCCGCACATACCGGCATGCAGAGCCCCGGCCCCGCTGCCTGCGGGGCTGTGCTGGGGGCGGGCGGGGCTGTGCATGTGCTGGGGCGGGGCTAGGCAGGGAATCCTCGATGTGATGTGCGTGGCTCTGCGTGTCGGTGCCGGTATGTGCGGGCCGGCGCCGGTATGTGCTGGGGTCTGCTGCGGGGGTGGTCTTTGGGGTGTGTGTGTATGTGTGTCTCTGTGCAGGCATCTTCCGATGGGACTACAAGTCCCATCGGGCTATGCCTGCTACAGTGACAGTGAGTGACACATTAGCCAATGATGGGACAGTAGTAGTCCCATCATCCGGCTAATGTGTTGAATGTAAAAAAAAAAAAAAAAAACACATATACAGTACATACACACATACAGAACATGCGCCATGCGACGACATGCACCATGTGACGACATGCAGCATGCGACGACATGCGCCATGCGACGACATGCGCCATGCGACGACATGCAGCATGTGATGACATGCGACGACATGCAGCATGCGACATGCGCCATGCGACGACATGCAGCATGCGACAACATGTGCCATGCGACGACATGCAGCATGCGACAACATGCAACATGTGACATCATGCGACATGCCACATACAGTACATACATACATACAACATACATACAGACATACAGTACATACATACAACAGACATACAGTGCATATAACATAGAGTACATACTCACCATCACTTGTCACTTTGATCCCCGAAGCCATTGTCATCTGAAAAAAATATTAAAATAATAACCAAACAATATACTCCCTGATCCGCAGAAATCCAATTAAAACGAGTGTCCCTCGACGATTTCCCGTGGAGAGCAGGAGCATCTGCTGATGCGACCACTCTCCAGGGGCTCCAGGAACACAATGAGGGGAGGAAGGTATCCTTCCACAATGTATTCCCCACAATGTATTCCTACGCCCCTGTGAGAAAATAGTCCCTAGTCACACTTTATGGCATGCTGTATGAGAAAAATCCCACGCAGCTTTTTGCCATAAAGTGAGACCAGTGAACTATAGTAACCTCAGTGATGCACTGCAGGAGCCATTGTCTCCTGTCAGTGTGTCACTGAGGGTCCTATAGAGCAGTGACATCACCCGATGTCACTGTTCTATAGGGGAGGTCGTCGTGGGACACTCGTTATTAATTGGACTTCGGCGGACAGGTAGTATACGGTTTATTATTTTACGTTTTTTGCAGGCGCTGAAGTATGGCAAGTATGGTTAAATGAAGAATATTAAAATACTTTTTCCTAATGTTTGCGTGTTTTATTGACGCCTCTCCATTATTAACCTGGCTTAATGTCACCTTACAATAGCAAGGTGACATTAACCCCTTATTACCCCATATCCCACTGCTACACGGGAGTGGGAAGAGAGGGGCTAAGTGCCTTAATTGGCGCATCTTACAGATGCGCCATTTCTGGGGCGGCTGCGGACTGGTATTTGTAGCCGGGGGGGACCAATATCCATGGCCCCTCTCTAGGCTATGAATATCAGCCCGCAGCTGTCTGCGTAGCCTTTCTGGCTATAAAATATAGGGGGACCCCACGTTATTTTTTTGGGGGGTCCCCCTATTTTAATAGCAAGTAAAGGCTACGCAGACAGCTGCGGGCTGATATTCATAGCAGGCTACAAATATTGGCCCCCGGCCGTCGGCTTTCCCCCTCTGGCGCAGAAAATTGCGCGGGAGCCCACACCGTTTTTTTCCGTTTTTTTATTAAACTAGCTGTACTACCCGGCTTCGCCCGGGTTAATGACTGCTGTTAGCAAAATAGAATGTGTTAACAAAAATTTATTCTGCACACAAAAACCACAAAACAAATAGATAGAAATGTAATTATTAAAAGGCAAAAACTAAGCTAATAGAAGCATTTCACAACATATATTAGCTTTGTTATACTGAGAATGTCTTTGTTGCCTATATTAACCAATCAGAGCTCAGGTTAATTAACTGTAGCAAAATAGAAGCTGAGCTGTGATTGGTTGCTATTGGCAGCCTGATAAATCCCCAGCCAACAGGAAGCCCACCCCCTGGCAGTATATATTAGCTCACACATACACATAATAGACAGGTCATGTGACTGACAGCTGCCGCATTTCCTATATGGTACATTTGTTGCTCTTGTAGTTTGTCTGCTTATTAATCAGATTTTTATTTTTGAAGGACAATACCAGACTTGTGTGTGTTTTAGGGCGAGTTTCATGTGTCAAGTTGTGTGTGTTGAGTTGCGTGTGGCGACATGCATATAGAGACTTTTGTGAGATGAGTTTTGTGTGGCGACATGCGTGTAGCAACATTTTGTGTGTCGAGTTGCATGTGACAGGTTAGTGTAGCAAGTTGTGTGCAGCAAGATTTGTGCATGGCGAGTTTTGCGCGTGGCGAGTTTTATGTGTATTGCGTTTTGAGTATGTGCAAGTTTTGTGTGAGGCAACTTTTGCATGTGGTGAAACTTTTGTACATGTGGCAATTTTTCTGTGTGTGCAAGTTTTGCATGAGGTGAGTTTTCCATGAGGTGAGTTTTGCACGTGTGGTGAGTTTTGCGTGAGCCTAGTTTTGCATATGGCGAGTTTTGCATGTAGCGAGTTTTGCGCGTTGCGAGTTTTGAGTGGTGACTTTTGTGTTTCGACTTTTATGTGGCGAGGTTGGTGTGTGTGTGGTGAAATGTGTGCTGAGGGTGGTATATGTGTTCAAGCACGTGGTAGTGTGTGGCGCATTTTGTGTTTGTGTTCTTATCCCCGTGTGTGGTGAGTATCCCATGTCGGGGCCCCACCTTAGCAACTGTACGGTATATACTCTTTGTCGCCATCGCTCTCATTCTTTAAGTCCTCATTGTTCACATCTAGCAGCTGTCAATTTTCCTCCAATACTTTTCCCTTCACTTTTTCCCCATTATGTAGATAGGGGCAAAATTGTTTGGTGAATTGGAACGCGCGGGGTTAAAATTTCACCTCACAACATAGCCTATGACGCTCTCGGGGTCCAGACGTGTGACTGTGTAAAAATTTTGTGGCTGTAGCTGCGACAGTGCAGATGCCAATCCCGGACATACATACATACACACATTCAGCTTTATATATTAGATATACCTGTATGTAATCTCCTGTATATAGTATATACCTGTGTGTCATCTCACCTATATATAGTATATATCTGTGTGTCATCTCCTCCTGTATATAGTATATACCTGTATATCATCTCCTCCTGTATATACTATATACCTGTAGGTAATCTGCTCCTGTATATAGTATATACCTGTGTGTCATCTCCTCCTGTATATAGTATATACCTGTATGTCATCTCCTCCTGTATGTAGTATGTACCTGTATGTCATCTCCTCCTCTATATAGTATATACCTGTGTGTCATCTCTCCTGTATATAGTATATATCTGTGTGTCATCTCCTCCTGTATATAGTATATACCTGTGTGTCATCTCCCCTGTAAATAGTATATACCTGTGTCATCTCCTCCTGTATATAGTATATAGCTGTATGTCATCTCCTCCTGTATTAGCCCTCGTTCACACGTTATTTGGTCAGTATTTTTACCTCAGTATTTGTAAGCTAAAATGGCAGCCTGATAAATCCCCAGCCAACAGTAAGCCCACCCCCTGGCAGTATATATTAGCTCACACATACACATAATAGACTGGTCATGTGACTGACAGCTGCCGGATTCCTATATGGTACATTTGTTGCTCTTGTAGTTTGTCTGCTTATTAATCAGATTTTTATTTTTGAAGGATAATACCAGACTTGTGTGTGTTTTAGGGCGAGTTTCGTGTGTCAAGTTGTGTGTGTTGAGTTGCGTGTGGCGACATGCATGTAGGGACTTTTGTGAGATGAGTTTTGTGTGGCGACATGCGTGTAGCAACTTTTTGTGTCGAGTTGCATGTGACAGGTTAGTGTAGCAAGTTGTGTGCAGCAAGTTTTGCGCATGGCGAGTTTTGCGCATGGCGAGTTTTATGTGTGGTGCCTTTTGAGTATGTGCAAGTTTTGTGTGAGGCAACTTTTGCATGTGTTGCAACTTTTGTGCATGTGGCAATTTTTCTGCGTGTGGCAATTTTTCTGCGTGTGCAAGTTTTGCGTGTGGCGAGTTTTCCATGAGGTGAGTTTTGCACGTGTGGCGAGTTTTGCATGTGGAGAGTTTTGCGCGTGGCGAGTTTTGAGCGGCGACTTTTGTGTTTCTACTTTTACATGGCGAGGTTGGTGTATGTGTGGTGAAATGTGCGCTGAGGGTGGTATATGTGTTCGAGCACGTGGTAGTGTGTGGCGCATTTTGTGTGTGTGTTCATATCCCCGTGGTGGTGTGGTGATTATCCCATGTTGGGGCCCCACCTTAGCAACTGTACAGTATATACTCTTTGGCGCCATCGCTGTCATTCTTTAAGTCCCCCTTGTTCACATCTGGCAGCTGTTAGTTTGCCTCCAACACTTTTCCTTTCATTTTTTCCCCATTATGTAGATAGGGGCAAAATTGTTTGGTGAATTGGAAAGCGCGGGGTTAAAATTTCACCTCACAACATAGCTTTGACGCTCTCAGGGTCCAGACGTGTGACTGTGCAAAATTTTGTGCCTGTAGCTGCGACGCCTCCAACACTTTTCCTTTCACTTTTTCCCCATTATGTAGATAGGGGCAAAATTGTTTGGTGAATTGGAAAGCGCGGGGTTAAAATTTCACCTCACAACATAACCTATGACGCTCTTGGGGTCCAGACGTGTGACTGTGCAAAATTTTGTGGCTGTAGCTGCGACGGTTCAGATGCCAATCCCGGACATACATACATACATACATACATACACACACACATACACACATTCAGCTTTATATATTAGATTAAACGCTCATTAAGGCCTGTTTCACACTTGCGTCGGTGCGGGTCCATCGCTATGCGTCGGGTAGTGTTGAGCATTCCGATACCGCAAGTATCGGGTATCGGCCGATACTTGCGGTATCGGCCGATACTTGCGGTATCGGAATTCCGATACCGGGATTCCGATACTTGCCGCGTATCGGATACCGGAATCGGAAGTTCACAGATTCAAACTGCACAAATTCATCCAATGAGAATGATTCCAAGTGTGGACACATCCTGTTCAGCATGGAGGGCATGAAACTACTGGCATGGCTGTGATTGGCTGCTGAAATGATGTCATGATGCAGTTTAAAAGTCGCTGGCGCCATTTTGCGCTCACTCTGCTGTGAATTCAGTTAGTGACAGGACGCTGTTTGCTGACTGAGGGCCAGTTTAGAGATAGCGATTTGCTTCTTTGTGCTTTCCAAAGGCTAATTTAGCAACCGCTGTGTTCACCTACTATTCACCTTGCTTTTGCCTTGTAGCGCTGTTTTCACAGCGATCTGCAAGGTCTGTGTGTGTGTGTGTGAGTGCAGCCCACTCTCTAGTCTGAGTGCAGCCACATAGGCCATCCATAGCTGGTTGTATTCAGTTCAGGGAGGGTGGTTCATTGCCTCATACTGTTCTTTTTTTTTTTTTTTTCCAAGTAGTGTAGTCTGCTGCTAATTTTTTCAAAAAAATCCTATTAGTGTCTTTCCACCCGTCTCCAGCTAATTTGTGGAAAAACACTACATAGGATAACGTAGAGGAGGGTTTTTGGGCCTTGCAGCGCCGTTTACGGCTGTCTGCACGGTCTCCGTGTGACTGCAGCTCGCCCTGTAGTCTGTGAGCAGCCATAGCCTGGTTGTCTCCAGCTCAGGGTTCTTCACTGCCTCATACCGCAAAATCAATTTTCATTTTGTTTTAAGTAGTGCAGGCTGCTGCACATTTTTTCAAAAAATTCCTATTAGTGTCTTTCCACCTGTCTCCAGCTAATTTGTGGAAAAACACTACATAGGATAACGTAGAGGAGGGTTTTTGGGCCTTGCAGCGCCGTTTACGGCTGTCTGCACGGTCTCCGTGTGACTGCAGCTCGCCCTGTAGTCTGTGAGCAGCCATAGCCTGGTTGTCTCCAGCTCAGGGTTCTTCACTGCGTCATACTGCAAAATCAATTTTCATTTTGTTTTAAGTAGTGCAGGCTGCTGCACATTTTTTCAAAAAATTCCTATTAGTGTCTTTCCACCCGTCTCCAGCTAACTTGTGGAAAAACTCTACATAGGATAACGTAGAGGAGGGTTTTTGGGCCTTGCAGCGCCGTTTACGGCTGTCTGCACGGTCTCCGTGTGACTGCAGCTCTATCTGTTGTCAGTTCAGCCCCAAAAAAATAAATAAATAATAAAGTTCACCAAACACACCAGTGACACCACTTTACATTTGTGTAGGCCACATTAGCTCATATTAAAGTCTAGTCCACACTTTAGAAAATTAGTGTTTCTTATACCTGTTAGGAGGAGTTGTTCAGGAATAAGCACACAAATCCGTTAGTACTTTTCTGCTTATCTTTATCAGTCAACCAAGATGAAGAAGGCAGTGAGTAAGGCACGTGGGCGTGGGCGTGGAGCAGGGAGGGGACGTGGGGATTCTGTGCCTGCTGCGGGCACCGGTGACTCATCAGCACCCACTTTCACCAGGGAACAGTCATTTATGCGCAGCTTTGTCGCAGAGCACCGTACACCGCTGCTGCGTGAAGAACAAATTGAAGCCGTTGTCGGATGGATGGCAGCTAATGCATCAACTTCAATTAGTGCCACATCCTCTCAGACACAGAGCACTGGAGAGCAGCCATCTGTCTCTTCACCACCTGCCAAATTGCCCAGGCAGACAGAGAGCCCAGGACAGGAGCCGTCTCTACTTCTGTTCTCTGAATCTCTTGGCTTGGAAACAGGGGGCCAGCCAAGCAGCATTGGAGAAATGGAAGAAGAGGCAGGGTGCAGTGATGCCCAACAGCTTTTTCTCTCTTCCTCTGAAGAGGCGGGTGGGCCAGTGGCTCCGTTCACCACATCGCAGGCCGCATCAGCTGATGATGACACTCAGGTGCCACTTACTGGTGCATGCTCTGCTGCTGAGACTACCCAGGAGGAGCAGTTGGGGGCAGAGGGTAGTGTAGATGATGAGGTCCTTGACCCATCTTGGCGTGAGGGACAGGAAGGTGGTGGGAGCAGCTCTGAGGAAGAGATTTCCCCGTACGGCCCAAAGAGGGAGAGGGAGGGGGAAGACTGCGGATCCTGCAGCCTCCGCCTTGGCACCCGTTAGGAGCATGTCTCTTCCAAAAGCCAAAAAGGGCGCTCCCAAGACTTGCAGTGCCTGGTCCTTTTTTGACACAGTTGCAGATGACATTTGCTATGTCAAATGCAAGGTGTGTCATCACAAAGTCAAAAGAGGGAAAAATGTCAGCAACCTCAATACCTCCAACATGTGGAAACATGTGCGCACCAGGCACCCGGCGGAGTTAGAAAAACACACTGAAGAGCTAGGCCAACCAACAGCGGCAGCTACCACCTCTTCAGCTCGTGTTGCCTCTTCCTCCAGCTCACACGCAGCTGGTTCGGCTTCCTCCCAGGATCGCCGTGGAAGAACCTCTGGCCCTGTTGTCCAGAGACCCGCTGTAATTCCACCCGCAGCACCACTTTCCCAGTCATCCACACACTCCCAGCCCAGTCTACAGCCATCGGTAGTACAGGCATGGGAGAAAAGGCGGCCTGCCTTTCTCGTCAAACCACCCACGAGCACAGGCTCTGACTGCAGGCATTGCCAAACTTCTGTCACTGGAAATGCTGTCATTCAGGCTGGTGGAGACTGACAGCTTCCGTGACTTGATGTCATTGGCAGTCCCACAGTACAATGTGCCCAGCCGCCTTTACTTCAGCAGGCAAGCCGTCCCTGCCCTGCACAAGCATGTGGAGGGACACATAAAACACGCGCTACTGAACGCCGTCAGTAGCAAGGTCCACCTCACCACCGATGCGTGGACCAGTCAACATGGACAGGGGCGATACCTTTCCCTCACTGCCCATTGGGTTAATGTCGTTGAGCCGGGTACAGACCGTGCGAGTGGCGCAGGACGTGTCCTGCCCACTCCAAGGATTGCAGGAATCCATTCTGTACGCATTGACTCCTCCTCTTACACCAGTTCCTCAGAATCATCGCTGCAGGAGCCGTCACAGTCCACCTCCACATGGACCCGTAATGAACGTTTACCTGTTACGACCGACATGAGCGCAGCCGTGGCCAAACGTCAACAGGCCGTCTTGAAATTAGTTTATTTGGGGAATCGAAGCCACACAGCGCAGGAGCTCTGGAATGCCATCAAGCAGGAGAGCGATGTGTGGTTTGTGCCAGCGAATCTCCAGCCAGGCATGGTAGTGTGTGATAATGGCCGAAATCTGGTGGCAGCTCTGGGCCTCGGCAACCTCACTCACATCCCATGTCTGGCACATGTGCTCAATTTGGTCGTGCAGAGTTTTTTGAGGGACTATCCGGATCTTGATGCACTGCTGCACAAGGTCCGCCTAGAGTGTGCTCACTTGCGGCGTTCCAGCACGGCAAAAGCGCGCATTGCGGCTCTGCAGCGCCGACACCGCCTGCCGGAACATCGCATCATATGTGACCTACCTACCAGGTGGAATTCCACGTTACATATGTTGGAGCGGTTGTGTGAGCAGCAGCAAGCTGTAATGGAGTACCAGCTGCTTCAGGCGCAAAGAAGTCGCACTCAGCGCCGTACAGACTTCACAACCACAGAGTGGGCCACTATGAATGACGTCTGCCAGGTTTTGCGTCCCTTTGATTATTCCACGCGGATGGCGAGTGCAGATGATGCACTAGTCAGCATGACTGTCCCCCTTATCTGCCTGCTTGAAAAATCACTGCAAGCGCTAAGGGATGATGTTGTGGAAGAGGTGGAGGATGAGGATTCAGCATTTCCATCATCTTCTGGACAGTCAGCGCCACGTGGTTCCTCACAAACGCGTAGGCAGGGGACAGTTTGTGAGGAGGATGAGGAGGAGTCAATGGAGGAGGAAGACATCCGTCCAGAGGAGGGAGTTACACAATTGTCCAGTACTCAGTGTGTACAGCGAGGGTGGGGTGATGACGAGCGGGCAGAGATCACGCCTCCAGCAGGGGACAGCGTTTCTTGGGCAGTTGGCAGTCTGCAGCACATGGTGGATTACATGCTGCAGTGCCTGAGAAACGACCGCCGCATCGCCCACATTCTCAACATGTCTGATTATTGGGTGTTCACCCTCCTCGATCCTCGCTACCGGGACAACGTAGAAAGCCTCATCACACCGTTGAACCGGGAGCGAAAAATGCGGGAGTACCAAGACACACTGGTGAATTTCATCATCTTCTCCATTCCAACTGAGAGAAGTGCTGCTAGTGCATTCCAAAGCAGCTCAGTGCGTCCAGGCAGTGGTGGAGGCTCTGCACAAAGAGGGAGCAGAAGCAGTGCCTCTGCCCAAGGCAAGACCAGTATGGCCCAACTGTGGCACAGTTTTCTGTGCCCGCCACAAAAGTCTACACCATCACAGACGGCTCCAGTCAGCAGGAGGCAACGGTTCCGTCAGATGGTGACAGACTACATGTCTTGCCCTCTTGCTGTACTCCCAGACGGCTCTTCACCTTTCAAGTTTTGGGTCTCAAAACTGGATACATGGCCAGAGCTAAGCCAGTATGCATTGGAGGTGCTGTCTTGCCCTGCGGCCAGTGTATTATCGGAACGTGTCTTTAGTGCTGCAGGTGGTGTACTAACTGACCGTCGCATGCGACTATCCTCCGATAACGCTGACCGGCTTACTTTCCTGAAAATGAACAAGGCCTGGATCTCGCAGGAATTTGCCACTCCTCTTCCTGATTAAATAATTAGGTGACTGTCTAGAGTATCCAGGTCTCCTGTTGTGTTCATCTTTCTACCACCTGAACTTTAATTCTTGGGCTCCAACACCGCCAGTTGAGGCTCAGAAGTGCCGTCTGCACAGTCAAAACATACGACCCAGTGTTATTGGGTTTCAGTAACGTCAGCTGATCCCCAGCTGTGTAGCCGGCAATGTGTCCTGCGACCGCCACGCTGACACAACAACTGAAATGTAAGGGAACCTGTCCCCCCCCCCCAAGGCGTTTGTTACTGAAAGAGCCACCTTGTGCAGCAGTAATGCTGCACAAGGAAAAGGTAGCTATTTTTGTTTAGCTCCTTGCACACGCAGAACTTAACACTTATAAAATGTGTCCACTGATACCGTAAAACCGTCCCGGAGGTGGGACTTTCCTTCGTAATATGACGCAGCACAGCCGTCATTCCTACCCCCTTGGCGCCGTGCCACGGCTCCTCGGCGTTGTTTGATTCCGTCCCGGAGCCTGCGCTGTTATGTTATCCCTTGGCCAGGCACACTTAGCGCTGCCCGTCTTCTGACATCATTTGGTGTCAGGATGGCTGCGCCTGTGCGGCCGCGCTGGCCGAGAGCCCGCCTCGCAGTGTCTTCTGATTTAATCCCACTGGGGGCCTGAGATCCATGGACATGCGCAGTGCATATCTGAACCTCCACCTCTCACTCATCTCCCTACGGCTTCTTCAGACTGTGCGGTGTCAGCTGGTCCCTAATAGCATGCCACGGCCGTGACACCGCACAGTCTTAAGAAGCCGTAGGGAGGGGAGTGAGAGGCGAGGATATGCACTGCGCATGGCCACGGATCCCAGGCCCGCGGTGGGATTACATTAGACGACACTGCGAGGCGGGCTCTCGGCCAGCGCGGCCGCACAGGCGCAGCCAGCCTGACACCAAATGATGTCAGAAGATGGGCAGCGCTAAGTGTGCCTGGCCAAGGGATAACATAACAGCGCATGCTCCGGGACGGAATCAAACAACGCTGAGGAGCCGGGGAACGGCGCCAAGGAGGTAGGAATGACGGCTGTGCTGCGTCATGTTACGAAGGAAAGTCCCACCTCCGGGACGGTCTCACGGTATCAGGGGACACATTTTATAAGTGTTTAGTTCTGTGTTTGCAAGGAGCATCATGAAAAGAGCCACCTTTTCCTTTTGCATCTTTTTTGCTGCACAAGCTGGCTCTTTCAGCTACAAACGCCTTGGGGGGGGGGTTAAAGGTTCCCTTTCGACTTTCTCCAATCAGGCTTCGGCCTACATTGTGTTCCTCTGCTTCTCCTGCTGTCCCTGGGCTCCAACACCGCTAGTTGTTGCCTGGTAGTGCTGTACGCACAGTCCCAACAGTCCCTCCTCTGTTATTGGGGTTCAGTAACGTCAGCTGTTCCCCTGCTGTGTGTGTGGCAATCCCTCCTATCTCCTCCACCTCCTCCTCCTCCTCCTGTCCCTGGGCTCCAACACCGCTAGTTGCCGTCCAGAAGTGCTGTCTGCACAGTCCCAACAGTCCCTCCTCTGTTATTGGGGTTCAGTAACGTCAGCTGTTCCCCAGCTGTGTGTGTGACAATCCCTCCTATCTCCTCCACCTCCTCCTCCTCCTCCTCCTGGCCCTGGGCTCCAACACCGCTAGTTGTTGCCTGGTAGTGCTGTACGCACAGTCCCAACAGTCCCTCCTCTGTTATTGGGGTTCAGTAACGTCAGCTGTTCCCCAGCTGTGTGTGTGGCAATCCCTCCTATCTCCTCCACCTCCTCCTCCTCCTCCTGTCCCTGGGCTCCAACACCGCTAGTTGTTGCCTGGTAGTGCTGTCCGCACAGTCCCAACAGTCCCTCCTCTGTTATTGGGGTTCAGTAACGTCAGCTGTTCCCCAGCTGTGTGTGTGGCAATCCCTCCTATCTCCTCCACCTCCTCCTCCTTCTCCTGTCCCTGGGCTCCAACACCGCTAGTTGCCGTCCAGAAGTGCTGTCCACACAGTCCCAACAGTCCCTCCTCTGTTATTGGGGTTCAGTAACGTCAGCTGTTCCCCAGCTGTGTGTGGCAATCCCTCCTATCTCCTCCACCTCCTCCTCCTCCTCCTCCTCCTCCTCCTGTCCCTGGGCTCCAACACCGCTAGTTGTTGCCTGGTAGTGCTGTACGCACAATCCCAACAGTCCCTCCTCTGTTGTTGGGGTTCAGTAACGTCAGCTGTTCCCCTGCTGTGTGTGTGGCAATCCCTCCTATCTCCTCCACCTCCTCCTCCTCCTCCTGTCCCTGGGCTCCAACACCGCTAGTTGCCGTCCAGAAGTGCTGTCTGCACAGTCCCAACAGTCCCTCCTCTGTTATTGGGGTTCAGTAACGTCAGCTGTTCCCCAGCTGTGTGTGTGGCAATCCCTCCTATCTCCTCCTCCTCCTGTCCCTGGGCTCCAACACCGCTAGTTGTTGCCTGGTAGTGCTGTCCGCACAGTCCCAAAAGTCCCTCCTCTGTTATTGGGGTTCAGTAACGTCAGCTGTTCCCCAGCTGTGTGTGTGGCAATCCCTCCTATCTCCTCCACCTCCTCCTCCTCCTCCTGTCCCTGGGCTCCAACACCGCTAGTTGCCGTCCAGAAGTGCTGTCCGCACAGTCCCAACAGTCCCTCCTCTGTTATTGGGGTTCAGTAACGTCAGCTGTTCCCCAGCTGTGTGTGGCAATCCCTCCTATCTCCTCCACCTCCTCCTCCTCCTCCTGTCCCTGGGCTCCAACACCGCTAGTTGTTGCCTGGTAGTGCTGTACGCACAGTCCCAACAGTCCCTCCTCTGTTGTTGGGGTTCAGTAACGTCAGCTGTTCCCCTGCTGTGTGTGTGGCAATCCCTCCTATCTCCTCCACCTCCACCTCCCCCTCCTGTCCCTGGGCTCCAACACCGCTAGTTGCCGTCCAGAAGTGCTGTCCGCACAGTCCCAACAGTCCCTCCTCTGTTATTGGGGTTCAGTAACGTCAGCTGTTCCCCAGCTGTGTGTGTGGCAATCCCTCCTATCTCCTCCACCTCCTCCTCCTCCTCCTGTCCCTGGGCTCCAACACCGCTAGTTGTTGCCTGGTAGTGCTGTCCGCACAGTCCCAACAGTCCCTCCTCTGTTATTGGGGTTCAGTAACGTCAGCTGTTCCCCAGCTGTGTGTTTGGCAATCCCTCCTATCTCCTCCACCTCCACCTCCCCCTCCTGTCCCTGGGCTCCAACACCGCTAGTTGCCGTCCAGAAGTGCTGTCCGCACAGTCCCAACAGTCCCTCCTCTGTTATTGGGGTTCAGTAACGTCAGCTGTTCCCCTGCTGTGTGTGTGGCAATCCCTCCTATCTCCTCCACCTCCTCCTCCTCCTCCTGTCCCTGGGCTCCAACACCGCTAGTTGTTGCCTGGTAGTGCTGTACGCACAGTCCCAACAGTCCCTCCTCTGTTATTGGGGTTCAGTAACGTCAGCTGTTCCCCAGCTGTGTGTGTGGCAATCCCTCCTATCTCCTCCACCTCCTCCTCCTCCTCCTGTCCCTGGGCTCCAACACCGCTAGTTGTTGCCTGGTAGTGCTGTACGCACAGTCCCAACAGTCCCTCCTCTGTTATTGGGGTTCAGTAACGTCAGCTGTTCCCCTGCTGTGTGTGTGGCAATCCCTCCTATCTCCTCCACCTCCACCTCCCCCTCCTGTCCCTGGGCTCCAACACCGCTAGTTGCCGTCCAGAAGTGCTGTCCGCACAGTCCCAACAGTCCCTCCTCTGTTATTGGGGTTCAGTAACGTCAGCTGTTCCCCAGCTGTGTGTGTGGCAATCCCTCCTATCTCCTCCACCTCCTCCTCCTCCTCCTGTCCCTGGGCTCCAACACCGCTAGTTGTTGCCTGGTAGTGCTGTCCGCACAGTCCCAACAGTCCCTCCTCTGTTATTGGGGTTCAGTAACGTCAGCTGTTCCCCTGCTGTGTGTGTGGCAATCCCTCCTATCTCCTCCACCTCCACCTCCCCCTCCTGTCCCTGGGCTCCAACACCGCTAGTTGCCGTCCAGAAGTGCTGTCCGCACAGTCCCAACAGTCCCTCCTCTGTAATTGGGGTTCAGTAACGTCAGCTGTTCCCCTGCTGTGTGTGTGGCAATCCCTCCTATCTCCTCCACCTCCTCCTCCTCCTCCTGTCCCTGGGCTCCAACACCGCTAGTTGCCGTCCAGAAGTGCTGTCCACACAGTCCCAACAGTCCCTCCTCTGTTATTGGGGTTCAGTAACGTCAGCTGTTCCCCTGCTGTGTGTGTGGCAATCCCTCCTATCTCCTCCACCTCCTCCTCCTCCTCCTGTCCCTGGGCTCCAACACCGCTAGTTGTTGCCTGGTAGTGCTGTCCGCACAGTCCCAACAGTCCCTCCTCTGTTATTGGGGTTCAGTAATGTCAGCTGTTCCCCTGCTGTGTGTGTGGCAATCCCTCCTATCTCCTCCACCTCCACCTCCCCCTCCTGTCCCTGGGCTCCAACACCGCTAGTTGCCGTCCAGAAGTGCTGTCCGCACAGTCCCAACAGTCCCTCCTCTGTAATTGGGGTTCAGTAACGTCAGCTGTTCCCCTGCTGTGTGTGTGGCAATCCCTCCTATCTCCTCCACCTCCTCCTCCTCCTCCTGTCCCTGGGCTCCAACACCGCTAGTTGCCGTCCAGAAGTGCTGTCCACACAGTCCCAACAGTCCCTCCTCTGTTATTGGGGTTCAGTAACGTCAGCTGTTCCCCTGCTGTGTGTGTGGCAATCCCTCCTATCTCCTCCACCTCCTCCTCCTCCTCCTGTCCCTGGGCTCCAACACCGCTAGTTGTTGCCTGGTAGTGCTGTACGCACAGTCCCAACAGTCCCTCCTCTGTTATTGGGGTTCAGTAACGTCAGCTGTTCCCCAGCTGTGTGTGTGGCAATCCCTCCTATCTCCTCCACCTCCACCTCCCCCTCCTGTCCCTGGGCTCCAACACCGCTAGTTGCCGTCCAGAAGTGCTGTCCACACAGAGCCAAACACCTCGCCAATGTGTTAGTGGGGTTCAGCACCGCCAGCTGTTCCCCTGCTGTGTATACGGCAACGTGTACTGCGACCGCCACGCAGGCACAACAAGTTAAATTTAAGGGAACCTGTCCCCCCCCCCCCCAGGCGTTTGTTACTGAAGGAGCCACCTTGTGCAGCAGTAATGATGCAAAGGGAAAAAGTGCCTCTTTTCGTGGTGCTCCTTGCACATGCTGAACCTAACACTTATGAAAAGTGTCCCCTCCTACCGTGATACCGTCCGGTTGGTGGAACTTTCCTTTGTGATGTGACGCAGCACAGCCGTCATTCTTACCCCCTTGGCGCCGTGCGCCGCCTCCTCAGCGTTGTTTGAATCAGTCCCGGAGCCTGCACTGTTAGGTTAGCCCTTGGCCATGCACACATTTTGCGCTGCCCGTCTTCTGACATCATTTGGTGTCAGGCTGGCTGCGCCTGTGCGGCTGCGCTGGACGAGATCCCGCCTCGTACTGTCTTCTGATTTAATCCCACTGGGGGCCTGAGATCCATGGACATGCGCAGTGCATATCTGAACCTCCACCTCTCACTCATCTCCCTACGGCTTCTTCAGACTGTGCGGTGTCAGCTGGTCCCTAATAGCATGCCACGGCCGTGACACCGCACAGTCTGAAGAAGCCGTAGGGAGGGGAGTGAGAGGTGAGGATGTGCACTGCGCATGGCCACGGATCCCAGGCCCGCGGTGGGATTACATTAGACGACACTGCGAGGCGGGATCTCGGCCAGCGCAGCCGCACAGGCGCAGCCAGTCTGACACCAAATGATGTCAGAACACGGGCAGCGCAAAATGTGTGCATGGCCAAGGGCTAACCTAACAGCGCAGGCTACGGGACTGATTCAAACAACGCTGAGGAGGCGGCGCACGGCGCCAAGGGGGTAAGAATGACGGCTGTGCTGCGTCACATCACAAAGGAAAGTTCCACCAACCGGACGGTATCACGGTAGGAGGGGACACTTTTCATAAGTGTTAGGTTCAGCATGTGCAAGGACCATAATTAAAAGAGCTAAGTTTACCTTTTCCAGCATTAGTGCTGTACACGATGGCTCTTTCAGCTACAAACGCCTGGGGGGGGGGGTTAAAGTTTCCCTTTCAACTTGCTCCAGTGCAGGCTTCGGCCTACACTCTGCTCCCTCTCCTCCTCCTGCTGACCCTGGGCTCTAACACCGCCAGTTGGGGCCCAGATGTGCTAGCTGCACAGAGCCAAACACCAGCCAATGTGTCAGTGGGGTTCAGCACCGCCAGCTGTTCCCCTGCTGTGCAGCCGGCAACGTGTCCTGCAACTGCCACGCAGACACAACAGACCCAAAGCTGCCGCCAGTGCAGGCTTCGGCCTACACTCTGCTCCCTCTCCTCCTCCTGCTGACCCTGGGCTCTAACACCGCCAGTTGGGGCCCGGTACTGCTAGCTGCACAGAGAAAAACACCAGCCAATGTGTCAGTGGGGTTCAGCACCGCCAGCTGTTCCCCTGCTGTGTAGCCGGCAACGTGTCCTGCAACAGCCACGCAGACACAAGAACTGAAATTGAAGGAAACCTGTCCCCCCTCCCCCAGGCGTTTTTACGTTTTACAGCCACCTTGTACGACAGTAATGCTGCATGTGTGCAAGGTGGCTAAGAAACTTATTCTCCTTGCCCATGTTGAACTGAACACGTCTAAAATGAGTCCTCTGCGACCATTAAAACGTCCCTCAGGTGTGATTTTCCTTTGTATTGACACGCAACAAGCTCCTTGGTAGCGCTGCCCGTCTTCTGGCATCATTGTTTGGCTGCCTGCGCCTCTGCGGCCGCCTTGCCCCACACAACGCCCCTCGGTGTCTTATTTATTTGGACTGCGAGGGTGTGATTGATGGGCATGAGCAGTGCATCAGTTCGCCTGTCCCTCATCTCCTTCCGCCTTCTTCAGACTGTGCGGCTTCATGGCCGTGGCATGCGATAAGGGATCAGCTGACGCCGCATAGTCTGAAGCGGGTGTAAGAACCCAAGCGAGAGGCGAACATATGTACTGCGCCAGGCCATGAATCCCAGCCCCGCAGTGTTTTAACAATGTTAAGACACTGGGGGGCTGGGATTCATGGTCATCGCAAACCGCAACGGCCGACATAACATGATGTCAGAGGATGGGCAGCGCTAACAGCGTAAGGCCAAGGGATAACACAAAAGCGCAGACTCCTGTGCAACAAATAATGATGCTCAGGAGGCCGCGCAAAGCACCAAGGTGGCATTTTTGCCAGCTGTACTGCGTCTCTTTACGAAGGGAACTCACGCCTCAAAATCAGTTTGACTGTGTAAGGGCCAAAATGTTATACGTGTTCCTTTCAGGGTGTGCAAGGAGCAAAATTAAAAGAGCAACCTTTACCTTGTGCAGCATTACTGCTGCATAAGCTGTGGCTCTTCGAGTTTGTAACCCCTGAGGGGGGGTTAAAGGTTACCTTTGAAATTGGTTCAATTAGGCTTCGGCCTACACACTGCTCCCTCTCCTCCTCCTGCTGACCCTGGGCTCTAACACCGCCAGTTGGGGCCCAGATGTGCTGGCTGCACAGAGCCAAACACCTCGCCAATGTGTCAGTGGGGTTCAGCACCGCCAGCTGTTCCCCTGCTGTGCAGCCGGCAACGTGTCCTGCAACTGCCACGCAGACACAACAGACCCAAAGCTGCCGCCAGTGCAGGCTTCGGCCTACACTCTGCTCCCTCTCCTCCTCCTGCTGACCCTGGGCTCTAACACCGCCAGTTGGGGCCTGGTACTGCTAGCTGCACAGAGAAAAACACCAGCCAATGTGTCAGTGGGGTTCAGCACAGCCAGCTGTTCCCCTGCTGTGTAGCCGGCATCGTGTCCTGCAAAAGCCACGCAGACACAAGAACTGAAATTGAAGGGAACCTGTCCCCCCTCCCCCAGGCGTTTGTACGTTTTACAGCCACCTTGTACAGCGGTAATGCTGCATGTGTGCAAGGTGGCTCATAAACGTATTCTCCTCGCACATGTGGAACTGAAAACATGTCTAAAATGTGTCCTCTGTGTGACCATTTAACCGTCCCGGAGGTGTGACTTTCCTTTGTAATGACACGCTGCAACCCCCTTGGTAGCGCTGCCCGTCTTCTGGCATCATTGTTTGGCTGCCTGTGCCTCTGCGGCCGCCCTGACCCACACAACGCCCCTCGGTGTCTTATTTATTGGGACTGCGAGGGTGTGATTGATGGGCATGAGCAGTGCATCAGTTCGCCTGTCCCTCATCTCCTTCCGCCTTCTTCAGACTGTGCGGCTTCATGGCCGTGGCATGCGATAAGGGATCAGCTGACGCCGCACAGTCTGAAGCGGGTGTAAGGACCCGAGTGTGAGAGGCGAACATATGTGCTGCGCCAGGCCATGAATCCCAGCCCCGCAGTGTTTTAACAATGTTAAGACACTGCGGGGCTGGGATTCATGGTCATCGCGAACCGCACCGGCCGACATTAAATGATGTCAGAAGATGGGCAGCGCTAACAGCGCTAGGCCAGGGGATAACACGACAGCGCAGACTCCTGTACAGCAAATAACAACGCTCAGGAGGCTGCACCCAGCACCAAGGTGGGATTCTTGACATCTGTGCTGCGTCTCATTACGAAGGGAACTCGCGCCTCCAACACAGTTTGACTGTATAAAGGGCTAAATGTTATACGTGTTTCATTCAGCGTGTGCAAGGAGAAAAATTAAAAGAGCAACCTTTGACTTGTGCAGCACTACTGCTGCATAAGCTGTGGCTCTTCTACTTTGTAACACCTGAGGGGGGGTTAAAGGTTACCTTTGAAATTGATTCAATTAGGCTTCGGCCTACACTCTGCTCCCCCTGCAGAGCCCGGGCTCCAACACCGCCAGTTGGGGCCCGGTACTGCTAGCTGCACAGAGAAAAACACCAGCCAATGTGTCAATGGGGTTCAGCACCGCCAGCTGTTCCCCTGCTGTGCAGCCGGCAACGTGTCCTGCAACTGCCACGCAGACACAACAGACCCAAAGCAGCCGCCACTGCAGGCTTCGGCCTACACTCTGCTCCCTCTCCTCCTCCTGCTGACCCTTTGCTCCAACACTGCTAGTTGGGGCTCTAGGAAGACAAGCTTGAATAGGTCCCCATCCTGGTTCCAGCACCGTCAGCTGGTTCCGGGCAGAGCCTTTGGCTTAGGTGCCTCCCTCTGGGTATCCGAGTTCCACCAACGTCAGGTGGTCCTTGGTAGTGCTTTCAGGCACGGGTACCTCCTGCTTAGTAACCGGGCTCCAGTAACGTCAGCTGGTCCTCAGTCGTTCCATTGGCTCTTGGACCTTCGGCTACCCATCCGGGTTCCAGTACTGTCAGCTGGTTCTCGGCAGTGTCTTTTGCTCTTGTACCTTCTGCTCCCCATCCTGGTTCCAGTACCGTCAGCTGGTTCCGGGCAGAGCCTTTGGCTTAGGTGCCTCCCTCTGGGTATCCGAGTTCCACCAACGTCAGGTGGTCCTTGGTAGTGCTTTCAGGCACGGGTACCTCCTGCTTAGTAACCGGGTTCCAGTAACGTCAGCTGGTCCTCGGTAGTTCCATTGGCTCTTGGACCTTCGGGTAGCCATCCGAGTTCCAGTTCCATCAGCTGTTTCTCGGCATTTTCTCAGCCTTCTTGTACCTTCTGCTACATTTCCAAGTTCAAGAGACTAAACACGATGACCCGGAAGACCACCCCTAAGATGACGACGACACCAGAGACGACAACCACCGTGATGATGACGACCCTGGAGATGATGACCCTGAAGACCACCCCGATGACGACGACCCCGGAGACGACGACCCTGGAGACGACGACGACCTGGAAGACCGAGAAGCAGAAGAACAAGAGGCTGCAGAACAAAGAGCAGAAGAACATTAAGCATAACACTAAATATCAGAGCAAAAGATATTATCTAAATTATAAGCAGAAGAAGACTAAGCAGTGTATGGGGGTGAGTCAGTTCCTCCTCGTGGTGCCCCTGGATAAAGCCTGATGCTGCAGGCCAAACTGAACGCGGACAAATGTAACTGTTTTGTGACAGGCAGAACGGAAGGTGTAATCTTCAAACTTTTATAGATAACAACTACGGGAATGCCTGTCACAAATAAGAATATGATGAAGAAGTAGAATATGAAGAAGATAATAGTAAAATAAAAAGAATATGAACAATGTAACAAAAAAAATAATAGGTAGAAGATGAAGAAGAAGATGAATAAGGTGAAGAAGTTGATGTCAAAGAAGCTGATGATGAGGATAATGAAGAAGAAAGTGTGGGAGAAGTAAAAAAGAAGGTGAAGGGCGTGGAAGTAGTGAAACATCAATATCTGACAAAATAAAAAAAAAATTAACATAGTCAAAATCTTTCTAACGCCGAACGTCATAAAAAACAAAACAAAATCCTGCTATTCTATTAGATTGGGCTAAACCTATGTGCCTTTAATGTCTCCGCCACCTCCCCCAATACATCCTACATTATTCTTTGTTGTTTTCCATCATGTAGAATGAACCTACAAGTTTATAAAGGGTTTATTTTAATTCCGATATTTTCGTCCCATTGACTTGCATTGGGATCGGGTATCGGTATCGGATTAGATCCGATACTTTGACGGTATCGGCCGATACTTTCCGATACCGATACTTTCCGATATCGGAAGGTATCGCTCAACACTAGCGTCGGGCCTACATACTGACGCACGTTGTGAAATTTGTGCACGTCGTGGGCAGCGGATGCAGTTTTTCAACGCATCCGCTGCCCATTCTGAAGTCCGGGGAGGAGGGGGCGGACTTTTGGCCGCGCATGCGCGGTAGAAAATGGCAGACGCCAGGGACGTGCCAACGGTCCGCCAAAACACGCATCCGTTGCACGACGGACGCGACGTGTGGCCATCCGTCGCGATCCCTCACTAATACAAGTCTATGGGTAAAAAACGCACCCTGCGAGCACATTTGCAGGATCCGTTTTTTTCACAAAAAGACGGATTTCTAAAAACGCAAGTGTGAAAGTAGCCTTAGGCTGCTTTCACACTAGCATCGGTAAGGGGCCGTCGCGCTGCGTCACTAATAAAAGTCTATGGAGAAAAAACGCATCCTGCAGACAACTTTGCAGGACGCGTTTTTTCTCCACAGCGACGCATTGCGATGTGCAGTGCACGACGCTAGTGTGAAAGAGGCCTTAGAAACATCGGCCTTTCTATTATATATCTATGGATATATCTATCTATAGATATATTTATAGGTAGATATATCTATAGAAACATAGATGTATCTATCCATATATTTGGCTGCTTTCACACATCAGGTTTTTGCTGTGAGGCACAATCCGGCGAGTTTTGAAAAAAACTGATCCAATTTTTTCCGCCGGATCCGTTTTTTTCTCATAGAGTTGTATTAGCGCCAGATTGCGCCTGATGGCCACACGTTTCATCCGTTTTTTACCGGATCCGTCAAAAAAGCTGTTTCCGCCGGATGGAAAACACATACAGAGGAACGTTTTTTCTGTCCGGCGAAAAAACGCACAGCGACGGATCCGGCAAAAAAACGTATGAAACTGAGCTGTGAAATGATGAATCCGGCCTTGGAATCTGTCTTTTCATGCATGTTTCCATTCAAATCATGCACATTTTCCATTTATTTACTTATTTCCAAAAACGGCATTAAAACCGCGCATAAACCGCACCAAAAACTGCATCAAAACTGCACCAAAAACTGCATCAAAACTGCACCAAAAACTGCATCAAAACCTGGTGCAGTTTTGCAGTTTTGGTGCAGTTTGCAGTTTTTGGTGCTGTTTTGATGCAGTTTTTGGTGCGGTTTTGATGCAGTTCTTGGTGCGGTTTTGAAGCAGTTCTTGGTGTGGTTGTGGTGCGCTTTTGATGGAGTTTTTGGTGCGGTTTTGATGCAGTTTTTGGTGCGGTTTTTGCGCAGTTTTGATGCAGTTTTTGGTGCAGTGTTGATGCAATTATGGTGCGGTTGTGATGCGTTTTTTTCAGTTTTGATGCGTTTTTTATGCAGTTTTTTGCACGGTTTTGATGCATTTTTTAAGTCGCTTTTGTTGTGGTTTTTGCGCGGTTTTTAGGCGTTTTGGTGCGTTTTTGAAAGGTAAATAAAGATGTATTATTGAACAAAAAAAAAAAATTGTGATGTCATTATTGTCCAACCTCCTCTTTTACATTTGTCCAACCCACACTCCATTAAACACACAGATAGACAGATAGATGATAGATGAAATGGATAGACAGATCTACATATAGATAGATCTATAGATGCATACATCTATCTATTCATATATCTATCTGTAGATGTGTCTGGATAGATATATCTATTGATAGATGTATGGATAGCGTAGGGTGTGTGTCCACTGTCCGGATTACATCCGAATAAGCTGCAGATTGGATGCTGCGTACTTGTAGTCCCATCGGATGATGCCTGCACACACACCCCAAAAGACCCCCCGCACAGCCCCGCACACACACGAACAGCCCACAGACCCCGCACACACCTGAACAGTCCCGCACAGCGCCGTACATATCCGAACAGCCCGCAGACCCCGCCCGCCCACACATACACGCACACCGTCACCGCCCACACACTTCCATCCTCCCGAGCTGCTGCGTTTCTCGGACCCACATCCGCAGCAAAACTGCAGATCTTTTTTACATCTGCGGTTTTGCTGCGGATGTGCCCAAGTCAATGAAAGTCTAAAGGTGCAGAAACACTGCAGTTCCGAACAAAAGAAGTGACATGCTGCGAGAAAAAAAAGCTGCGCTTTGGTGCGGCTTTTTCCGCAGCATGTGCACAACAAGTCTGCGGCTCCCATAGACTTACATTGGTTGTGCACTACACTGTGGATTTGATGCAATTCAGTGCGGCAAAAAACCCTGCAGATCTGCAATCAAATCCGCAACGTGTGCACACAGCCTTAGCATTTAGGGAACCTAGCAAAAAAGCCAAGCAAAAAACTAGTGTGGGATTGCACTTTTTTGCCATTTCATTGCACTTTGAATTTTTTTCACATTTTCTGTTACACGACATGGTAAAACCAACGGTGTCGTTCAAAAGTAGAACTTGTCCCACAAAAGATAAGCCCCCACATGGCCATATTGATGGAAAAATTATGGCTCTGGATAGAAGGGGAGCGATAAACGAAAACAAAAAAGCTCCAGGGGTGAAAGGGTTTAGAAACATGGATATGAACATATCTATGGAAATAGACATAGATATATAGATATATCTGTATCTATCTATCTATCTATCTATCTATCTATCTATCTATCTATCTATCTATTTGTTATCTATCTATCTATCTATCTATCTATCTATCTATCTATCTATCTATCCCTCTATCTGTGTAATGGAGTGTGGGTTGGACAAATGTAAAAGAGGAGGTTGGACAGAAATGACATCACAAATCTTTTTGAAGATAGAGGAGGGAGAGGAGGGAGGGGTTGTGTGTGTTTTGGAGAGGGTGTGCTAGGTTCAGGCTTAGAGGACAGTGCAATGCATCATGGAACTTGTAGTATTAGAGCACAATAACTCAGGAGAAAGGAAGTTGTCGATTAACCCCATGAGAGCTGGATCCAGCACTAAAGATGTGCTGCTACAGCACGATAAAAGGTAATATTGCTAAAATAAACACAGTGGATGTTTTCAGTGGCCCATAATAGCAAGATTTATGAAAAAAAAAAAAAAAAGGTTATAGTAGTGGACAACTTCTTTAATGGAATAAAATAATTTTTTTTAATGTTATTATTTTTACCTAAGGCTGGGTTCACATTGCGTTCAGGTGACTCTGTTAAATGGACTACGTTACACCGCGGCATAACGCGGTGTAACGTAGTCCGTTAACGCCGCTATTGAATGCAATGTCGGACGCATCGCTAGCGCACGCCCACAATGGATGTGCGCTAGCGATGTGCCGTCATTGAGTGACGGACCTGAGACGCGGGCTGCAGCGTTTCCGGGTCCATCACTGCTAGCGCAGATGCTCCATCTGCGCTAGCGCGATGGAACGTCGGCACTTGCGTTAACAGCAGCCCATTAGCGTATGTGCTGAACGGGCTGCTGCTAACGCAATGTGAACCCAGCCTAAATAAGGGGGTTATAAAAGGGGGTTTGATTTACAGTTTTTATATATATAGGGTCTAAAATCAAAATGAACCAATAGGAAAAATCTGTTGTTGCCGGGTGCCGGCCAGCAGATCTCAGCGGGCGCACTATGTATGCGCCTGCCATTTTCTTTCCGGAAGAAGACACCGACAACCGGGGACAGGACCAAGGGATGCAACAGGTTCCGGGGGGGACTCAGGGGCCCCCTTTTTTTTTCTCCTTTGATGTGCTTGATCATATCAGAGGAGAGAGAAAGAAATGGGAAATCAGTCTTTTTTTTTTTTTTTTTTGCAGTTGCTGTTATTCCATGTATAACGGCGATCGCAATACTGGGGGCGGTAAAAACCGACTCGAATCATGTTCTCCAGGGTCTCGGCTACTCCCGGAGATTTTCCGACACTGAGGGGCGTTCTAACTTTATTTCTCAGCGCTGAGGATTAAGTACCCTTAACTGCCACTGTTAAAAGGCATATTGGTGGTCGTTAAGGAGTTACGTCTGTAGTTACAACATGGCTTGGCTCTGTAGAGCGTAAATATGTTTTCAATCGGTAGACCAGCATAACACTCCAGACTTCCTCTGGCGACTTGCCTATTTTCAGAGCAAAACGATTGGGTATCTTGAAATTCTTCTTTTAGAACCCGCTCCAAGCCCATCTGCAACCCCCAAATCAATGATCATAGATACATTGGAGGAAATATTGCCCCTTTCCAATGGATCTAATTCATGCAACGACCACGGAAGCTTGCCTGCCACATCTGCCAAGTAAATCGCTCCATACTGACCTCGTCTTTATAAAGGCCTTGCTGAGAATGAGAGCTTTTGTTCAATTGTTTTGCCCTAAGAAATGGTAATTTTTCCACCATCATAGCCTTGTTTCACTTGTGACTTGGATGCTGTCTATGTTGCTTCCTTGGAGGAGCTACTGTGCTAATGCTGTTCTTAGCAAATTCTGCTGCCCGGTTGCCCAACTCCAAACTGGAAACGAAGGCCAGTATGGTCTCTTCATATGGTTTGCACTGCGCATTGGAGGCTGGCAGTAAACGAAAGGAAAGAGGAGGACAAAGAATACACCCTATGGTTGCATTCCCCCATCATTGTACAAGGACTGTAAATGAACAAATTTTAGGGGTTCGCCTTAGAATTTGAATTAGTTCAGGGTCTGGTGTAGATAAAAAATGTTCATCCCTCTTCTTTCAAATTCTGCAATAGTACCAAGCATTACCTTTCACAATTGCTTGGTTGTAATAATTGATTGCATCCCGCACTCCTTTTGGATGAAGTTGCAAGGTGCTTTGACCATCGCAATGGCACCCAAAGTGGTAATGTGCAGTACATGTACCAGACATGCTCGATAGCAAAAAGACTTGATCCAGCTTTCCCCACTAGACCACACAGACCTTAAAAAAATATCTCCTTGATGGGACATTATTGCAAAGCTCTATTTGGGGGGACAGGGTGGCTAAAGTTTTTCTTCTACTGAGCATTTGTAGTATCATAATCCGTGTATAGTTCCATTTATGTCCAGCAGCCTCTAAAGGTGATTGTCAAAGAGTTTCAATGGGAATGAAGAGGAAAGTGAAGGAGATAGAATAATGGGTTGGAAAGGGGCTAATGCTATAGTGGCCATAGTGAGGAAGCTGGCCTGCAGAAACAGACTGTGATTATGAGACATGTTGATAGGGAACCTGTCAGCAGGATTGTGCTCAGTAACCTACAGACAGTGTCAGGTCGGTGCCATTATACTGATTAAAATGATACCTTGTGATGAAATCGTCTTGTGGTTGTTATTTAATCTTTATTTTCAGTTTTGTGTTAATGCTATTATGCCCGTGCTTCGGGGTGGCCTGTGAGGGGTCTCCATGTGGTGCTCTGATTAGGTATTCATAATGCAGACTGCTGACAGGTCACTGATCCCTATCTCCGAGAGCTGCTACTGTGCAGGCGCAGCGGCACCATCTTGGAGGAGGATTTTTTTTTTCTTCTCCAGTAAGATGGCACCACCGGCACATGCGTGGCAGCAGTTATCGAATCACAGCTATATACACCGATAGCTGCTACTGCACAAGTGCAGCGGGCGCCATTTTCAAATTGATTTTTTTTTCTAGCTGAATAACATGAAGAACAGCTATTATTGGGACATGAAACATGCGACTGGAGCAGGTGCCGCTGCTGGCACAAGCTCTGCAGAAAGTTGTTTTTTTTGTATGGTTTTTTTTTTAAATTATGTACATACAGTACAGACCAAACGTTTGGACACACCTTCTCATTTAAAATTTTTTCTGTATTTTCATGACTATGAAAATTGTACATTCACACTGAAGGCATCAAAACTATGAATTAACACATGTGGAATTATATACTTAACAAAAAAAGTGTGAAACAACTGAAAAAGTCATATATTCTAGGTTCTTAAACGTAGCCACCTTTTGCTTTGATGACAGCTTTGCGCACTCTTGGCATTCTCTTGATGAGCTTCAAGAGGTAGTCACCGTGAATGGTCTTCCAACAATCTTGAAGGAGTTCCCAGAGATACTTAGCACTTGTTGGCTCTTTTGCCTTCACTCTGCGGTCCAGTTCACCCCAAACCATCTCGATTGGGTTCAGGTCTGGTGACAGTGGAGGCCATGTCATCTGAAGTAGCACCCCATCACTCTCCTTCTTGGTCAATTAGCCCTTACACAGCCTGGAGGTGTGTTTGGGGTCATTGTCCTGTTGAAAAATAAATGATCGTCCAACTAAACGCAAACCGGATGGAATAGCATGCCGCTGCAAGATGCTGTGGTAGCCATGCTGGTTCAGTATGTCTTCAATTTTGAATAAATCCCCAACAGTGTCACCAGCAAAGAACCCCCTCACCATCACACCTCCTCCTCCATGCTTCATGGTGGGAACGAGGCATGTAGAGTCTATCTGTTCACCTTTTCTGCGTCGCACAAACACACGGTGGTTGGAATCAAAGATCTCAAATTTGGACTCATCAGACCAAAGCACAGATTTCCACTGGTCTTATGTCCATACCTTGTGTTCTTTAGTACAAACAAGTCTCTTCTGCTTGTTGCCTGTCCTTAGCAGTGGTTTCCTAGCAGCTATTTTACTATGAAGGCGTGCTGCACAAAGTCTCCTCTTAACAGTTGTTGTAGAGATGTGTCTGCTGCTAGAACTCTGTGTGGCATTGACCTGGTCTCTAATCTGAGCTGCTATTAACCTGCGATTTCTGAGTTTCTTTGTAGCGCTTGATGGTTTTTGCCACTGCACTTGGGGACACTTTCAAAGTTTTTCCAATTTTTCGGATTGACTGACCTTCATTTCTTAAAGTAATGATATCCACTCGTTTTTCTTTACTTAGCTACTTTTTTATTGCCATAATACTAATTCGTACAGTATACTCAGTAGGACTATCAGCTGTGTATCCACCAGACTTCTGCACAACACAACTGATGGTCCCAACCAAATTTATAAGGCAAGAAATTCCACTTATTAAACCTGACAGGGCACACCTGTGAAGTGAAAACCATTCCCGGTGACTACCTCTTGAAGCTCATCAAGAGAATGCCAAAAGTGTGCAAAGCAGTCATCAAAGCAAAAAGGTGGCTACTTTGAAGAACCTAGAATATAAGACATAATTTCAGTTGTTTCACACTTTTTTGTTAAGTATATAATTCCACATGTGTTAATTCATAGCTTTGATGCCTTCAGTGTGAATGTACAATTTTCATAGTCATGAAAATACAGATAAATCTTTAAATGAGAAGGTGTGTCCAAACTTTTGGTCTGTACTGTATATTCATTATGGAAACTAGGGGGCAGGTCAGTGACCTGTCAGCAGTCTGCATTATGAATACCTAATCAGAGCACCACATCCAGACCCGCCCTGCAGCACGAGCATATCGTTAACTAAAAACTGAATATAAAAATTAAAGAACAACCATAAGACGGATTTCATCAACCAAGGTATCACTTCAATCCATATAACTACGCTGACCTGACACTGTCTGTAGGTTACTGTGCACAATCCTGCTGATAGCTTCCCTTTAAGTGCTGCTGAAGCTTTTTTGACCACCGAATTAGACGTTAAGTGTGCAGAAGCTTTTGATTGATCGAGTGACTGTCGACACAACGGCATCAGCCTCTTACCTCTCAATGAGGAAATGACCACTTTAATCCGTGCTGTTGGCCTTAAGCATGGACGTTCTCCTCACTACGTACACAGGTAAGTGGGCCTATAGTTAGACTATATGAGCACCCCTGAAATAGGGTACTCTGAGTGATGCTTAGCGGCTAAATTACTCATTATTAATTGACTGATTTACATATGTTCGATTGCCATTTGCTTGGTTAACATACACTAATAATGTAGGAGGTGACTTATTTTTGCATTGGTTGTCAGGGACAATGACATCCGTTATACTGTATCTTCCATGTGGTTTCCTTCAGTGCTAATTTTACATCTTTATTTCTCAAAGTGTAAATCAAAGGATTTAGCATTGGAGTGATAATGCTGTAGAACAAGGTGGCCATTTTGTCTTGGTTGGCAACATGAACGGTTCTAGGTCTCAAGTATATGAAGAAAATGGTGCCAAAAAATAATGCAACCACAATCACATGTGATGCACAAGTGGAAATCGCTTTTAGACGTCCCTTTGCTGTATGAATCTTCATTATGCTTGAAATTATATTAATATATGTAAAAAAGATGACAAAAAAGGGGAGGACCGCTACCACCATTGCGCAGAAGAAAAGGACAATCCTATGGAGAGATGTGTCTGCACAAGCCAGCTCCAGCAATTTTGGGGCCTCACAGAAAAAATGATTCACTACATTTGGCCCACAAAAAGGTAACTGTAATATATACACACAGTTTACTATTGAGTTTACTAAGCCTGCAACCCAAGACCCAGCTGCCAACTTAATGCACAAAATTGGATGCATAATATTGGTGTAGTGCAAGGGGCTGCATATAGCCACATATCGGTCATAGGCCATTGATAGTAACAAGTAACACTCTGTGCCTCCTAGAGACATATGGAGAAACATTTGGGTTACACAACCCATACAAGAGATGGTTTTCTTCACTGCTAAGAAGTTTATGAGCATGTTGGGAACTACACAAGAAGTATAGCAGATATCCAAGAAGGAGAGATTTCTCAAAAAGAAGTACATTGGAGTGTTGAGTCGAGGGTTTATGTTACTGATCCAAATTATTAACATGTTACCTGATAAAGAAACAATATAACATGTAAGAAATACAATGAATAGCAATATCTGCATGTCCTGCCTGCTGGTTAGTCCTAGAAAGATGAACTCAACCACAGTGGTGAAGTTCCTTGTGTCCATTGTCGAAGCCTGAAAGCAATGATGAATACTATATTAATAAAATGATAATGCAATGGTAAAGGTTCACTATTCTATTACCAAAAATAACATTCAATAAAGTAACATTTAGTTAGTAAAATCTGCATAATAGCTAGAAGAAAAAAACAACTTTCACCATTACAGTATATTTCTGCTTGTTTGGTTGTTTTTTTTTTCCTAAGTAGGGTAAATTGATAATTCTGTGCTCCAAAATGTTCATGATATATCTTTTATAGCAGTTATACCTTTTCTTCTTCTGAAACACATGTCCAAACCCTCTACATATATTTAAACACTAGCATTCTGTCTTCTTGCTGCCATCACTAGAGCACTTGGCGCGCACTCGATAATCTAAGGAGCGAGGTGCTGGTGTAATGGACCATTCAAGTCCTAAATATCAGAATTACCTGATGATTTATGTTGCAATGATAGTGAAAATGTATTAATAGGACATTAAACATAGGATTCCACATTAAACATAGGATTCCACAATGTAGAAAGTGACCAGAAAATGAACTGACGTTTCGACTAGGGTTGAGCGAAACGGATCGGACAAATTCAAAAATTGCCGACTTTTGGCAAAGTTGGGTTTCATGAAACCCGACCCGATCCTAGTGTGGGATTGGCCATGCGGTCGGCGATCTGCGCTCCAAAGTCGCGTTTCGTATGACGCGTTCAGCGCCATTTTTCAGCCAATGAAGGAGGAGCAGAGTGTGGGCAGCGTGATAACATAGGTCTCGGTCCCCACCATCTTAGAGAAGGGCATGACAGTGATTGGCTTGCTTTCTGCGGCGTCACAGGGGGTATAAAGGGGCGTGCACGCCGACCGCCATCTTACTTCTGCCGATCTTAGCATAGGGAGAGGTTGCTGCAGCTTCATCAGAAGAAGGGATATAGTTAGGGAGGGAAGATTAACCCCCAAACTGCTTGTGCTGTAGCGATTTCCACTGTCCAACACCACCTTTTTTTTGCAGGGACAGTGGAGGCTATATTTTTATGCATCAGATCTGTAGCTTATTAGGCTGCCTTATAAGGCTCCCTGATAGCTGCATTGCTGTTTGTATGCCGCTGTGCTAACCAACTGCTTTTTTAAAAGCAAAAATCCTGTTGCTCCTTTCTGCACAGTTATCTTGTTTATTTGTCCACACTTTTGTGTGCAGCAGTCCTTTTTATTGCTTCCATACTTGTCCTGAGATCATTGTAGGGAGATTGAAATTGTACTACAGTCCTTGTATTTTTTCTTATATCTTCCAGCCACTTTCTGCCACTTACATTGTGTTGTTTTATACACTGGGCCTGAGTTTTGGTTCAGTCTCCTTCAAAAAAAAGTGAGATTCAAATTCTCACAAAGTGGATATACTTCTGTCCTGTTAGTTTGTCGTATATCAGCCAGCCACTTTCTGCCACTTACATTGTGTTGTTTTATACACTGGGCCTGAGTTTTGGTTCAGTCTCCCCCAAAAAAGTGAGATTCAAATTCTCACAAAGTGGATATACTACAGTCCTGTTAGTCTGTCATATATCAGCCAGCCACTTTCTGCCACTTACATTGTGTTTTATACACGGGACCTGAGCTTTGGTTCAGTCTCCCCCCCAAAAAAGTGAGATTCAAATTTTCACAAAGTGGATATACTTCTGTCCTGTTAGTTTGTCGTATATCAGCCAGCCACTTTCTGTCACTTACATTGTGTTGTTTTATACACTGGGCCTGAGTTTTGGTTCAGTCTCCCCCAAAAAAGTGAGATTCAAATTCTCACAAAGTGGATATACTTCTGTCCTGTTAGTTTGTCGTATATCAGCCAGCCACTTTCTGATACTTATATTGTGTTGTTTTATGCACAGGGCCTGAGTTTTGGTTCAGTCTCCCAGAAAAAAAAGGGAGATTTAAATTCTTAACAAGTTAATATACACCTTCTACCTTGTTTTACACTACCATATAATGGTTGTTATTTTGGCTAGATTTTCCAAAAAATGAGGAAGTCTGGTGGAAGAGCCCGTGGGCGGTCATTGCCAGCTGGTACTGATGGTGGTGGTGCACCTGGTGGTAGTGGGAAAAGCACAATAGCACCTAAGGCTGGAGGTGTTGAGCCAGCGTCATCGTCTGGCTACACAAGGCCTCGAAGGCTCCCTTATCTGGGAGTAGGAAAACAGCTTTTAAAACCTGAGCAGCAGGAAAAAGTTTTCGCTTTCCTTGCTGACTCAGCCTCTAGCTCTTTCACCTCCTCTTCAGAAAGTTCCAAATATAAAAGCAGCGAGTCGTCAGTGGATGCTCCCGGTCAGGAACAAGACGTTTCCTTGTGTCCTTCACCCAAACCAAAAGTGAAGGATGCGTCAGGCGACACTACAGGTTACTCCATGGAGCTCTTTACACATACTGTGCCTGGGTTAGAAAGGGAAATTGTTAACTGCCCATTACAAGATGAATCAGACATGGAGTGCTCTGTTGCACAGCCACAGCTAGAGTATTATGCTTTTCCATTGACTCAGATCACTACATTGCCCTCGCAGCGTGGCCATCCGGTGAAAGTAGCACAGCGTGCAATGCCTGAAAAGGAATTCCATAGTAGGAAGAGTGTAGTGTGGCTATATTTTAACCAAGATCCGAATAATCAGTGCAAAGTTATCTGTAAGAAATGCTCAAAGACCTTTAGCAGAGGGAAGAATCTTCAAAATTTAAATAGAACGTGCATGCTTAGACATTTAACCAGCATGCACTTGCAAGCCTGGACTAACTACCAAATGTCCCGTACCGTTGGTGCACCTGCTCAGAATGAAGGTAGTCAGCAACGCTACATTGCTTCCCTCACTGTAAGCCCACCGGTTCGGACACCACCAGCAGCAAATCTGGAGGTATCGTCACATGGCCAAAGCAGTCAGGGAATCACAAGGTTATTGGTAGGAAACGCTGTATGTAGGCCAACATCAAGAATACCATCACCAACCCTCTCTCAATCCGCCATGTCCACCACCACCAACACCGCTAGTTCCACCATATGCAGCACTCTAGTCCAGCTCACCCTACAAGAGACTCTCGTTAGGAAAAGAAAGTACTCATCCTATCATCCGCGTACACAAGGTTTGAATGCCCACATTGCTATACTAATCTCCTTAGAGATGATGCCCTACCGGTTGGTTGAAAGTGAAGCTTTCAAAGACCTGATGGCCTACGCAGTACCACGCTATGACCTACCTAGTCGACACTTCTTTGTGAGAAAAGCCATCCCAGCCCTCCACCAGCATGTCAAAGACCGCATTGTCCATGCACTGAGGCAATCAGTCAGTGGAAAGGTGCACCTCACAACAGATGCATGGACCAGTAGGCATGGCCAGGGACGTTACGTGTCCATCACGGCGCACTGGGTTAATGTGGTGGATGCAGGGTCCACAGGGGACAGCCATAGTGGGACAGTTCTGCCTAGCCCTCGGTCTAGGAAACAGTTGGCTGTAGGCGTTCGCCACCCCTCCTCCTCCTTCTCCAGAAGCGTAAGCTCGTCCACAGAGCACAGTCGCACGACCACTCCATCCGCAGCTGCCAGTGTTGCACACGAGGTGTCCCATTATCGAACAGCTAGTGGTAAGCGTCAGCAGGCTGTGTTACAAATTAAGTGTTTGGGCGACAACAGACACAGAAGTACTGGCCGAGTACTTGCAGCAACAAACTCAGTCATGGCTGGGCAGGCAAGGTAGCCATTGATAACAGAAGGAATTTTTATGGCTGCCATAGCCCTTTCAGAACTGAAACACATACCTTGCCTGGCTCACACCTTGAACCTGGTGGTGCAGTGCTTCCTGAAAAATTATCCGGGGTTACCAGCCCTGCTCCTGAAGGTGCTACGACTTTGCTCGCACATCCGCCGGTCGCCCATACACTCCAGCCGTATGCTGAACCATCAGCGATCGCTGAATCTTCCCCAGCACCGCCTAATAATCGACGTTGCAACAAGATGGAACTCCACACTGCACATGGTTCAGAGGCTGTGCGAACAGAGGCGTGCTGTAATTAATTTGTGGGAGGATACACATACACGGGCAGGCACTTGGATGGCAGACATGGAGTTGTCTGATGTGCAGTGGTCGAAGCTACAAGACCTCTGTCAAGTCCTTCAGTGTTTTGAGGAACGCACACGGCTGGTAAGTGCAGACGACGCCATCATAAGCATGAGCATCCCACTAATGCGTCTGCTGATGCAAAGTTTGACGCACCTTAAGGAGCAGGCGTCTGCAGCCGAGGAGGAGAGAAGCCTTGATGACAGTCAGCCATTGTCTCCTCAGGGAACTCTCCTGGACGAGGTGGCGGACGAAGAGGAGGAGGAGGAGGAGGATGATGGGGATGAATATTTATGGGAGGAGGATGCTTCTCAGGGGGCAATAGAAACTGGTGGCGTTGCAAGGTCAGGTACAGGGTTTTTGTGGGACACAAGTGATGTTGATTTGCAAGAAAGTGCTCCTCAACCCAGCACAAGCAGTGAATTGACACCTGGAACATTGGCCCACATGGCTGAGTATGCCTTGCGTATCCTAAAAAGGGACCCCCGCATTATCAAAATGATGACCGATGACGATTACTGGTTGGCCTGCCTCCTGGATCTACGATATAAAGGAAAATTACAAAATATCATGCCACATGAGAACCTTGAGCAAGTATTGGCTACCAAACAAGCAACTCTTGTAGACCGTTTGGTTCAGGCATTCCCAGCACACAGCAGCGGTGATGGTTCTCACACGAGCCGTAGGGGGCAACATGGCAGAGGTGTTAGAGGTGCACAAATCCGAAGTGGCGTTGGACAGAGTGGTTTTATGACCAGGTTGTGGAGTGATTTCGCAATGACCGCTGACACGACAGGTACTGCTGCATCGATTCAAAGTGACAGGAGACAGCATTTGTCCAGTATGGTTACGAACTACTTTTCCTCCCTTATCGATGTTCTCCCTCACAGGTCATTCCCCTTTGATTACTGGGCATCTAAAACAGACACCTGGCCTGAATTGGCAGAATATGCATTACAGGAGCTCGCTTGCCCTGCTGCTAGTGTGCTATCAGAAAGAGTCTTCAGTGCTGCTGGTTCAATACTGACCGAAAAAAGGACACGTCTGGCTACCCGAAATGTTGATGATGTAACCTTCATTAAAATGAACCAATCATGGATTTCAAATTATTTGGCCCCACCTTCCCCTGCTGACACGTAGCTTGCCTGAAAAATGTCTTGCTTTTGGCCTCCTCTTACTGACTTCTCCAATTCCTCCATTTGCAGCTGCTGAATGTCCACCATAGGCCATTTTTATACCTCCCTAAATGGGCTGGCTCCCTCCACAGGGCCGTGGTCACCACCTGGCGAAAGCACCCATGTGAGTGCCGTTTGCCTGGACAGGTGGGTGTGCCCACTCTTGGGCGACGGCACTGGCACAGGGTCCCTCATAGTACAATGAAGTGTCTCTGACGGTGGTGGTGCACAACCAACATCAGACACACCATCGTAATATGAGGGGCCCTGTGCCAGTACCGCCGCCCACGAGAGAGTGTTCCCCCCCAGCTCTAACAGTGCTCTACCACTTGCAATACTTACCTCTCCCTGCTCCACCACTGTGTAGTCTGTGCTGTTAAATCCTTCAATGGCACTGCCAATACAAATTTGTTGAAATGATAGATGATAGTTAAAATATACAGGGGCCCTGGCCTCCATTTAGACCAGTTAATACTTTGCGCCTACTACCACTGTCTGCTACTCAGCAGCGGAGCCCACCCCTGTACCTAGCTATGCCACCTGTTTATTTATGAACAATTTTTTGGCAGACATTTAGCCCACTTTATTATTTGGGCCTACTAACTGTGTCTGCCACTCAATACATTTTTCCTCCACTGAACAAAGCAATGTCGCCTGTTTAGTCCTGTTACCACATTTGAACTGCATTTAGCCCACTTTATTATTTGGGCCTATATCTGTGTTTCCTCCTCATCCTGCCCATTGCCCAGCCACTGCTAGATGAGTCTGCTGGTACATTGACCCAGACCACTACATTCCCCTTGCACTCTACACAGCCAGAATCTGACCCTGCTGAAAGTCAGGTTCCCCTTCCCGCATACTATACCACCTGCAGATTCCTTCATCAGGTGGGGGGCATACTCGTTGGCGACATCACTGGCACAGGGCCCCTCATAGTACGCAAAAGTGTCTCTGCCGGTGGGAGGCGCCACCCACCATCAAACACACCGCCGAACTATGAGGGGCCCAGTGCCAATGCCAATGAGTGGGCCCCCCCTGATTGCTCAGGATCACAGCACTTGCAAAGTTGAAATACTTACCTCTCCCTGCTCCACCGCCGTGACGTAGTATGCGTTTCCTGGGCCCACGAAAATCTTGAGCCAGCCCTACCCCCCCACAACTTTTGCCAAATGACCCCCAGTTTTCAATGCCTAACTATTATTATAAAGTAAATTAAGATTGACAAGCTTCAGTAATAAGAATTGATGTTTTTGGCATTAAAATGGGCACTGTAGGTGTTTTCCTGTCCTCCACTCACTGCCGACTTTGATTCCCCATTGACTTGCATTGGGTTTCGTGTTTCAGTCGGCCCCCGACTTTTCGCAATAATCGGCCGATTTCATCCTACCCGACTTTTGACAAAGTCGGGTTTCGCGAAACCTGACTCGATCTGAAAAAAGTAAAAGTCGCTCAACTCTAGTTTCAACTCCTCCCGAGTCTTAATCATATAGTCGCTTCATATAGGATAAATCGTACATACAGGGAGTTCCCTAGAGGTTTGTGAGTGCACTGTTCCACATCGTTGTGGTGTATCTATGTACCGAATGTCCCAAGAATACAGGGTCTGTCCTGCTGGCTGTATGAGCGGTGCTCCCGCGCCTTGCTGTAGTGGCATTGTAATTTACTACTATGGTCACTGATGAATAGTAGATATTCCGCTTATATCTAAACCATTGTTCCCATCTGTTTCAAAAGTTCAATAAAGAATAAGGACAACACCTCACACGTTGGTGAAATTAAATCACCTTTATTCTGCCATCTGTTTCAAGTCTTTTAGAAAAACAATTTTTTAAAGGGAACCTGTCATGTCCCAAAACTCTATTTATCTGTTGATACACTGGTAATTTGTAGTTAAATAGCCTTTAAATAATATCTGCCAAAGTAACGAACAGCAGCTACAGAGAGAAAATGAAGATATATTCTCCCTGAAGCCGCTCGCATCCAGTCATCTGAGTGGTACAAGGAGATGTTACAGTTACATCTCACTATGGAGTGACAGCGTGCTTATCACTAATTGCTTGGGAGTAATTATAACGCGATCACTATGTAGTGAGCAGTGACTATAATCTTTCACTTGCAGGTTACTGGAAGAGAGCGACTGCAGGGAGAATGGGGAACCTGAGCTTGTGGCTCCACCATGAAACATCTGGACTTGTAAATCGCTCTATGGACTCATACTGACATGTGAGAAACTCGGATGAGTCTCGCACGTCAATACCCGGCACTGAACCCGGCACTCAGGAGCAGAGCGTGGGGCTGCATGTATTGCTATGCGGCCGCACGCTCCGATCTGAGTGCCGGCGGCAGTGCCCTTAATACCCTGCTGTTCTGTTTAGATTTTTAGAATTTTAAAATTGTACCAAATAAAGTAAACAAAAATTTAAAAAAAAAAAAATTCCCACAGAGATTACCCCCCTAATGACGAAAAGTCAGGGAGCCTCAAGTCTCAGAATCACACGCTGAATTTTTATAACATTATAGAATTTCAAAAACGGTCATTTTTGACCAACAGAACAGCAGGGTTTTTAATGACAGTCCAGCACTCCAGGCTGCTTCCCTAGTTCCTCTGTTAGGCCACGTGCACACTTTCAGTATTCGGTCAGTTTTTTTACCTCAGTATTTGTAAGCTAAAACCAGGAGTGGAACAGTCAGAGGAAAAATATAATAGAAGCACGTCACCACTTCGGCATTTATCACCCACTCCTGGTTTTGGCTTACAAATACTGACATAACATACTGACTACCGCACGGTCTCCTCTTGGATCACTAGCTTCTTCTACCTGACATCAAATCACTGACTACTTCTAGTGGAGAAACTCTTTCTCTCCTGACCACTGCCTGCACTCACATGACTCTTCCTATAGGTAGTACACACTTTCACTCACTCTTACATCTGATGGCGAAGTCTTGGCTGTTACCGCTACATCCGGCAGCATGCAATCACCCACCTTCCTGGGCTCCTATCTCTCTCCACTCAATGGGACATTCTCAGATCAACCAGGCTCCTATGACTGGAACAGTCACAGTGGTAATCTCCATGCAGAATGGTTCAACACCCAGATGAAGATATTTCTACTACTCTTCCTATCACTAAGTAACATGGTTCCTGGTCAATTCTAAGGCCCACTGCAACTGATACTGGATAGAGAAAAACCAGCTGAGATAACTTCCTGCTTTATGCTCTCCTTCCTTCCAATGCTTATGAGAATAAGGTATTTTGTATAGTGATTTTACTGTCAATGTTTGCAACATGTCAGCCATTAGATTTATAAGTATATACCTCTATAATAATTTTTAAAGAAATTTATCTGTGTCAAAGATCTTTTTTCATTTGAGTTCCATTTGCATGCCTGGCCTCTGGTTTTGCTTGGTTTGAGGCACCATTTGATTTTAATGTTTGGTTATTTGTATTTAAATAAATAAATTGTTATACGTCTTTTAAAAAATTGTGTTTGGTAACACTTTTTGATCCTCTGAGAGGGATCTATATGTTTGAATATTATGATGAAATGTGGCTTATTCCCGTATAGGGTTTAAGGGTCGGGGTGGTATGTTTATCATAAAATACAATGGCATATAGAAACATACAATGATAAATAATAGGGGTCCAGCATTATACCAACCTAACTGCTAAGAGGATGGCTAGTGTCCACTTTCATACTCATGAGTTTAACCCTTTTAGTGTGAATACAGAAACAACGGAGGTAGATGCATGTGTAAGATCAGGTGATTTGTCATAAGTAACAAGTTTTAAAGCACCACTCCAGTGTTTAAATTTTTTATTTTACCTCTAGAGTGGCTTCACTAATCTAAGTCTCCCCCAAGCTGCCATCTTCAACTATTCCCAGCGCCGCTCTGGTCGTCTCCTGCAGTTTGTGACTTGCTGGATTTCTCCAGTGTTTGCTGGGTGATCCAGAAATCACTGCTCATTGAAAGTCTATGAGAGCAGGAACAAGGCCAAATTGAGTTTCTCATAGACTTACATTGAGAGCTTGTTACCGTTACCTCAGCGTTAAAGTCAGTCAGAAGTTGCAGTCATAAGTTGGCAGATTGGAACCAGAGTGGCATTGTGAAGAAGAGCAGAAGATATCAGCCGGTAATTATAATACTAGGGTCAGGGTCCTTACATTAGTGGGACCACTCCAGCGCTGCAATAAAAAAAACCCCGCTGCAGTGGCGCTTTAAGTAAGAACTGTCTACATATCAAAATTTACATTCCTGAGACACATCATTACCAAGTTCCCATTTTACTTGATATTAGTTATTATATTGACCCTGAAATAGCATCCCACAAGTCTTGTTCTTGACAAAAACATTTTCTATCATCTTAACTTTTTTAAATTTTGTTTTATATATAAGTAATACTTAAATAATTTGGGTAAACATATGTATGGTATATAGATGTAGTTAGCTACATCGGCTTCCCTTTGTTATACTTTTACATAATGACGTTGACTACATTGAATTATAATAGGGTCTGTCAAAATGGTGAAAAAAATACGGCTATCTGTTTCAGTGAAAGTGACAGAATCTGTGACGGAGCCTGTTAACAGAGGCTTCAATGCATATGTGTACATTGCCTAAATAATGGCAATCGCAGATGAACAGTATACCCTTGTACTTACTATACTTTACCTTTTAATGTCACTTCTTGATAAATCTCTTATAACTGAAATCGTTGACAAGTCGTCTAGACATAAAACTTTAGCACATAGTTTTCTTTTCCCTCTTCAGAGGCTTCCATAGAATTGCTTACATCAACAGTATTTCTATAATTGAAGCACATTGTAGTTCCTCCACCAGCAATCATGGTGTGAGTACAAGTAGAGCAGACTTTCAGATTACTACTATAATTTATAATCCCCCGACATTCCCTAGGGGATGTTCTGTGACCTAGGGGATTATATGTCAGACTACAGTTAAAAAAAAGTAATAATTGTTTACTCACTATTCTTTTCGCATAAGATACGTGTCATGGAGGCTATCAAAGTTTTTCTGGCTTTGGATATATGCTTAACTCCGTATTTCCCAACTTTCCTAGCACTGAGAAACATCTGATAATATTTCCTCTCCTGTAGAACCCCTTATGCCCTTACTGCTTGAGTTCACCTTCACACGTCCGCTTTAAAAAAAACTTACACCTGAGACGGTCCGTTTTTACTATCCATGTGGCTTTCTGTTGGCTGTACATGTGCTGTCCATGTGCTGTCCATGTGACACATAAGGAAATGGAATGCAGAGTAGAAATAACATTTTTAGATTTTAAAGATGTGCAAAGAGATAGATATCCGAAAGATATATAATTAGCTTGTGTAGCTTACTGTATTAGATGAATAAATAAATACATGAAAATAAAGCATGTGGGGTCCCCCCTATTTTTGGTAACCAGCAAAGCTAAAGCAGACAACTGTGAGCTGATATTATCAGGCTGGGAAGGACCCTGGCTATTGGACCCTTCCCAGCCAAAAATACCAGCCCACAGCCACTCCAGAAATGGCAAATTACATGAAATATTCCAATTCTGGCACTTGCCTTTGCTCTTCCCGATTACCCTGGTGCATTGGTGATCGAGGTAATGGGACTTGGGGTTGATGTTAGCTGTCAGATTTGTTCAAAAACACAGCTAACATCAAGCCCCCTGGTGTTAGTAATGGAGAGGTGTCTGTCAGACACCTTCATTACTAACCCAGTAATTCAAAAAATACACAACAAAAAAAAATACTTTATTTAAATAAACACTTTAAACACTGTGAAAATGCCGACATCTGCGCAGCTCCATAGATTATAATGGTGTGCATGTTTATGTGTCTCTGGTACTTGTGAAAACATGAAAATGTGAAGATGGCCTTAGAGACCCTTCATACAAAGGCAAGTGAACTTTTATCATTCTCCAGCAATGTGGAAGAAAAAAATAAACATTTTACTTTTTTCACAAAAATTTTTACTTTGGCTCCAATATTTTTACTTTCACAAGGGTAACAGAAGAAAATGGACCCCAAAACGTGTTGTGCAATTTCTCCTGAGTATGCCGATACCCCATATGTGGGGGAAAACTACTGTTTACTGTGTACTGGGAGAACAGGAGGGGTCAAAAGGGAAAGAGCACGATTTGACTTTTTGAACGCAAAAATGGCTGGAATCGAGAGGGGACGCCATGTCACTCTTGGAGAGCCCCTGATGAGCCTAAACAGTGGAAACTCCCAAGGAACCTCATTTAACAAGCTATACCCCTCAAGGAATGTATCTAGATGTGTGGTGAGCACCTTGAACACCTAAGGCCTTCACAGAAGTTTAAAACGTAGAGCCGTGAAAATAAAAAAAAACTAATTTTTCCCACAAAAATGTTCTGTTTGTGCCCAATTTTTTATTTTCACTAGGGTAACAGATGAAAATGGACCCCAAAATTTGTTGTGCAATTGATCCTGAGTACGCCAATACCCCATATGTGGGGGAAAACTACTGTTTGGGCGCACTGCAGGAAGGAGTGACATTTTGAAATGCAGACTTTGATGAAATGGTCTGTGGGCATGATATCGTGTTTAGAGAGCCCCTGATGTGCCTAAATGGTGGAACACCCCCCCCCCCCCCGCAAGTGACCCCATTTTAGAAACTATACCCATCAAGTATTTTATCCAGGGGTATAGGAAGCATTTTGAGCCCACAAGTTCCACAATCGGTGAAAACGGACCCCATAATTCGTTACACAATTTCTCCTCAATGCAGTATGTGGTCAAATACTTCTGGTTGGGCACATGGCAGGGCTAGGAAGGAAAGGAGCTCTAATCATCTGGAATAGATTGCAAATGTCATGTCGCATTTGGAGAGCTCCTGACATGTGAAAATAGCAGAAACACTCCACAAGTGACCCCATTTTAGAAACGAAACCCCTCAAGGAAATCATCTAGCGGTTTACTGAGTTTTTTTTATATTTAAAACTTTTAACATTTAAATGTGAGAACAAAAAAATATTTTTCTTAAAATACTGATTTTGCACCAAATTTATCATTTACACTAGGCTAGATGGAAAAAAATTGGTCCCCAAAATTTGTTATGCAATTTCTCCTGAATTTGGATGTACTCCATATGTCGTTGTTCTCTACTCAGGGCCGGCGTCAGCGGACGGCAGGGTCGGGCAGATGCCGGGGCCCCCTGACTTCTGGGGGCCCCCCTAGGATCCGACGGCAATTTTTTTTTTTTTTTTTTTTCTTACTTGGGACTGGCCGCCGACTCGCCGATCCAGAGACAGAGGGGACGGAGGAGACGGAGTCCCCGCTGAAAGCCCCGCCCACAGGGGTGGGATTCAGGCTGAATCTTACTAAGTTGCTGTGTGGTCGCTGGGGAGCTGTCACACAGACAGCTCTCTCCAGCGACCAAGCGACTTCGGCATCGCTGAAACTGTCTTCAGCGATGCCGAAGTCCCCATGTAAAAAAAAAAAAAACACTACATACGCACCTTCTGTCGTCCTTCATGTCCCTCGGCGCTTGCCGCACTGACTGTGTCTCAGCACCGGCCGGCCGTAACAGCGGTGCCCAGCGGTGAACCGCTGTTACTGCAGGTTCACCGCTGGGCTCTGCTTTACGGCCGGACGGCGCTGAGACAGTCAGTACGGCAAGCTCCAGGGGACGTGACGGGCAACAGACGGTGAGTATGTAGTGTTTTTTTTTTTTTACTTTTAGGAGGGGGCAGAACGCTGGACACAGGAGGGGGCAGAACGCTGGACACAGGAGGGGGCAGAACGCTGGACACAGGAGGGGGCAGAACGCTGGACACAGGAGGGGGCAGAACGCTGGACACAGGAGGGGGCAGAGCGCTGGACACAGGAGGGGGCAGAACGCTGGACACAGGAGGGGGCAGAACGCTGGACACAGGAGGGGGCAGAACGCTGGACACAGGAGGGGGCAGAACGCTGGACACAGGAGGGGGCAGAACGCTGGACACAGGAGGGGGCAGAACGCTGGACACAGGAGGGGGCAGAACGCTGGACACAGGAGGGGGCAGAACGCTGGACACAGGAGGGGGCAGAGCGCTGGACACAGGAGGGGGCAGAGCGCTGGACACAGGAGGGGGCAGAGCGCTGGACACAGGAGGGGGCAGAGCGCTGGACACGGGGGCAGAAAGCTGGACACGGGGGCAGAAAGGAGAAACGGCATGATTGGAGACAAGGGGCAGGATGACAGACATGGCGGCATGACTGGAGACACTGGGGCATGACTGGAGACACTGGGGCAGGAATGGAAACAGATGGGGCAGAATTGAGACACAGGGGGCATGATTGCAGAAATGGGGGCCTGATTGGAGACGGGGCAGAATGGTGATACGGGCATGATTGGAGACACTGGAGGCAGGATTGGAGACAGATGTGGCAGGATCATGGGGCAGGATGGATACGATGGAGACAGATGGGGCAGGATGGGGAGATCATATGGTGCAGAAAGGATACTCATGAGGGCAGGATGGGAGAACATATGGCTGACGCCAGGAATGAGACACACGGGGGCCAGGATGGGGAATATTATTACCATAGGGACTAATTAAGGGATATTATTACTGCAGTGATGTATTTATTTTTTGAGGACACTGTTTTAAATGAGGGGGCGGTCCTGTTACTGTGTAGAGTGACACTATGTCGCCTCTTTTTCTTTATGCGGTGTAATGTAGAAGTTCGGAAAAATTAAGTAATGTGTTCTACAAGCGGAGCGCGAGATAACTCTGTTATTTCCTGCAGAGACGAGTCCTGGCTGGAAGACATGATGGCGGTCTGTGCTGGATGAAAGATGAAGGACTTAACCTAGAGACGTCACTGGTAAGTCAGTGTTACCTATACACTGACACTATACACTGTATACTATATACAGAGCTCCTGTGTATAATCTCACTAGTGATCACTGTATTACCTCTACACAGACACTGCATACTAAGTACAGATCTCCTGTGTATAATGGCACTGATGGTGATAGTGTGGTGCTTTTTTTTTATTACTGATCAGAATTGTAGTATTCAGTCACTATGTGGTGGTAATATGTGGTCTGGACATGGTGTTGCGGTATTTGTCCCTTGTATGTGATATTATTCGATCACTGTGGTGGTAATATGTCATCTGGTCATGGTGTAGCGGTATTTGTTCTTTGTATGTGATATTATTCGATCACTGTGGTGGTAATATGTCATCTGGTCATGGTGTAGCGGTATTTGTTCTTTTTATGTGATATTATTGGTCATTTTAAAAATTGAAAAATAAATAAAAATATACCTAAATTGTATTGCATATTTTAACAAATATTTAATAGGTTACAGCAGAGTAGGGCCTCACCAAAAGAGTCTACCGTGTTATGGTGGCGGCTTACAAAATCTTTTGGCCAAAACAAAAGCTGCCGGCTAGATGTGTGATCTGGTGATGGGAACGGTTAGGGTATGTGTCCACGTTAAGTAAACGCTGCGTGTTTGACGCTGCGTGGGGCCACAGCGTCAAACACGCAGCGTCCAGATGTTCCAGCATAGTGAAGGGGATTTTATGAAATCCCGTCTCCGCTATGCGTGGTAACACGCACCCGGCGGCCCTGCGACTCCGGACATGTGGCGCTTCTTTTAAGATCGCAGCATGTCCGTGTTCCTTGCGGCAGTCTTTGAATGTCTTTTACAAAAAAGTCAAAAAAGTCTTTTACAACTTACAGAGAAGCAAATTTATCAAAAGTTTCCCTGATATATTGCACTTTCTCTATTTTGCACTAGTGTTTTTATAAAGTTTACATAGTTTTTTTCTAAATAAAATATTTGGGTCTCTGTGGTCCCTGCTGTTTTACTGTCGCCACATGATTTGCTCCACAAGGGGGCCCACTGAGGTTCTGTCGCCCAAGGGCCCATGAAAACCTGGAGCCGGCCCTGTCTCTACTGTTTGAGCACGCGGCAGGAATCAGATAGGAATAAGAGCTACTTTGCCTTTAGAACGCAGATTTTGTTTGAATAGATTGTGGGCTCCATTGGCTGAGCCCCTGAGATACCAGAATATCAGAACCCCCCCCAGGTGACCTCACATTGGAAACTTCACTGCCTAAGGAATTCACCCCGAAGGTGTCCGAACAGTAGAAAAAAAACAAAATGGCCACATTGAGGAAATTCCACCTGTCAAGTAACTAATCTACTGCTGCAGTAACTATTTTTCACCATCCACGCCAGGCTTTTTCTCTGGAGAATTGCAAATATGCCAGGTTAGTGCCCAGATAGTGTGCCCAGATAAGATGTGGAGTCCCCATCCACTGTAGCACCCTCATAGATTGTGCCCAGCTTGTTCTCCTGGTGACACATAATAGTGCCAAACATGTGGCCACTTACTGTGGCTAAGGCACAGTGGGGCTCAGAAGGAGAGGGGCATTTGGATTTGGGAGTACAGAATTCACTGGATTTTATGTGAGGGGGCGGGAGCCATGTCTCTTTTCCAGAATCTTTGTTCTGCCAGTAGCATGGGAACCACCCATAATTCCAGTGACAAATGACGTACCTGAATGGGAGCTGGTTTTGTCCGGTATAAATTAGGGGTTTTATTGGTAACATGTTGGGGTACATAATATTTTTCAATTGCTTCCAGAATAAGGCTCGATCACATTCTTGTGTTCTACACTGAGCACTTAACTCGGGGTTGTAAAAATGTGACTCAGACAGAACCCCCAATGGGACCACCCGCCATAAGACAGATGGAGACACTTTGGACTCCATTAAGAATCTGTTCCAGTGGTATCTGTTTTTTTCAGTCAAGATGGGTTGCAGAGTGTACATTAATGAAAAAAAATGAACTTTTTTGAATTTACCAAATGGCTGCAATGAAACAAAGAGTGAAAAATGTAAAGTGATCTGAATACTTTCCGTACCCACTGTATGTTCCATTTAACATTAGTTTACAAATCGAAATGGCAAAATATCTGTGTTTTGATCACTTGACCTCCCCCCAATAAATGGAATAAACAGAACAGAAAGTTGCATGGCTTAAATTTATATTTATATCTCACTTTTCTTTGAAATACATAACATTGGGGTCTCTGTGCTCCTTACTTGCCATTTTAATATATTCAGTGTCTTATATAGCAACATATAAGGCTCTACCAAGTGATCATATTAAAATGATGCCTTTAATTGAAAAGACCAAACTATTTTAGCACTTACATCAACACCATGACTGTATGACCAATCAGAACTGGAGCAAATGGGCCTCACTCAGTGTTTAACTTAAATGCATTTTTATTTTTCCTAATTTCAGATGTTCATAAATGATCATATTTAGTATTATACTACAAACATATTGTCTTTATGCTACCAAATATGTGCATTTTATTATTTTTATTCACTACTAATATTATACAGTCAGTTGTTAGTGAAGAAGTATGCACTAATAACAGAGAACTTGGTCAGACCATCGCAGGGTTCTTCAAGAGATGTTTGTCTATGGGCATTAAAGGAAATCTGTCATCAGGTTTCTGCCACCTATTCTAAGAACAACAACATAAGCAAGAGACCCAGATTCCAGCAATGTTTCACTTACTGGGCTGGTTGCTGTAGTTTTGATAAATTGTTATATTAGCATGAGATTATTACTAGCCAACCAGCTGCCATGTAGTCCTCAATATTCATGAGCTCTGTAGAATCCCATCCCCACCACTGAATGGCAGTTTTCTGCCTATGCAGACTGTACACAGAAAGCGGCCAATCATTGCTGTGGACGGAGATACACAGAGCTCAGCATTTAGAGAACTGCTAAATCTGCAGGAGATAAAATAGGGATTGTATCAAAACTGCAGCTAGCAGCCCAGTAAGTCATATATCACTGAAATCAAGGTCCCTTTCCATATATCATGCTGCTCTGAGATGTGGTAACAAAAATCTGTTGTCAGATTCTCTTTAATCTGTCAGCCTCCCGTCAATTTTTCCTTTGAATATCACAATTGTTATTTATAGTGACATTGAATGGATGGACAGCATGGAGCGATTGAAGCGGTGATGAAGCAGCGTATTGCAGCCATCACCCTGGCTCGCTTGCCCTGAGTTCGCTCCCCCATAATGGGAGCTGCTGTCACTATTACTGCACAGTTTTATGTATTGCTCAGATCAAATTGAACTCACGCTTCTTCTTTGCTGCTTCCTTCAATGCCTCCTTTACATCCTTGTTTCTTAGTGTGTAGATCAGAGGGTTTAACATCGGTGTGATAACGCTGTAGAACAAGGTGGCCATCTTGTCTTGGTTAGCAACATGAATAGTTCCAGGTTTCAAATACATTGAGAAAATGGTGCCATAAAATAATGTGACCACAACAACATGTGAAGCGCAAGTGGAAAAAGCTTTTCTACGTCCCTTGGATGTAGAAATTTTCATTACGCTGGAAATAATATAGATGTAAGTAACAAGAATTAAGAAGAAAGGGAGCACGGCTATCACCAAAGCACAGATAAAAATGATCGTCTTATTAAGTGACGTATCTCTGCAGGCTAACTCCAACAAGATGGGCTCCTCACAGATGAAATGGTTAACAACATTAGGGCCACAGAAAGGTAACTGTAAAGTAAAAGCTGTTTGGAATATTGAGTTTGCTATACCTCCACCCCATGATAAGATAGCCATCCTAATGCACAAGGCGGGATGCATGATATTAGTATAATGTAAGGGGCTGCATATGGCCACATACCGATCGTATGCCATCGCTAACAGTAGATAGCACTCGGCTCCTCCTAGAGACAGGTGGATGAACATTTGGGTGAAACAGGCAATGAATGATATGGTTTTCTTCACAGATAAAAAATTTTTGAGCATCTTGGGAATAATACTCGATGTATACCAGATGTCCAAGAAGGAGAGATTTCCCAGAAAAAAGTACATTGGTGTGCGGAGTCGAGGGTTTATGGTACTGATCCCAATAATCACCATATTGCCTGCCAATGAAATGATGTAACATAAAAGAAATACAATAAATAACAGTATCTGCATGTCCTGCGTGTTGGATAGTCCCAGAAGGATGAACTCGTCCACAGTGGTAGAATTCCATGTGACCATAATAACAGTCTGAAAGAAAAGCTGAGCATTAGGCTCTGTTGACCACCATGTGCTGGGCATGCCCATGAGGCCTCATACTCACTTGCGAGAAACTCAGATGAGTCTCGCACCGCAATACCCGGCACTGAACCCAGCACTCAGGAGCGGAGCGTGCGGCTGCATGTATTCCTATGCGGCCGCACGCTCCGATCTGAGTGCCGGCAGCAGCCGGGTATTAACATGCGAGACTCATCCGAGTTTCTCGCAAGTGAGTATGAGCCTTAAAGTGTACACTAGGATGTGTCTGTTAAATGGTTGCTTCAAACGGATACCAGCCATTTCATCTCTCCATTATAAAAGAACACACACAATAATGGTTTACGTCTGTTTACTTGATACTGTTGTATAGGAAATGCAGTCTACTTTTCTAAACAACAGAATCCTGTAATAGCATACAGGTGCTTCTCACAAAATTAGAATATCATCAAAAAGTTAATTTATTTCAGTTTTTCAATTCAAAAAGTGAAACTCATATATTATATAGAGTCATTACAGAGTGATCTATTTCAAGTGTTTATTTCTGTTAATGTTGATGATTATGGCTTACAGCCAATGAAAACCCAAAAATCATTATGTCAGTAAATTAGAATACTTTATAACACCAGCTTGAAAAATGGTTTTAAAATCCGAAATGTTGGCCTACTGAAATGTATGTTCAGTAAATGCACTCAATACTTGGTCGGGGCTCCTTTTGCATCAATTACTGCATCAATGCGGTGTGGTATGGAGGCAATCAGCTGTGGCACTGCTGAGGTGTTATGGAAGCCCAGGTTGCTTTGATAGCAGCCTTCAGTTCATCTGCATTGTGGGGTCTGGTGTCTCATCTTTCTCTTGACAATACCCTATGGGGTTAAGGTCAGGCGAGTTTGCTGGCCAGTCAAGCACAGTGATACTGGTGTTTTTAAACCAGGTATTGGTACTTTTGGCCATGTGGACAGGTGCTAAGTCCTGCTGGGAATTAAATTTCCATCTCCAAAAAGCTTGTCGGCAGAGGGAAACATGAAGTGCTCTAAAATTTCCTGGCAGGCGGCTGTGCTGACTTTGGTCTTGATAAAGCACAGTGGACCTACACCAGCAGATGACATGGCTCCCCAAACCATCACCGATTGTGGAAACTTCACACTAGACCTCAAGCAGCTTGGATTGTGGCCTCTCCACTCTTCCTCCAGACTCTGGGACCTTGATTCCTAAATGAAATGCAAAATTTACTTTCGTCTGAAAACAGCACCTTGTACCACTGAGCAACAGTCCAGTTCTTTTTCTCCTTGGTCCAGGTAAGACGCTTCTGTCGTTGTCTAATGGTCATGAGTGGCATGACACAAGGAATGTGACACTTGTAGCCCATGTTCTGGGTACATCTGTGTGTGGTGGCTCTTGAAGCAATGACTGCAGCAGCAGTCTACTCCTTGTGAATCTCCCCCAAATTTTTGAATGTCCTTTTCTTAATAATCTTTTCAAGGCTGTGGTTATCCCCGTTGCTTGTGCACCTTTTTCTACCACACTTTTTCCTTCCACTCAACTTTCCATTAATATGCTTGGAGACAGCACTCTGTGAACAACCAGCTTCTTTAGCAATGATCTTTTGTGGCTAACCCTCCTTGTGGAGTGTGTCAATGACTGCCTTCTGGACATCTGTCAAGTCAGCAGTCTTCCCCATGATTGTGGAGCCTACTGAAACAGACTAAGGGACCTTTTAGAATGCTTAAGAAGCCTTTGCAGGTGTTTTTGTTAATAATTCTAATTTACTGAGATAATGACTTTTGGGTTTTCATTGGCTGTAAGCCATAATCATCAACACTAACAGAAATAAACACTTTAAATATATCACTCTGTTTGTAATTACTCTATATAATATATGATTTTCACTTTTTGTATTGAAGAGCTGAAATAAATGATGATATTCTATTTTTGAAGCCACGTTCACACATTCAGTATTTGGTCAGTATTTGACATCAATATTTGTAAGCCAAAATCAGGAGAGGAAGAAATCAGAGGAAAAGTATAATAGAAACACGTCACCACTTCTGTATTTATCACCCAATACAAATACTGATGTAAAATACTGACCAAATACTGAACATGTGAACGCGACATTATAATGGATGCCTACACATTCTGCTATCCATCTAAAGTTTTATTCACATATCAGTGTTTTTGATCCGTATTTGTATGCCACAACTAGAAGTGTTTCCAAATCACAGAACAGGAGTCAATCTTACAATTAGGCCGGCGTCACACTGACCGTATGGAAAATAAGTCCGAGTCTCCCTGCCAAGAGTCGCACAAGTGTTCTCCGTATGGTCATCCGTGTGCAATGCGATGATGCGATTTTCTCGCACCTATGTATCCATATGACATCTGTATGACATGCGTATGGCTTTACATTCTCATTGCTTTTCCTCATAGAATTTAATGGCTCAATGGGCTGAAATGAGGAAAATGTGTGTGCATTTCTCGCAAGTCACACGGATGGTCCGTGTGGTGTCCAAGTTTTTATCGCACCCATAGGCTTGCATTGTCGAGTCTCGGACGATATTCGAGAAAAATCGCAGCATGCTGCGATTTTACAAGCACATCAAATACACCTGGAAAAACTATGGTGATGTGAGCTGCCCCATAGATTAACAGTGATCCAAGTGCTATGCGATGTTTTCTCGCATAGCACTCGTCCGTATTCTACGGTAGTGTGACCCGGCCTTAGGCCGGGATCACACATGCGAATAACACAACCGAGTCTCACATGTTAATACCCGGCCCTGCCGCTTGCACTCCGGAGTGGAGCGTGCGGCCGCATAGCAATACATGCAGCTGCACGCTCCGCTCCTGAGTGACGGCGGCAGGGCCGGGTATTAACATGCGAGACTCTGCCTTGTTTCTCACATGTGTGATCCCGGTCTTATAGTTGTTCTCTGATTGTTCCTCTCCTGGTTTTGACATATAAACACTGATACAAAATACTGACTTGTGTATGAGGTCTTAGGCAGTGTTTCCCAAACCTGTCCTCAGGGCCGACAACACATCATGTTTTCAGAATTTCCTTAGTAATGCACAGGTGATGGGATTATTATTAAGGCATCAGGAACTGCCACAGGTTCTCTAAAATCCTGAAATCCTTATCTATTGGGGGCCATGAGGACTGGAGTTTGGGAAGCACTGATCTAAAACATCTGTCTATCATACAATTGTGAGCAGGGCCGCCATCAGGGCATTACAGCCGTGACTGGCGTATGGGGCCCAGTGGGCAGAGGGGGCCCGCATCGGGCCCCGTCTCATCTGCTCACCGGGCCCCTACCGGCAGCCGCAGGCTAAACCGGGCCCTTAGCGGCGCTGCAGCTGTTTAACGCTATTGATGTCCGCGCCCGCACGTCAATAGTTAACAGCCGCCAGCCAATCTGAGGCTGGCAGCTGACGTCAGCTGCAGCGTGCATGTCGCCGGCGTCTGACGTCATTGTCAGTCGCCGGCGAGTGCGCCGCGCGCTTCAGCAGTGTGGAGAGAAGAGCAGGAGCGCGGTCAGGTGAGAAGAACTTTTTTTTTTTTTATTGAGAGCGGCGATCCGGGGGGCCCAGGGCAGAACGCTGGACACAGGGGCAGTACGCTGGACACAGGGGCAGAACGCTGGACACAGGGGCAGAAAGCTGGACACAGGGGCAGAAGGCTGGACACAGGGGCAGAAGGCTGGACACAGGGGCAGAATGCTGGACACAGGGGCAGAATGCTGGACAAAGGCAGAAAGCTGGACATTGGGGCAGAAAGCTGGACACTGGTGCAGAATGCTGGACACAGGGGCAGAATGCTGGACACAGGGGCAGAATGCTGGACACGGGCAAAAACCTGGACACAGGGGCAGAAAGCTGGACACAGGGGCAGAAGGCTGGACACAGGGGCAGAAGGCTGGACACAGGGGCAGAAGGCTGGACATGGGCAGAAGGCTGGACACAGGGGCAGAAGGCTGGACACAGGGACAGAAGGCTGGACACAGGGGCAGAAGGCTGGACACAGGGGCAGAAGGCTGGACACAGGGGAAGAATGGAGATACGGGGCATGATTGGAGACACAGGGGGCAGGATGAAAGACATGGTGGCATAACTGGAGACACTGGGGGATTGGAAACAGTTGGGGCAGAATGGAGACACAGGGGGCATGATTGCAGACATGGGGGCATGATTGGAGACGGGGCAGAATGGTGATACGGGCATGATTGGAGACAGATGGGGCAGGATCATGGGGAAGTATGGATACGATGGAGACAGATGGTGCAGGATGGGGAGATCATATGGGGCAGAATGGATACTCATTAGGGCAAGATGCAAGAACATATGGCTGATGCCAGGAATGAGACACACGGGGGCTAGGATGGCGAATATTATTACCATAGGGGCTAATTAAGGGATATTATTACTGCAGTGATGTATTTATTTTATTTTTTGAGTATGCTGTTTTAAATGGGGGGGCGGTCCTGTTACTGTGTAGAGCAGAGGTGTCAAACTGCATTCCTCGAGGGCCGCCAACAGGTCATGTTTTCAGGATTTCATTAGCATTCCACAAGGTGCTGGAATCATTCTGTGCAGGTGATTAAATTATCACCTGTGCAATACAAGGAAATCCTGAAAATATGACCTGTTGGCGGCCCTCGAGGAATGCAGTTTGACACCTCTGGTGTAGAGTGATACTATGTTGCCTTCTTCATGTGGTGTAATGTAGAAGTTGGGAAAATTAAGTAATGTGTTCTGCAAGTGGAACTCGAGATAACTGTGTTATTTCCTGCAGAAACGAGTCCTGTTGTGAATTCTGTTTGTGGGCTCCCTCTGGTGGCTACTGGTGGTACTGGTTGACTTCTGTCTTCTATCTCCAGTGCACCTGTTCCCATCAGGAAATGGGAGTTTCCTATATAGTCTGGCTTTTCAGTCATTTACTTGCCAGTTGCCAGCTATCAATGTTACCAGAGCTCCTCTGTTACTTGCTACCTGCTCCAAGTCTGCTGAGTCAGATAAGTTTGATCATTTGTACCTTTTGTCCAGCGTGCATTTATATGAATCTTGCTGCTGGAAGCTCTAGTGTACTGAAATGGCCACTCCGGTGTCATGAGTTGATACCGGAGTTTAAAGTCATTTCAGGATGGTATTTTGTAGGGTTTTAAGATGACCGCGAAGTCCACTTTTGTATTTTCTGCTATCTAGTTAGTGGGCCTCTCTTTGCTGAACCTGTATTCATACTGCGTATGTGTTTTCTTCTTAACTAACCGTCATTATATGTTGGGGGCTACTATTACTTTGGGGTTTTCTCTGGAGGCAAGCCAGGTCTGTGTTTCCTCTATTAGGGGTAGCTAGATCTTCGGCTGGTGCGAGACGTCTAGGGATAAAACGCAGGTACGTTCCCCGGCCACTGGTAGTTGTGCGTTAGGTTCAGCATCGTGGTCAGCTTAGATTCCATCTTCCTAGAGCTAGTCCTATTTTTGCCCATGTCCCTGCCATTGGGAATCATGACAGTATAGCCGGCCAGATGTGTTAAGTATTGGCTGAAGAAGGAGAGAAAAGAAGTCTCTGACACCTTTTTTTTTTTTTTACTCTGAAGTCTGTTTAGCCATAATTGCAGTCTGCTTCTTTCCCCTCCTCTTAATCCCTGAATGGCTCAGATCTCAGCTGCTGAGAAATGGATATCCAGAGTTTAGCTTCAAATCTGAATAATCTTGCTTCTAAGGTTCAAAATATACAAGATTTCGTCATACATGCTCCTATGTCTGAACCTAAAATTCCTATACCAGAGTTTTTTTCTGGAGATAGATCTCGTTTTTTGAATTTTAAGCACAATTGTAAATTGTATCTTTCTCTGAGACCTCACTCCGCTGGAAACCCTGCTCAGCAGGTTAAGATTGTTATTTCCTTGCTGCGGGGTGACCCCCAGAATTGGGCATTTGCATTGGCACCAGGGGATCCTGCGCTGCTCAATGTGGATGCGTTTTTTCTGGCGCTGGGGTTGCTCTATGAGGAACCGAATTTGGAGATTCAAGCTGAAAAGGCCTTGATAGCCCTCTCTCAAGGGCATGATGAAGCTGAAATATATTGTCAAAAGTTTCGTAAATGGTCTGTGCTTACTCAGTGGAATGAGTGCGCCCTGGCGGCGAATTTCAGAGAGGGTCTCTCTGACGCCGTTAAAGATGTCATGGTGGGGTTTCCTACGCCCACAGGTCTGAATGAGTCCATGACAATGGCTATTCAGATTGACCGGCGTTTGCGGGAGCGCAAACCTGTGCACCATTTGGCGGTGTCTTCTGAGCAGGCACCGGAGAATATGCAATGTGATAGAATTCTGTCCAGAAGTGAACGGCAGAATTATAGGCGTAAAAATGGGTTATGCTTCTATTGTGGTGATTCTGCTCATGTTATATCGGCATGCTCTAAACGCACTAAAAGGGTTGATAAGTCTTTTGCAGTTAGCAACTTGCAGTCTAAGTTTCTTTTGTCTGTAACTTTGATTTGTTCCTTATCATCTATTAATGTGAATGCCTATGTGGACTCTGGCGCCGCCCTGAGTCTTATGGATTGGTCCTTTGCCAGGCGCTGTGGGTTTAGTCTAGAGTCTCTGGAAGTCCCTATTCCTTTGAAGGGTATCGACTCCACACCATTGGCTAGGAATAAACCTCAATACTGGACACAAGTGACTATGTGTATGACTCCAGACCATCAGGAGGTGATTCGATTCCTTGTGTTGCATAATTTGCATGATGTCTTAGTGCTTGGATTGCCATGGTTACAAACTCACAACCCAGTTCTTGACTGGAAAACAATGTCTGTATTAAGCTGGGGATGTCAGGGGATTCATGGGGGAGTACCTTTGGTTTCCATTGCTTCATCTACTCCCTCTGAGGTTCCGGCATTTTTGTCTGACTATTGTGATGTTTTTGAGGAGCCTAAACTTAGTTTGCTCCCTCCTCACAGGGATTGCGATTGTGCTATAGATTTGATTCCTGGCAGCAAATTTCCTAAAGGTCGTTTGTTCAATCTGTCTGTGCCAGAGCATGCTGCTATGCGAGAGTATATTAAGGAGTCCTTGGAAAAGGGACATATTCGTCCATCCTCAACCCCTTTAGGAGCAGGTTTTTTTTTCGTGGGTAAAAAAGATGGTTCCCTGAGGCCTTGTATTGATTATCGGCTGTTGAATAAGATTACAGTCAAATATCAGTATCCTTTGCCACTGTTGACTGATTTGTTTGCTCGTATTAAGGGGGCAAGGTGGTTCTCTAAGATTGCCCTTCGGGGTGCGTATAATTTGGTGCGGATTAAGCAGGGAGATGAGTGGAAAACTGCATTTAATACGCCCGAGGGCCATTTTGAGTATCTGGTAATGCCTTTTGGTCTTTCTAATGCCCCTTCAGTCTTTCAGTCCTTTATGCACAATATTTTCCGTGAATATCTGGATAAATTTATGATTGTGTATCTGGATGATATTTTGATTTTTTCCGATGACTGGGAGTCGCATGTTCAACAGGTCAGGAAGGTTTTTCAGGTTTTGCGGGCCAATTCTTTGTTTGTAAAGGGTTCAAAGTGTATTTTTGGGGTTCAGAAGATCTCTTTTTTGGGGTATATTTTTTCCCCTTCTTCTATTGAGATGGATCCTGTCAAGGTTCGGGCTATTTGTGATTGGACGCAACCGACTTCCCTTAAGAGCCTTCAGAAATTCTTGGGCTTTGCTAATTTCTATCGTCGATTTATAACTGGTTTTTCAAGTGTCGTAAAGCCTGTAACGGATTTGACTAAGAAGGGTGCTGATGTTTCCAATTGGTCCTCGGCGGCTGTGGAGGCCTTTCGGGAGCTTAAGCACCGCTTTTCTTCTGCTCCTGTGTTGCGCCAACCTGATGTTTCACTTCCTTTTCAGGTCGAAGTTGATGCTTCAGAGATCGGAGCAGGGGCGGTTTTGTCGCAGAGAAGTTCCGATTGCTCGGTGATGAGACCATGTGCGTTCTTTTCTCGAAAATTTTCGCCCGCCGAGCGAAATTATGATGTTGGTAATCGGGAACTCTTGGCTATGAAGTGGGCCTTTGAGGAGTGGCGTCATTGGCTTGAGGGTGCTAGGCATCAGGTGGTGGTCTTGACTGATCACAAGAATCTGATTTACCTTGAGTCAGCCAGGCGTCTGAATCCTAGACAGGCGCGCTGGTCGTTGTTTTTCTCCCGGTTTAATTTTGTGGTCTCATATCTACCAGGTTCAAAAAATGTGAAGGCAGATGCCCTTTCTAGGAGTTTTGAGCCTGACTCCCCTGGTGATTCTGAGCCTACGGGTATCCTTAAGGATGGGGTGATATTGTCTGCTGTCTCTCCAGACTTGCGACGTGCTTTGCAGGAGTTTCAAGTGGATAGGCCTGATCGTTGTCCGCCTGGGAGACTGTTTGTTCCAGATGAGTGGACCAGTAGAGTCATCTTGGAAGTTCATTCTTCTGTGTTGGCAGGCCACCCTGGAATCTTTGGTACCAGAGATTTGGTGGCCAGGTCCTTCTGGTGGCCTTCCCTGTCTCGAGATGTGCGTACTTTTGTACAGTCTTGTGATGTTTGTGCTCGGGCCAAGCCTTGTTGTTCTCGGGCTAGTGGATTGTTGTTGCCCTTGCCTATTCCGAAGAGGCCTTGGACGCACATCTCTATGGACTTTATTTCGGATCTCCCGGTTTCTCAGAAAATGACCGTCATCTGGGTGGTGTGTGACCGTTTTTCTAAAATGGTTCATTTGGTACCCTTGCCCAAGTTGCCTTCTTCATCGGAGTTGGTTCCTCTATTTTTTCAGAATGTGGTTCGTCTACATGGTATCCCGGAAAACATCGTTTCTGACAGGGGATCCCAATTTGTGTCTAGATTTTGGCGGGCGTTCTGTGCCAGGATGGGCATTGATTTGTCTTTTTCGTCTGCTTTCCATCCTCAGACGAATGGCCAGACAGAGCGAACTAATCAGACCTTGGAGACTTATTTGAGGTGTTTTGTGTCTGCTGATCAGGATGACTGGGTCGCCTTTTTGCCGTTGGCGGAGTTTGCCCTTAATAATCGGGCTAGTTCTGCCACTCTGGTTTCTCCTTTCTTCTGCAATTCGGGGTTTTACCCTCGTTTTTCATCTGGTCAGGTGGAATCTTCGGATTGTCCTGGAGTGGACACTATGGTGGATAGATTGCACCGGATTTGGAGTCATGTGGTGGACAACTTGAAGTTGTCCCAGGAGAAGACTCAGCAGTTTGCTAATCGTCATCGTCGTGCTGGTAATCGTCTTCGCGTTGGGGACTTGGTGTGGTTATCTTCTCGTTTTGTCCCTATGAAGGTCTCTTCTCCTAAGTTTAAACCTCGGTTCATAGGTCCTTATAAGATTTTGGAGATTCTTAATCCGGTATCGTTTCGTTTGGACCTACCAGCATCTTTCACTATTCATAATGTCTTCCATCGGTCTTGTTGCGGAGGTACGAGATACCGGTTGTTCCTTCTGTTGAGCCTCCTGCTCCTGTGCTGGTGCAGGGTGAATTGGAGTATGTTGTGGAGAAGATTTTGGACTCTCACGTTTCCAGACGGAGACTTCAATATTTGGTCAAATGGAAGGGATACGGTCAGGAGGATAATTCTTGGGTGACTGCCTCTGATGTTCATGCCTCTGATTTGGTTCGCGCCTTTCATAGGGCTCGTCCAGATCGCCCTGGTGGTTCTCATGAGGGTTCGGTGCCCCCTCCTCAAGGGGGGGTACTGTTGTGAATTCTGTTTGTGGGCTCCCTCTGGTGGCTACTGGTGGTACTGGTTGACTTCTGTCTTCTATCTCCAGTGCACCTGTTCCCATCAGGAAATGGGAGTTTCCTATATAGTCTGGCTTCTCACTCATTTACTTGCTGGCTATCAATGTTACCAGAGCTCCTCTGTTACTTGCTACCTGCTCCAAGTCTGCTGAGTCAGATAAGTTTGATCATTTGTACCTTTTGTCCAGCGTGCATTTATATGAATCTTGCTGCTGGAAGCTCTAGTGTACTGAAATGGCCACTCCGGTGTCATGAGTTGATACCGGAGTTTAAAGTCATTTCAGGATGGTATTTTGTAGGGTTTTGAGTTGACCGCGAAGTCCACTTTTGTATTTTCTGCTATCTAGTTAGTGGGCCTCTCTTTGCTGAACCTGTATTCATACTGCGTATGTGTTTTCTTCTTAACTAACCGTCATTATATGTTGGGGGCTACTATTACTTTGGGGTTTTCTCTGGAGGCAAGCCAGGTCTGTGTTTCCTCTATTAGGGGTAGCTAGATCTTCGGCTGGTGCGAGACGTCTAGGGATAAAACGCAGGTACGTTCCCCGGCCACTGGTAGTTGTGCGTTAGGTTCAGCATCGCGGTCAGCTTAGATTCCATCTTCCTAGAGCTAGTCCTGTTTTTGCCCATGTCCCTTCCATTGGGAATCATGACAGAGTCCTGGCTGGATGAAGTGATGGCGGTCTGTGCTGGATGAAAGATGAAGGACTTCACCTAGAGACGTCACTGGTGAGTCAGTGTTACCTATACACTGACACTATACACTGTATACTATATACAGAGGTCCTGTGTATAATGTCACCAGTGATCTCTGTGTTACCTGTACACAGACACTGCATACTAAGTACAGATCTCCTGTGAATACTGGCACTGATGGTGATATTAGTATTGTGAGGTGTTTTTTTTATTACTGATCAGTATTGTAGTATTCAGTCACTATGTGGTGGTAATATGTGGTCTGGACATGGTGTTGTGGTATTTGTTCCTTGTATTTGATATTATTCGGTCACTGTGGTGGTAATATGGTGTCTGGTCATGGTGCTGTGGTATTTGTTCCTTGTATGTAGTATTATAGGTCATTTTAAAAATTGAAAAATAAATAAAAATAAACCTAAATTGTATTGCATATTTTAACAAATATTTAATAGGTTACAGTAGAGTAGGGCCTGGCCAAAAGTGTCTACCTTGTCATTTTGGTGGCTTAAAAAATCTTTTGGCCAAAACAAAAGCTGCCGGCTTTATGTGTGATCTGGTGATGGGAACTGTCAATGTGTGATAGGTGAGAAGTGGAGATTTTCCAAGAGAGAGCGGTGGGACTGTGGACAGTTCGAGGGGTGGAGCGAGGAGGCCGGGCTGGGGTGGAGCCTGGGCGGAGTCTCAAGGGGGCCCCGAAAATTTTGCCAGTATGGGGCCCCGAAATTTCTAGTGGCAGCCCTGATTGTGAGTGTAGCCTTATATGAATGACAAGAATGTAGAACACAAAGCACTGTACTTTCATTACAAACAAGCTATTCTTTAATATTTGATTCTGTAAGGAAATAAAAAATACATAATATTTTAGAGTGTGTTATACGAGAATTAGAAAATAAAAATAAGCCATGCTTGGTGCAGGCTGAAATCTGTGTAGAAACATGGAGCACATGAAGATATTTTCTGGTGTAAAACACATTCAAATGTCAAATTATTTTGTGACTTTTAGCGTTTTTATGTCAGTTTCGGACAGTTTCTTTAAGGCTGCCATCACACTAGCAGTATTTGGTCAGTATTTTACATCAGTGTTTGTAAGCCAAAACCAGGAGAGGAAAAGTATAATAGAAACATGTCACCACTTCTGCATTTATCACCCACTCCTGGTTTTGGCTTACAAATACTGATGTAAAATACTGACCAAATACTGACTATGTGACGGCAGCCTAAAATAGGCAGCTTTGGGGTGGGACAGGAAGTTACATAGCTCACCTGTCTAATTCATCTAAAAGTACGCCACCTTGCTAGTGTAAATTTAGCTAGAAATGTTACTCCAGTCTCTGATTGGAGAAACATTTCTGGCGGAAGCTCATGCCAGTTGTAAGATGCCCTTAAAGGGAACCTGTCACCCCGTTTTTTCGGTATGAGATAAAAATACTGTTAAATAGGGCCTGAGCTGTGCATTACAATAGTGTAGTTTGTGTACCCCGATTCCCCACCTATGCTGCCGAAATACGTTACCAAAGTAGTCGTTTTCGCCTGTCAATCAGGCTGGTCTGGTCAAAAGGGCGTGTTGTCTTCCCCCAGATTTTGCGTAGTTTTCCGTTGGTGGCGTAGTGGTGTGCGCATGCCCAAGGTCCCGAATCCTCTGCCAGGGGATTGAAAAGAGCGCGATGTTCGTTATTTCATTGGTGATCGGTGGGCGCGGCCATCTTCCTTTGGCCGCGCGTGCGCAGAAGCGGCGCTCTGCTGGCCGCGGCTTCAGGAAAATGGCCGCGGGATGCCGCGCGTGCGCAGATGGATATCGCGGCGGCCATTTTCCTGAAACCGCGGCCAGCAGAGCGCCGCGGCCAGCAGAGCGCCGCTTCTGCGCACGCGCGGCCAAAGGAAGATGGCCGCGCCCACCGATCACCAATGAAATAACGAACAGCGCGCTCTTTTAAATCCCCTGGCAGAGGATTCGGGACCTTGGGCATGCGCACACCACTACGCCACCAACGGAAAACTACGCAAAATCTGGGGGAAGACAACACGCCCTTTTGACCAGACCAGCCTGATTGACAGGCGAAAACGGCTACTTTGGTAACGTATTTCGGCAGCATAGGTGGGGAATCGGGGTCCACAAAATACACTATTGTAATGCTCAGCTCAGGCCCTATTTAACAGTATTTTTATCTCATACCGAAAAAACGGGGTGACAGGTTCCCTTTAATGCAATCAGCGGTGTGCGCTTCTTAAAGGGAATCTGTAATATGGAAAAAACACTATTAACCTGCAGAGATGGGGTAAATCGTCAGGTTAATAGCATTCTGAACCTGCCCGGCGCCTGCATAGGTAGGAAATAAATTTTATTCCTCCTGTCAGCCTCGAACTTTCAGTCATAGAGGCGCAGCTGACGCTGGTTCAGTCACCGCTTAATACATAGTGATCATCGGCTGAAACCATAACCCGGTACTGACTGACAGCCGGCTCTACAGTGCATCAGTGCAGAGCCAACTGTCAGTTGGTGCCCGGGTGTGCTTTTAGCTGCTTTTCACAATATACTGAAAAGTGACTGAAGCCGTGCCGGCCACAACTCTATGACTGAAAGCTCGAGGCTGCCAGGAAGAATACAGTTAATTTCCTCCATGTTGTTATTGCAGGCAGCGGGCAGCTTCAGTATGCTAGTAACCTGCCAATTAACCCTATATATGCAGGTTACAGCATGTTTTCACATGACAGATTCCCCTTAATGAATTATGTGCATCTTACTCCAGCAGTCCTGTTCACTAAGAGTGGCCTTCACAACACCAGGATTAATGAGGTTATCCACTACTTTATCATTGGTACTGCACATCTGCTTCCTATTGATCTGTACTCTGCTGCAGCCACTATAAGAAGACGGAGCAGCTCCGTAATTGAGCAGTTCCGGCCGGTGGCTGCCACTGACACTGAGAACAACTGATCGACGGGGTACTGGGTGTTGGACTTCAACTGATCAGACACTGAAGACCTATCCTAAGGATAAGTCATCAATGATAAAGTAGTGGACAACCTCTTTAATAAACCAGGGCCTATATCTGTAATTACGTCCTCACATGAGCTTTATTCTGCCGCTGGTTCTAACATATGGCACAATTGTGGAGTTACGTGAGCATTGTATATCACATGAATAAATGAGGCTTTGGCTTATATTATAGAAGCACTATAAATGATTTTCACAGCATGTAGCGCTATTCTTGCTGTTAAAATGTCAGAAACCTTGATGAAACTCCAGCGATTCCCATTGTAGCTCAGTTTGTCTCTCACTTGTACCTGTCTCAAGACAGGTTTGGCATCAGGGTTTACTTTCTGAATGATGCTGGTGTGAACAAAGCCCACATGTAGTGCTTCAGCTCGTCAGTTACTACAATATGCGATTTCTATCTTCAGCACGTCAGTGGCATTTAAACAAAACTAGTAATACTGTGCAAAAAACAATATGCATGGATTTCAAGGCATAATTCAGATGTCCAAATCCACAGCTTGTCTTATTTGTCGCAGATTTTGGTTATCGTGTATCCTGTGTTGAAATGTGCACAGGGAAATTTTTGCAATGCAAATTTTTAGCCACATGTGAACATGACCTTTCGGTATAAGCATAAACATAGCATTTTTTCAGATGTTGCAATACAATACTTTACCTTTCACTTCCATAAGATTGCTCTTTTTTTCATACTGGACTCGAGAATCACTCGGGATTCGGGAAATGACATATTATCGTTCTTGTACTTTGTTAATAATCCATTAGAAACCAAAAGTCTAAACAGTAAATAGCGTCTTTCACTCTGTTTCCTCTCTCCCAGTATTCTGCAATTAGTTCTGGAGCCACAGGAACGATCATTTATATTTGCTCTGTGCTCCCTGAAGATGTATTTCTTTTACTTTTTGAGTTGAGGGAGTAAACGTCAAACTTAAAATAAACAGTAAAAATTAACTTACAAACTTTGTAAAACTATGTTAGAAGCAAACTTTGGCCAGAAAAAGAGCTTTATCAAATCAACATTTTAGTTAAACAGATTTTTTTTAAATTTTCCATGTCATTGATATATTTAAAAAAATACGGAAATCTTGTAGTTTTCACTCTTACCACTGTATCCTATAATATACTACTCACCATTAAAATTGCAGTACCAAAATGGAACAGTTATATAATGATGGAAATTACGGGATGAAAAGACAAGTTAATGATATGTAAATGGTGAAAAACCGTAAAACAAATTTTCAAACCATCTTGATTTATTCAGTATTGAATATGATTTTTATAACTCCATAATTACTGTAATTTTTATGTAACTTTTACTTCATACTTAATTTCCGGTATAAAAACAAAGAATAAAAAAAAAATAAATATATATATATACATATGTGGCATCACAGCGTTCTTAAAAGTCCAATCTATCAACATTTAAAATGAATTAATGCAATCGGTAAACAGAGTAATCAGAAAACAAATCAAAATGGTCACTGTGTCTCCATAAAAGACAATAAAAACAGATCAAAACATCATACATATTCGAAAATTGTGTCAGTAAAACCATCAGCTCATTACGTAAAAAAAACAAGCCTCCACACAGCTCAATAGATTGAAAAAAGGATCTTACGAGTCTCGGAAAACGGTCATACAAACACCAATTTTAAAATAAATTTCAGAATTTTTTTTCACCACTTAAATGAAAAAAAATCTTTACAAGTTTGATATCAACGTAATCATACTGACCTGAAAAATCATGATTCTGAGTACATTTTACTACAGGATGTTCATCTTAAAGACAAAACACAAAAAACGCAAAATTGCATTTTTTTCCCCCATCACACTTATATTCCCCCCCCGCCATTTTTTAGTACAATGAAAGGTAATATGAATGGTGTAATTCAAAACTACAATTCATCGTTTCTAAAAATTTCTAGAAATGTGCCATCAATATCTATTTATCAACTTTACGATTCATACATCCAGATCGCCTGATACTCAATGACCTTGGACGTATGGATACATTCTGGCGATTTTGCATGCACAGAGGCTGTCGGGAGTCAGCTGATTCTGACAACTGACACCCAGCTCCCAGCACCAGGAGGGGTGCCTGCACAACTCCCGGCACTTTAACCCCCTAAATGCTGCGATTGCAGCATTAAGTGAGCAGGCAAAGGGGAAAAAGCCCCTCTGCCCTTGGATCGACGACCCCACGACTTTATCGCGGGGTCTTCATCACTGCCATAGTGACCAAATGTCGTCATGATAATATCCAGGTCACCAGTCACTTGCAAGTTAGTTAGATCATGTGCAGTGCATGATCTAACTAACTTGATTCTGCAGCACTGACAGTTATAAGGTATAGCAATGCTCCTGCATTGTTATAATTTATAACTGTGATCAGACTGCAGAAAGAGAAAGTCTCACAATGGGACAAAATAACAAAGTGAAAAATGTTATACAAATATTTAAAAAAACAAAAACAAAATAATAATAATAATAATAAAAAAAAAAGATATTGTACCAATAAATAAATATTATTATAAAAAAATAAAATAAATAAAAGTACACATATTTCGTATCTGGAACGACCCAACCTATAAAACTGTCAAACTAGTTAACCCCCTCTAGTGCACACCATAAAAAAAACAAGCTAAAAACGATGCTTTATCATCATACTGCCGAGCAAAAAGTGAAATAAAACACAATAAAAAAGACGAATGTAAATAAACATGGTACAGCTGAAAACGTCATCTTGTCCCGCAAAAAGCAAGCAGCAATACAACTCGATTAGCCAAAAATAAAAATGTTATAGCTCTCAGAATAAAGTGATGCAAACATAATACTAGAGAAGAGAGAGAGAGGATTCAAAAAGATGTAAATAAACTGGAGCAGTGGGCAGAATGGTTTTTAACAAGGAAAAATGCAAAGTACTACATCTGGGCAATAAAAATGAAAAAAGCATATACAGAATGGGAGGAGTAGGGCTAAGCAACAGCACATGTGAAAAACACTTGGGTATACTAATAGATCACAGACTGAACATGAGTCAACAGTGTGATGCAGCAGCAAAAAAGGCAAATGCAATTCTGGGATGTATTAACAGAAGCATACAGTCTAGATCACGCGAAGTCATTATTGCCCTCTACTCCTCTTTGGTCAGACCTCATCTGGAATACTGTGTCCAGTTTTGGGCACCTTCATTTTAAAAAATACATCAACAAACTGGAGCAAGTTTAGAGAAGAGTGACTAGAATGGTGACTGGTCTGAAAACCATGTCCTATGAGGAACGGTTACAGGATTTAGGAATGTTAATCTTTAAATAAGAAGACTGAGAGGAGACTTAATATCTGTCTACAAATATCTCAAGGGCTGTCACATTGTAGAAGGATCATAATTATTCTCATTTGCACAAGGAAAGACTAGAAGCAATGGGATGAAACTGAATGGGAGGAGACACAGATTAGATATTAGAAAAAACTTTTTGACAGTTAGGCTACTTTCACACTAGCGTCGTGCACTGCACGTCGCAATGCGACGTTGCGGCGCACCAACGAACACTGTGAAAGTGCCGCACAACGGTGGCAGCGGATGCAGTTTTACAACGCATCCGCTGCCCCACTGTGATGTGCGGGGAGGCGGGGGTGGAGTTCCGGCCGTGCATGCGCAGTTGGAAAAGACGGTCACGATGCACAAAGAAAGTTACATGTAACATTTTTTTGTGGCGACGGTCCGACGCAAAACGATGCAATCGTCGCATGACGGTTGCGACGTGTGGCAATGCTTCGCACTGCGTCGCTAATGCTAGTCTATGGAGAAAAAACGCATCCTGCAAGCAATTTTGCAGGATGCGTTTTTTCTACAAAACGACGTATAGCGACGTGCAGTGCACGACGCTAGTGTGAAAGAGGCCTTAGGGTGATCAATGAGTGGAACAAGCTGCCACGAGAGGTGGTGAGTTCTCCTTCCATGGAAGTCTTCAAACAGAGGCTGGACAGACATCTGTTTGGGATGATTTAGTGAATCCTGCTTTGAGGAGGGGGTTGGACCAGATGACCCAGGAGGTCCCTTCCAACTCTACAATTCTATTATTAATTATTTTTCTATAAAATAGTTTTTATTGTGTAAAAGGACCAAAACATAAAAAAATATAAATGTGGTATCGCTGTAATTTTACTGACCCGAAGAATAAAGCTGCCTTATCAATATTACCACACATGAAACGGTATAAAAAAAAACAAACAATTCCTGAATTGCTGGTTTTTGTTTATTCTGCCTCCCAAAAATCAGAATATAAAGCAATCAAAAAATTTAACGTGCCCGAAAATGGTACCAATATAAACACCAGCTCGTCCCGCAAAAAACAAGCCATAACATGACTGTGTCAGACGAAATATGGAAAAATTATAGCTCTCAAAATGTGGTGATGCAAAAACTAGTTTTCGCAATAAAAAGCGTCTTTCAGTGCCTGAATTTTATACCATTTTGCAGGGAAGAAAAACAATTACATTTTTATCACCAAAATTTTGTTTTAGCCTCAGATTTTACATTTCCACACTTGGAAATAGGTTCAAATGGCACCAAAATTTGTCCCAAAATATCCCCATATGTGACTCTACAGTACTGCTTAGCCATACGGTGAGATTCGGGAGGGACGGAGCGCTATTTGCCTCCTGGAGTGCATATTTTCCTAGAATAGTTTGCAGACTCCATATACAAAGCCCCTAAGTAATTGGACACAGTATACCCACACTAATCCACAGAATTATGTTATTGATCTGGAAAATATTTAAAATAAATAAAATATGCCCGTGGTTAGAGTATGCTGTGAGACAACACCAGTGAGAACCACTGTAGTACAGAAATGAATACCAAACCACCTTGGATAGGAGATCACCAGAAAAAAACCAATGAATACGGGAATAATAAAAAATAGGCCTTTATTTATAAGATTGGCAACAGATACGTACAATGATAAAATGTTTTTATATAAAATACATTAAAAGGTGTATATACCTTACTAACGAGGTGAGGGAGAAAAAATACTCAATAAAATAGCCCCCAGTGTGCTATATCATTTTGCGCTGTGCACATCATAAAGTGCAGAGGTACCAATAAAAAGTGATAATAATATCAAAAAGACGTGATGCTAAAATTTTGTGCAAAAATAGAAATAGAAATAAATTCACTTTTTTAACGCTGTGCAAAGTAGTGCAATTTAAAGTGCATAATAGCCAAGGAAAAATCCAATGAAATAAGGTGCCCACAAGTGTATGCCTAAATCCAGGCCAAACAATGGGTAACCAATTGCTCATATAAGACAGTACAGCAATATAAAATGAATATAAAATATATTTAGTATATACCTGGGGGAGATCAATACCTGGACCTACGTGCGCCCGACGCGCGTTTCGAATGTTTATCTTCGTCAGGGGGTGGTTAGTAATGGTGGAAAAAGGGTTTATATAGCGTGGTCTGGAATAGACGCTGTGGCCCGAGTATTCATTGGTTTTTTTCTGGTGATCTCCTATCCAAGGTGGTTTGGTATTCAAAGCCCCTAAGTAGTAGAAGAGCTGAATCCCCCTTCAAGTGACCCCATTTTGGAAATTGTACCCCATTGGGAATTTATCTACAGATGTAGTGACGATTTTGACTCCATGGGTGTTTTACAGAAACAAGCAGCAGTGGATGTTGCTGAGTGAAAATTGCAGACTGCCGTTCTATTGACCAGTACATTGTGCCCAGCTCATGCACCTGTAAATAAGGTGGGCTCTTATGGCTACAGAAATGCTAAACATGTGGACCTTAAGGGTGGTTTAGGCACACTGTGACTCTCAGAAGGGAAGGGACATTTGGATTTGGGAGCGCAGAATTTTCTAAATTTGTTTTGGGGGGGCGAGAACCATTTAGCTTTTTTAGAGTCTTTGTACTACGAGTAACATGGAAGCCCCCCTTTCTGCCATCGGATGGAATAGTACATCCCATGGCAGAACCCCCGCTTTGATGCGGGCTCTGGCAGTGAGGTCCTGTGGTTGGCGCTCATAGCAATGCTGCAATTCTGAGCGATCTGAGCATCGCCTCTATGTAGCAGAGGCAATCGAGTTGTGGCAGCTTCTAGCCTTC